>NC_057864.1:204866063-205496896 GCF_019393635.1 Dromiciops gliroides
AGGAAGGAAGGAAGGAAGGAAGGAAGGAAAGAAGGAAGGAAGGAAGGAAAGAAGGAAGGAAGGAAGGAAGGAAGAAAGAAAAAGAGAAAGAAAGAGGGAAAGAAAGAAAGGCCAAGGGACTTCAGAACGGTTCTCAGACAATTCCAAAAATGCCAGTCTTGAGAAATGGACCGGTTTTACCATAAGTAGAGGGTCTGGAGACACTATCATCACCAAATACAAACAAAAGACCTAACAAATGACAGTTTACAACATGTATCTTTTTCAGAGTAGGGTTCATAAAGCACAGGGCATTCACACATTAATTTTAATGTCCATGGACAATTTGTTGTCTAATTTCCCTGAAGAAATAGGATCCAGTTTGGTCACTGATGAATTTCTATTGTACTGCCCCTTCCCTATTTCAAAATCTCTTCAAATCTGGACCAGCCCATGGCTCCTCAGATTCTCTACTAGTGCCTAAGCACTTGTACTGGCAATGTCTCTACCCCAAAGCCTCTTCCACAGATTGGTGATTTCCTCCCCAATACTCCAATGATACCAGCCATTCTCTCCTTGAAACTAGACTATATTATGATGATGACTTTCTGGACTCATTTTCCACTTTGCCATTCTCCCTCCACTCCCAGTAACACATTCTCTCCTTCTTGACCTGATTTTCAGCTCCCTTTTAAGTGCTTTTTTCCCCTGCTAATATGTAAGCTCATCAGGGTCAGGGACTGTCTATTTTTTTTTTGCTTGTATTTTTGTTATGCATCACACAATGCTGATTGAATGAAGCCTCCCTTTGGGAACAAAATAACTCAGCTCAAATAAGAGACCAAAAAAAGCCCCAGATCTCATGCAAAGTGGAAATTCCTTGAAGTTTTTAATGTAGCAAGCTGGGAATAAGAATATGACAGAGACTGTCTGCTTCTCTACATGTCTTCACTTACTCAGGATCTTTCTCTTTCTTTGATGATCTTCCAAGAGGTTAAAATAGTACATCTCCCTTGAAGCCATAACCCAGAAAAACTCACATCCCTCCTTTCTCCTGCTCTTACCGATTACACCCCACTCCTCACATAGGCAAATAACATTGAGTAATAAATCTCCACCGATGAGGAGAGAGCACAATGCAACTAATATTTTGCATCAAGGATCACACTAAAACGTGGCTCCCTGGAACTAAACATAATGCTGCAGATAGGGTCTCACAGAGCAGAATACAGTAAGACCTTCCTCATGGTACATAATATGGATAACTTTCCAAGTTTGTAACACTAAAAGAAGGTAGAAAGAAGGAAGGAGAGATGTTAAAATGAGTACATTGTATAACTACTAATGCAGTTGTGTTTTGCTAAAATTTTGAAAATTATTGAAATTCTGAAAGAAGCACAGTTGAAAATAGGAGGAGGAAACAGAAAAATAACATGAATTATATATATATGTGTGTGTGTGTGTGTATATATATATATATATATATATATACACACACACACACATACATACCCGCATAGATATGTGCATACATACACATACACATACACAAATACATGTGTATATGTATATATGTATATATTTATGTATGTTTATATACATATCATACACACAATACTTACACACATCAATATATATTTTTTTCTGCCAATTCAAGATATCTTCTTACTCCTCACCTATTTGTGCTCATAACCTACTAGGTAGTTCAGTCGATACAGAACTGGACTTGCAGTTAGGAAGATCGGAGATCAAATCTAGCTTACTAGCTATTTTGCAAGTGACTGAGCAAGTCATTTAATTTCTGTCTGCCTCAATTTTCTCATCTATAAAAAGGGGGATAATAGCAGTACCTGACTCTATGGGTTCTTTTCAGGATAAAATGAGATAAAATTTGTAAATCTTTTCACAAATCTCAAAGTGCTATATAAATGCTACTTACTAGTATCATCAATCAATTAATTGGTACTTATCAAGTACCTACAATATATCACATACTGGGGATCAAAAGGCAAAAGAAAATAGTCTCTGCCATTAAGGAGGTTATATTTTCGGGGGAAAACAAATTGCATACAGAAAAACATATATGAAATATGTACAAGATAAATACAAGAGGGGCAGTTAGGTGGCGCAGTGTATAGAGCACCGGCCCTGGATTCAGGAGGACCGGAGTTCAAATCCGGCCTCAGACATTTGACATTTACTAGCTGTGTGACCCTGGGAAAATTACTTAACCCCCATTGCCCTGCAAAAAAACAAAAACAAAAGAAAAAAAAGATAAATACAAGATAATTATGGAGTGGGACAGCATTAGCAGCTCTGAGGATCAGACGTCTAGTGAGAATTTGTTACAATAGAGTATTATATCACCAAAATGAAATGGGAGCATATGTCTGTAGACTAACTTCTAATATGACAATGCAGGTAGGTGGTTTTGTTTTGTTTTGTTTTGTTTTTGTAATTTTCTATAGCAAATGTTTAATCCTATACAGTTTGCATCTAGAACCAAAAAAGGTTTCCTTGACTGCCAAACAAATATGTGCTCATTGTAATGCAAATGAGATTAATTGATAAATACTTATGGAACCTTTTCTGTGTGCAAAATTGAAAACCAGTTTCAATGTCATCCTAAATAAAAATAATTGTAAAGGCAAATCTTTTGATAGGTAGGATCACATTAAAATTTTATTATAAAATATCCTGGTGTAGAAGTGATGGTTTACTGTTTTTTGTTCTTCTGGGTGTGTTTTGTCTGTGCCTATGATTTCATCAACATTGATGAACAAATATTCTCTGCTAATGAAAATTGTCAACTATTCTGTAATTTCTAATCTTTGAGAATTTCTTGGGAGTACTGAGATACAACTTGAGCAGATTCACACAATCAATATGTACCAGATAGAAAAGTTTCATGCAGGTATTCCCTCCTCCAAATCTCCTTTATCTCTTGTGTTATAACATTTTTAGAGCTAATAATATACAATTATCTTGTCCATATCCTTTAGTGAGAAAATTCTTATCGTACCCCTTTTAGGGTAGATAGCAAGACCTTATTCGCCCCTCTTTGTAGAAGGGGAGGATGAGGCCCAGAGGAAAACATGGATTATGTATGGTCACAGAGTGAGTTGGTGACAGTCATGTAAAAAATCTGGGTCAATGAATTATGAACCTTATACTCTTCACACTATTGACAGTTCACATGATTTAAGGTGGTCAGAGCAAATAAATTGAGTCATGAAGCATTTTTCATAGCAAATATTGATTAGAAATATATATTTATTAGGTGTATCAAGAAGCTGCTTAGAGGACACCTAGAGATTGAGTGATAAAGAGATCCTTTGTTTTTAGCCAAGTGTCTCAGGTTCAAAAATTCAGGTTTTAAAGGCATTAATGGAAGGTTTTTTTTAGGAAGTTCTAAAAATTATCTCATAGTCTTCTTAGCCAAAATGACCAACATTGAAATTTTCTACATGATTATATATATATATAAAACCTCTATCTGATTGCTTAACATCTCAGGGTTAGAGGAGGGAGGGAGGAGGAAAGGGAGGGAAGTAAAAAATTTCGAACTCAAAACTTTATGTTAAAATTCTTTGAATATGTAATTGGGGAAAATAAATTATTACATAACATTGCATAAAAATATTATATTAAAAAGAAAATAATTACCTCATATTACATATTTTGTATTTAAAACTATATATTAGGGAGTGTTAATCAAATGGAAGGAGAAAACAAGTCAAGGATAAATTTGAAGATATTAGATCATAATCAGAATGTACCTTCAACAATTTCAGAATGAGATCAAAGTTTTACAAAACATGGAGGCTCAAAGAATAGCAAATTATGAAAAGAAACCAATTATATCTGGCCACAACTACAAAAATTACAGCTGTATTCTGATATCTCTGGCTCTGCTCCTGATTCTCAGGACTTCTTTCTCCACCATGGTACACAGCCTTTTTACTCTCAAATATAACTTTACCCCCATGCCATCTCACACTGAAATTGCTGTCTACTCTTCAGTTTACACATGATGCAAGAGCCATCTGCCCCATTAGTCCTTTCCTCTGATTGGTCAATTCTTCCCCAAAACTACATTACAAGGAAGGACTCTAGCCACCTATACTCCTGACCTTGACTTATGTCAGTTTCCTTTTATGTGCTGTCTTCCCCAACTGGAAGATAAGCATCTTGAGGACAAGAACTCTTTCTTTTTGCTTCTATTTGCTTTCCCAGCATTTAACACAAGGCCTAGCAAATGCTATGAAAAATGCTTTATTATATTGTCCAGAAATTTTATTAATTATTATACCATGTAAATCTAACTTTATTTAACTGGAGATTTTTTGAACCAAGAATTTTATCCTGATCTCAGTAAGTTTATAGGAATGATGGTGGTAGCTAGAAGGAATTTTGGGTTCTCTCACTATACCCAGGTTTTATTTTAGTTGTCCTTGTTTTGTTTCACCTAAGATTGTGTTTTAGATTCTTCTTGTGTTTTCATTTAGCCAAAACTTTATTGAATATTTATATTTAGTAATGTCCATCTCAGCTAAGTGACTCAAAGGCAAGTTGAAATGAGTTACCTTGTAGTTAGGTATTACAGTGGATAAAGCACCAGCCCTGGAGTCAAGAAGACCTGAGTTCAAATCTGGTCTCAGATACCTACTACCTGGGTGATTCTGGGGCATGTCATTTAATTTTGTTTCCTTCACTTGCTCATCTGTAAAATGAGCTGGAGAAGATGACAAAGAAGTATCTTTGCTAAGAAAACTCCAAATAGGGTCACAGAGAATCAGACACAACTGAAACAACTCAACAAAAACAACAACTAAATTTCAGTTTACCTTATCTAAAATTTGCCCTCTACACAAGATGGCTAAACTGTGTACTTGTGATTCTTATGTTGGTAACCTTGTTGAAATCTTATATAAGTTAAATATCTCAGATCCTGGATGAGAATGGGGTCACATTTTGCTTCCATATTGTTTTCAAAGCTTTTCTTAATAACCTGCTTTCTAAGGTAGGTAAACTATTATTATTTCCATTTTAAAAAATGGGATATTTAGCCCAAGATTAATTACTATAATTGTGGCTATTCAGAATATTTTAAAAGAATAGTGGAAAAGGTAGGAAATGATAAAGGGAATAGCCACCTAGGTATTCTTTCTTTATATAGTCCCAGTTTTAATACCTTATTTAATCCTTTTCATGTTATGATCATGAACAAAATTGATGGTGTTCAAGTATATCTAATGCAGAGGCTATATGATTGTTTTTCCTTCTGCTGGGAGGCAGTCTTGTATCTTGCCAAAATGGCTTGAATTTAATCTGGGATTTCTACAGAAAACTGTGTTTTCTGCCACCCAAGTCACCAATCCATACATGAAGAATGATTGCTCATCTTATAAAGTAAGTTAAGAGCCAAAGATCATTCCATAAAGAGAATCCTTCAAAATATTCAGAAAGAAACAAGATCCAGATAAAATTCTGGTTATTAGAATCACCCAAATGGAAAAATACAGATGGAAAGTCAACATTAATTCAACTAACACTATTTCCATCTGAGCACATTTTTAACATTTATTTTTCTTCAGTCTTTCCTCAGCAAGGTGGGTATCAGATGGATTTCATTTTTCCAAAGTGGCATTTAAAATAATAATAATAATAATAATAAAAACCCAAATAAGGAACAAATCTTTCCATTCAACATTTGAGGAAGCAAACCAAGAAACCTGGGTGCACTTACATTTTTCCTATAAATTCATATTATGTGTAAAGACCATTTCTTTCCATTTCTTTCTTAAAGGAGTCTTATTTTTCTATTTAAAAGCTAGGCTCCAACTTTGTGATACTTTTACCCCCTTAATAACCCAAATAGCTATGCATTATTCATTTCAGAGTCGCCATGGTATAGATAGAGTTCTGATCTTGGAATGAGGAAATGCTGTATTCAAATTTTATCTCTGATACCCTGGGAAAGTCACTTAACTTCTCAGAGGTCTAGTCAACTCTGAGACTATTAAGGTTTTTGGTTTGAGGCAAACAGGGGTAAGTGACTTTCACAGGGTCACACAGCTAGTAAGGGTCAACTATCTGAGGCCAAATTTGAACTCAGGTCCTCCTGACTCCAGGGTCAATTCTTTATCCACTGAACCACCTAGCTGCCATGGAATTATTAAATTTTGGGGAAGGTGCCAACCTCATTGATTGTTTATTTGTTTCTCCCCAGGAGTTCCCCATACTAGTGATGTTATAGGTCCATTCAACATCATTAACAATTCTTATTATGTTATGGTCAGTAGAGGTAGATTTAAGTTACATAGCAAATTGATTTTCCAACCATATAAAGTGATAAAATTCATCTTTGATATATTACTTTTTTCTTTATTTTGTGGCTCATAAGGTATATGATCTCAGGTAAACTCTGCTTGGGGTATAATTTGAAACATAGTCCTTTTCCTTCATAGCATTCATGCCATAGGACATGCATGTGTTTTCTTTGGCTAGGGCAAATTTTGAAATAAATTACCCTAAAGCCAAATTGACAGAGTTGGGCATGGGGTACAGAGAAATGGAGCCTGTCTCTATGGCCCTTTGCCTAGAATTTATCCACAATGCATAAAACCAAGTAGGATATATATCAGACAGATGTGGGTAATGTATGCACCTATTTTCAACTCTGATATCTCTCTCCTACCATGTTACCAAAAAAAGTGAAGTAAATCAGAGCTGGCTTGTGACAGCTCTGGGGAGAGTAAAGCTGCCTGCCACAGATCTAGTACACTTTAAAAAAGCATAATCTTAACTTAGAATTGTCATTTTAATAGGAATATAAATAATAATAATGATAACAATAGGAATAAAAACTGACATTTTTATAATGCTTTTGTATTGATCATGCCCCAAGTTTGGAATTGATTCCTTGTTCACCTTAGCCACACAACAATCCCTCAGTTCCTTTAAGATTAATTTTAATGTTCCACATGATGGTTTTCCTAATTAATGCAATGGTTAGTGCCTAAAATAACAAACTACCTTGTGGTTAATTATTTTCTTTTCTTTTGTATTTATATTTATGCTGTACATACTAGTTTCTTCAGAACTGGGTTTATTTTATTATTTTTATCACCCTAGTGTGGAAATTTATTTTGATTTGGGGATCCTACCTTTAGGCTGAGATTAGAAAGCCTTAGGCCCTCAGGGTCTCTCCCCCTCCTCCTCAGCTTCAGCTGAGTGAAAAAGCCCCTTGGGCTATACAAGACGCTAGGTCAGACAGCTGGGGGGAAAAAAAGCCCCCAGCTCCCTCCAACCTGAGCAGAGCTATCTGAAGGATCCCGGATGGCCTGTGCTGAGGCATGAGGCTCAAGAGCACACCCCCCTCCCACCAGCTGCAGCTCTGGCTGGTGGATTAGTTTGGTCTGTGGGGGTGAAGGAAGCCCCGAGATTTGAGTGGAGAGAAGAAAAGGTATATATAGACCTGGGAGTTAGAAGAGAGGGGCTGACTAGAGGGGGACAGACTAGGCAGGCTAGAGAATGACAGACTAGGAGAGGGGGCTGACTAGAGGAGGGCAGACTAGAGGACGGGCTGAGGACAGACTAGATAGACAAGACTCGGGTTCAGACGGACAAGAAGAGGTCAAGAGGCAGCTGAGGAGACGGCAAAGATTGGAGATTAGAGACGGGGCTACAAGGATGCAGGAGAAGACGAGAAGGACTAGGAGCAGGCAAAAGAGAGGCCGAAGGGCAAACTGACAGAGCAGACAGACAGAAGGTTACAGGCCTTAATACAAACCAGGGAAAGTGTAATGTGCCCTGAGGCTGGAGGCGAAGTTCTAAGTGCAGCAGGTGGGAAAGAGACGCCGTGGAAAGAGACCACAGGAAAGCAGTCAGGTTGTACATTTTATTTCCCTGTATTCTTAATTTTCAACATTATCTCATAAATAAACTCTGCTTTGATTATTTGGCTAAGAGGCTTCTTAATCTTTAGTTTATCAGTTTGAGAGTAGAACAATGTGGTGGAACTTTATAAACGGCCCACATTAAATTAACGAAGTCAGATAGCCAAATAGTCAAAAGTCCCCAGATTAGTCCTCTAGTCATCCATAGATCACCTTTGGCCCCCAAATTAGCCCTAGTTAATAAAATATTTCCACACTATTCCAGTGGATTAAGGCAAACAAAAGTTAAATGACTTCCCCAGGGTTACAAAGCTAGTAAGTATATGAAACTGGATTTGAATTTGGGTCCATGCCCAATGCTGTTTCCACTGAGCCAACTTGTTGCCTCCTGCCTGTATGTAGCAACTGATAGAATCATATCTGGTGTATTATATTCAGTTCTGGGTGGCTTATTATGATAATAATCTACACAAAGGAAAGAAGGAAAAGAACTTCCATTAAATATTTTTAAAACACACAAAATAGAGCAGAAAGAAGTATAGAATGGGACATAGAAAAGCAGGGAAATATTAATAGTACAATGTTAAATTTAATATATACTTTAAAAAAACAAGCTAAATGTAATAGATTCACAGTTTCACCTAAAATCCTTTTTCTCTTCTTTGTAAATTATTCATTAATGAAATTGTAAATATTGTAATGATTAGAATGACGCTCCATGCTGGAGACTTACTGCAGGATGCTCCACCATGAGGAGAAGGCATCTGATGGCAAGACATGCAGCTCTTTGGTGTCAGGAAGTGATGTTTGCTTGTGGGAGAAGAGGGGGCAAGGCTGGAACTCTCGCTCTTTTTCCTCAGGACTCTGATTGAGAGTGGAACTAGGAATGCTTTCTCCCTTTAATAGATAGATGAATCTAGTCCTTTCTCTCTCTTTACCAAATTTGTATTCTCCTTAATAAATGCTTAAAAGTCTAACTCTTGCCAAAGCTTATAATTTATTGGCAACCACTCATTAGATATTTTAGACAGAGTCGCTAGAATTTTAGCCCCTTACAGATGGCTAACCATGAAGAGTAAAGCTGAATCTCCATCTTCTGATCTTACGGCTGGGTAAGATTTCCCCTACCCTGTCCCCTTAAATTGGAAAGTACTGCTAAGTATTGGTTGTTTTTGCTTTAAATTTTCAAATGGTTTTTTTTAACTCCCTAAGTACCCTATTTCTGGTTTTAGTCTGTTTAACCAGACAAATGGGGGATAAGATCATGTTAATGCTTTGTTTTTTTGGATTTTCTATTTTTATTTTTATTTTCATTAGAATATCCAGCAAGGTGCTCACTCAAGGGAATACAAATATTCCCCCCTCTCCCAACCATGCCTTTTCAGAGAAACCTCTGACTCCTGCAGCTTTCCCAAATTCTAACACTAATTGTTGTTCTAATTTTGCATGCCTGGAGGCAATGACCCAGCCTCTAGAAACCTTAATCTCCTAGAAGCTGGGGAAGGGGAACCCAGGCTTGAGTTAGAAACCAAGCATAATTCACATTGCCTTAGTCCCTTCCTTCCTCTGGGGCCCCACCTCCTCTCCCTCCTCTGTCTACACCTCCTATTACTCCTTTGGCCAAGCCCCTTAATCCTCCTGCCAGGGAAGTCCAGCGATCTAAGCATGCACAGCCTGCACTAGCAGCTTCTACTCAGTTACCAGAGCAGTCAGGCTCAGCTCTTCCCCAGCTTAGCTTTGATTCGGACTTGTCCTGCTGTGGTTCTCCCAAACCCACCTTGGAAAACCCTTTAAATCCCAGATATGCTCATTTTGTTCATAATTTTGGTAATCTGCTTTTGTCTTTAATTAGTAACCTTACAAAGCATTTGTATTATGAAAGGACTGAAAGACAATATAGAGGGGTTAAAGAAGAGAACCTTAAGCTGAATAAAAATGACAATCATCATCATATTTCAAGAAGACATAGTTTACAGAAATGTAGAGGTAAATAGCAAGGTATTAATATGAGTATTGGGGATTTTAGATATTGTAATGAAAAGTGTTCTAAATTCACTCAGAGAAATAATGTCAGTTCAGAAGTTACATAGCATTTCTATGCAATTACATCTACATTTTGAAATTAACAGTATGGGTTTATTTTCATAGAGATTTTCATGCTTTTGAGATTGTGTTTTATACTTATCTTAAAAAAGGAGAATATTTGTAAAAGCTTTTTATAGTCATGTGATCAAGTTTATATTTTGGAATACTCTTATTAATGTTAAGTTCATATTCACTTAATAATGTTTAATATTATCAGTCATTTACATTCATTTGATTTCCCTAGTTTGAATTTCATTGTCTTTTATTCTTCCATGTGTATTTTGTTGTATTTGTTTATCTCTATTTTAAAACAATACAAGACAGTTTTGATTTCATGATATAATGTTAATTCTGGGAGTATTGTGCTCCCATATTCTTAGTTGTTTATTTTTAGTATTTTTTTCTCTCAAATGATTATTTAATTGAACACTATAAAGCATTTCCCAGGCAAATTGATTGCCATGGCAAGTGTAAATTGATTCTAGAAGTATTATTTTTGATAAGCATATTCAAAAAAAGAGGGAACTTTTGTAAAAGTTTTCTTTTTTCAAAAAAAAAGTTTTCTTTAAGATAGTGTTGTGTTTTAACTTGTATTTAAATATGTTCTGATTTTCCACCAAAGTAATTGTATACTTAGTTTAAAAAGGTACTATTTGAAATTGCAGCATAATTGTATATTATATTCTGAGTCAAGGTACATTCACATTTTTGTGATCATTTATTATCCTCAATTTTAAAATCCATATGAGACTTGGATTATGAGAATTTATCATTTAAGACATTAATTGCCTTCATTCTGAGTTATCAGATGCCAGTTGGCCAATATGCCACCCAGTCAAAAGGGGAATACATGCAAGATCAGACATTGAACTGTCACATGAGGGGAGACATGCATGAAGTCAAGGTACGGCTGAGGGAACTGCTTTTGACAAATGTTGAGGTTGGTTTCTCTTGGTTTAATTTTTCCCCAAAATATTGTACAGATGGCTGGAAGTATTCATCCCACCCATCTCATTCTACAGCTGGCTTCTATGCCCCCTCCTATATGCCTGATGCCATGTACATCTCAATCCCATGCATCTGATTAAGTCTGACTCAGTTTCCTCCAATATGTTTAGTGTCATGGATGTATATCCCACCCACCTATTTTAAGCCTGGCATACTGCATGAGCAGTATATATTGTTCAAGTGTGGGAATGCTCATATCCCGTCATTTCTCTGTTCTTTTATGGTAACCCCTGTGAGATTTAAAATTGGATACTAGAGCATTAACCTCCCCTTTTAACTGTTTCCCTTATTTATCTCCCAGACTAGTAAATGAAAGAAGCTTCTGATCTCTAGTTAGAGCTTTTATTGTTTGGAAATTACAAGGTGATGTTGATTAGAGGGATAGGAAAGGAGAAATACAAAACAAATTGTCTTAAGTCTAAGGTTAGTCTATATTCCGTATAAAACTCACCAAAAACCCAAGGCCACCTTTGCAGGGGAGAGCTGCATCAAGCACGTGCTGTTACGGAGAGCCGGGCCAAGTCCAACCTCAGTCAGCCTCTGTGTGTGCAGCACAGCCAGTGAACAAGGAGAGCTGAAAAGACAGCCTCCCACTTCCATTCTCTCCTTGCCTTTTAAGCTCGCACCCCAGAAGTGGAGTGCTTAGCAGCCGGACTGGCATGTGTAGCCCATGCACAGCCGTTGGTCTCCTCCCCGAAAGGGTGGTCCTTCAAAAACTGGCGTCTTTCCATATTCACTAACCAACTGTTAAAAACTTTTTACCACACCCCCATAATTATCTCAGGTGTCATGATAAATAAAGTGTTGAAGTTGGCATTGACATCTGTTACCAATTATATTAGATTTTTAAATTTCTCATAATGGCATGAGGATAATTAGGCAGATGATGCAAAAAGTGATGAAACAAAGATAAAAATTATTTTTTAATATTAGTATTGCAGCATTTGTCTTCTCAATTTACCCTCCACAAGGGGGGACTATAGTAAATTAAGTTTTAGAAAATGTTTCAATTTTTATTTTATTATATGTTTCATGTGTAACAACTAAGATTCTGAATTCCCTTATTATTTTTATTTTTTTTTTTTTTGCGGGGCAATGGGGGTTAAGTGACTTGCCCAGAAGCTAGTAAGTGTCAAGTGTCTGAGGCCGGATTTGAACTCAGGTACTCCTGAATCCAGGGCCGGTGCTCTATCCACTGCACCACCTAGCTGCCCCAGAATTCCCTTATTATTGACAAGCCTATTTTAAAGTTGTGTTAAGCTCAATTTTATAGGAAATTTTCCTGTCTGATTACCAGCATCCACACATCAGCCCCTGAAAAGACTTCCATTCCATGAGTACACCTAGAGGACATGCCAAGAATCATCTGAGAAAAGACTTTCAAAGACTTTAAATGAATAGTTTGTTTTTGTTGTTTTTCTTTTTCCCTTCTGTTATTATATACACTATTTGTAAAATGTATTCTATGCAGAGGCCCTCCCTCTGCAGGCCAGTGTCAACATGCTGGTTCATGAGGAACCGCTCCTCTGGACAAAATTTCCTCTTTCTCCTTTTTCTATATTGTTAACATTTTTTTTGTTGGCATAGGGAACTATATTCTGTTATTTTTGACTATTTCATCAAGGAAACACCCCGTGTTTCTTGAAGAAACAAAGGGGTCACTGTAATGATTGGAATGACACCACCTGGTGGAGACTTAATGCAGGACACTCTGCCATGAGGAGAAGGCTTCTGAGGGCAAGACATATGGCTCTTTGGTGTCAGGACATGATGTTTGCTTGTGGGAGGAAGAGGGGGCGAGGCTAGCGCTCTCTCTCTTTTTCATCAGGACTCTGGTTGAGAGTAGAGCTAGGAATGTTCTCTCCCTTTAATAGATAGATGAATCTAGGTCTTTCTCTCTTTCTTTACCAAATTGTTATTCTCCTTAATAAATGCTTAAAAGTCTAACTCTTGTTAAAACTTATAATTTATTGGTGACCATTCATTAGATATTTTAGAAAGACTAGCTAGAATTTTAGCCCCTTACAATATTAATGTTCATTGATGTCCATCAAGTCTATAATAAAATATATTTTTATTACCTCAGTTAGGAGGAACCTAGATAAGTTGGAGAATAAATTAACTAGGAAATCGAAAAGCCTTGAATTAATGTAGTAAAAAGATCATTTGAAGGATCTCAGAAGGTATGATTTTGTTGTTATTTTTGTTGTTGAAATGCACAACTGAACGTTCTCTCTAATGAGTTGACCCACAGGAAACTAAATGACAATAACAAAGTAAATAATTCACTTGGATTTTGTTGTTATTGTTCAGTTGTTTCCGTCATGTCCAACTCTTTGAGATGCCATTTGGAATTTTCTTAGTAAAGAGATTGGAGTAGTTTTCCATTTGCTTTTCCAGCTTATTTTACAGAGGAGGAAACTGAAGCAAACACGGTTAAGTGATTTGCCCAGAGTCACACAGCTATTAAGTGTCTGAGGCTGGATTTGAACTCAGGAAAATGAGTCTTTTTGACTCCAGGCCCAGAGCTCTATCTACTATACCCCCTAAAACACTGCTTGAATTAACCCAATGCTATTACTGGCTCAATTATTGTATTTTGCAAAAGATTAATTGAAAGCTCTTGTCTGTTATGCCCTGGGAAGTAATTCTCAGATCCCAAACTAGAAAAGTTGACATGCTTTAATATAAGAGTGAAGGAGAAAAAATGCAAAAGACAATGCTAAAAGCACATCTGGATTATATGGAGTTTACTTTTTTTGATAAAGGAGGTTTAACTCTAGAGTTTGGATTGGGAAAGAGGATGAGGAGGAGAGAGATTAAATAAAACCATTTAGAAAGTCTCTTTTCCTAAGTTATTTTGCAGACTTACTGAAACATGCTTGTGGTTGAAAATGACTTCCAGAAGTCAGGACTTTAGAAGAATCATTTTGTGGTAACTTCCTCTACTTTGAAAATATGTTTTTTTGCTCTGAGGTAATGTGAGGATACTGCATGAGGAAAGAGAACATTTGACAATGTTAATTGCATGACTTCTGAACCTTAGCTGGCATTAAGCTAATAGATCCTTCATTCTTAGTACTTATTTATTAACTGTAATATATCTTTCTAGATACACTTGTCTTTGGGTCAAATCACTTACCAAATAAAAAGAAATGGATAGAGATCATGGAGACACTGAAAAAGATATTACACCGGAATTGTTTGTTTGCAGAAGGCTAGGCATTTGGTTTAGTATTTTGACATGTAAGTTTCATTAAAATAGTCAAGTCACTTGATTTGAAGATGGGTTGGCTTCCTCTTTCCTAAAGCATGGCAAAGTAGATGGAATTAGGAAGATATGGGTTCAAAGCTCTCTAATATTTATGACCTATGACCCTGGGCAAAATAATTATCTTTTCTGACCTTCAATTTCCTTGAGTATACCAAAGGAAATAATAATAATACCTATAGTATCTACTTTGCATCATTGCTATGAGGTTCATTTGAGATAGTGTATGTTCATAACTCTGAAACCTTTAAAGCATTAAAAATACCAGAGAATTTGCTGCCCAAAATAAAGAAGCAGTGGTAATACCTCTTTTCAAAATGCATGAGTTCTGACATGAAATAATATGGCTGCACTGAAACAATAAATCAAATAATTTCTTCATCTTATGATATCTTTCTCCAATGACATTAAAATGTTATTTGGACTATATAAGAGTAATTTTATTAGTGCACATAAAAGAAAATGGGGACTAAAAGATCTCAACTTGAACACTGAGATCAAACCAATATGTTCTAACACCTTAGTTTGCTATGACTGTGAAATCTTTGGCTGTGCATGTCAAGAGATTTACTCTCATGTCAAAGTCAAAGATCAATGGGAAGGACATTTTCAGAGCAATTAAAACCTAAGCATCATCCGATTTAATGCACACTTTTGGAACTCTAAAATAGAAAGTTTTTAAAAAAATGGAAAGCATCAGAAAAAAACCTAATACCATACTAAAGAAATATAGGGCCCATCATCCTGAAGAGCTAGAAATTGATTCCCTTGTCAAAATGAGGAAAAGGATTGGTAAAGATTCTCTCATAGACATGATAAACATGATAACTTAGAAAAATCCTGAGCAATAGAAAAGACAAACAATGGGAATATGCCACTGGATTTGTTACATGTAAATAAAAATTCTTGATCTATTCAAGGAGTGTACAAAATCGTTAAAATCCAACAATATCCAAGAATAGAATCAGACTGTCCAGAAATGTCATTCACAGGAGTTCAACAAATAAGAGGTTGACAAGAAACTGTCAAATAAATGGGAGTTAGTAGGTAAGTCATGCAGATTGGTTAATTGAAGCAAAGGACCTTACGATGGCATTTCAAGATATCATTGTCACAAGAAATCACAAGAGAGTTATTGAAAGAAACTAAGCTTATTGATTGGTACAAATTTTGCAAGGAAACAATTAATTAATGAATGAAAAAAAATCAAGTCTTTACTATATGCCAAGCACCTTGCAATGTGCTTTGGATTCTAATATGGGGGAAAAACAAACAAACAACAAAAACAAAAGATCTCACAGTGTAATTGGGGGAAGATAACACATGTAGGAGAGATCTGCCACAAGGATTTGGGGAAGGATTAGAGGTGTTGAGTGCTGCTAGAGGTCTAAAGACAATAGCTGGGAGTATTTAGGATTTATCAGGGTATTTGCCTGACAAGACCGATCTATCAGTTTGGCAAAGGGTAGTATGTTTTAAGGTCAGGGTACCAAGGGGATTCAGGGTCCCCTTTAAGACTTGGTTACCATGCAGTTTCAGTGTCCATCTAGGAGAGGAAAGATGTGAATCTCCTATAGATATAGTTTCCCAACAATTGTTTCAATCATGTCAATTGCACTTATGTTGCTCCTGTCAAGGAAACTTTTTTTTTTCTTTTTTTGCATTAACAATTCTCTAAGAAGACATCTAATGAAAGAAACTCCCTTAATTTTTTTGGTGGGGGAATTTCTTTTTTTGTTGAGTTTTTCTAATTTTGAAATTTGCATCCTTAACTTGTAAAACTGCATCCTTTTTCCTGCTTTTACTCCCCTTTAATGAATGCGATTTTATTTAGTGCCCCCCATGTTACAAATACTTTCAATTTCTAGATACAAAGGTAAAAAACAAAATGCCTCTACACTTGAGAACTGTACATTTTAATGGGAGGGACAACAACAACATCCACAAGTTGGCTTGGCCATGGGAGGAGTAGAGGGTGGGGTCTGGAAAGGAGGGGAGGGACCAGCGCAATTTGAATCAGACTTGATTTTGAACTCAGGCCTGGATTCCTCTTCCCCCACTTTGCCTCCAGGTGCTAGGGGATTAAAAGCTTCTAGAGGGTGGGTCATTGCCTCCAGGCATGCAAAATTAGAGCAACAATTAGTGTTAGAACAGGGAAAAGCTGCAGGAATCTCTTCAGGTTTCTCTGAAAAAGCATGGTTGGGAGAGGGAGAGATATTTCCTTGTGTGAGTAAGTTGCTGGCTCTTTTAACAAAAATAAAAAGAAAAATAGAAAATCCACAAAAACAAAGCATTAACATGATCTTATCTCCCATTTGTCTGGTTAAACAGACTAAAATCAAAAATAGGATAATTAGGGAGTTTAAAAGGTCCATTTGAAAAAATTTAAAGGAAAACACAGCCAGTAAACCAGTACTTAGCAGTTAAAGGGAGAGGGAGGGGAAATTTCTTACCCAACCAGAAGATCAGAAGAAGACTGAGGGTTAGCTTTCCTCTTCGTGGTCAGCCATCTGTTAAGGGCTAAAATTCTAGCTAAACTGTCTAAAATATCTAATGAGTGGTCGCCAATAAATTATAAGCTTTAGCAAGAGTTAGACTTTTAAGCATTTATTAAGGAGAATAAGAATTTGGTAAAGAGAGAGAGAAAGGCCTAGATTCCTATCTATTAAAGGGAGAGCACATTTCTAGCTCCGCTCTCCACCAGAGTCCAGAGCAAAAGAGAGTGAGACCGAGCGCCAGTCTCTTCCTTCCTCCTCCCACTAGTCCGCGTCACTTCCTGAAGCCTGGTCTTGCCCTCAAAGACCTTTGCTTCATGGGCAGAACTCTTCTACAGTAAGTATCCAGCAGGTGGCATCATTCCAATCGTTACAATAGAATGTATTACAAAATGAGTGCATAAGGTGTTGTGGGAGATCAAGAAAGGCTTCCTGGTGAATTTCTACTTTAACTGAGTCTTTGTAAAATATAATTTTAAATATTTTTTACATTACTATAATTTTCTCTCCCTACTAGAGAACTATCCTATGTAAGAAGGAGTATATTAGGAAAAGAATGACAGGAGAAAAAAGTTCGTCAAATACCATGGAATCAGAAGTGCTTTAAGAGAAAGCTGCTTCTTTTAAAGTCTCCCTCCCCCTTACACAACTCTTAGTTCATTTGTGCCCAGAGAAAAATCATGATTTTTCATATCCTTGTTGTTTAATCTTTTTCCTGCTTTAAAGGAGTTATAATAATATTTATGAAGAAAATCTCTGTGGTTTATTTTGTATTCCCAGCAAATTAGAAAGATAATTTTTGTGCGTGTGTGTGTATGTGTGTGTGTGTGCGTGCGCAAATGAAACATATATAGACCAACAATGTTCAGTCTGGCTAAGGAGTTTTCTTTGCGGTACATACAGACTAGTTGACCAGCAAGGCAAAACATAAATGTTAAAGAAATAGAGATACTATTTCCAATGGATACATACTTCGTAGGAAGGGGAAGAGGAAAGGAGAGTTTCACTATTTATAGTTGTGGACAAAGAGGACAATGATAGTTTTACTACAATTTATTCAGGTAGTCTGATATCTCACACCTGATTATGGCTGCAGAAGGCAGTTGTTACAGATGAATATCAGTAGCTGAGGTTGTGTTCTATCAATCAGGTTGTAGCAAAGCTGACAACTACTCATCCTCTCATGGACCCTGTGGATGAAGCCACATGGGCATTAAAGCAGTGGTAGGAGACAGGATTTAAGGTAATCAATCCTCTAGCCTCTTACAAATATCATCATGGCTTTCATTCTCTATTGTTTAACCTCTAGAATTCTCAATATTTGAAAGCACTTGAGCACAGAAGCAGTAATAAGCTGTGGGGCTCAAGATAGTCTAACTTCCACACATAGGATCATGGATGCCATTCTCTACTGTTCTTTGTAAGGGAATCTCACAATCAGGCTATTGGCCATACTCTAGCATGCTAGCAAACTTCTAATTTCTTACCAAATTTCAGTTTCCCCTTTCCTCTTGGTTAAAGTCATAGGCCTATGGTTTCCAAGGGCTCAATAAGACAAGCTTTGAAAACTTTATGTTTATCAATAAAACATTAGTTTCCAAGTAGCCCAGTGTATACAATGGCACAACTAATTCACTTGGACAAAAGAAAATAGTTTCTTGATATATAATATGACTGAAAATTTTGAATAAATTAAAAAATGGAATATGAAATATATCCTCCTTTTATGGAAATCACATTTTTCAAAAATATATTGAACTCAAAAGATTTTGACTTATTCTTTAATTCTTCATCATGAAACCACATACCACATCGGATATTAAGCATGCTGTTGATGGTCAACTTCTCATGTCTAACCTTGAGTATAATCAATAGCTTATCAATGTAGTTTAAATAAGATGAGTTTTCAGGTCATGTTATCTCACTCTCTAGGATAAATGTATTTACCTTTCATAGTATGTGACATAGTATGAGATCTTATTGCATTCTGCCATCACCATTTGGGAATTCATATAATTATGGAAACTTTCTGCTTCTCAGGATATCAATTTCTTCATAACAGTTCATTATGCTTTCATTAGGAATTAGACTTCAATACCACCTCAAAGTAAATTATCTTCAAAAAATATTTATTTTGAGGGATAGACTGAAAAATCTGATAGACAACCTCTGCTGATATTTAATTCTCTTTCTACAGCCTTAAATGAAAAAGTGATTTTCATCAATATATATTACCTTTTGTCCATCTTTAGCACCCCAGACTTTGCATTTTCCTCTTTATGATGCTTATTAAGTACCTTTGCAATTGTTAGCAGCTATTTATTTTGCTGTTTTACTATTAACAGGTCTTATCACTGTTCTTCCAACTTTAAGAATACTATTCCACATTATAGCGTGATTAATAGCAAACCTTCCAACGTTCAGATTCAGTTTGTTTTCTGATTGATGCAGTTGTTTGTTCTCTGATATTTAATTAGGCTGTTTTGCAGCAATTATTTATCAGTTCTTGGAACTGTTTTTCATTTTCAACCACACTTTGCACTGTGGTGCATTTTGTCACCATGGGCTTGAATGATCCTTGAAATGATTGATTTCTCCATGCCAATAGCCAGAGGAATATTTCTAACAGGCATTTATTGTGCTCTTTCAGAATTGAAACAATTGCATTTTTTCTAAGAAAAAAATCCAGTCTTTAATACCACATAATTAAAAATAAAACAAAGTGAAGTAATGTGACATGCATATAAGAAATGAAACCCTACATTCAAGGTGTGGAAATCAACTCAACCTGGCTTCATTTGGTCAAGGTTAGATTTCAGAGTCAGCCTAGTGTCAATAAAGCACACATACATGACCATTGCTTTCAGAAAATGGAACCATATAAAAATATTATTTACGCCAAGTGTTTCACACAACACTGTATGCATTTATGTATATCACAATTAGCACTCATATAGAGCTTGTGAGGTATGGATAGAAAATGCATTATTTAGAATGTCATTTACATTTGCGATGCTTGTAATTTGTAGCTAAAGTTATAATTAAAGAATAGAGGTGATTATATCTATTTTACTATTAGAATAATTTTGGTTTTTGGCATACCATCACATAAGCCTTCTCCCATTTTGGTCATATTTTCCCTTCTCTCCTCTTGCTCCTTAAAATCCTTAACTTCAGTGATGCTAGTCTTTCCTGATCCACCTATGTGTTTTGAACAATACCCTATCACACCAAAAACAAACAAACAAACAAAAACAAACAAAGTAACAAGAACCAAAAAGAACCAAAAATTTACTTTGTTTACTTTGTCTGTACCTGTGTCTAATTCTTTGGACTCGTTCTTTCAAATAGAATGTAAACACTTCTAAAGCAAAGACTGTCTTGTTTGTTTTTGTACCACTCTCACCTAGCCCTGTGCCCTGAAATATTAGTACATGATTAGATACTTAGCAAATGTTTTTTATTAAGTAATACATGACCTTAGCAACTACTGGTTTTAAATAAACTTAATAATTTCAAGGGTTATATGTCTGCATTTAAAAAGCATATCAATCTATTATAAAGCATTGTAAGAGAAGTCAAAAGAATTTAAGAAGTAATGACATTATTCTTAGTGTTGGGATGTGAAGACCAAAAAAAAATCTTCATCTTAAGGGACTCACAGTTTAATGGGGAAGATAATGTAAAAATAATTATATAAAGACAAGATATAGATGATAAATAGACAGATACATACATAGATATATATATATATACATATACATAATTACATTATATATGTATATTATAAACATATATGTACACATACATATATACACATGCAATAAATGTATATATATATAGAAAAATATATACACATGTAGGTATGTGAGAGTATTGTCCACATGTATGCATGTGTGTGTGTGTGTGTGTGTGTGTGAATGTAGTAAATAGGAGAAAATATCACAATGAAAGTACCAGTGTTAAGGAAAATGCGGAAGGATTTCTTGTACAAGGTGGGATTTTAACTAGTACTTGAAATAAACCAGAAAAGCTAGGAGATGGAAGTAGGCATGAGGGCTAGCTAGTTGGTGAAAAGACCTCTTATAAGAAGATGGAGTTTCTTCTGTGAGAAAAGCAAGGGACTAGTGTGAACTTGATCATTACTGCAAATGATCTAGTGGAAGTTTTTGTTTTTGTTTTGTTTTGTTTTGTTTTAGAATTGCAGTGTTCTATTACTGAAGAAGTAGGCATGATTGGTCGCTGAGGTAATATACATGTGAAAATTTTTTTCACAAATTGTAATCCTAATTTATGACAAAACAATAAACTAGATACAAAATTCCAGAAAGGAACACAGAAGGAAATTATACATAAGAGGTCATCTAGTCTTGTTTGAAAACCTGAATTGAGGAGGAAGAAGTCACTGCCTTTCAAAGCTGCCTTTTCCAGGTTTGGGAAGTTTTAACTTATAGGAAGTGCACCCTTCCCCAACACACACACACACACACACCAATGCCCAATTGGCTTCTTTGCAACTTCCATTCAACCTCTTTCTAAAAGTCTATTCTTTCTACCATGTGACAGGCCTCCAAATGATTGAAGACAACTCTCCAACAGATCTTCTCCAGGTTACACATTTCAACTAGCAGATTCCATTTTTTAAATAATAATGCAATCTTAAAAGTTTGATCACAAAGTGCATGGCAAGGAGGCAGCTCCTGTGGTTTCTGTCTATATAAATTTTATATTTTACAAATGTACAATATGAACTATATTCCCTACATGTATTTAATATGCTTATGATACACTAAAATGAAAAACAATATGCTTCAGATATTTCTTGGACATGTGCATAATGTGCTCTATCTGGAACCTGTTAAATGTTATTATAGAAGTAATTGAAACATTTCACCCACTGACATGAAGCACATTTTGCATGTTCAACGTGCAAGCCTTCCTTCTGTTAGGGATCACATTACACATACACAGAACACAAATATTGTTTTTAGAAGCAGAGACACTTCTTCTATGATTCTTTCTAGTACCGTACATGAAGTTTCCCAGTAGGAATTTCACACTCATCTTTCCTTCTTAAATGTAACTATCACTGCTTAAGCAAACATGTGTTTGTTTTATTTTGTTTTGTTTTCCCCTGATGGAAAAGAGAGAACATATAAGAATGCTTTATTTCCTAGGAGCAGATTAGAGATTTTGTTCCAGGCATTATATTCTTTTTCATTTCCTTCAGGGTAACTGTCATTGGACCTTAGCATACTCTCTCTTTTCCCTTTAAATTTACTTTTTTTTGTCTACTGGGTGTGACTGGATAGGTTCCTTCTAGATCCAAATATGAAAGTTGGAAGATATTTCCTGACTTCTGCAAAATAAAAGGAAATGCAGATCTGTGAATCTTAGAGTGGGCTAGAAATTCTGAGGTCATCCCAATTTAAGCCAATTTGAGAAATTATTTGAACTGAAGCAAGAAAAAGAATATTTGAGGGAAATTGTGAGTCAGAAATATATATGCACATATATATGTATATGTATGTGCATATGTGTATGTATGTGCACACATATTTATGTACATACATATCAGTTAGAAAAGCAAAGATAACTATATAGAGATTTACTGTAGTTTAGGCAGATATGACTCCTTTTAAATTAGAGGGTATTATAAAATGGAGAAAGAGTGAGGGAAAAGAAGAAAGAGAGAAGAAGGAGAGGGAGATAGGCACAGAATTCGTGAATAAGTTTTCTTGATTTCAAGTCCAGAATTAAACCAAGTGTATAAAACTCCTGAGTTAGTAAAGATGTTAGTTAGAAACAATAACAATGAGTACATTAGAATATTGATTCACATAAACTTACACAGAGTTTATCCACATGTGAAATCTGAATTATAAGTGTGTCAGCTGAGTGATTACATTCTTTGCTCCCTAAGAAAAATCACACAAACAACAGGGTCCTTGCTTTTACAAATTTAAAGGATTGTTTCTGAAATAGAGGTAGATTTTGTACCCTGTCATTAAATCCATATCTGAGATTTGAGTTGTAGGAAAGATGAGAATATATATTGAATGCCAAGTACATCTATTGTAAGTTTTCCTTGGGGAAAAATATCAAGAGTAATTATGGGACATGACACATATACTTCTGGTATAAAGATAACTACTCTCTTTCAGGAGATTTTTTTTTAACAGGTGTAACACCCTCTTCCAATTTTAATTTTATTGCTTGATTTGTCCTAGAATATGGCTAGATATAATTTGCATTTTATCTCCACCTTTTCTCCTCCCCAACAAATACAGTCTTTGATGCCTTCTCTCTTCCTCACCTATATTCCAAATATTCTAAAAGTTTGAGAGAGAGAGAGAGAGAGAGAGAGAGAGAGAGAGAGAGAGAAAGAGAGACAGAGAGAGAGAGAGAGAGAGAGAGACAGAGACAGAGACAGAGAAACAGAGACAGAGAAACAGAGACAGAGAGAGAGACAGAGAGAGCAAAGGAGGAGGGGGGGAAAGGGAGGGAGGAAAAACAAGGGGAGGGAGAACCTCATACCTTGTCTCAGTTATCTCAGGGGAAAGAGGCCATATCTATGCTACCAGAATGATCTGATACATGATTTATTCTTGCAGAGGAAGAATATACAATGTTCAAGGTGATGTAACTTTGGAGTGACTTCTCAGCTGTTGAAGGTATGCTAGAGAAACTACAGTTTGTTTTCCATTGATAAGTACATTAAATTACAATGGATACACACACACACACACACACATATATATATATATACACATATATTGGCAAGAAATCATAGGATATAGAATCTAAAATGTCAATACATAGATCTAAGAAAATTGACAAGAAAGCATAATTTAAGAGAATTGATCCTTAGGGCCCTAGAGGCTGACCTAATAATTTTCTAGATGCTGTAACTGTGGCTCAAAGTAAGTGGTAGAATTAAAATTTGAACCCAGATCCTCTCACCCCAAATCCATCATCCTTATCACCAAATCAAGGCTGCCTCCAAATTTATGCTTTTTCCTACTATACCCGCATTGCCTCTTTGACTCTTCCTTCTCTCTTCTTTCTTTCCATTTTTTTTTTTGGTGAGGCAATTGGGGTTAAGTGACTTGCCCAGAGTCACACAGCTAGTAAGTGTTAAGTGTCTGATATTGGATTTGAACTCAGGTCCTCCTGAATTCAGGGCTGGTGCTCTATCCACTGCCCCACCTAGCTGCCACCCCTCTCACTTCTAATGTCTAATCAATTACACTGTCCTTTGAATTCAGTAGTATCTCTCCCATTCTATTACTTCTCTCTGTTCCCATACTTCCAATAGTGTTCTATCCACTGCATTTTGCATTTCTATAAAAATATCAGTTAATTAATAAACATGTATTAAGTACTTACTACAAGCCAGGTACTGTGCTAAGTGCTGGAGATACAAAAAATGGTGAAAAAAGAATCTCTTTTCATATTTTTGAATAAATTAATATACTATTAAAACACATATAAACTGCTCTTTTTGTTCTGTTTATATGTATATGGATCACTCCTAAAAGTCAAAGAGTTTCATAGGCAATATCTGTTAGTAATATCTGGCAATGCTATCCTAGATTGTTCTAAGAGAAGATAAAAGTCCACAACAAAGGAGGGAAACTATTCTGTGTTCATATATGTTGCCCAGTCTGGAGTAGCTACTAATGTCCTTCTTGCATGTGCAGGCTAGATCCTAGAGTTGTTACTTTTAGTGGAGCCAAGATGGCAAAGGAAAGGCTATGAATCCCCTGAGCTCCCTACAAACTGATCCACACACTCCAAAATAATGCCATAAGACAACTCCTGGAGCAGCCTAACCAACATAAGAACAGAGTGAGACTATTTTCCAGCCAAACATGGCATAATCAGGTGATGGATCACCTGCTGTTCAGGCTGAGAGAGGAACTCAGTACATGTTTAGGATCTAGCCTGGGACAGACAGTTCCTGCAGGGCCTCAAAATCGTCAGCACCAGCTGCTTCTTCTGAGGCTCAGCTCACAGACTGGTGAGGGGGTTTGGTGGTTGGTCAGGGTGAAGTGGCTGTAGTCTCTGCTGAAGTTGGTGCAAAGTGCCCAGGTTCTGAACCAGTGGGCTGACTTGAGTGGTGGCAGCCCAGTGGGGGAGAAGCACAAGCATCCCAAGCTTCTGACCATAAAGAACCATCAGACATCCACTTCTGGGTCAAGATGAGTACGCAAAGAAAGCAGTGGACCACAGAAAGCTTTTTTTGGGGGGAAAGGTATACCAGAATACACTGTCAGAAGAAGATAGAAACAAAGTCAAAGCTCCAACACCCAAAGCTTCCAAGAAAAATATGAATTGGTCTGAGGCCATTGAAGGGCTCAAAAGTGACTGAAGAGAAAGTAGGAGAGAGATAGAAGAAAGATTTAAAGAGGTGGAGAAAACAATGGAAAAAGAAATGAGAGGGATATAGGGGAGTCATGAAAAAAAAGTCAACAGCTTGAAAAGCCAAATGGAAAAGGAGATACAAAAGCTCTCTGAAGAAAACAATTGCCTAAGAATTAGTACTGAACTAATGGCAGCTAATGACTTTATGAGAAATCAAGACACTGAAAAGCAATTTGAAATGAATAAAAAAATAGAGGGAAATATGAAATATCTCCTTGGAAAAACAGCTGACCTGGAAGTTAGATCTAGGAGAGATAATTTGAAAATCATTGGACTACCTGAAAACCATGATCCAAATAAGAGTTTAGAAATCATCTTCCAAAAAATAGTCATGGAAAATTGCCCTGATATTCTAGAAGCAGAAGGTAAAATAGAAATTGAAAGAATCCACTGATCACCTCCTGAAAGAGATCCCAAAAGGAAAACTTACAGGAATATTGTAGCCAAATTCCAGAGATCCCAGGTCAAGGAGAAAATATTGTAAGCAGCTAGAAAAAAGGAATTCAAATACTGTGGAGATACAGCAAGGATAATACAAGATCTAGTAGCTTCTACATGAAAGGACCAGAAGGTGTGGAATATGATATTCCAGAGGGGAAAGGAACTGGGTCTACAAGCAAAAATCATCTACCCAGCAAAACTGAATATAATCTTTCAGGGGGAAAATGGAACTTCAATGAAAAAGAGGGCTTTCAGGAATTTGTGACGAAAAAGCCTGAAATGAATAGAAAATTTGACTTTCAAATACAAGACCCTAGAGAATTATTAAAAAGTAAACAGGTAAAAGAAATCATGAGGGAAATTAAAAGGTTAAACTATTTACATTCTATAGGGATAGATAATACTTCTAAATCATAAGAACTTTCTTTGTATTAGGGCAGCTGAAAGGAATATACTTAGAGAGCACAGGTGTGAATTGAATATGAAGGAAAGATGGCTATAAAGCATTTACTTTTTGTTTATCCTTGTTTTTTGTAGGGCAAGCAGGGTGGGGTGGCTTATGTCTGGGGCTGGATTTGGGTTGGGGTTTCTTGGGTCCAGGGCTGGTGCTTTGTCCACTGTGTCACCTAGCTGACCCATAATGACATCTTTAAAATAAAGTTAAGGGATAAGAGGAATACACTGGAAGAAAAGGAAAGGGACAAGTGGACTGGGGAAAGTAGCTCATATAAAATAAATTTTTAAAATCTTATGGACTTGAAGGGTAGATGGGGAAGGAGTGGGGGAGTGAGTGAACCTTACTCTCATCAGAATTGGCTCAAACAGGGAATAACATACACACACAAGAGGGTATAGTAGTATATTTTGCCCTGAGGGAAAGTGGGAGGGGAAGGACATAAGAGGTGAAAGAAGGGAGTGCAGATTGGGGGATGGGGCAGTAAAAATCAAAACAATTTCAAGGAGGGATAGGGAGAAGCAAGATAGAAAATAGAGTAAATATCAAGGGGAGGGAATAAAATAGAGAATAATACAGTTAGCAATAGTAACTGTGAAAGAAATGATGAGCAGGATAATATCAGAAGGACATTTGAAAAATGCAAATCATCAACAGAGGAAGAACTGATGGCATCTGAATACACATTGAAGTATAATTTTATTTGTTAGATCCTCTTTCTAAAGGTATTTTGTCTATTTTCTTTCACAACCCTACTAATGTGAAGATGTTTTGGATAACTGCACATGTATGACTTATATTGAATTGCTTGATTTCTTAGGAAGGGTTGAGCAGGGAGGGAGGAAGAAAATTCAGAACACAAAGTTTTAACAAATCAATGTGAAAAAAATTGTTTTTTATTTCTTTTACATGTAACTTGTGGAAAATTCTAAATAAAATGAAAATTTAATTTTAAAAAAAGTTCTATTACTTTCTCAGTAGAGTACTAGGGGTCTGCAATTTTCTGGTACTCTGTTTCAAAAGCTTCCATCCAGTGTCTTCATAATTGATAATCAACCAGTTGATTTGCTTTTGGAAAACATTATTTACTAAGAAGGTATACTAAGAATAGCTGCAACATAAATTTCCCACTCTCAGACTCTAGAGTGTACTCTCGTACTCTGCCTCTCTGTCTGTCTGTCTCTGTTTCTGTCTCTCTATCTCTCTGTCTCTGTCTGTCTCTGTCTCTCTCTCTCTCTCTGTGTTTCTCTCTCACTCTCTCTCTGTCTTTCTCTTTCTTTCTCTCTCTCTGTGTTTCTCTCTCTCTCTCTTTCTGTTTTTCCGTCTCTCTCTCTCTCTCTCTCTCTCTCTCTCTCTCTCTCTCTCTCTCTCTCTCTCTCTCTCTCTCTCTCTCTCTCTCCCTGCACATGTAAGAGAGATTGACCTCAGAATTAATGGGTAATGGTAGTGAAACACATCTGTAGGAAGCATATTAAAAGAAGAAATACTTCACAAGTCCCAGAGTCCTTTGCCCTCTTTGGAGAGTACTCATACACATTCCCTTAAGAGCAGAGATCTACTGTACTCTCAGGATTCTCTTTGTTTTCCAGAATCTAGTCAGCATTCTTTGTACTTTAGGGATGCTGGAATGGGGCAGGTTATACATTTGTTGAGGTTTATTTTCCCTTTGCTAACTATTCTCATATCCATTTGGTTCTGTGTTCTGTGGCATGTCACTCTCTTCTTCAGATTGAATGTGTTGTCTTCTTTTGGTCCTTTTTCCAGGATGACATGATTTGGGAGAGGAATAGGAAAAAGAAGAGGAAGGGGAAGGGGAAGGAGAAGAGGAAAAGGAAGTAGAAGAGGGAGAGGGAAAAAGAGAGGGAGAGGGAAGGAAGAAGGGGGAGACAGGGAGGTGGCAAGTTCTCCTAGTCTCAAGAACAGTTCCCTTTCAGGGCCTTGACTCAAATTAGAATACTCAACTTCTAAATTGATAATTTCTACTACTATTCCGGACAATTCTATGACCTGGTCAGAACATATCTAGAATATTGTTTCCATTTCCATTCACTTCATTTTAGAAAAAAAATAATTAATGACCAGTGAGGGCACTAAGAAATTCAGCCATATTAATATGTCTTCAAGACATTGGTCAGGTTCAAAAAAAAAATTGGTCATGTTCAACCTGAAGAAGGTTAGGACATGATAATTATCATAAACTATGTATACGGCTGTGTTTGAAAATAGAGACTAATCTCACTCTTCTTGTTGCCTGAGGGAAGAATTAAGAACAATGAGGAGAATTAATTGAAAAACAAATTTCTATTTAACATAAGGAAATACTTGTTAATAATTATAAGTAGATGTATGTTGATAAATATTTAAGAACCACCTTCCTGGAAAAGTACTAATAAAACACTTTTAAGTTGAATCTACATTACAAACATTTTCTCCATCACTTTCTCAAGTGTAGATAATCAACAAAACCAAAAATCAACCTGTGATAGGATATAGTTGCTGATTTCCAAGGTGTATGTGTTCATCCTAAAAATTTAACAACCAGATTTTGGAGGTGATTTTGAGTTGGTTCCAGCATACCTGTGATTGGAACTAACTCATATTGCAAAAGGTTGCTTATTGGAGGCTGGGCCTACTAATTTAGGTCAGATTCTAGAAAGAAATAAGGCATTTATACACCATTCCACAGTTAACAAGAGGTTTCCAAAGATAGTTATTGAGGATAACACATTGATTCAGTTGACCATTCCTGTTGGTTGTGCTCTCAGTCTACAGAGATGACTGAGCTTTATTGTTGATCTTTTTATACTCAAGCAAATAAGAAACTGCTTAAACTGCACCCTGAGCCACTCAGCTGAGCCAAGTATGAGAATAGGACCTTAGGGAAAGCTGTTCCAGGTCTATGTGGGAAGATCCTAGGAATTTTTGTTTCTACTACAGATACCTTGGAAATAGCAGAATCTCCTATACTACAGGTTTTCAATCAGAAGTTATGTGGACACTTGTCCATAGAATTGAAAATAGAATTCTTGGGGAGGTAGGGGTTGGACTAAGCCAACTCCAAGTGTTCTACTAATTGTAAGTTTCTTTGAGTCTATCTTTGGCAGTTCCATGTTTATGCCTCCTCTCAGTAAGAACATTACTGTTCTTAATTCATTTAGTCAGAGAATGTGTGCTAGAGCATGGCTGATTAAAAAAAAAATAGTCTGTAGACAGTTTCTTCTTCAACAGCTTTTAGGTAAATAGTGATCCTACTATTTGATGATGTCCTTTGCCTAACTGGAAAAAAAAAAGGTTTCCTTAATATTTAGATTAATGAAACTGTACAGTAATTATGTTGATGGACTATGTTCTTTCAGAGAAATTTCCTCATAAATTAACAGTAATTGATGCTCAGTTTTTGGAAAATATTAGCATATGTTATTTGTGGCATGTCCCATTTGTGTAGCACCTCTTCATGTGAAACAAAATAAAATTTTCAAAGAAGGGTCAAATACCATTTCCTTTGCTTGCAAAAAGGGTCAGACCCACAGTCCCTCCGTGTCTGGCAAATTCTATGCAATGATTCTATTTGAGAGGTATATGGAATATCTGCAGTTTAAAATAAATTTAGGAGTACTCTGCACCTCTGAATGGGCTGGCTCAGGCCACTAAGAAACTGAGCTTGCTTGTTCTGAACCAAAGGGGAAAGTTCAAATAAATAAAGTAAGCAAAAATGAAAAATAAAAATGTAGAAATTTTCCACTCATCTATACCTTTACCAGAATTTTCTAAGATTACATTTAACTCTGTATCTGTGTATCCTTTAAGCACAAGGTTACAGCATTGTTATTTCTCAACTCTGTGGGTAGCCAGGGCAGCCAAAATACATAAAGAAACACACAGACAAAAATATCTTTATCTATACTTTTCCATATGAATATTTTACTGATGATAATAGCTAATAGTGCTTTAACATTTATAAAACATTTTGCATATTTTCATTTTATTCATACAATAATCTCGTGAGTTAAATGCTTGTATCATCTCCTTTTCCAGATGAGGAAAATGAGGGTGAGGGAAGTTAAATGATTTGTCATGGATTACAGAACTAGCAACTATCTGGGGTAGCATTTGAATTCAGGTTTTCCTGACTAGAGCTCCAGCATTGTATCCCCCAAATTGAAACCTCTTTCTCCTAACAGTAAGTCTTAGCTCTTTCCCTGGAATACTACATTGCATGCATGTGGGTATATATTATGCAGGTATGTATGAAACAGCATGTTCTCTGCATATATGATATGTGTACACTGTGTATGCAAGGGAATGTGAATAAAACACACAGATAATTGTGCATGTGTGCTACACGTGTATATGCACATGTTGTGAAAATGAGTATATGTGTGCAAGTAAATGTGTATGTCTGTATTTACGATACACAGTACCACACACAGATATATGTGTGTACATACATACATGTGTGTACACACATACACATACCTACACAATTTGTATATGTTCATATGCTTGCAATTCATATCGAATATATATGTGCATCTGTATACATATACATATAGACACATATGTCTGTCACATGCATATATGTGCACACATGCATGTACACATGTGGAATGTAAATTCACATGCATATACATCTAGATGTATCTATTTAGATAACTCTAGATATTTAGAATTTGATTTATAAATATTCACACATCTATGTAAAGTATTCTCTATATAGATATATACACATATCTATGTATATAAATATGTATATATACAAATCCATTCATACATATAACATATATGTATATGTGTATGAACCTTATGCACATGCATTCATACATAAAGTATTTCTTATAATCTATATAAGATAGGGCTGAACATGTAGTTTCGGAAGTCCTGGGGAAGAACTTTCCCTCCCATTGCAGATTGGTATATTTTCTTTAATTTATGTTCTTAAAGAGATGTCCTGAGATATTCAGAGGTTCTGTGATTTGCTTAGGGTGACAAACCCAGAATGTATCAGAGGCAAAATGAATTGAGTTCTTTGTGACTCTGATAGCTTTACAATGTATGTGTGTGCATATACACATACCTCTGTGGACATATGCATATACATATACTGCATATACAAATATGCATGCATGTGGACATATGTATCCTTTATATTCACACATTATAATCCATGCACACACAGATAGGTATGTGCACATTCAAATATACTAGCATGTGTATATGCATGCACAATACACATATGTATATAGGTATACATACATACATGCATACATTTTTCCAATATAAGAACTATTATCTATGGATTAATACAGAGGCAGCTTGGTTGTATATGGTTGTATATATATATATATATATATGTGTGTGTGTGTGTGTGTATATATATATATATATATATATATATATATATATATATATATATATATATATATATATATATATATACACATATGTGTTTTTCCAACATAAGAACTATCATATAGAATTAAGGGACAGTCAGCTTGTTTTTATTGTGGAGATTGGGAGGGATTTTAAAAGGCCATTCTTTTATTAAAAATATTTATTTAAGTGATACACACTGTTGTAAGTATGGTGGTTATAGTGGGTGCAGGAGTACATAAATATAAGTAAGATGTAATAATCTCTGCTATCATGGCATATGCCTCCAGAAACAAGAGTAGCTTCAATTTCATGTTGAGGTTTCAAAGTAGGACTTGTATACTTATGTGAAGGGAGAGATGAGTAGCATAAGCAACAACATTTCCATTTTACAGATGAGGAAACTGATGCTCAGGGAATTTTAATAAAATTCTCATTATTTCAAAGCTGTTTGGTTTCAGAATACGTAGGTGTAGAATCAAGTCCTGACTCTAACATCATTGGTCATTCCATGATTATACCATTCTTGGCTCTGAATTATCCCTTAGTAAAAATCTCTAAATAAAATATCTCCCAGTAGGCAATTCACAAAGGTCTTTCTAGTTAATTCAGGTAGATCAACAAATAAGCAGATTCATATCAACACCAACTAAGAATTTGTTAATTTAATTCCATACTGCCCTGAAATTGATGCAATGGCATAATAGTATCCATAGTGAACAAGAAATTTGATATGGAAATTTACTTTTTCCTTCTGGAACTGATCAAATTCCCAGTTAGTATCCCCTTGGAAGACACAACATCAAGGAGTATTTGATATTTCATCTTCTATAAAAGAAAGTCTAGGAGGTGGGAGAGTCAGTGTGTAGAGCATATAAAAAGAGTAAACAAGTACCATTTTAAACTTTTATCTTACTTGAATTACATTTTCCTATTCCTACCTCATTGTGCACTTTTTGAAGACTCAATTCGTTCTTCAAATTTCATGATAAGTTATGTAAAAGAAAGTTGGTCAATTACAAATTTAAGTAAGAAGCATATCAATGTTATAAACAAGAAAAAGTGACCACATCAGTGTCAAATTCCTAATAAACATTACATGCTGAGATACTCATATCCCTGAGTACCATAGAAGTTCCAGCCTTTAGCAGATTTTTCATGACTGGATCACATGGAGCTCAGCTTTAGTCTTTAACCATAGGGCCAATTGTATTCACTATTAAATGTCAAGCTTAGTGCCTCAAACATGGGGATTGGTCTGATTGTAACCATGTCTAAAGTAAATAGAACAATCCATCCCAGTGTATTTATTCGTTCAAACCAGAAAGAGCATGTGGGAGAACTAATTTTACAGAAAAAAAAGAACATACCTAGTCAATTTTTCACAATTTAGTTTCCTTGACATGCTCAAAGGTAGACTTTGTATTCAAATACTAGCCAGACATAGATCTATCCTGCTGATCTTTAGAAAAGTTCCATATTACTCAGACTGAGGGCTGCCAATAATGGAATTACTGTGCTCAAGCAGCATATGTTCCACCAAAAGGGAGAAGCAAATTGTGAAATGAAAAAAGGCAGATATTAATCTGATACTGAGGGAAATGTTAAGGTATAATCTTCCAATCTGAGTGTGGTTCAGACCCTTTACTCATGCCCCATAGTGTCTGCTACTATTGCTTGATCTCATCTATGATGTCCTCTGAGATTTCACAGGCCATTTTCCATGACCTTTATTAGCCTTGAATTTAAAACCAACCCTATCCAATATTTTCTAACTTGACTATTTAAGTGAAATGGTCTCATTTAGTCAGCTGGTCATGCTGGTCATGCCAGTCTGATACACATTTTTCATATTTATACACTTGATTTTTTTTCACTTAGCTCTTAGAAAAATCAAATTCCATGAGCAGGGTCATAGCTCAGAATCACTATACCCAGGGTCAATTGAGAGTTGGAGGGAGGACATTGATAGTCCAAAGAATAGTTTGCTTTGGGTTGTCATATCTATAGAGGGGGTAACCCATCTCTCAGAAAATGCATTCACACTCCAAAACAAGGCTGACTGTACCCAAACTCTGACCCCCTGAAGGAGGAATCAGATAAGGGGCACTGGGGATGAAAAAAAAAACACACATAGAATAGTGATGCTAAGTCTATGAGGCTATGGGGGGTGGTGAACTGTCATGATCAAGGAGCAGTGATTACAGCATGAGGGAGCATCGTCTTTAAGTCTTGGACATGTTATCTAAATAATTGTTTAGAAGGGGAATCTTGTTCTTCTCCACCTAGATTGGCACTTTGAATTGGCTCCAATGATCAACCTATTCTGGTTATAGCTCTGCCTATCTTTTCTTGATTATAGTGTTGGATCTTAAGGGAACCTTAATGAATACCTAGTAAGCCCTTCTTCATTTTACACATGAGGATGCTGAATCCCAGATTGGTAGCTTCTCTAAGATGACAGAGATCATAAATAGTGGAGCCAAAATTTGAACCCAGACCTTGGACTCTAAATTCAGTCCACAATGGATTGTTTTTAGCTTTAGAAAATTGTTATATATAAGAGAAACGTTTGAATCTGTGTCAGAGGCAGTTAGGTGGGTCAGTGGATAGAGGACTGAATCTAGAGTCAGGAAGCCTAGTGTTCAAATCCAGCCTCAGACACCAGTTTCATAACCTTAATCAAATGACATAACTTCTGAATCTTCAACTATAAAATGAGGATTATCATAGCACCTGTGTCTCAGGGTTGTGGCAAGGATCAAATGAGAAAACATTTATAAAGTAATTACACAGTCCCTGATAGAGAGTAAGTACTTTTTGTTTTTTCCTTCTTATTTCAGAGGATATATAAATGAATCCTAGATTTGCCACTCTCTAGGTATGTCATCTTAAACTAGTTACTTTCAGGACCTCAGCTTTGAAATGATGAGTTTGAGCTAGACATTTTTGAAGATCCACTCTATGTTACCATTAAGTGACTTGGTAATTAAATGAGTAGAGTTATGAACAAGTAGCTCATCTTTAGTCTTGGCCATAATGATAATAGCTGCAGCAACAACAGTAGATAATATTTTATAATGTTTTGTGGTTGGTAAGTTTTTAATATATTTTATCTCATTTGATCCTCACAACAACCCTGGGAGGTATGTGCTATTATTATACCCATTTTACAAATAAGGAAACTGAGGCAAAAAGATTAAGTGACTTATTCAGGGTCACATAGCTAGTGTCTGAGGCCAGATTTCAACTCAAATCTTCCTAACTCCAGGCCAAGCTCTCTATTTACTGGGCAAATTAGCTGTCATTAAAAATCACTTTTCTAGTTAAAAAATAATCAAGAACACATTCAAAAAGGACACATAGTTAAAAGAAAATGCCAGGGAGGAAGGAAGGAAGGAAGGAAAAAAATTAGTGTTCACTAAATGCTAGGATTATATAAAGATGAGACAGTACCACCCTCAAAGAAATCCACACATATAAAGGAAAGATAGGTAATGAGTGAAAGGAACTTTGTGCTGGTGAGACACAGGGATGATGAGTGGAACCAGAAAACTTTAAATTGTCATATCTTCCCTTAAACAGTAGTAGCGTGGGGGGGGGGGGCATGAGGGTTAAGTGATTTGCCCAGGGCCACACAGCTAGTATGTGTCAAGTGTCTGAGGCTGGATCTGAACTCAGGTCCTCCTGAATCCAGGGCCAGTGCTTTATGCACTGCGTCACCTTGCTGCCCCCTGTAGTAGTAGTAGTTTTGAATTGATGAATATTTCCCAATCACAAGGAAGGAATGATGTCTGGGTACACAGATAGCAAGACAGACAGGGTGGATTGCTAGATGTAAGAAGTATGACCTGGGTTTAGCTAAATACCATGCATTAGTCCAGTTTCAACCCACTAACCAATTAGACTAATTCTACCCTCCCCCCCCCCCCCGCCCCCAGAACAAAGCCTTAAAGTTGAGTGAATCGGGGGCAGCTACATGGTACAATGGATATTTTGCCGGCCCTGGATTTGGGAGGACCTGAGTTCAAATCTTGCCTCAGACACTTGACATTTGCTGGCTGTGTGACCCTGGACAAGTCACTTAATCCTCATTGCCCCACCCAAAAAAAAAAAAAGTTGAGTGAATCTCTAAGGTAACTACTGTTTCTAAATCTATGATTCTATGAATACTACAGCAATTCATTGAGGTCCTCAAGATAAGAAATTATTCTGGCTTTTATGTTAAGACAGAGAAGCCCTGCCTATTTCCTCTTTCTAGTGAGATTTTGTTGTGAGGGTGGGAGTGGGTGTAGGGGGCTATTTCCTTTCTTGCTATCCCCAAAGATAGTCAGCTAACTATGTTTAGCTGTAACTACTCAGGCTCTTGGTGCCTGCAGGCCAAAAGTGTTATGTTTCATCCTTCCACCAGGGTTCTCATGGGAGGAGAGAACCCTTGACTGGGTTAAGAGTGTCTTCTTTCTTCCACTGATTATAGCCCTCACTGAGGGTATTCCTCCAATTGTAGCAGCCCCTTGCACTCCAGTTTAATTTGATGATAACAGTCCTATAAGCTTTTTGTACAAAGGAATATTTATTTCAAAGGCATAATAAAAACAAACATATAAACATACCCTTCCCATGGGCATGACCCCTACACTGCCACCCCCAACATATCACATCAATCTCTGGAGAGAGGAAGTAGATTGATTTGATAATTTTGCCCAATTCCTATATAGCACAGTCCTTTTAAGTTCCAAGTCCAAAGTCTCCCTTGGGCCTGCAGTCCCAGGCAATCTGTCCTCTGAAGCCTTCTCTTTTGGGACTGAATTAGTTCTGGTTGCACAGTCACCATGGCTTGGTATCAGATCTGGTAGGGATTCCACTGCCTGAACCAAGAATTTAAAAAGTAAAAATAAAACCAACTAAAGTAAAAGCTCCAAGCACATTTCTTGAGTCTATGGGGGGAAAAGAGGAAAACAAAGGAAGATAGCCCTTCCTTCCCTTTCCCACCAAATCAATTCATGGTGCTAATTCTGTGGCTGTTCTTGGGTCTTTGACTTCTCTGAACGCTGTGAGAGAGTGTTCTAGTCTGGTAGCTTTTAAAGACTCAGCTTGTTCCCTTCTCCAGAGCCAATCTAAAGAGTCTATGGTAGGAGAATTCAGGAAAATGTTCTCCTAAAAGCAGGGTACCTTCATATTATGTCATCTGGGCATTTGCAGAAGAGTCCCTTTTATACACATAAGAGGGAAGTAGGGAAATGGCAGTTTGGGTAGTTAATCAACCAATCAATAAACATTTATTAAGCCTTCTCTATGTTCCAGGTACCATTTTAAGTATGGATACAAGGAAAAAAAGAGGCAAAAGATAGTTCCTGTCTCAAAGAGCTTACAATACATTGGGTAAAAAAATATGCAAACACATTTTCAAAGCAAGGCATATACAGGATAAATAGGATATACCTAACAAAAGAAAGGACTAGAATTAAGAAGTCTTGAAGAAAGCTTCCTGTAGAGGCAGGCTTTTAGGTAGAACTTAAAAAAATGCCAGGGAGGTAAGTAGTTGGAGTAGAGGAGAACATTCCAGGTTGGGGGACTGTCACAGAAAATGCCTAGAACCAAGAGATGGAGTATTGTGTTCATGAAACAAACAGGAGATCAGTGTCACTGGATTGAAAAGTATTTGTTGGGGACTAAATTGTTAGAAGACTGAAAAGTTAGCTGGGTAGTAGGTTATGAAGGGCTTTGAATGACAACCGGAGCATTTTGTATTTTCTCCTGGGGGCAATAAGAAGCCAAAGGAGATTTTTTTGAGTACGAAGATGCCATGATTAGACGTGCAGTTTAGAAACTCATTGCGGTGGCTGAATGGATTATGGATTGGAGTGAGGAAAGACTTAAGGCAGGTATACCTACTAGGGGACTATTGCAATAATCTAGACATGAAGTATTGAGGATCCACACTAGAGTGGTGGCAATGTCACAAGAGAAAAGGGAACACATACAAAAGATGTTGCAAAGGTAAAATCAGCAGTCCTTGACATAAGCTAGAGTATGGATGGTTAAAAGATATTAAAGAATCCAAGATGACCGCTAGGTTGTTAGCCTGAAATACTGGGAGGATGGTAGTGCCCTCTATAGTAATGGGGAAGGTGGGAAGGGTGGGTGGAGTTTTTAAAGGTTAAGATCATTAGCTCCATTTTGGACTTATTAAATCATACTAATTTTATTTAACTTATTCTTGAGGCTCCCATTCTTTACAGTAAACTATGACAGATAGCAAAATTCTTCAGACTTCATGCCTGCCTTCATGGAGATAAGACATGTTAAATGAGTAATAATAAAAGCTGATCTTGGAAACTGTGGCCAGCCCTGCATATGTATCAGTGCCACTCATATTTTCTGGCTAAGGTTTTGCTAAGGACCACAAGGTATGGTAGCATGTATTTTTTTTGTTTTTTGTTTTTTTTTTAATGTCTACAATCCACATTTCCAAATGTGGCAGGTGTGGGAAACTGCATCTGACTGAAGAAATTATGATACCCATTTGCACAATCACCAATATGTTCACCCTCACTGGACATCTATTTATGGCTTAAATTGCATATTTCTTTCTGACTTAGCTCAGACTAGTTTTTTTTTTCTTTTCTTCCTCAAATACTTGTGTAAAGATAGCCTATGGTCTAAATGAATCTTTAAATTGCTCTTTTTCAAAGGAAGTAAGATCTATGTGCTTTCCTATTAAAGCACTTTATTCTTGGCACAATTTACAGAACAGCTCTCCTTTAGAAATATAAGCTTTCCTTCCTAGAGGCGCAATACCCAGACATGAGGAAAAATCAGTCAAGAAGACAAAATAAACACGTATTTCATGAAAACCTTAAACCAACTGAAACTACTGGTAAATGTTTGATTCTGTAACAATAAATGTAACCTTTGCCATTGATGCATATCTGTGGGGGAGCTCCCTCCCTAATGATTTCTAGGCTATGAAGTAGTTTATTGGGAATGACTGTAGACATATTGTCCAGACAATGGCAAAGGGAAGTTAGTCAGTAGACAATTCCTCAATGAGTTGAGAGTTGGCAAACTCTTCCTTCTTAGGGTTATTCTCTGTGGTCTGACTCAGATCAGCTCTGTGATAGTATGAATGTCTGTTGACATAGTGGAACCCACAGCCAATGTGCATAATAGAAAAAAAATTTCCCTGGAGCAGACAGAATTTAGGTATTACCCAGAAATAACAATGTTATAGGGTAGGAAAATCCATGAATTGGGAGTCAGAAAACCTGGGATTCCAACTCAGCTTTACCACTAACTCCTTGTATGACCTTGGATAAGCCATTCCATCTTTCTGGGGCTCAGTTTCCTTGAATGTAAAACAAGGAATTTGGACAAGATGGTCTCTAAGGTCCCTCCCTTCTCCCTCCTCCCTTTCTGCAGGGCCTTTCAGTGCCATGCAAAACCACAGAGTGTCTTCTGGCTATGATCTTAGTTGGGACATCTTCCCTAACTTGATTTTCAGCTTTTTGCTCCTGGCAAATGGGACAGGGAAGTTAATGCAGTGAGTCTCATGTTAACCTGAAACAACAAGTATTATAAATTGTAAAGGGACTGGTTATGTTAGATGGGGGAAAGTGTTAGAAATACAATGCATAGTCTTGGGTGTGGTGCCTTTAAGGGATAACTAATTTGGGTCAGAGTAAAACTCTGTTCTAAAATCCCAGTATCCACTCCCTAACCTAGCATTCAATTAATTTTCCTTTATGAATTTAGATCCTATTTCATATGAAGCTTGCAAATTTAATATGGATAATATTAAATCATGGCTTTTTAAATCATAGTGAAATGTGCTTATCTCAATTTAAATCCGTATGTTATAGTTCATTTTCTTTTTAAATCATAGTGAAATGTGCTTATCTCAATTTAAATCCCTATGTTATAGTTCATTTTCTTTACCCAAATGTGCAAACCCATATGGCAATTGTATTTCTTCATGAACGTGTTTTAGTACTTTTCCTACTTCTTTCAGGCATTAACATATTCATCTATTACAGAGGCTATGTCTTAGTCCTTTACCACTTGATTGAAACATTTTATTCAAATAAAATTTTACCTATATCCCTTTGATCACTAAACTGCTTTACATGAAGGGCAAATACCTCAAAGAGACAATACTTTTCGTATGTAAAAAAAATTCTACAAAATGACTAAATTTAATTTGGAGGCACAGTATCAGCTAAGGAAAGAAAGAAGGACTTCACATAAAAGGTGCCTTTTAAGGTAAATTTTAAATTAAATAAAGGATTCTAAGAGCAATTGAATGAGGAAGTACCATATTAAAGTCATGAAGGTGCGAAACTGCAAAAACATAGAGATTGGAAACAGTGTCAAATGGGAAGAACAATAAAAAGTTATTCCTGGCTAGGATCCTAAGCAGAAAGGAATAATCTAGAAAGGTAACTTGGGAAAATCTTGTGAAGTGTTTTTGTTTGTTTCTTTGTTTAATCCTAAAGGTAATAAAGAGCCATTGGAATTTATTGAATAGATGAATAACATGGACACATGATACTTGAGGAAAATTACTTAAGTAGCCAAATTGAGGATGGGTAAGAGGAGAGAGACTTGAGACAAGGACTTTGAATAGACTATAGATGGATAAATATATGATTACATAAAAGAATGAATAGACAAATGACAGACATTTACTGAGTGCTTACTTTGCTCCATTACAATTCAATAAAAAAATGTGCTCCCACTGGTGCATGTGCTTTGGACTTGTGGAGAATCTGGGGTATCTCCCTAAAAGATCAACAGGATTACCTTTAGAATGCCTCTTAATATATGGGGTATAATATTACATTTTAATATATTGTATATATAGATATTCAATGTATTTTTTAGTTGTCCATAAGGTAACAGGCAGTTATTTCTTTCTTTCAGACAAGGGCAATGTTTAAAATGAACAAACAAAAAGACTAATGTGTGCATTAAGGAAGACTTAAAATGTTAAAATAATAACATAAGTTCTATTAGTCTCTCCTGGGAGGTTGATCCTTTAAGAAAAACATATTAAAATATAAAACACTTTCTGGGAAAGACATTTAACCTTAACCTTAGCTCTGTAATAAGTAATTTTAGTTACCATTTATATCTTCTGGTGGGCCTGGGCATCCTTCTGTTAGTAGTCATCTTGTGCCTAGAAGAGTAAAGTTGCAGAAACCTCCACTTGCTGCTAGTCAGCATCATCTATGGAACTTTGCAACTTCAAAATTACCAAGTTAGCCAACATAGTAAAAAAAATCTCTCAAGATTCATGTTTGGTCAACTTTTGTCAGCAGTTTGAGATTCGAAGTCCATCTATGTCATCACTGGTGCTCACTGTTATGTGCAAGCAAAGATCATGATTTTGGGGAGGGGGTGTGCAGACTATGAGAAGAACCCCTTCCCCCAAACAAAGGGAAGATCATGAAAGAGTTATGTAAGTCCAGAGTCAGATATTTGAATGGAAGAAGAGAGTTGGAGTGAAAGTTGTCTGCCCTTTTAAAGTCTACTGAATGAATAGCTACAAGCTACTCAGTGGGCAGTCCTGTTTAAAACAACCATCTCCACCCAATATGGACACCCAGACCACCACAAGGTTGGAGGAAAGGTAATACATAGGGACAAAACAGAAGTTTCTGGTTGTGCATGAGCTTTTCACCTTTAAGTGATTTTCCTAGAGGTTGTTAGGTTATTATTATTATTATTATTATTATTATTATTATTATTATTATTATTAGGCAATAAGGGTTAAGTGGCTTGACCAGGGTCACACAGTTAGTGTCAAGTGGCTGAAGCCAGATATGAAATCAGGTCCTCCTGACTCCAGGGCTGGTACTCTATCCACTGTGCCACTTAGCTACCCTGTAGGGTTTTAAATTGTAGAAGCAATATGAAAGAACCTGATTCCCTATATTTAGAGGCCATAGTTCACTATGGATGAACTATGTGTTTGAGTGCTGGTTCTCTCTGCTGGAAAGAGTCCCACTAACACCCAGGCCAGTGAATCTTTGTTACATAACAATTCAGGCAAGTGGTTATAAGGGCATGAACTAAGGTAAAGGCTTACTAAGTAGAGAGAAGGGAATTTATGAGAGATATCGTAGAGGAAGAAACATGACATTGGATGTGTGTCATAAGAGAGAATAAGTAATTAAGCATAAGGTCAAGATAACAAACTTATGATATTAGAAGAGTGTTATAGAATCATCCAGAGTCTTCAACAGAACTAATGAATTTGGTATGAGGGGTGAGTTTTGGGGAAAAGATAATGAGTTCTCCTTGGAATATATTAAGTTGGAGATGACTTTGGAATATCCAATTTGAAATGTGCAAATGTTCTGAAGAAAGACTAGGATTGACTGCACAGTTTGGGAGTCATATGCACAGGGTTCATGATTAAACATATGGGAGATGTTGTTACCAATTGAGAGGACAAAAAGAGAATAGAAGAAGGTACAGGAAAGATTCTTGATTATCTTCCCTGCACCTTCTTCTATTCTCTTTTTGTCCTCTCACATAATGTATTATATATCCTCTTCTAGCCAACTTAACTTCCTTCAAGTTTCAGCTAAAGTCCAATCTTCTGAAAGAAGCCTCTTGCAGCCCTCTATAACAGAAGTGTAAAACAGTCCACTGACTGCATATAACCCATAACATTCTCAGTTGCAGCCTTAACCAACTTAAAATATAATTTGGAAAAATTTAACAAGACAAATATTCAATAAAATATAGATAATGTTAATGTAAAGGTTTTCTAAATCAAATATGTTCTGGGGATCATTATGTATGATTCAGTGCTTCCATTTGTATTTGAGTTTGACACCACTACTCTATAAACTTAATACTTTCTCTCTGAGACTTCCCCCAGATTTATCTTGTATATATTTTATTTGTACATGCTTACTTACATGTCATCTTTCCTATTAGAGTGGGAACTCCATGAGATCAAGGACAGGTTTTTTTTTTATTTGTTTTTGTTTTATTTTTGTTTTTACCTTTTTCTGCATCCCCCATGTTAAGAACAATGACAAAGACCTAGTAGACACTTAGCAAATTCTAATTGACTGAAAGTCTGACTGATAAACCAACAAAGGAGAGCTAGAAGGAATGTTTCAACAGGTAGAATGAGAATCAATGGAATACATTGTCACAAAACCTAAGAAAAAGACAGTGTATATAAGAGGAGAAAGTGCACAACAGTGTTAAAAACTTCAGAGAGATCAAGAAGGATGAGGACTGGGAAAAGGTCATTCATTATATTTCTCATTTGCAAAATCATTGAGAACTTTGTGGAGAGCAGTTTCCTCCAAATGAAAAGATCAGAAATCAGTTAGCAGAAGAATCAAAAATAGGGAAGGAAGCGGTAGCAAAAATAGGGAGCTTTTTTTTTTTTTTAATAAATATTGCACTGAAAGAAAATGGTAAGGCCTGGTAGTTGGTAGAGATAGAACTAGTAGGGAGGGAAAGAAAGGCTATTAGAGAAAACAGGAAGGGTAGAGGCAAGTAATACAATAAAATATTAAATTTCATTTATGTTAATTTGTACTAGTTGAAATGTTGTTTGGCATCTTTCAATAAGTAATCTTAGGTCTACCATATCGTCAACTAAACTATTCACAGTGAATTTCCTGATATAAAGCAATGATAATGAGCGGGCACAATGACAACAGTGTTAGGGGTAGAGTGCAGATGATGACAATTTGAGTACAAAACTTTTAACAGCTCTGTAGTAACTAACAAAGCTGATGTCACTTCTTGTGACTGAAAACTGTCCACTTAAGCTAATGTTAGCAATACCTCTATGTCATGAGACCAAAGGTTTTCACTGCTATAGATCAGGGATTCTCCTGTTATCTATACTGTGAAGGCCTTTTACTCATTCTTCACTAGCATTCCTAAAGAAAAAGAGCTAGAGTTCATAGGAGCAAGAGTGGAAGCTTATTTTCTTTTACATAGAACCGGCTTCTATTACATCCTCAGCAAATTAGAGGAGAGCTCATTTGGAACATTTGTATTCCAATGCTGCAAAGATCTATGAGCTCTGGGGCAGCTAGATGGCACAGTGGATAGAGCACCAGCCCTGGATTCAGGAGTACCTGAGTTCAAATCCAGCCTCAGACACTTAACACTTACTAGCTGTGTGACCCTGGGCAAGTCACTTAACCCCAATTGCCTCACTAAAAAAAAAAAAAAAAAAAAAAAAAAAAAGATCTATGAGCTCCAAGTAAGGTTCAAGCAATATTTTTTTAAACACTTCCCCAAATAGATCCAACAAAGTCTATGGTGACAATTCCTGATAATCTCACAGATACCATATAAATTCCTAAGGAGTTCCTTCACCACACTTCTTAGATGTTAATTAAATTCCAGGTCTCATTAAGACCTTACTCCTATCCAACCTGGTGAGCATAAAATCACTATTGCTATCAAATATAAACATATACATTTAGCAAATGACGATTTATAGCATTTTTCATTGTTAGAATCTGTTTTTGGGGGCAGCTAGATGGCACAGTGGATGGAGCACCAGCCCTGGAGTCAGGAGTACCTGAGTTCAAATCTGGCCTCAGACACTTAATACACACTTACTAGCTGTGTGACCCTGGGCAAGTCACTTAACCGCAATTGCCTCACTAAAAAAAAAAAAAAAAGAATCTGTTTTTTAATGACACAGTACAGTCATATCTCTTTCTGGTGGCTGAAATCACACTATTTACTTTTTTTTTTTTTTAATTGAGGCAATTGGGGTTAAGTAACTTGCCCTGGGTCACACAGCTAGTAAGTGTTAAGTGTCTGAGGCCGGATGTGAACTCAGGTACTCCTGACTCCAGGGCTGGTGCTCTATCCACTGAGCCACCTAGCTGCCCCTCTACTATTTACTTTTTAATTAATCCCTCTTGGGAATTAAGTGCCATTTTATGATATGTGGCTAGTGCCCTCAGAAACATGTAATCCACTTGGGACTCACCTTCTTCATCATGTCATACCCACTTCAAAAAGAGCATTCTGATCAAATAGAGCCAACTATCAATAATTTTAGTCCAGGACTGATTCAGTCTAGTCTGCTGCTTCAGATATGGACCATCTAACATTTAAGAAAAGAAATCTTAACTCTCCATAGCAAGAAATGAACATTAACAAGAATGAAAACTGATTAATTTGAGCACAACTTCCTTTTTTCTGAATTAGCTATACTGGTGTTCTAGTGAAGTCTGAGGGAGACCAAATCTTGATTATCTTTTGAGACTGGATTTTGTATTTAGTTGTGAGGCAAAATGAAGAAAGACATGTTGCCCCCAAATTAATAATGCTAAGGACAAGGATGCTGTCCAGGGGAGAAACAATGCCAATGAGGAATAGCATAGGAGACTATCAAACACTTTTCTTAGTTTCATGGGTAGGCCAGTGGCCTAAGAGTATTATAGGATAACCAATTTAAATCAAGGCACTAGGGGCGAAAATATATACAATTTTAGATAAAGAGCTACTGTAGTCCTAATAGAAAAGCTTCCTGTTATTCATTGGAGGGACTAATTTAGACTACTAAAATTAGGATATTTCAATTTCCTAATTATGAATAAGGAATGTACCATGGCAAGCAAGCAGCTGGGGAGTAGAGTGATACCTGGTGTCTGGGCCCCTTAAGCATTAGTAAGTGTAGGTCTTGAGAAGTAGAGTCCTTTTCTAGATCATCATGTATGTCTCATCCCTAACTCTGTGTAACTAACTCAAGGACATCTTATCAATTTTTTCTATTCCCTCTTTCCTGGTGATCTCAACATCTTCTCTGAGTTCACTTGTCATCTATGTACACGATTCCTGGAATTATATATCCATAATTATTCTCTCTACTCATCTCTGGTCCCATAGCACTCCCTATATGATATCTCTCAATGTTTGTCCTACAGGCATCTGAAACTCTACGTCTAAAGCAGAACTCAATATTGGTTCAAATCCTACCCTACTAAACTTCCACATTTCTTTAGAGTGCCTAAATCATTCTGTAAAGAGGTATCCTATCATTTAGGTTGGCAACTTCAGAGTCATGCTCAGATACTAACCCTTCCTTACCCACATATTTAATCAAATCCTGCCCAATTGATATCTAATTAATATGCCATATATCCCCTTTTTTTCTAATGACATGGCCACTGAACTAGTTTAGGTTCTTATCACCTGTGGTGTGCAATTCTATAAGTCCCAAAACTGTTCTCCTTCGCTAAGATATCTCCTCTCCAATCCATTTTCCACACAGCCACTAAAGCAATATTCCTACAACATAATTTTGATCATGTCACTCCCATGCATAGAAACTTCCAGTGGCCTTATACTTATTCTAGAAAATAAAAGAAACTCCATAGTTTATAGTCCCTCAAAATTTGACTCCAACCATAATAATTCCAAACCTATTTTATACTACCTTCTTCCACAAGGTATACATTCCAGACAAACTGGTATATTCATTCTTCCTTGTGAATGATAGTCTATCTCTCATCTTTGTGCCTTGGTTCAGACTATTCCCCATGTTTAAAACATATTCCTTTCTCACTTCTGCCTCTTAGAATCTCTGGATGTCTTCAAAACAGCTGGAACGCTGAGACTAATCTGGTTTTATCCCACTGCTCTCCATCAGCTAGTGTTCTTCCCCTTGACTTTACCTTCTATTTAATTACATTTCTATATACTATTTGCCCTGATCAAATATAAGTTCCTTGAGAACAGGTACTGTACTTTGCATGTCCAGAACACCTGTTATAACTATCTCCTCCATTCCCCAGTGCCTTGTAAGAGATCAAGAAGTGCTTGTTGAATAATGGATTCATAGAGTATTTCCCCCAAAAAAAACAACCAGTAAAAAAATTAACAAGCATTTATTAAGTGCTCACTGTGTTCCCAAGACTGTGTTAAGCATTAAAGGTACAAAGAAAAAATAAGAAAAAAAATACAGTTCCTGACCTCAAAGGACTTACATTCTCATGGAACATAGAGGCTTCATGTTAAACTTGAGGAATGACTTAAAAAGTTCGCTTTGTATTCCTACTGTGCTTTATGGTTCCCCCTCCTGCCTTTTTTAAAGGCAGAAGAAAAGCAGTAAATTCAGCCAGACAGTAGCTGTGTGTTTTGGCAAGGGTAATAATCTAATAAAGCATCACCTTTCAAAGACAAAAAGGAAAACCCATCTCGGACATGAGTAACGTCACCTCAGCATGAAATATATTCCACTCTTGGTTTGTATTTTTTGGACCTATGCAGCTTAAGATGGTTGTTATCCCAAGTCTATGCCACCAGAGTTGTAATTAATAACATAAACGGTAAGCCCAGGCAATGACTGACAGCCCTGAGTGCTAATATCCCATAGTTGGTCTTCTACCACGGTCATAAGTTAAGGTTTATTTTGACAAACTTTCTCCTGGTTATGTAGCCTAGGAACTTTATTATGTAGGTACCCTATGATTACATATCTGGCATAGATTATAAAAATCCATAGCAAATGGGTAGACACTCCTGCTAATGACACAATAGAGCTTGCAGAGACTAGAACTTGGTTTTAATTAAGTTATTATCTCCCTTAATGGGAAGGGCCTGGACCTTTGTAACTAGGTTTTTACCAGACAGTCACCAATCAGTGGAATGTAAACATCTCATTTGAATGTGGTTTGCCCTGGTAAAAACTTGAATGAATACAGAGGTAGTTCTCTCCTCCACACAACTTCCTTTCTGGTGTATGTTTCCAAGTAGAAGGTCAATAACTTTTCAAATTAAGATTCCTTTGGAGGAATTTGGGGCATTGGATAAAAACAGGTAAAGTTAAAAAAAGCATGAGTGACATGATGCCAGTCCCCGCCCCTGGTTCATGGATTCTCTAACAAGCTGCAAAGAGAAAAAACAAACAAACAAAGAAACAAATAACACACTCAGATTCAAATGGTTGACCTTCACCTCTTATAACAAAAATTATTTTAAAAACCTCTACACTTGAAAAGGGAAGCCATTTTCCCAGAAATTCAAAGGAATCTTAACTTGAAAAGTCTAGTGCTCTCAAACATCTTATGTGTGACTTTTCTCTTTCCTGATTTAATTTAATATGGAGGGGGGGGGAATGACTATGAAAAAAAATGACTATGATGTCTTTGGGATAAATGTCTGTATATTAATTGTGTTTGGGGGAGTATAATGGGAAATACCAGTGATATCAGTATGTGAAAAATATGATTTTTTTAAAAAAGGATTTTGGGGGCAGCTAGGTGGCACAGTGGATAAAGCACAGGCCCTGGATTCAGGAGGACCTGAATTCAAATCTGGCCCCAGACACTACTTGACACATACTAGCTGTGTGACCCTGGGAAAGTCACTTAACTCTCATTGCCCTGCCCAAAAAAAACAAACAAAAAAGCCAAAAAACAAAACAAACAAAAAAAAAGGATTTCATTATAGATTAGACGTTTAGCTAATTGAGAGTGAATCTTGTGGTCTTCATTGATAATCTTTTTTCTTTTTTGTATGCTACAGAGAGAAAGTGACACAAACAGAGATAGAAATATATACAGAGAGAGAGAATGCCAGCAGGTTAATTGAGTCATTTTTGTTAAAATTGAGCCGTGTGTTTATTAGAATGTGAGTGCCTCAGGGTAAATTCTAGCCTCCAGGGTGAATGGGGAGAGAAGAGAATCAGGAAGTTAGACATAATATTTTTTTCTCTTACATGGAGACATTAAATATTCTCAGAATTCTTTCTTTTTGTTTCCTTTTAAGAATTCTTTCCATAATGGCTCCATGAATTTAATATACATTTACTACAATTAAAAATATTTTTCTGACTTTTCATTTCTATGCTTCTGTTAATTTATTTTTTTCTTTACATCTTGGGTTTAAATTTGAATTTAGTCCAATGTAGGCCCATTTGAGGAATAGTATTGGATGTTGAATAATCTTTTTAATTTTGTGATAGCTGGGTTTTGTTTATTTTTTTTTCACCAAGTAAGATAATGGGATGTATCCAGTAAAAAACTCATAAGAGCCAACTGACAAGCTTATGATCATTCCAGAAAACATCACAAAAATGTATTTGTCCATGAGGGATGACCCTCTGATTCAATGACATCATCAGACTCCAGCAAAACATATGAATTTCCCATAGAATGAAAAGATATGATATGCAGGTAGATGGCCAATCTTTGATCAAAAGAACTTCAGTGTGCCAACATTTCAAGTTTTTCAGAATTGAATATAAAGAAGCTACTGGTCCCCATTGTTGGAACTGAGCAGAAGCTATTACCAAATTCTTTTGATATGAAGGAAAACAAACAAACAAACAAAATATGGCTTTCATCCACCCAGCTTGATTTTTGCCAGTATTTCCCAAGATACTTTAAGAAAAGCTGCTCCCATTCAAAGCGTGATGGATAAAGGAACTGGAGATATAAACTACCTCTAAGTATTGGTGTACAGTGATGACAACTTTTTTCTGTTATGGCTTTGGAAGAATATCAGGAACAATTGATGAAAGTGTTATATTGGTTAAAGGAAAAGTCAGTTACCTAGCATTTACTAATCACCTACCGTGTAACAGCAACTATGATAAGCATGGCACACACACACACACACACACACACACACACACACACATGGCTGAAGCCAAATAAAAGTAGTTTCTGCTCCAAGTAACTCAGAGTCAAATGTGAGAGATATCATGCAACTGATTCTGTACAAACAAGATATGTACATGATAAATTTGGGGTTGTTTCAAAGGGAAGACATTAGTTATATACTGGTAAGTGTGTGAAAACTAATTGTCAGGTGGGAGGGATGTATGTAGGTAGGATACAATTTTAAGTTCAATAACCACCATTAATATTTCCCATAACTTTTCAAAGTCAATACAATCCATAAGGTTTTTCTTGCTTCTTTTATGTGAGCTACTTTACCCCATTCCACCTCTCCCTTTCCCTTTCTCCCAGTGAATTCCTCTCACTCCTTAATTTTATTTTTAAAAAATATATCATCCTGGGGGGCAGCTCGGTGGCACAGGGAATAAAGCACTGGCCCTGGATTCAGGAGTATATGAGTTCAAATCAGGCCTCAGACACTTGACACTTACTAGCTGTGTGACACTGAGCAATTCACTTAACCCACATTGCCCCACAAAAAATTATATATATATATATATATATATATATATATATATATATATATATATATATTCCCTAAAAGTCTATACAATCAAGAAAACAATAAACCATGCTTAAATTGTTGAGTTTACTCATTTCTGTGGTGTAAATATCAACACTAAAAATTTACAATTTGTAAAACTTAACATTTCTCCTAGAAGGAGGATTTGGAAAGGTATCCAGCAGAAGATGAGACTTTAGCTGCTACTTGAAGGAAGCCAGGAATATTGGGAGGAAGAGATGAGGATGGAGAACATTTCATGCAAGAGCAGCCAGTAAAAATGTTCAGAGTCAGGAGAGAGTGTGCCATTTGTGAGGGACAACAAGGAGGTCAATGTCACTGCATTGCAGAGTATGTGGAATGGAGGAAGGCCAAAGCAGACTTTAAAGCTAGACAGAAGGGCTTTACCAATACCAAGGGATTTGTATTTGACAGTGGTGGTGCTAGAGAGCCACTGGTGTTTATTGAAGGGAACAGGAATGACATGATTAGAACTCAGCTTTAGAGAGATAAGTTTGACATCTAATTAAAAGATGGATTAGATTGGGGAGAGACTTGTAGCAGGGAGACTTACCAGAAAGATATCACAATAATCCAAGTATGAACTAGTGAGAGGCTTTACCAGGGTTGTTGCTCTGTCAGAGGAAAGAAAAGGGCCAAGAATAGAGGTGTTATGAAGGAAGAAATGACTCAAATTGATAACTGATAGGATGTGAATTTAAGAGAGTATAAGGAATGGAAGATCATTTATAGATTGTGAGTCTGAGTAACTGGGAGGTGGCTAGTGCGCAATACACTGATATGAAAGTTAAGAAGAGGGGAGACTTTTGGGGAAAAAAATATGATAAATTTAGTTTGGGACACTTTGTGTTTAAGATGTCACTAGAACATCCAGTTTTAGATGTCCAACAGGCAGTCGAATATGGGAAACTGTAGGTCAGAAGAGGACATAGGCTTAGAGAAGTAGATCTGAGAGTCATCTACATCAAAATAATGATTGCAATCACAGGAGCTTATGAGATCATCAAATAACATATTATAGAGGAAGAAGAAAAGGCCCAGGACAGAGCCATTGCCAATATTCACAGTTAGTGGGCATTACCTGAATAAAAATCCAACAAAAGAGACAGGTTGGAAGGGAGCCAAGCAAGATCAGTGTCAGGAAAATCTAGGGAGTAGGGACTATCAAGGAGAAGCAGATGATCAACAGTGTCAAAGCCTCCAGAGATGTCAAGAAGGAAGGGAATTCAGAAAAAAAAACAACATTAGATTTTGCAATTAAGAGATCAGTAGTAACTTTAAGGGGAGCAGTTTCAGTTGATGAATGATATCAGAAGGTAGAATACAATGAGTTAAGAAAAGACTGAGAGGAAAGATAGTGGAGCAAACTTTCAAGTGTTCTCTTAATTCATTTAGCTACAAAATGTAGGCAATATTTGGGATGATTCTTAGTAGAGATGGATAGATTAAGAGAAATTGTTTCTTTTATGATGGCTGACCTAAGCATTTTTTGTAGGCAATAGGGAAGCAATCAATAAGTAAGTAGCAATTGATGACTAGTGAGAGAATGGAGATGATATATCTTTATGCATGAGTTTTTAAACCTTGGCTAGACTTCAGGAATGAATGAATTTCAGTGAGAAAATGTATCATTATTTCTATTAACCTCTACCTTAAATTTAGGATTAGTTTTAAGTATTTCAAAACTTTATTCTGAAAACGGGTCAATATAATTCATCAGAATCCTGAAGGATTCAATTGCACCCCCCCAAAATTGATAATTTCTGGTTTAAAGCTTTAGATGGACAAGTCTCATTTATGTAAAGCCTCTATTAAATATGTTGGTCACAGAACATCACAATAAAACATGAGTATGAATAAAAAGATAGAAACACTCCATATCTGGTCATACCAAACATGAAGTTAAAAGACATGAGTTGAACCCAGGCATATGTATTTTCTAAATTATGTCCTTTACTATAAAATGGGGATAATAATAGAACCTCACAAGGGTGCAGCTAGGTGGAGCAGTGGATAGAGCACTGACCCTGGACTCAGGAGGACCTGAGTTGAAATCCAGCCTCAGACACTTGACACTTACTAGCTCTGTGACCCTGGGCAAGTCACTTAACCCTAGTTGCCCCACCAAAAACAACAACAACAACAAAAAATAATAGCACCTCACAGGGTTGTTGAGAGATCAAATGATGTAATAATTTTAAAGTGCTTAGCATGGTGACTAATATATACTATGTGTTATATAAATGCTAGCTACCCTTATCATCATCACTGGCTGTTCACAGGTGTACTGAACTCAGAAACGGGGAGCTTCCACAGTTGCCAAAGTACTGTGGGAGAAGCATTATTTTAGATCCTGAATTTCCTGACAGAATCCATTCAGAACAAGGAAGAGTCTGAAATGACATACTGCTCAGTGAGATGTTATCTTTGGCTGGCAATAAGAAGCCTAGAATAGGTACCTTACCACCCTCAAGGGAACCCACAACTTGAACATTTTAACTTTACACTATTATTCCTTTAGGGACACTGAAATGAGAACAATAATCTTAGGAGAAACTATCAATTGACTTTCCTAGTAAACATGTCTAACTCTAATAGGAATGTTTTTTACACTCTACCTTATGGTCAGGCATGAACCACAACTACCTATTGATATGTTCTGGAATACTAGCAGATGCCATAGGTAGTACAACTCTGTACTGATAAAAATGGCAAAGGTATTTACTTTATTACTGTAGCCCAGAAAAATGCTGAAAGAATTAAATAGTATTGTGACTATTTCTATTGTTTTTTGTTGTTTTTCTTTTTTGAGGTTTTTCATTTTTGCTCTGATTCTTCTTTCACAGCATGACTAATGCATAAATATATTTAATGTTATTGTACATATATAACCTATATCAGATTACTTGCTGTCTTGGGGAATTGGGAGGGAGGGGAAGGAGGGAGAAAAATTTGAAACTAGAAATCTTATAAAAACAAATGTTGAAAACTTGCTCCAAATATAGATGAAAATAATAAAATGTTTACATGGAAATAAATGGTATTGTGAAGGCTGTTCTTTCTCAAGACTTTCTACAAGATGACGGAATTTTGATGTTGTATACTTTGTTATATATATGCATATATATACCTATGTATACATACACACACACACACACACACACACACACACACACACACACATATATATATATATATATATATATATATATATATATATATGTTTTGGTGAGGCAATTGGGGTTAAGTTACTTTCCCAGGGTCACACAGCTAGTAAGTGTCAAGGGTCTGAGGCCAGATTTGAACTCAGGTCCTTCTGAATCCAGGGCCAATGCTCTATCCATTGTGCCACCTAGCTGCCCCCCTACACTTTGTTATATCGATGAAAAGCTACTCCATGCTTAGCTATAGAAAGACTGATCAATTAAACCATTATCTGTTAAAAATATCCCCAATCTGGCAAGGACTCTGTGAAAACATTTCATTATTGCTATTATTGTATAAATGGATCTATTTACTTCACTTTACAACAGTGCATAAAAGACTTGACAGGTTTCTCTGAAATCATTCTTTTTACAGCATTTAATGAGAAGAAATGAAACACTAAAGGGCTCTGATCAACTCAATGACTAACCAATTCAAGGATCTGATGATAAAGCATGTTACTCATCTACTGAGAGAAAGATGATGGACTAAATATGTAGAATGAGGTCCATGTTTGCAGACATGCCTGATGTGGGAATTAGTTTCATTTAAGGGTTTTAATTACTTTTTTTCCCAGTGGGAGAAAGGAGAGGAAGAAAGGAAAGAAAACAAATGCCTGTTAATATAGTAGTAGTAGTAGTAGTAGTAGTAGTAGTAGTAGTAGTAGTAGTAGTAGTAGTAGTAGTAGTAGTAAGAAACTTCAAAATAAAAGTCCAACTCTTGCCAACCATCAATGATTGCCCACCATATGCAGTGGACTGGAAAAAAATTCAAGAAACCCCAGCTGATAGAAGAGAGTTGAACATAGAGACAAGTATGCTTCTACTAGTATTTTAGCTGTGGAGACTCCTATGGTACAGATTCGACTCAAAGAGGGCAGGAAAACTGTTAATTAGTTTTATTTTTTTTTACAATAATATATTTTGGTAGCCAGAACCATGGGAAGTAAGAAAAGAAAGAGAAGGGAGGGAGGGAGAGAGGGAAGGATGAAGGAAGGAAGGAAGGAAGGTAAGAAAGAAAGAAGGAAAATTAAAGAAGAAAAGAGAGACAGAGAGCCAGACAAAATCAGAGACAGATATACAGAGAGACAAAAAGAGATACAAAGGCACATATATAGAAAGAGGAAGTGAGTCAGAGAGACAGAGAAAAAATAATGACCTTTATGAACAAAGATCATGCAATTGTGAGCTAAATAATCTATTGTTATTCAACCAGAGGCAAGCTTAAAGAGTCAATCTTGATAAACCAAAGGAAAGTCAGGTAACTTCCCTGGACTCAGTTTTCTTATCTAAAAAGTAAGCAGGTTAGATGGCATAACCTTTAAGTTCTTATATCTAAAAATACTATAATGCAAATACTACAAAGTATTTTGATCCAAAGATAATATACTAACTTACCACTTTATAAAACACCTACCCAAAATGTTTTGGGTGAAATATACCAAATTCTAATATACCTTGAAAGCTTATCCTTTCTGGTACTAACCACTTCTTGTCTCAGCCCCTAAATCAATTATTGTTAAGGCACCTTGTTTTTTGTTGTTGTTGTTTTTGTTGTTATTGTTTGTTTGTTTTTTGGCCTTCAATGCAACAAACATTTATTTTATTTTTTTCCAGTTACATGTAAGGATAGTTTTCAACATTCATTTTCATAAGATTTAGAGTTCCAAATTTTTCTCCCTCCTGCCCTTTCCTCCTCCTTCCACAAGACAGCAACCAATCTGATACAGGTTATATATGTACAATCCACAAGTGATCTTTTTATCAGTTCTTTCTATGGGAGTGGATAGTATGCTTCATCATTAGTCCCTAGGGATTGTCTTGGATCATTGTATTGCTGAGAGTAGTTAACTCATTCACAATTTCTAATTAAACAATACTGCTGTCACTATGCACAATGTCCTCTCAGTTCTTCTCACTTCACTCTATATCAGTTCATATGAGTCTTTCCATGTTTTTCTGGGATGATCCTTTTCATCCTTTCCATTTGCACAATACCAATCGACTGCAATCATATACCATCACAGTTTCCTCAGTCATTCCTCAATTGATGGACATTCCCTAGATTCCTAATTCTTAGCCACCACAAAGAGTTGCTATAAATATTTTTTTGCACAATTTCCCCCTCTTTTCTTTTTCATGATTACTATTGTTAACTGTTTCCATCCATCCTATTCCCTTCCCCTTAATATTGTCTCTATTATCTATCTTCTTTCACCCTATCCCTCTTAAAAAGGGATTTGCTTCTGTCAGTTCCCTCCCCCAATCTGGCTCACTTCTTTTGCCCCTCTCTCTTTATCCCCTTCCCCTCATATTTTCTTGCAGGGTTAGAGAGATTACTCCACCCAGTTGAGTGTGTATGTTATTCCCTCCTTGAGCCAACTCTGATGAGTTTAAGGTCTTTGAGCCTATTCTGATGAGTGTAAAGTTCATTTACTGCCCTGTTCCTCCCCCATTTATTCCCCCGCTCCATAAGCCCTTTCCTGTTTCTTTAATGTAGGATTTCACCCCATGCTACTTCTGCTCTTCCCCCTCCCCACTGCATAACTCTCACTCCTCAATTTTACTGTAAAAATATCATCATGGGGCAACTAGGTGACACAGTGGACAAAGCATCCACCCTGGACCCAGGAGGGCCCCAGTCAAAATCCAGCCTCAGACACAAGACAGTCACTCACTGCATGACCCCAGGTATGTCTCCCAACTCCAGTTTTTTATGGTTCCCTAGGGTCTTGTATTTGAAAGTCAAATTTGCCATTAAGTTCAGGTCTTTTCCTCATGAATACCTGAAAGTCCCCTTTTTCATTTAAGTCCCATTTTTTCCTCTGAAAGATTATGATAAGATTTGCTGGGTAGGTGATTCTTGGTTGTAATCCCAATTCCTTTGACCTCTGGAATATTATATTCCATGCACTCCAGTCCTTCAACATAGAAGTTTCTAGATCTTGTGCTATCCTGCCTGGGGCACCACAATACTTGAATTCTTTCTCTTTGGCAGCTTGTAATACTTTCCCCTTGACCTGGGAGCTCTCGAATTTGGCTATAATATCTCTGGGAGTTTTCATTTTGGGATCTCTTTCAGGAAGTGATCAGTGGATCCTTATTATTTCTATTTTACCTTCTGCTTCTAGAATATCAGGGCAATTTCCCCAGACAATTTCTTGGAAGATGATGTCTAAGCTCTTTCCTTGATCATGGTTATCAGGTAGACCAATAATTTTCAAATTATCTCTCCTGGATACATTTTCCAGGGCAGCAGTTTTTCCAAGAACATATTTTACATTGCCCTCTATTTTTGAAAATTCATTTCAATTTTCTTTACTGTGTCTTGGTTTCTCATAAAGTCACTAGCATCTATTTATTCAACCCTAATTCTCAGGCAATTATTATTATTTTCTTTTGTGGGGCAATGAGGGTTAAGTGACTTGCCCAGGGTCACACAGCTAGTAAGTGTCAAGTGTTTGAGGTTGGATTTGAACTCATGTCCTCCTGAATCTAGGGATGGTGCCTTTTCTACTACACCACCTAACTGCCCCAATTATTTTCATTAGAGAGCTTTTTCATTTGGCTTTTTAAGCTGTTGACTTTTTTTTCATGTCTTTCCTGCATCACTCTCATTTCTCTTTCCATTTTTTCCTCTACCTTTCTAACTTTATGTTCAAAGTCCTTTTGGAGTTCAAATCCAGCCTCAGACACTTCACATTTACTAGTTGTGTGACCCTGGACAAGTCACTTAACCTTCATTGCCCTGCAAAAAAAAATGCAACTGAAATGACTAGGTACACAAAATTTTAATTTTAAAGAATATAATTACATGCTACAACTATACTTTCAATGCAGCATGACTGTCTACTATTCCCTAATTGATTCTAGTCCTATTTCCCACAGAAATTACTTTGAATATTATGTTCTTTCCTTGAGTTTTCCACATTTTCCTGTCTCAATATGATCCCAGATTCAGATGTTATTTACTGTTCTGAGAAAATTTGGGTTTTCTGCATAAATCCACTCTACTCTATCTCATTCTCAGAATCCTTTAACATTATCATCTACTTCCTTCTTTGCTTCGTTATGTGATAATTAGTTGATCCCCTTGTCATGGCCACGTGCCTTTTATGGTAATTCTTCCTGTCTTTTCCAGAAGAATTTTCCTTCACTCATCTCCCATCTCTCTTTTTATTTTCAATCTCTCCTTCTCTGTCACTTCTCTTCAAATTTGACTGTCTTCCCCATTATTAAAAGAAAAAAAAAAGACAACAGACCTTATCAGCCTCTTAAGCTTTCATCCAATAACCAACTCTCCCTCATTTTCTAGCCCTACTTCTAGAAAAATCTAGCTATTCTCCATATCTTCCACTTCCTCTATTTTCAACCACTTCTCAATACTTTGAAAATGGCTTCTCTGTTTCATCACTCAAATGAAACTGCTCTTTACAAAAGCAAATACAAAATTCCAGTGAGCATTTGTCTGTCAAATGTAATAGCATTTTCTCTGCCTTGATTCATTTTCTTTCTCCTGAAATTGCAACTATTCACCACCTTCTATACATGAACAATATGTCTTTTGGGTTTTTGAGATACTACTCTTTCCTTGTTTCTCTCCTACATATTTTCCATTCATTTATATTCTCTTCTAGTCTTGTCATCCATACTATTACAACACACTGTGGAAGTACCCTAAGTCTCTACAACAGGTCTTTTCTCTGTATACTCTTTTACTAACTTCATTAGCATCTATGAGTTTAACAATCATTTATGCAAATGTCTATAAGATATAGATATGGATAGATAAATGAGATACAAAGTTTTATATACCTACATATACCTGTCTTTTTCTTGAGATCCATTCCCACATCAATCACTGTTAAATAGAATTTTAATGGATATTCCTTGCATGCCCCATGGCCACCCAACTCTCAATATAACTAAAAAAATGCTAATAATATTTCTACCAAAACCCACATTTCTTTCAAAGTACCTCATTTTGATTTATTTATAATTTTTTTTTCTATTTAGGTGCAGCTAGGTGGCACTGGCCTTGAAGTGAGGAAGATATAATTCACATTCAACCTCATACATTTACTAGTTTTATGAGTAAGTCACTTAATTTTTATCTACCACACTTGCTTTAACTGCATAATAGGAATACTAATAGCACCTACCTCCTCAGGGCTGTTGTAAAGACAAATGAAACACTTGTAAAGCACTTAATACAGTACCTGCTACTTAGAATGTGCTTAATCAATGCTTTTTCCCTTTCTCCCCATTTCTGTTGTGGTCATCACCATCCTTTAACTTTCACTCACCTAAGTAGGTAAACTAAGTCCTGTCTTCACCCAATATATCCAATCAGTTTCCAAATTTTATGATTTTATATCCATAACCTTTCTTGTTCACCTCCTTTTTTTTCACACACCATTTTAGGGCAGGTCCCCAATCTCCTCTTACCTAGATTATGGCAATAACTTCCTAATTTATCTTTCTGCTTCAAGTCCCAAAGTATTTTCCAAAAAAACATATGTATAATCATATCAGCATCCTCCTCCAAAAACTTCAGTCACTCTAATAAATATCACAGTTAAAAAAAATATTTCATTTAGCTTTAGAAGCACTTTAAAGCCTTATTGAAACTTTTCTTTCCAGCATAATTATAAAATTGTATCCATCCTGTATTTTACAGTTTTGGGTTTTTTTTTGTGAGGCAATTGAGGTTAAGTGACTTGCCGAGGGTCACACAGCTAGTAATTGTTAAGTGTCTAAGGCCAGATTTGAACTCAGGTCCTCCTGAATCCAGGGCCAGTGCTCTATCCACTGCGCCACCTAGCTGCCCCTTGTGTTTTACAGTTTTGCCGAATTAGCCCTTTCTCTTTTCCTCACATATATTATTTCCTCTTCTACATAAGTTCCTTTGCACTGATCATCCCCTATGCTAGGAATGTGTTTCCTCCACTTCTGCTTAATAGGATTTATTCTTCAAAATTAATTTCATGCACCAACTACTGCATGAAAAAAATTCTGTTTCTTCAATTGCTAGTAAATAATTCACAGAATCGAATAGTCTAAAAGCTGGAAGAGAGCCAAATGGTTACCTGGTCTAATCCCTTGTCCACTATAGGGAATCTCTCTATATCTCCAGCAATCTTTTATTTTCCCTTTGGCAATTTTTTTCCAATGGGAAACACACTATTTCATAAAGCAAACTCTCTCCCACCCCATTTTTGAAGACTTCTAAATGTTAGAATGGTTTTCTTTATTCTTCTTCAATCAAAATCCCTTTCCCAGGGCAGCTAGGTGGCACAGTAGATAAAGCACTGGACCTGGATTCAGGAGGACCTGAATTCAAATCTGGCCTCAGACACTTGACACTTGCTAGCTGTGTGTCCCTGGGCAAGTTATTTGACCCTCATTGCCCCCCCACACACACATGCAAAAAATCCTTTTCCCTATAATGTTTATTATTTCCTTAATTCTCCCCTTTGAAAATGTACATTATAAGACTAAGCCAGCAAATCTTAAACTGGAATCCATAGGCCACATGAGAAGATTTCAGGGTCTCTATGAACTTAGATGGGAAAAATTACATTTTTCACTAAATTTTTGTTTCTTTTTCTTTATCCATGTAAAACATTATTCTGAGAAAATGTCCACAAGATACAGTAAGGTATCAAAAGAGCCCATGACACATAAAAAGTTAAGAACCCATAATCTCAAACCTATACTTACTCAATGACAATCAAATATGTGAAGAAAACAAGCACAGTCAGCTTTTTTCAAGCTAAATATTCCTACTTTTATTAGTTGTTTCATATTAGATATCATATATGTATACTTTAAAAATTCCATTTGTCTTTTTATAAATATAAGTGTAAAATTTAAGTACTGCAGCTCTGGCAAGAGAAGATAAAGGGTAACAATGATTTTCCCTAAATCCATTAAATATATGAATGCTGTGCTATAAAAGACCTGAGAAAGAATGTAAAAACAAACAAACAAAGCTTCTTATTATTTATAATCAGTGGTACAATGGAAAAAGCAACAGATTTAAAGTAAGTACCCCTTATCATGAATTATATTTAAGACATTACTAGCCCTCAGATTTGGGACAAGCTGAATAATACATTTTTATCTCAATTTTCTCATCTCTAATAAAGGGTTACTTACCTAACTGCACTGTTCTAAATATCAGAGAAACATGTTGTAGTTCATAGAGCACTAATGAAGTATCAGCTCTTATTTTAATTTTTCCACCAAAATTTTACTCTTATTTACTAAGGGGGGTTAGCCTGAATCATCAAACCCTATACCAACAAACTACAAGTTCTAGTAGGATTCATTATCTGTAATGTCTTCAGGTATATTTAATGTGATAAACTGCAAGTCTTTGGTTTAAAGAGTAGCCTACATAATTCTGGTTGGCAAGAGAGTTATGGATTTTTCAGTCAAAAGAATGCATGTGGAATACCCACTAATGTAATAATGATTTTGATATGTGCTGGAGAAATAAGACATCATGCCCCAAACAAACAAACAAAAACCCAAGGGATTTCATATTCTTGCTGTTATTCTAAATATGTATTTGTCATATCCTGAATTTGTCTGAAATAGGAATGCTGGCTCTATATTACCTTGCTTGAACTTAAATGAATGGGCTCTTAACATAGAAAACAAGAATAATTATTAAACAATGTTGTTAAGATATCTGAAATATTTTAGAATTATAATGATGGGAGAGAATGGGGAAAAGCTTGAGAAAAACTAAAAATGAGAAATCTTCCAGACCTCTTTTAACTGTCTTTTATTAGAAGGGGAAATAACTGTTGCATATTCGCTAAGACTATGGAGAGAGGTTTTTGTTGTTATTATTTTCTTTCCCTTGTAATGTATTTAATCTCCATTTTCCCCTATATAATCTTAAACCCATACATGATGATCTTCCTTCTGTATAGCTGTCATGGGATTCATTTGATCAAGGGGCTCAAAATGGAACAAATCCAGCAATTAGATTTCTTCTGCAAGATTTCAGTCCATTACCATTACGGGAAAAATAAAAGTATACTCTTTATCTCTAACTTTATCATGAGAAATATAGACTTCATCTTGAATTCATTTACATGTGGCATTTACATGTTGATTTCTCTGCTGACCAAATAGCTGGATTTCAAAGCACATCTTTTATTTTATCTCCACTTGTATGAGACATCAAAATAAGGAGTAGATAAAGACGGAAGTCCTTTGTCTGAGACTGTCCAGGCAGGGCCTGCTGTGATGAAAACTGTCTGAAGTTTCACAGGCTTCTTGTCTGGTTTTAAGCTGATGTTAGTCCCTTTTATTTGGAGTGTCCAAGGGGATATTACATTTCTAGAAAAAAAAATGTTGAACGAGAATGTTGGTAAGCTTTTTTCTAATTTTCCCCATAAATACACAGAACCTGCAAAAACAACCACCACAACAACAGAAACAACAAAACACAAAACTAACAATTTGTGGTAAACAATGCACGAGTCATATTGGGTTGCTCAATAGGCAATATGCTGTTGATCATGATGGAATTCTTTGTTGACTTTTATTGCCAGCATTTTCAATTTCAGTCAGTTTACTTCATAAAACACATATTAGGGACCTGCAATATACAAAACTGTAAGCCAGATGACAATGAATAAACAGAAATAAAACACTCCCTGCCCTCAAGGAAGTAACAGTATATTGGAGGTATGTTTTCAACTTCAACTATTATTTACTTGCTCAATATTTAGATGCCTTTGATGTGGAATGTGCTTTGAATTATTTGGTCCTCACTTGAGTACCAAATGTCATAAAATTGGAAGGGACCTTGGAGATCATTCAGTTCTATCTTCCCCCAATGTAGGTAGCACTTTTAAATCTCTGACAAATTTATCAAATAACTTGCCCTCTCTAGACTTCAGTTTCTTCATCTCTAAATTTAGTGAGTTGGACCAGATAATATCTTTAATACCTATTATTTTATTCTGTAATGTTATGGTTTTACATGTTATACAACTTTTATTTGGAGGCATATACTTTTCTGTATCAATCAATAATGAATACATATTTGTTAAGTATTGCTATGTGCTAGACATTGTGCTAATGTATACACATTATCATGCATTACCTGGAGAGCAAAAGATTTTTATAACCATTTATCAATAAATAAATCAAGTATTGACTCTTTTTTAATAAAGTATTTTATTTTTCCCTGTTACATGTAAAGATAGTTCTAAAATTTTGTTTATACAAGCTTTCCAATTTCAGATTTTCTCCCTCCCTCCCCTTCCTCCCCCCTCCCCTAGGCAGCAGGTAATCTGATATAGGTTATACATATATACAAATAATAACATTAATATTTCTGCATTAGTCATGTTATAAGAGAAAATCAGAGCAATGACAAAAAAACCTCAAAATAGAAAAACAACAGCACCAAAAACAAAAGAAATAGTATGGTTCATTCAGCATCTATAATCAACAGTTCTTTTTTTCAGGCTGGATTTGGAGATCCACTTCTATCATGAGTTCCCTGGAACTCTTCTGTACCATTGCATTGGTGAGAAGAATATAGTCCATCACAGTAGATCAATGTACAATGTTGATGATACTGTGTATGATGTTCTTCTGGTTCTGCTTATCTCACTCATCATCAGCCCATGCAAGACCCTCGAGGTTTCTCTGAACTCCTCCTGCTCATCATTTCTTACAGCACAATAGTATTCTATTGTATTCATATACCACAACTTGTCCAGCAATTCCCCAATTGATGGGCATCCCCTCAAATTCCAATTCCTTGCCACCACATAAAGAACAGCTATAATTATTTTTGTACATGTGGGTCCGTCTCCCCCTTCCATGATTTCTTTGGGAAAAAGACTCAAAAGTGGTATTGCTGGGTCAAAGGGTACACACAGCTTTATTGTCCTTTGGGCATAATTACAAATTGCTCTCCAGAATAGTTCAATCAGTTGACAGCTCCACCAACAATGCATTAGTGTTCCAATTTTTACACAGCTTATCCAACATTTATTATTTTCCTTTTTTGTAATTTTAACCAATCTGATAGGTGTCAGGTGGTACCTCAGAGTTGTTTTAATTTGCATCTCTCTAATCAATAGTGATTTAGAGCATTTTTTCATATGGGAATAGATAGCTTTGATTTCTTCATCAGAAAACTGCCTGTTCATATCCTTTGGCCATTTCTCAATTGGGGAATTACTTGGATTCTTATAAATTTTATTTAGTTCACTATATATTTTAGAAATGAGAGGGGGAGATTCAGATCCCCCACTAGTATAGTATTACTGTCTAATTCCTCTTGTAACTCATTTAACTTCTCTAAGAATTTGGATGCTATACCACTTGGCACATACATATTTAATATTGATATTACTTCATTATCTATAGTACCTTTTAGCAAGATGTAGTTTCCTTCCTTATCTCTTTTAATGAGATCTATTATTGCCTGGGCTTTGTCTGAGATAAGGATTGCTACCCTTGCTTTTTTTACTTTAGCTGAAGCATAATATATTCTGCTCCAGCCTTTTACCTTTACTCTGTGTTTACTCTGCTTCAAATGTGTTTCTGGTAAACAGAATATTGTAGGATTCTGGTTTTTAATACACTCTGCAATTCGCTTCCGTTTTATAGCAGAGTTCATCCCGTTCACTTTCACAGTTATTATTACTGTCTATTCCCCTCCATTCTATTTACCCCCTTTGTACTTTCTCCCCTTCTTTCACCCTATTCCTCCTCACCAACATTTTGCTTCTTACCCATGCCTCCCCCAATCTGCCTTCCCTTTTTATCACCCCCCTTTATTTTCTTTACCCTTTTCTCCCTTGCTTTTGTCCTCCCTTCTATCAGTCTCCCCACTTTCCCTTCCCTTTTGCTTCCCTAAAGAATGAGCTAAGTTTCTTTATCCCAATGAACATATATGTTATTCCCTCTTTGAATCAAATATAATGAGAGTAGGGTTCACACAATGTTCACCCCTCCTTTCTTTCCCTCTATTGTAATAGTTTTTTTTTACCTCTTCATATGATATAATTCACCCCATTGCACCTCCCCTTTCCTCTCCTCCCCATAGACTCCCTTTTTAATCCCTTAATTTTCTTTGTATCATCACATCAAAGACAGTTTATATTTTTACCCTCTGTGTAAAGTCCTTCTCCCTGCCTAAATACATTTACAGTTCTTAAGAGTTATGAGTATTATCTTCCTGTGTAGGGATGTAAACAGTTTTACATAATTGAGTAACATTTTTACCTCTGTTTACCTTTTTAAACTTCTCTTGAGTCTTGTATATTAAGATCGAATTTTCTACTCAGTTCTGGTCTTTTCGTCAGGAAACCTTGAAAGTCCCCAATATTATTGAATGTCCATCTTTTTCCCTGAAAGATAATGCTCAGTTTTGTTGGGTAATAGCTTCTTGCCTACAATCCAAGCTCCTTTGCTTTCCGGAATATCATTTACCAAGCCTTGCGGTCCTTTAATGTTGAAGCTGTCAGGTCCTGAGCAATCCTGACTGTGGATCCATGATATTTAAATTGCTTCTTTCTGACTGCTTTCTCCTTCACCTGATAATTCTGGAATTTGGATACAATATTCCTTCGAGTTTTCCTTTTGGGGTCTCTTTCAAGTGATCAGTGGATTCTTTCAATGATGATTTTTTATCCTCTGATTCTATAATTTCAGGGCAGTTCTGCTTAATAATTTCCTGGAATATGGTGTCTAGATTCTTTTTTAGATCATGGCTTTCAAGGCAGTCCAGTGATTCTCAAATTGTCTCTCCTGGATCTGTTTTCCAAATCAGTTGCCTTTCCAATGAGGTATTTCACATTTTCTTCTATTTTTTTCCTTTTTTTGATTATGTTTGACTGATTCCTGGTATCTCATGGATTCCTTATCTTCCAACTGCCCAATTATAATTTTTAGGGCATTGTTTACTTCAATGAGATTATGCACGTTTTTTTCCATTTGGCCAAGTGAATTTTTTAAGGCATTGTTTTATGCAGTCAATCTTTGTGCTTCCTTTCCCAAGCTGCTGATTCTTTTTTCATAGTTTTCTTGTTTTGCTTTCCTTTCTCTCACCATTTTTCTTCTACCTCTCTCGATTGATTTTTAAAATCCTTTTTGAGCTCTTCCAGGAAGGCTTTTTGTTCTTGAGACCAATTCACCCTCCCTTGTGAGGCTTCACATGTAGGCAATTTGAGGGTATTGTTCTCATCTGAGTTTGTGTTTGCTTCTTCCCTATTGATACAGAAGCTCTCAATGGAGAGGGCTCTTTTTTGCTTCTTACTCATCCTTGCAGCTTATTTATTTACTTTTTAAGTTGAGGTCTTCTCTGGGGGTACCAGGGTCCCTGTTTTGAGCTTCTTATCCTGGGGTATAGGTGCTGTGTCACTGGCTTTTTTTTTTATGTATAAGGTATTTTATTTTTTCCGTTACATGTAAAGATAGTTCTCAACTTTTGTTTATACAAGCTTTACAATTTCAGATTTTTCTCCCTCCCTCCCCTCCCTCCCCCCTCCCCTAGACAGCAGGTAATCTTATATAGGTTATATCTATATATCTCTATACATATACATATACATATACATATAGATATAGATATATACACACACATATATATACACATAATAACATTAATCCTATTTCTGCATTAATCCAGTTACAAGAGAAAAAATCAGAGCTGTCACTGGCTTTTTATACTGAGGACTTTAAGTGTGTGCAGTTCGCCCCCCCCCCCCCCCCCCCGCACTTCCTGTCTGAGTGTGCTAGGATCATTGGGCCTAGTTAAACCTGTACTGTTCATGGCCCTCCAGCTGGCAGCTTGCCCTCTCGGCTGGTGCAGGTGGGTTTTCCACTGTCCTGCTGGGCCACCAGATTTTTGAGCCAGGTTCCAGGGGCCTCAGTTGTTTGGCTGTGGCCTGCAGCTTCCTGCTGACTTGCCATGCTGAGTCCCTCGGCGCTGGGCTGCTGCCCTGCGCTGAGCCTCCCTTTTGCCCGACTCAGACCGACCTTTTCCTGAAATCTTCTAAATTATCTCTTGTTGGAAGACTGTGTCTCTCTGTCTCTTTGCAGGTTCTGTAGTTTCAGAATCCGTCTAGAGGCTTGATTTAATGTTATTTTTGAGGGAACCGAAGGAGAGCTCAGGCAACTTGCTGATTCCTCTCTGCCACCTTGGCTCCTCCCCTCAAGTATTGACTCTTAAGGTTAAGACTGAGTAATAGATGTTTCCAAAAATAAAAGTATCTGAAAATGAAATTCACAGAGTAAAGTTAGTGGGAATTTCACAAAACTGAATATATTTGACATTTCAAAGTGATTTCACATTTTTTATTCTAATTTATTTATTTCACTTCAGCTTTTTAAATTTTTGTTTATTTGGGCTTTTTATCTTAAATTGTATATTCAATTTGTTAATTCTTTTATCTTTTTTATTTTGTTAATATATTACTCAGGCATAACACATTATTTAGGGATACTGACGACCAAATTTAACTATTTCCTAGACATTCTTGCATTATAGTTTCACTATTACCATTATCTTTCACAAAGTTATTGTTTCTATGTGCTTCTTCAACCTACTCTTTATTAAGGATGTTATTATTATAGTTTCATTTAGATCTATATCGTATGCCACATTCCTTCTTATTTGACTGAGTCATTCTCACTAATACCTGTTGGAAAACTGTTTAGAGTGATGATTGGTAGGTGCTCTGTAGCAAAACAATGAATATTTCAACAGGAAAGATGAAAAAGAAAAAAATAGCATTTTTTAAATTAGACTGCCTCTTGAGCAATCTCAGCATGTGCCACATAATGAAATAATGTCAACATCCTCAGAGGACACTGATACACAGCAGTCTTTCTACATTCTCTGTGTTGGAGAAGTTATTTTCATTAGTCTAAACTCCAATTCTGATACTATTCAAAATGTTAAGATTATTCTAAAGGAAATGACTTTTCAGATGGCAGAGGAAAGGCAGTGAGTTCTGAAACTCATGACATAATCACTCCAAAAAACATCCAAATAATGGTATAAGACAATGCCTGGAGCAGCAAAACCCACAGAAGAATATGCTGAAATCATCTTCTAACCAAGAATGTCTTAGAAAGTCAGAAGGAGGGAGCTGCTATGCTGTAAAAGGAGTGGAGCCCAACTCCACAGTCACCCTGACACAGACCCAGTGCCAGGAAGACCTCACCAGAGGACAGCCCCAGAGCCTCTGAATCAGCTGAAGTGTCAGTGTCATCTGGAACTAAGCTCACAGTCTGGTGAAAGGGCTGAGCCCTTGGCAAGGAGGAGACTATAGGTGTCTATGCTAGTGCTGAGGCAGAACTTGGGTTTTTCATTCCTGCTGGTAACCAGGAGGTAGGCTTGAGTAGCATTGGCCCAGGTTGGGGAGGGGCACAGTGTCATTGGAGCTGACAACCACAACACACAAAGCTGGTTGATTAGCAAGTTGTTCTGGGGTCATCTAGAGACCAGGGAACAGGCCAGGTGAGTGAAGAACCTTATCCTCCTTAAATCATACCACCTGGGACTTCTGAAGCTTGGGATAGTGTAGCCTGGAAACAGTGCCCCACTTTAAGGAGCTAAAAGTCAAATAAAAGGCAATATGAGAAGACAGAGAAAAGTGAGGACCATAGAAAATTTCTTCAGTGACAAGGAAGATGGATAGTGCACCCTCAGAGGAAGATGTCAACATCAGGGCTCCTATATCTAAAGCTTCCAAGAAAAATATTAATTATTCTCAGGCCATACTGGGGTTCAAAAATGACTTTGAAGATAAAGTTAGAGAGATAGAGGAAAAAATGGAAAGAGAAATGAAGATGATGCCGGAAAGAATGAGAAAAAATTGAATAGCTTGAAAAGTCAAATTGGCCAAAGGGAAAAGGAGGTACAAAAGCTCTCTGATGAAAATAATTGCCTAAGAATTAAGATTGAAGAAATGGAAGCTAGTGACTTTATGAGAAACCAAGACACAATAAAGCAAACCCAAATGAATAAAAAAATAGAGTGTAATATGAAATATCTTCTTGGAAAAACTGCTGACCTGGAAAAGGGGTCCATAAGAGATAATCTGAAAATTATTGGTCTACCTGAAAACCATGATCAAGATAAGAGCTGAGACATCATCTTCCAAGAAATTGTCTGGGAAAATTGTCCTGATATTCTAGAAGAAGAAGCTAAAATAGAAATTGAAAGGATCCACTGATCACCTCCTCAAAGAGATACCAAAAGGAAAATTCCTAGGAATATTATAGCTAAATTCCAGAGATCCCAGGTCAAAGAGAAAATATTGCAAGTTGCCAAAATGAAAGAATTCAAGTACTGGGGAGCCCCAGTCAGGATAGCACAAGATCTAGCAGCTTCTACATTAAAGGACCAGAGGGCATGGAATATGATATTCCAAAGGGCAAAGGAAATGGGATTACAACCAAGAATCACCTACCCAGCAAAACTCAGCATAATCTTTCAGTGGAAAAAATGGGAATTTAATGAACAAGAGGACTTTCAGGTATTCATGATGAAAAGACCTAAACTGAATGGCAAATTTGACTTTCAAATACAAGACCCAAGAGAACCATAAAAAATTGGAGTTGAGAGACATACCTGGGGTCATGCAGTGGGTGCCTCTCTTGTGTCTGAGGCTGAGTTTTGGCTGGGATCCCCCTGGGTTCAGGGTGGATGCTTTGTCCACTGTGTCAGCCAGCTGCCCCATGATGACATCATTACGGTTAAATTAAGGGGTGAGGGGAATACACTGGGGGAAGGAGAAGGGCAGAGGTAGCATGGGGTGAAATCCCACAGGAGAGAAAAAGGAAAGGGCTTATGGAGTGGTGGAATATATGGGGGAGGGCAAGGGCCGTCAATGAATTTTACACTTATAGGAAAAGGCTCAAAGACCTTAAACTTATCAGAGTTGCCTCACGGAGGGATTAACAAACACACACAACTAGATAGTGTAATCTATTTAATCTGGGCAGTAAATGGGCCTAAGACTCATCAGAATTGGCTCAAAGACCTCAATCTCATCAGAATTGACTCAAGGAGGGAATAACATGCACACTCAATTGGGTGGAGTAATCTCTCTCACCCTGCAAGGAAAATAGGAGGGAAAGGGGATAAAGAAAGAGGGCAAAATCAGGAAGAGCAGATTGGGGGAGGGGACAGACAGAAGCAAATCCCTTTGGAAGAGGGATAGGATGAAAGAAGATGGTTAATAGAATAAATATCATGGAGAAGGAAATAGGATGGAAGGGAAATAGATAATAATATTAATCATGGAAATTACTTTTCATGTACTCTCTCTGAATAACAATAACACTAAAAATAAATAGCTGCTGAAGGAGAAAAAGGAGGAAGACAAAAGGAAAGAGGAAGAGAATGACAAAAGTTGAGCAGGGAAGAAGGAGTAGAAAGAGAATGAAAAGGGGAAAAAGAAGAGGAGAAGAAGAAATCTTAGGAATCAGTTGACATTTCTGGGTCTTAATTTCCTCTTTGAAATATGGGTCTCTACCACATGAACTCTAATTTCCTTTCCAAATCTAAATCTGAGATACATGATATCAAAATACCTCTTAACCTTTCTTTAAAAATATAGTTAGGGGGCAGCTAGGTGGCACAGTGGATATAGCAGTGGCCCTGGATTCAGGAAGACCTGAGATCAAATTGGCCTCATTTGACACTTACCAGCTGTGTTACCCTGGTCAAGTCACTTAACCCTCATTGCCCTGCCAATAAAAAATACAATTAACTTTCCAAGTTCCTTACAATCTTTTGTTCTCTCATAGCACTGAACTGGTCACAAACAGGTTCAACTTTCATGATAACTAAAGCCTTTTTTTTTTTTTTAAAGTGAGTCAATTGGGCTTAAGTGACTTGCCCAGGGTCACACAGCTAGTAAGTGTTAAGTGTCTGAGGCCAGATTTGAACTCAGGTACTCCTGACTCTAGGGCCGGTGCTCTATCCACTGCGCCACCTAGCTGCCCCTACTAAAGCCTTTTTTAAGAAAGACATTATCTTATTTTGCTTTTAGGTCCTTTCCATAGGCACCTCAGAAATGACAGTGAACTGTCAGTCCATGAGATGTCTTCATTTTCTCCTAAAAGTACATTAAGAATGTTCAAATTATCACATAGGGATTATTTAGCTTGGATTAAACAAGGTAGAATGCATCATAAGTCAATAACTATTTGAAAAGTGCCTACCATGTACCACAGTCTATACTATGCACTGGAGATACAAAAAGAGGCAAAAGGTAGTCCCTGCCCTCAAGGAGCTCACAATCTAATGGGGGGTTATAAATAAGCAAATAATTATGTATAAACAAGCTATATATAGAAAAATAGGAAATAATTAGCAAAAGGAAGGCACTCAAATTAAGAGGAATTGACAAAAACTTCCTATAGATGATGGGAGTTTTGTTAAAATGGGAAAGGGAAACTAATAAGTGGAGATTAAGAGAGAGAAAGCCTTCTACATATGGGCAACAGCCAGAAAAAAAAAATCATAAAGTCAGGAGATGGCCTCTTATTCATGGAATAGCAAGAAGGAGAGTGTCACTGGATGAAAGCTTACAGAACAGGGGAGTTGAACTAGATAGGCAACAGATCAGAGGTAGGGGTGAAAGATAGTGAGGAATTTTGGGTGACACCCATGTTTCAAGCTTAAAGGGCTCAGAGGATAGCATTGTACTCCACTAGAATCGGAAAATTAGGAGGTGGGGAGCATTTAGGGAGGGGTAAGATAATGAGATCTATTTTGGGCATGTTTAGTTGAAAATGTTTATTGGAATCCAGTTTCGGGTGTGTGAAAAGCACGTGGAGATTTGTATTTATAGTCAACAGAGAGACAGGAACTGAAAAGGGATAAATAATATTGAGAATCACTACCATTTAGATGTTAATTATACCCATGGAAGCTGATGACATCACCAAGAGGGAGAAGAGGAGAAAGAGGACCCAGGACAGAACCCTGTGGGACAGATACATGTAACCTCAATGAGGGTCCAGAAAGGAAAATCAGAAGGAGTGGTCTAATAAGAAGGGAACCAGGAGAGGTATGTATTCCAAAAACCTAGAAGAAAGTATCAGGGAGAAGAGGGTGATCAACAGTGTGAAAGGTTGAAGAGGGGTCAAAGAGAATGAAGATATAGAAAATACTAATGGATTTAACAAATAAAAAATCATTAGTAACTTAGAGTATTTTCAATAGAATAATGAGGTTAGGAGTTAGATTTTAAGGGGTTAAGAAATGAATGAGGGGAGAGAAAGTAGGGGCTTCTATTTTAAAATGCCCTTATCAAAGAGTATGGTTACAAAGATCAGAAGATATGTAGGATTATGGTTAGCAGTGATGGAAGGGTCAAGTGAGTTTTTTTTGAATAGGGAAAAGATGTGGAAATATTTGTAGGCAGTAGAGAAGGATCCAGTAGTCAGAGAGAGATTGAAAATAAATGCTAGAGTGGAAGTGATAAAGGACACAATCTTTTTGAGTAAACAATAAAAAGAATAATTTCTGCAAGAGAAAGAGTGGGTTATGATAAGGAACAATTCAAAGAAAGAGAACTATAGAACAATGTAATGCTTATTGATGGAAATTTTAAATAAAATCCTAGTGGAAAGACTACAACAAAATAACAAATTGTCTAATTTGATACAGGTAAAGTTATTTGAAACATAAGAAAGGTTCAACATTAGGAAAAAATAAACAAAATTACATTAAAATTATGTGCTCATATTGCTAGATCCCAACTTAACCAAAGATAAAATACAATACTCATTTATTCTTATTCTCTATAGTACATAGAAGGGTAATTTTTATATGAGAGAAAGCATATTTTTTTACAAAAACAAATATTAGTAACTTGAAAATACTAGAATATTTCTAAATAAATATGGGTCTAATACAAGGATGACTATTCTCCCTATGACTTCCACAATAATAATAGGTAGTATTTCTATAGCACATTTCATTTTTTCCTAACAATAATCTAGGAAATAGGTACTATCATCATTTACCTTTTATGGGTGAGGAAACTGAAGTAGCTTGGCTAAATCATTAGCTTTGAGTCACAAAGCTAGTGTCTGAAGAAAGGTTTGAATTCATATCTTTGTAATTTTAGGATAAACACTCTACAATACGATGCCTGTTTACTAAAAGTGCAAACAATAGCAACTAGAATAAAAAATAAAAATATATTTACTAGACAAAACACTAGCTCACTTTTTATATGTCATAATTCACTTCAAAATTTCTAAAGAATAAACAAACTTCTTCAGATAATAACTTTAGTAAAATATCAGGATACAAAATAAATCAAGGAAAACCATCAGAGTTTCTCAAAAACATTAACAAAACTGGGACAAAGTAATAAAAGTAAAATTCTACTCAAAATATCTACAAAATTTATACAATGTTTGGAAGTCAATCTACAAATATAAATTCAAATTCATTGTGAGGGTATTTGATTTTTTTCATGAGTGAACCAAGATGTTTAATAAATGGACAACTTGGTGGTGCAGTGGGTACAGTCCTGGGCCTGAAGTCAGGAAGATTCCTCTTCCTGATTTCAAATCTAGATTCAGAAGCTTATTAGTTTTGGGACCCTGAGCAAGTAATTTAAACCTGTTTGTCTCAGTTTTATCATCTGTAAAACAATCTGGAAAAGGAAATGGTAAAACAACTTCAGTATCTTTGCCAAACTCCAAATGGGGTTTCAAAGAGTAGGACAAGACTCAACCCCCCCAAAAAAAACATTAAATTTTTAATAAAAAAGATGATTCTATATAAATTAATTTATAAATTTTGGGTTCTTCTAAAATCAAATGTCTAAGATGTTACTTTATGGCACTAGATAGTTTAATAATAAAGTTCATTTGACAGAGCAAAATGTCTGTAATTCCAAGAAAAATAGTTATAAGAAAAACCTGAAAGGAATGTAGAGTAGCATTTGTACACTTCAAACTATTGTAAAGCATTCATTACCCACAAAACTATTTTGAAGTCATTTTTAATAATTGAAAAAAATAGATCATTGGATTATATTAGATAAACAAGACTGAGAAATGATCATGTTCAGTATTATTTGATAAACCTAGGAGTATAAACTAATTAGGATTAAATGAAATAACCTACATAATGCACTTTGAAAACCTAAAAGCACTCTCAAAATGGAGCTATTAATAAGAAATAAAAGAGATCACAAAATAAAAATTCATTTTATATTATATGAAATTTTAAAACTCTTATAAGAACAAAATCCATGCAACAGTGATAAAAAAGAATGTATTGATTAGAAAAACAAAATATTTGCAAGAAATAGTTTTTGTAAGGATCCAACTTCAATCCATCTATAAGCCTTTATCAAGCACCTCCTATGGGTCAAATATTATGCTAAGAGATATACAAAGCAAGGAGGAAAACAACTTCTTAATTCATGGGTCTTATTCTTTAATGAGAGACAGATAATATATAAAGAAATAGATACATATAAGATATATACAAAGGTAATGTGGGAAGGGAGGCATTAGGAGAATAGGTGACAAAGGCTACCAAGTAAATTGTGATATTTGAGTTGATTCTTTTTTATTTGTTGTTGTTTTTGTTTTTGTTTTCTTTTTTTGTGGGACAATGGGGGTTAAGTGACTTGCCCAGGGTCACATAGCTAGTAAGTGTCAAGTGTCTGAGTTTCAAATTTGAACTCAGGTCCTCCTGAACCCAGGGCCAGTGTTTTATCCACTGTGCCACTTAGCTCTCCCTTGAGTTGATTCTTAAAGGAGACTAGAGAACCTCAGATGCAGCAGTGAGAGAACAGAGCACTAAAAAATGAAGTCAATAAAAAGCACAGAAATGAGAAATGGCATATAAACTGGTATCACTGAATAACTTTCATGAAAGAGAAAAAAATGTTAGAATATTGGAAAAGTTGAAAAGGGCCTGTTTATAATGAGCATTAAATATGAAATAGAATTCATATTTGAACCCAAACCAAATATAAGGGTGGCATTGGTGGTCATTAATTAGGGGTGTGACTACACTTTAGAAAATATGACCAAGTTAACTGACTGGAGAATTGATTGGAATGGGTAAAGCCTTGAAGTTGTGAGCCTACTTAGAAGGCTTTTGTAGTAGAAGACATGACATTCCTTGAATGTGACAATCTATCTCCCATTTCTGTGCCTTTTACTAGCTTCTTGCCTTGAGTACTCTGTTCTCTACTTTCACCTCTAAGTTTCTCTATCTTCCCTCAAGATGGAGCTCTAGGTGAGGGGTGATGAGCTTGGGAACTCGGGTTGTATTTGTGTGAGTAGAAAGAAGGTGACACATGTGAGAGAGGTTGTGAAGATAGAAATGACCTCAAGGTATGAGTACTTAACACAAATATGTAAGACCCATGACAATTTCCCAATTGATCAGTGACCAAAAGTAATGAACAAATACTTTTAAAAGAAGAATCACAGCCTATTAGCAACCATATGAAGTATAACTCCAAATCATTAGTAATAAGAGATATGTTAATTAAAACAACTCTGTCATTTTTATTTTTTACTCTGAATTTTGTCAAGGATGAGGAAATACAGAAATACTCAAAGTTGGGGAGACAATAGCAAGATAGCCAAATTACTATATATTATTGAGATATGTATATATGTGTACATTATTTATATGTAATAATTGTATTGGAATAAATAATAATTTTATATATGTAAGTCAAATCATTCCAAATATTAATATGGCATTACATGAAAAAGTTACTAATCATAGTAACTTTTCTGGACATGTACCACAAAGAAGCCAAAGAAGCCAAAGTCATACATTTAAAAATATTGATTGTGACACTTTTTTTTAGCAAAAAACAAATAAAAACAAAACTAGAAACAAAATGGGTTCATATATATATATATATATATATATATATATATATATATATTTAATGGCTAAACAAATGGTGGTATATGAACATAAGTAAAATGATTCAGGGGAAAAAAGAAGTTATATGGATTTATACAGAAATAAATAAGCAGAATCAGGAAAACAATATACACAACATTGTAAGTTAGAAGAATAATAAATAACATCAGAAGAATAATAAATAAAATCAGATGTTATAAAATTATAATGGCCAAGTTTGGTCCACATGAGATATAGTGAAGAAATATAATTTCCTCCATTAGAGAGGAAGAAGGCTTTGGGTATTAAATAGTAAGTATGTTGTCAGACATAGGTAATGTGTTGGTTTGTTTTGCTTAAATTATATTTTTCTGCTCTTATTTCAAGAAAAGTTTCACTTCTAAGGGGTGGCAGGAAGGGAAAATTAAGAAATTATGGAGAAATAAAAACAAAAGAGTGAGAATGATGGAATAAGAACAAGAGAGAGTTCAAAAGAGAGGGCAAGGGCAAGAGAGAGAGAGAAAGCAAGAGAGAGTCTGATGGTAAGCAAGAGCAAGAGTGAGAGTGAGATTGTCCTAGCTATCCACATTGGAAAAAAACAAAGCGATAAAAGACCACTTATCACCAGGTTATGTCATGCAATTGGACATATCAGTCTATTATCAATAGACATGTAATTCAGGGCAGACATTCAAATAGACAATATGGATTGGAGAAGACAATTTTGGAGTCCATTTTGGGAACAGTGCTTTCATCAATCCCAAACTTCTTATAGTTTCACAAAGCCTGTTCTTTTGTTTGTTTATTAATAGTCTTCTGGTCATTCTATGTGACAACAAATTAAATATGAAAACAATAAAATGGCTGAAAAATCAATATTGTAAATTACACATATAGTGATAGAAATATTTTTTGGATGTGAGTGAGCTACAAACTATTAACAATTATAATCTATATGAGAAATGACATAAAAAGCAACTAAGATATACACATTTGTAAAAGGAGGTGAGTCAGTCATGTAACAAGAAAGAACAAGAATGATACCATGCAGCTACATTTCTACATCTCCTTTCTCTTCTCCTTTCCCCCACTCATCTTTAAGAATTTTGATTTGGGAGTGTGGATACACCCCCCATCAATGCAAATCATTAAGGCCTCTTCCCCCCAAAAATGCTGTTTAGATTGTGACCAGTAAGACAATGAGTTTTGGTGATTTTAGTGAAGCTAAATCCTAAATAACCACCATAAAATCAATTATAAAGACTATATTCAAAGAATTTTTATTTTGGGAGGAACTCTGAAAGTTTGAACTCTCTTGGCATATCTATTTATCAGTGTCTATCTATCTGCGCCAGAGTATAAAATATTCAAAAAATACTTGTTGATGAGCACAAATAATAAATGAAGGGAAGAGATATTGGGAAACATTTTTCTTATAAAAATGAAAGAAGAAATATTTCACACTGCTCTGGTATCATCATCTTAATCTCTATGGAACTCTTGTAATGTTCACTCAAATCCATTGAAAGTCACATATATAATTTTTCAATAGCGAAAAGGAAACACTGTAAAATGACAACCTTTCCTGACATCTACATTAGTCCTGAACCCTAAGTTAAATGAAGAGAAGAATCATATAATTGTCTTCAGTGAGCTTTTTTAAAGATATGGATATACACATACATTGAGGGAACACCTAAATGACCAGCTATGTTTCTTAAGTGATCAGAAAAGAGGCGGGGGGGTGGTGGTCTTTACACTCTTTCTTCTTGAATCTAGGAGATCTGCTCAAGAATAATGCTCCCTTTGGGATATATATTGATGAAAAGAATGATAGTAAAATGACATGAAATATATCTGGGTGGCAAGGGGCGTTAGCATGCTTCTTATCTAAATGGATAGAGTTGGGATGGAATCCAGTGGAATTACGTGAAATACCCTGAAAAGGGGAATGATGTTAGATCAACAATTTGACCTATGTTTCTGTAGCATGTGTTTGTTTGTTTGTGTTTCTTTTCCATCTGTAGTGCTCTTTAAAAATGGGGACAAAGCCAGTTATCTATATAATTCAGACATCAATATATCTTCATCTGTGATCTGGTTAAAACAATAGTATATAAGAGGCTTTTGGAAATTATGTTCAAATATTTTTTACAGGGAAAGGTACTTTTGTATTTGGTAACTTGATTTCATCTGCACAAGTGAATTTTATTGAAGGGAGAACTGATCATGTCACTCCCCTCATCTAGTAAACTCCAGTGGTTTCCTATTACCTTTAGGATTATATACAATTTGTTTACCATATACAGTCCTTCACATAATATACCCAATCTATCTTTCCTAATTTTTTATGTTTTTCTTCCCTTCTCTTATTCAATGATCAAATCCAACTGATTTTTCTCCATTTTTCAAACACAGTATTGCATCTCATTTCTCTTTACCTTTGGGCATGCCTGGAATGCACTCTTTTCACCTTCATCTCACTGAATATATCTCTTGTATTAAGACCCTTCTACATGCAGGCTCTTCTGGTCATGGCAAATTCCAGCTCCCTCTCCCCACATTGCATACCTATCTTGTATTTAATTTTATTTAAAAATATGAATTAGATCTATGATTACAGAAAGAAATCCTCCACAAGGAAAATTCCTCTTCTGATACTGGCCATACATTGAGGGTTAAGTGACTTGTCCAGGATCACACAGCTAGTACATGTCAAGTATCTGAGGCTAGATTTGAACTCAAGTCCTCCTGAATCCAGGGCCAGTGCTTTATCCACTGAGCCACCTAGCTACAACCCTGGTCATACATTCTTTTTTTTTGGGGGGGGCAATTGGGGTTAAGTGACTTACCCAGGGTCACACAGCTAGTAAGTGTTAAATGTCTGAGGCTGAATTTGAACTCAGGTACTCCTGACTCCAGGGCCAGTGCTCTATCCACTGCACCACCTAGCTGCCCCTTTTTATTTTTTTCTGGTCATACATTCTTAAGCAAAATCTTTGAGAGCGTTTGAAGTGCTGAGAAGATATTTCCCTGTCAGAGTAAATGTGTCATAAACAGAACTTCCACTCAAGTCATTCATGTTTTGAGATATCTATCATCTGTATATACATAGACAGTATATTCCTCATGGAAGCTTAACTCCTTGAGAATACGGTCTGTTTTGGCAGTTTTCTGATGAAGAAATCAGAGCTATCTTTTGCAATATAAAAATGCTCTAAAAACTATTGATTAGAGAAATGCAAATTAAAACAAATTTGAGGTACCACCTCACATCTATCAGATTGGCTAATATGACAAAAAAGGAAAATAATAAATGTGAGAGAAGCTGTTGAAAAATTGGAACACTAATGCATTGTTGGTAGAACTGTGAACTGATCCAACCATTCGGTTGAGCAATTTGGAACGATGACCAAAGGGCTATATAGCTTTGCATACCCTTTGACCCAGAAATACCACTATTGGGTCTTTTTTTTTTCCCAAAGAGACAAGAAAAATGGGGAAAGAACCCACATGTACAAAAATATTTATGGCTGCTCTTTTTGTGGTGGCAAGGAATTGGAAATTGAGGGGATGCCCACCAATTGTGGAATGGTTGAACAAGATGTGGTATGCGAATGTAGTGGAATACTAATGTGCTTTAAGAAACAATGAACAGACAGATTTCAGAGAAACCTGGAAGCACTTGCATGCACTGATGCTGAGTGAGATGAGCAGAACCAGGAGAACATTGTACACAATATCAACAACATTGTGTTTTGATCAACTGTGATAGACTTGACTCTTCTCAGCAGTACAATGGTCCAAGAGAGTTCCAAAGGACTCATGATGGAAAATGCTCTTCAAATCCAGAAAAAAGAAAAAAAAAACCTGTGGAATCTCGATGCAGATTGAACCATACTGTTTCTATGTTGTTGGTTTTTTACTTTCTTTTTTGAGGATTTTCCCTTTTGTTCCTATTCTTCTTTCATAGCATGATTAATGCAGAAATGTGTTTTTTCCTTGTTTTTTTGTAAAACTAATTTATTATTTTCTAGTTACATGTAGAGATAATTTTCAACATTTGTTTTTATAAGATTTCTATTTTCAAATTTAAGGGGGTTTTTTTGTTGGTTGTTTTGTTTTTGTGAGGTAATTAGGATTAAGTGACTTGCCCAGGGCCACACAACTACTGTTAAGTGTCTGATGCTGGATTTGAACTCAGGTCTTCCTGAATCAAGGGCCAGTGCTTTATTCACTTTACCACCTAGCTGCCCCCCAGAAATATGTTTAATGTGATTTTACATATATAATCTATATCAGATTGCTTGCTGTCTTGGGGACAAGGGAGGGAGGGAGAAAAATTTGGAACTAGAAATCTTATAAAAGGAAATGTTGAAAACTATCTCTAAATGTAACTAGAAAATAATAAAATATTTTTTTATGATTTAAAAAAAGTGAGACTCTCAAAAGTCTTCAGCAGCATCACAATACGAAAGTGTTTTTTTTGTTTTTTTGTTTTTTTTTCTGTAATGCTCAGCTCCACTTACAAATCTCACAGCCCTGCATTGCTACTGGTAAAACCATAAAATTGTTTATACAGACCTGTGTCAGCAAGTTGATATTTATGCTTTTTAGCATGATGTCCAGATTTGATATAGCATTCTTTCCAAGGAGCAAGTTTCTTTTAATTTCATTACCGCTACAAATGTCTGTACTGATCTTTGAACCCATGAATATATAATTTGACACTGTTTCCATTTCTTCTTCCTCTCCCTCTATTTGCCAGGGAGTGATGGGACAAGTTGTCAATATCTTAGGTGTTTTTTGGTTGTTTTTTATGTTAAGCTTCAAGCCAGCGAAACCCAGTATGAATAGAAAAGAGTTTTATATTTCACCCTCCTAGAAAGGTTTCTTAATTCCTTTTGCCTTTCTGCCATCAGACTGGTCTTATCTTCATATTCAGATATTTGTTGATTCATATTGTTGACATTTCTCCCAGAAATCTTAATTCTGGCTATTGATTTGTCTAGCCTGGCATTTTACATGACGAAATCTGCATAGAAATTAAATAGACAAGATGACAGTATTTGTCACTTTGTCTTCTCATACTCCTTTTCTAGTCTTAAACCAATTAGTTATTCCATGTTCATTCCAATTTTTTCTTGGCCTGCAAACAGGTTCCTTAGAAGACAAGCAAGATGATCTGCTACTGCCATCTCTTTGAGGACTTGCCACATTTGTGATCCAGTCAAAGGCTTTAGTGTAGTCATTAAAGCAGAAATATATTTTTTTTTCTGGAATTCCCTTGCTTTCTCCATAATCCAGTGAATGTTAGCAATTTGGTCTCTCATTCCTCTGCCTCTTTGAAAACCAGCCTGTTCCTGTGCTAATTCTTTTTTAAATTAGTTCATTTATTTATTTAGAATTCTCCCCACCTTACAGGTAAAAACAAATTGTAACACTGATTTTTAAAACTTTGTTTTCCAAATTTTTGTCCTCCCTCCTTACCCTCCCCTTAAGAACTTAAGCCATTCAATATAAGTTATACATGTGCAGTTCTGCAAAGCATAGCTTATAAGAAAAATTTTGAAGGGCAGCTAGGTGGCAAAGTGGATAGAGCACCAGCTCTGGAGTTAGGAGTACCTGAGTTCAAATCCGACCTCAGACACTTAACACTTACTAGCTGTGTGACCCTGGGCAAGTCACCTTACCCCAATTGCCTCACTAAAAAAAAAAAAAAAAGAAAAAAAAAGAAAAATTTTATTAAAAGGAACTAACAACAACAACAAAAAAATTATATTTCCAGCTGCATTCAGATGCCATCAGTTCTTTCTCTGTAGATGGACTACAGTTTTCACAAGTCCTCTACAGTTGTCTTGCATCATTACATTATTGAAAATAACTAAGTCATTCACATTAGATCATTTTATAATATTGCTGTTACTTTGTATATGGTACATTTCACTTTGCATCAGATCATATAAGTATTTCCAGGTTTTTCTGATAGCATCCTGCTCATTATTTGTTATAGTAAACTATACTTATATCGTACTTTAAAGAGAGATTTCCATACAATATGCCCATGAGATTGATTTTTGCAACAATAATAGCTAACATTTATATAGTACCTTGTACCTGACAAAGAATTTTATTCAAAATAGCCTAGCAAAGTAAGTACCACCACCACCATCATCATCACCATCATCACCATCCTCATCCTCATCCTCATCTTACATTGCTCTTGCTTATGCTTCAATTTCTTCCCAGTTGCTATTGCTACATGTGTTTCCCTGCATCTTATTCTCTCCCCATGATATTTACTATATTTTATATCGTCTTTTACCCTATCCCTCCTCAAAAGTGTTATGTTTCTGACTGCCCTTCCTTCCATCTGATCTCCTTTCCTTCATCTTTCCCCCTTTATCCACTTCTCCTCCCACTTTCCCACAGAGCAAGATATATTAACATAACCACGTGAGTATGTATGTTATTCCCTCTTTGAGACAATTCTGATGAGAGGAAGGCTGCTTCACTCCCCCACTCGTTCCCCATCTTCCTCTCCTGTCCATAGACTTGTTCTTGCTTCTTTTATGTGAGCTACTTTACCACATTCCACTGCTCCCTTTTCCTATCTTCCAGTGCATTCCTCTTACACCTTAACTTTATTTTAAAGATGTCATCATAGGTCAGCTAGGTGACACAGGGGCCAAAGTAATGGCCCTGGACCCAGGAGGGTCTGAGCCCAAACCCCGCCTCAGACATAAGACACTCACCAACTACATAACCAAGGCATGCCACCCCACCCTGATCACCCCACACAAAAAAAGATAAACAAAAAAATAAAAGCTTTACAGATTTCATCCCTTCATAATGAATTGCCACCTGTGACCTCTGTGTAAATTTATCCCTATCATCTGTCCTAAAACTGAGAAAGTTCTTATGAGTTAGACGTATCATCTTCCCATGTAGGAATGTAAACAGTTTAACCTTTTAACATCCCTCATGATTTCTTTTTTTCTGTTTACATTTTTATGCTTCTCTAGGGTCTTGCATTTGAAAGTCAAATTTTCTATTCAGTTCAGGTCTTTTCATCATGAATACCAGAAAGTCCTCTTTTTTTACTGAAGTCCCATTTTTTCCCATGAACAATTATACTCAGTTTTGTTTGGTAGATGATTTTTGGTTGTAATCTCAATTCCTTTGCCCTCCAGAATATCATACTCTATGGCCTCTGGTCCTTTCATGTAGGAGCTCATAGATCTTGCACTATTCTGATTGGGGCTCCACAGTACTTGTATTGTTTCTGTCTGCTAGCAGTGTTTTCTCCTTACCTGAGAGCTCTGGAATTTGGCTATAATATTCCTGGAAGTTTTCATTTTGGCATCTCTTTTAGGAAATGATTGGTGGATTCTTTCGATTTCTATTTTACCTTTTCTTTCTAGAATATCAGGGCAATTTTTCCTGACTATGTCTTGGAAAATGATGTCTAAACTCTTTTTTGATCATTGTATCTCAGGTAGTTCAATTTTCATATGATCTTTGCTGGATCTATTTTCCAGGTAAGCAGTTTTTCCAAGAAGATATTTCACATTGCTCTTTATTTTTATTAATTTGGACTTGCTTTATTATGTCTTGGTTTCTCATAAAGTCACTAGCTTCCATTTGTTCAATCCTAATTCTTAGGTAATTATTTTCTTCAGAGAGCTTTTCCATTTAGCTTTTCATGCTGTTGACTTTTATTTTTTCATGACTTTCCTGTATCACTCTCATTTTCTTCAACGTCTCATACTTTATCTTCAAAGTCCTTTTTTAGCACTTCTATAGATTGAGACCAATTCATATTTTTCTTGGAAGCTTTGGTTGTAGGAGCCCTGATGTTGCTATCTTCTTCTGAGGATGTAACTTGATCTTCCTTGTCACTAAAGAAACTTTATATGGTCCAGATCTTTCTCTTTTTGCTCATTTTGCCTGCCTATTTCTTGACTTTTAACTCCTCCTTAAAGTGGGGCCCAACTTCCAGGATGTACAATCCCAAGCTTCAGGGGGTCCAAAGTGGTACAATTTAAGGAGAGGCATGTTTTTCACTCAACTGGCCTATGTTCTGGTCTATAAATACCTCCAAGCCTACTTGCTATTAAACCAGACAACAGAATTTTGTTTGCTCTGGTTGATAGCTCCAGTGAGCTTGTGTCCCTCCCCCACCTGGTCTGCTGCCACTCAAGATTGCTTCCTTGTTCTCAAGTGGGGTAGAACAACCAAATTTTGCCTCCACTGCAGCAGAGAACCCTGTATTCTCTCCATGGCCCACTGTTCTACCCTCTCACCAGACTGTGAGCTTAGTTCCAGAAGACACTGGTGTTGTAGGCAATTCAGATGTTCTGGGGATCAATTTATCTGGTGCAGCCTTCCTGGGTCTGGGCAGCCAGCCTAGGGCTGGATCTGAGTTGGTGTAACCCCAAGGTTGGGCTCCACTGCCACCTCAGCACAGTAGCCCCCTCCTGTCAACCTTCTAAGCCATCTTTGTCTGGAAAATTATCTCAGCCAGTCTTTTTGTGGGTTCTGCTGCTCCAGGACTTGTCTTATGGCATTATTTGGAGGTTCTTGGTGTGATCACATAAGGAGTTCTGACATTACGCCTTTCCTCTACCATCTTGGCTCTGCCCTGCCAGAATTTCTGTGTTAATTCTTAATTTAGTTGAGGGGGTGCCCATCAATTGGGGAATGGCTGGACAAGTTGTGGTATATGAATACAATGGAATACTATTGTGCTGTAAGAAATGATGAGCAGGAAGAGTTCAGAGAAACCTGGAGGGTCTTACGTGAGCTGATGATGAGTGAGATGAGCAGAACCAGAAGAACATTGTACACAGTATCATCAACATTGAGTGTTGACCTACTGTGATGGACTATATTCTTCTCACCAATGAAATGATACAGAAGAGTTCCAGGGAACTCATGATAGAAGAGGATCTCCAAATCCAAGAAAAAAAAAGAAAGAAAGAACTGTGGAGTATAGATGCTGATTGAACCATATTATTTCTTTTGTTTTGGGTGCTGTTGTTGTTTTTTCTATTTTGAGGTTTTGCATCACTGCTCTGATTCTTTCTCTTGTAACAGGATTAATGCAGAAATAGGATTAATGTTATTATGTGTATATATATGTGTGTGTATATATATATATATGTATATGTATAGAGATATATAGATATAACCTATATCAGATTACCTGCTGTCTAGGGGAGGGGGGAGGGAGGGGAGGGAGGGAGAAAAATCTGAAATTGTAAAGCATGTATAAACAAAAGTTGAGAACTATCTTTACATGTAACGGAAAAAATAAAATATCTCATTAATAAAAAAAAATTCTTAATTTATACATTGCTGAAGCCTAGCTTGATGAATTTTAAGCATTACTTTACTGGCATGTGAAATTCTTCCTGCCCTAAAGGCAGTCTGTACCATGACCATGAATAACTTGATGCCTCAGTTCTCACTCAGGCTTTCAATTCTTCTTCCTATCTTGATCCCTTGGTGAACTGATCCAATTCTACACAGTTCTCTCTTGAATCTCTAGCATCCTTACAGCAGTAAACCATGCCTCCAATTTCCATCATTCCTACCTTCATTCTTTCACATATGTTGCTAAACAAAGGTAGAAAAAATCATGGAACTTTTTAGACTTTGACTATGATATTATGTTACTTACCTTCAACTGGCCCCTCACTGTTCCTAAATAAATCTACTTTCTATACCTCCCTTAAAACACTCTTCCATGCTCCATAGAGATTCCTTTGATTGTTTTCATGCTTCTTCAAGTCTCCCATGGCTTTCCCTCCCTGCCCCACTCTCTCATTTTAAACTTTGCTTCACATTTTATAGAAAATAATTAAATCCATTTTCTATGAGATTCTTCTTCTCCCTTCTTTCTTTTCCTGCCTTCCCCTACTTTCTCCTCCTTAACCTCTATGTCATATGATGAAGTAGTCTTACTCCTTACCAAGATTTACCTTTTTACTTGTTCACATGATATCATTCCATCCCTTTTCTTCCAATAGATTGTCCCCTGTGTCTCACTTATTTTCAATTTTTCTACTCACTCATTTTCAGTTGTCTATGAACATGACATTGTCACTATCCTGAAGAAACACACAAAAATAACAAAAACCCTTACTTAATCTTTCTATTACTTTTTTTTTGTGAGGCAATAGGGGTTAAGTGACTTGCCCAGGGTCACACAGCTAGTAAATGTTAAGTGTCTGAGGTCAGATTTGAACTCAGGTACTCCTGACTCCAGGGCCAGTGCTCTATCCACTGCACCACCTAGCTGCCCCTTCTATTACTTTTTTACTCCTGTATCTCTTCTGCCCTTTTTAGTTAAACTCCTTGAAAAGATGATTTGCAATAGGTGCCTCCACTTTCTCTTCACACTCTCTGTTCTTAATCCTTTACAATCTGACTTCCAGCCTCATCATTCATTGAAACTGTTGTATCCAAATTTACTGATGATCCTTTAGTTGCCAAATTCAATGGCCTTTTCTTAAATCCTCATTCTTGACTTCTCTGCCTCCTTTGACACTGCTGATCACTATTCTCCTTCATTCTCTCTTCTGTCTAAATTTTCAGGACACCACTCTCTCCTAGTTCTCCTCCTAACTATTTGACTACTCCTCTTTCTTCTTTGCTGCATTTTTTTCCAGATAATGCCCTCTAACCATATGTCCCTTAGGGTACTGTCCTGGACCCTCTTCTCTTCATCCTCTATACTGCTTCAATTGGTGATCTCACCAGCTCCCATGGATTTAATTACCATCTCTTTACTGATGATTCTCAAATCTACCTATCTTGCCCCTATATCTCTTCCTCTATCTCCAATCTCAAATCTATAATTGCCTTTCAGATATTTTCAACTACATGTCTAGTAGATATCTTAAACTCAATATGTCAAAAATGGAAATCTTTCCCTTAAACCCTCCCCCTCACCTGTATTCCCTATTAATATTGAGGGCAACATTATCCTCTCAGACCCTCAAGTTTCCAAGATGAGAGTCATCCTGAAATCCACACTATCTCTCATTGCCTATATCCAATCTGTTGTCATGGTTTATTGATTTTACCATTGTAGCATCTCTCATAAAAACCTTCTTCTCTCATTTGATACTGCTGCTACTTTTTTTGCATGCCCTCATCACCTCATCCCAAGATTAATGCATTAGCCTGATGATGGGTCTTTCTGCCTCAAGTTTTTCTAATCCATCATCTATTCAGCCTCTATAGTGATTTTCCAATAGTGCAGGTCCTATCATGTCACCACTATCCCCCACCCCTTCAATAAACAACAGGGGGTTGTTATTGCCTCTAGTATCAAATACAAAATCTTTTGTTTGGCATTCAAAGCTTTTCATAACTTCCCCCTTCTAACTTCCCAATCTTCTTACACTTTACTCTGACCACGTACTCTTTGATTCAGTGAAACTGGCCTCCTGGTTGTTCCACAAATAAGACATTTCATCTGTTAGTTCTGGGTCACTTTCTTTGGCTGTCTCCTATGCCTGGAATACTCTTCCTTGTCTGTTCTGACTACTGAGATCCTTCACTTCCTTAAAGTCCCAACTAAAACCCCACATTCTAGCAAGCCTTCTTTAATTCCTCTAAATTCTAGGACCTTTTCCCTGTTAATCATTTCCTGTTTATCCCCTATATACCCTGCTTTGTATATATTTTTTCATATGTTGTCTCCTCCATTAGATTGTATGCTCCTTGAGGGGAGGGACTGTCTTTTTGAAACTCTGTTAGCTTGGACATTTCTTTCTCTAAGCAGACATATGTTTGGAATAATAATAAAATAGTAAAATTGTTTTTGGTAGTTGTGAGTGTCTACATTTCATTTTCTTATATGGAAAGGAAGAACCAAAGATGAACCCAGAGACTTTAAGCATGGGTGAGTATGACAAACAATGACATTTCAAAAAATTGGGAAGTCAGAAAGTAAGGCCAGCTTGTGGGTAAAGAGGTACTTTGGACATATGGAATTTGAGGGTCTGCTTTGACATTCTTCTATACCAATTACCCAGCAGCCTTCTGACCCTGTCAGATACTTCTTTCCTTTTTCCCCTTACTCCAATTGATCAATTTTATCTGAAACCTCCATTTTAAAAAGTACCTAGGCTAGCCACATTCCCTCATTCATTAATCTCTAAGTTCTACTCTGACATCTTTCCTCCTGTTTTACTGTAATTTCATTGAGGCAGGGATTGCTTTTCTTTTTGTTTGTACCATATTTCCAAGACTTATTACTGTGCTTAGTACATAATAAAAACAACAAATGCTTGTTGATTTCGTTTGACTACCTGGATATCTCAGGTAGGTATGTCCTCAAGATCACTGAAAGGCAAATAAAAATTAAGCATCTAATATATACAAGTGTCTGTGGTAGGGTTGTACAATTTTTTTAAAATGCTGAGACTAAAAGAATATCCTCCATGGTAGGAGATGGGGAAGGGAACAATATGTAAGTAGATAAGTAAATTCAAAATAATTTGAGGATGAAGAGGACATAAATAATTAGGGGGCATAAAAGATTTCTCATATCAGGTAATGCTTTTACAGACTAATTTATAAATTACCTTGCATTACTTGCCTTTGGACACTTTGGTCCAACCCAACTTCTACTCATAGAGCAGGCAAACCAGATTACTGAAGTAGAAAGATACCCTGGGGCTGAATAAGTATATACTAGCATATAGTAGAGAACTAATAAGATCAAATCTGTGCTCTAGAAATATCACTTTGTCAAGAGCATAGATGATGGATTGAAGAGGGAAGAGAACTAAATCAGGTAGGACAATTAGAATGCTATTGAAATGAGTGATGAAGGTCATGTGAATGGAGAGAAGAGGTCAGATAAGAAAGATGTGAGGCAGAATCAGTAAAACTTCACAACTAATTTAATATGCAGGCCAAGGGAACATGAGGTTAATGGTGGCAAAGATAATTCACTTTAGGGTTAATAAAGTACTTCTCTAAATACAACATATAAGGTAAGAAGAATCAGAATTATTTTCACTATTTTGCAAATGAAAAAATGAGTCTCAGAGAGGTTAAATAACTCACCCCGATAGAGGCTGATAAGTAGCAGCATAGAAAGTTGAACATAGGTCTTCTAACTTTGTGTACTACTCTCCTTCCTATATACTACAAATAGGCTTAGGTGGTAGCTTCCTTTGTGCACTAAGGGAATTAGCTTACATTTGCAAAGAACTAGTTATCTGTTCTGTGATTCATTTTAAGCTTACTTATCATAGTTGTTGGCATAATAGTTTGAGAAAATCTCGATGAAATGTTTTTTCAAATGATGACATAAGGTGTGAAATATTTTCAAGCCTGTAAATATCCACTTCATTTCTTACCTTTCCCCTCTTAACAGGAGCTAGAGATATGCATTTTTTCTGGCCTAAAAATAAATTGGAAATTGTATTTTGAGGACTTGTATAGATCCCAGTTTCTATATGTGTCTCTATTCAGAAAACTGTTCTAGTAAAAAATCTGGTTAATATTAATGAAATGCAAATATATATTTATGGGATCTGACATTGCCAAATGTCATTTGGCAGGCTCCTATGAAATGCTTCCTCTACTGCTGTATTCATCAAGGCAATCAGTGTGAGGCAACTTCTCAGAATCTTCAAATTCATTTATTGGAAGCACTCTTCATAAAGTCACAAACAACTCAACAGAAAACATGAAGATCAGTGCTAACATTCATATTTAAATGGATACTGTAGCATGAACTACTCAGAAAAGTGAGAATTCCTGGCAAGCATAAGCTTCTCCCATTATAACCTGTAGATTCGATAAGAATGAGAAAACACAGGCTCCTCTCAGGATATATATTTAATACAGCTTATTCAGAAACTGCTTCATTTGGAAATGAGCACAAAAAATGTAATTGGACAGATGAACTACATACAAGTTCAGGCAATCATTTAGGGCCATTCAGAACCAGCCACAAAACCAGAATACTTTGATAGTAGGGTGAAAGCAAAGCAAATGTCAAAATGCTTTCGTTTGAGTTAAGTAAAATAAATAATATAGTCACTAAAAGGTAGTTCTGACATGCAAACTTACATAATTTTGCTTTTGAAACTCCCTAATGGGCTTGGGCCACCTTAGCTCCCTGTGAAAATGTTCTTTTCTGAGTAATCACTATTAAGTTCACAGAATCATTTCAAGTTAGTTATGAAAAGTACTTAAAGATTCTCTAAATCCACTCATTTTACAGGGGTGGGGAAGCAGGGTCGGCAATGAAGGGGAAGAGAACAATATGTTAATCACTTTATCCAGATATTTCATTCTCATAACAACCAAACAAAGTAGGTGCTATGGTTTTCCCATTTTCACAGTTGAGAAAATTGAGGCAACATAATTTAAGTGATTTAACTTGTGCTATCATCTGAGGTTATATTTGAACTTTGGTTTTCCTGACTCCAAGTTCAGTGCGCTATATATTCCACCACCAGCTATTTCTGCAGATGGAGAAATTGAGTATAGCTACAATGCATAGAGTCCCAGCTTTAGAATCAGGAAGACTCCTCTTAGTAAGTTAAAGTCTAGCCTCAGAAACTTATTAGCTAGCCCCAGTTTCTTCCTCTGACAAAATAAGCTGGAGAAGGAAATGGCAAATCACTGTCCTATCTTTGACAAGAAAACCCCAAATAAGATCATGAAGAGTCAGACACAACTGAAAAACAAGTAAAAAACAGTAATTGATAGCCAATCAAAGGACGAAATTTCAATTCATATCCAGGTTTTAGGATACTTAATGTGGTGTTTTGTTTTGTTTTGTTTCTCCCACTATACTATTCCTGAAATTAAATTCCTCATCATGTCTACCTTGTAAAATCTTTGCCTTTCTTTAAGGCTCAACTCAGTGTATTAGAGGACTAGGCAGTCAATAAACGTTCATAAAAGCCTATTAAGTGCCAGACATTGTACAAATCACTGAAGATTCAAAAAGTGGCAAAAGACAATTCTTGCCCTTAAGGACTCATATGTAGTAGGAAACCCAAAAGATTGTGGTGTCCTGAAAAGTGTATCAGGGATAAGCGGGTGATCAACTGTGTCAAAGACTTCAGAGAGGTCAAGAAAAAAAATAAAATTGAAAAGAAAAAGTAATTTAATTTGTCCATTAAAAGATTACTATGGGGGAAGCTAGGTGGCGCAGTGGATAAAGCACCAGCCCTGAATTCAGTAGGACCTGAGTTCAAAGCCGGCCTCAGGCATTTGACACTTACTAGCTGTGTAACCTTGGGCAAGTCACTTAACCCTCATTGCACCACTCTCCCCACCAAAAAAAAAAAAAAAAAAAGATTACTGTTATCTTTGGAGAAAGTAGAAGTTTTGGTGGAAGGATGAGGTCACAAGGCAGATTGGAAGGAGTTAAGAAGTGAATGGGAGGAAAGAAAGTGGAGGCATTTACATGGATGTTGAAGAATTTGATGACAAAGGATGGAGGAGATATTAGATAAAATTCATGGGGATAGAAGGATTAATTGATTATTTTTTTGAGGATGGGGATACATGGGCATGTATGTAGGCAGAAGATATTTAAGTTATTAGGAGTGAAAAGTGGAGAAGAGAGATCTCATATCCAATGGCTTTATTTTTCTATAAAATATCATATGAGAATTAGGGAGAAGGGGAGGTATGAGAGATTTGAGGAGTTATGAAAACTTTTAAAAGATTGGCTGTGGAGAATGAGATGGTGAGTTGTCTTTGTATTCCCAACATTCTTGTATAAGTGGTCAATGCATAGTAGACATAACATAATTATTGAATGAATAGATGATCACTGAACTTGTGTCAAGAGAGAAGGAAAGAATATTGCCTCTGATAGCAGCTGTGACTCTATAAAATAATCCCTTAACCTCTCTTAAACTCAGCTTCTTTATCTGAAAAAAGGAGCTAATAATATCTATAATAACTAGGTTAGAATTATAAGATCAAATGAAATAATTCACATAAAGCACTTTGTTAAATCTAAAAGATATTAACATAGCAATGTTGCCAAGTTTTGGAAAACATTAATTTATGTAAAATATTCATTAAACTACTGAAATGTGCATAAAACTGTATTATCACATGATCATATGAAATTATCATTACTAACCAATATATGATCTTTGATCCAAAATTTGATGTTTCATTCCTAGTCCTGGGATTGTTGATTCCTGAATTTTTCCCTTGGTGATTTTCATCCCTTTTTCCATGTAAGATACCTTCTCCAATTTCTTTTTCTCTATCCATGTAGATCCCTTTCCTCCATCAAAAATGTTTTAAGAGTACTTTACAAAATGCAGGAAATGTTCTCTGTCGCTTATCTGAGATAGCACTTCACAGATCCGTTATTCCCCAAATATTCTGTCTCCTATGCAGGTTGAATTATCTAAGTTTACATAAAACAATATTACTTAGTAAGTATTAAGTCTTCTTCAAAGCATAGGAACATTTTGAAACTATATAAAATTTAAACTTCTCCAAAATGGATTTCATTGCATTCCCTAATAATGCTTATTGCATAGCTCTACACTAAGTGGATATTTAGTGTTGACGAATTGATAACATGTTCCTAATACTTCTACATTTTCTATCACATTAGAATCAAGAGAAGGCTTGCTACTTAGGAAAGTGAACTAAGAGTATAGGCTTCAGTTTTCAATGATTTCATTCCTGTATTCAATAAACATTTAAGTGCCTTCTGTGAGTAGAGCACTGTATTTATTTCTGGAGGGTCTAAAAAAGCTTAGTTAAGTTGTGGTTCCTCCCCTCATGGATCTTAAATTCTAGTAGAGAGATATTTCTTTCTAACATCCCTGTCTCTGCCTAAGGAAGGCACCATTCTTTCAGTAAAGTAGCTTTGAAACTTTAGAATCATCCCTGATTCTTAGTTTTCTTTCACTATGCTTGTCTTTCCTTATTCAATTAGTTGCCACTTCCTCTTCATTGTAATACCACAAAATCTCTCACATTCATGCTGTTCTCTCCACTAACATGGCTGTTATTTTAGTTCAGGCCCTCATTGCCTCTTGCCTAGACTATATTAATAGCTTCCTAATTGATTTTCCTGAGTACAGTCTTTCCTCTCTCCAATCTGTTCTTCATATAGTAGCCAAAGTTATCTTCCTAGACTATAGATATGATCATGTCATTTTGCTTAAAAAGTGCATTCCTCTGATCTCAGCTTCTTTATTTGGCATTTACAATCCTTACTTCAATGTCTAGTTTTAACATACCTATCCAGATTTGTTAAGGCAGCTAGGTGAAGCAGTGGATAGAAAGTGCTGAACCTGAAGTCAGGAAGACTCATCTTCATGAGTTCAAATTCAGCTTCAGTTACTGACTGTGGCAACATAGGTAAGTCACTTAACCCTTTTTGTCTAAGTTTCCTAATCTGCAAAATGAGTGGGAGAAGGAAATGGCAAACTTCAGTATCTCTGCCAAGAAAACGCCAAATGGGTTTGGGAAGAGTCAGACATGACTGAACATGAACAATTAGAATTTTTACACATTACTCCCTTTCATAGACTGAGCATCCCATACAAATTATTCCTTGTTGACAAAGGAACTTTCTGCATGATATTTCTCTGCCTATTCCCAATTTTGAGATGTTCTCTTTCTTCATTTTCACTCCTTAAAATTCCCAGCTTTCTCCAAAGCCTGGCTCAACTGCAATTTCCTATGTAAAATGTTTTCTTATTCTTTCCAAGTACTAGTGCTTCCCCCTCCCCAATTATTTTTCATTTATTTTTCATATATCTTGTAGAGATAGTTTCAAAGCCAGGAAGACCTGGATTCAAATTCTGTTTCTAACACATACTTACTTTCTTCATGACCCTAGATGTCACCTAACTTTTTGTTACTCTAGGTTAGGAATCAATAAAATACCAGCCCCAGCTAAGAATGTTTTTCATATTTTTCTTTTCTTTTCTTTTCTTTTCTTTTCTTTTCTTTTCTTTTCTTTTCTTTTCTTTTCTTTTCTTTTCTTTTCTTTTCTTTTCTTTCTTCTTTTTTTTCCCCAGGGTAATGAGGGTTAAGTGACTTGCCCAGGGTCACACAGCTAGTAAGTGTAAGTGTCTGAGGGCAGATTTGAACTCAGGGACTCCTGAATACAGGACCAGTGCTTTACCCACTGCGCTAACTAGCTGCCCATTTTTCATATTTTTAAATAAAGTTTTTATTGTACTAAATTGGTGGAGGGAATTGTCTCATCTGGGATTTTCATATGTTAATGAAACACAGGCATGCTCCCTATCCCATATTTTTAGTTTGCCTATATGTATATATGTTGTTTCCCTGAGGGCAAGGACTGTTTAGTCTTTGTATGCCTTGTCTGGCACGAGTGTCTGGCACATAGTAGGAAGTTAATAGATGTTTGTCTATTGATTCCCACAGCTGCTAGACTAATTCTAATATGCACTATTACATAATAAATGTATTTGAGAGAAAGTAAAATTAAGTTGAAATACCATCAAATCAAACTATGACAGACAGGTCCTTCTCATAATGAAGACTCACTGTTATATGATTTGATTGGATTAAGGTATGTCTCAGAAGGTCTTTATTTCTTTGCCAAATGTTACCTAACTTTCAGAACCAATAAGTATTTTTTGGAGACAGAACTCTTGTAGGTGTAGAGTTTTTTTTTTTTTCCTTCTGTTTTGTTCACCCCACAGGGGGAAAACACATCATTGAAAAACAATGCTTCTTCAAAAACAATAGCCAATTTATGAAGGAGGTCTTTGACACCCTGTCCCCCTTACCAGTTATACTTGATAAATCTGTAAGAAGAGCAAAAATAATATTTAGTTTTCTTTTTTAATAGATAAACCTGGAACTAAAGAATGGGACACAAGAAATAAATACCAGCAAACTGGCCTTTTACTGCCACCTTGAGGAACAAGAAGATATTTGAAATTCCAGTTTTGCTTGATTTTTTGGAATTCCTCCCAAATAGTTGCATTCTTACATGTATGATTTCTATGATTTTGCCATTTTCTTCTTGTAGGGAAGTGTTCACATTTGAACCCAAGACACCGAACCCAAATCCAGCCTATCTACACATGAAAGAAATGGAATAGTGTATTTTATGGAACACAGTGCTAAACAGTACAAATTGTTACCTAGCTGAAAATAGCTGTATGACTCTGGGATTTGAATAAAATAAGAGAAGAATGAGAAATCTTGGAGTCCATTATAAAACAATGATTCTATTAAAAGGTCACTAGAACAATCAATAAAAAGGGCTTTTCTCTTTTTTTTTTTTTTTTTTAGTGAGGCAATTGGGGTTAAGTGACTTGCCCAGGGTCACACAGCTAGTAAGTGTTAAGTGTCTGAGGCCGGATTTGAACTCAGGTACTCCTGACTCCAGGGCCGGTGCTCTATTCACTGTGCCATCTAGCTGCCCCGGGCTTTTCTCTTAAAGCATATTTTTTTTTAATTCTAGAAAAGCATTTTAAAATGCTCTCAAGATAAACTTTAAGATTAGATAGAAATAAGGAAACTGAATCATAATTCAATTAATTGAATTGTGTATTGATTCCCTGATGGCTTGAAACAATTATTTTCAGTCTGGAAGGAGGTGTTTGGTAGTATACCCCAGGAATTTGCCTTTAACTTTTCTCTGTTCAAGAATTGTATGAATGCTTTTGGTCAAGATATGAATATTAATATTCTTATAAAAGATATGGATTATAATTAAAACTCTACCAAGCTCTGTCTCTCTCTCCTTCTGTCTCTTCTCCTTTTCCTTCTCCTCCTTCTTCTTCAATCTTCCATTGTCTCATCAATAAAATGTGAACTTTTTTGCTACATAATCTCTAAGCTCCTTTTCAGTTCTAAAACCCTGTGTCCTTATTTTAAGTATTATTATTCATATTTTACAAATCAGGAAATGGAGGTTTTATGAAGTTAAGTGACTTGCCAACAGTCATAAATCTAGTGAGTATCAAGGCCAGAACTTTAACCCCTTTCATTTAACTTTAACATTTTTACATTTTGCAGTAGACTTATAATCATTCCCTATGACATAAAATTGGTGATAGGGAGTAGGCGATATATGGATTAGGAAATCAGAATTCCAAAAGAACAATGGATAGAGTCCAATAATGTAAAGTTCAGTGGGGAAAAAATACTGTGTATTTTTAAGTATTCCTTACTTGAGTTCAAACAATCTATACATGAGGTAGATGTAGCTAAAAAGCAATTTCTGTAAAATGATTTTTGGAGGCTATTTTTTAAGGCAGAGATGTCAAACAGGTGACCCATGTGCCACATGCAACCCACAGCACTCCTGTATGAGTCCCACATCAGATTAAAATATAAATAGGATATATTTATTAAAATATATAAAACCTAGAGAACATATTTTAAAACCATCAACATGTAGTCCACAGAGTTCCTAATGGACAAATTAGTGGCCTCTATTTCCATTTGAGTTTTACATCACTGTTTTAGGGAATATCAAGTGAATCCACAACAAAGAGAATGATGTGGCAACCAAAAACGTGCTCTTTTGATGGCTTAATATTCAGAACTTCTAACAGGGAGTAACCAGGATCATTTGATTGACATTTCACTAACTCTTTTACACTTCCTTTTCTCAGAAAAGACATGAACTACTGTAAATAAGAGGGGGTGTGAGGTAAAGACTCATGGAGGAAAGGAGGGAACTAAGAAGAAAACAAAAGTGCCTGGATAATTTTCAGGCTGAATCACGAGGTCTTGAGTCCTCAGAATTTAAAAGCCTTTCAACTTTTACATTTGGCTTATCTAATAAACCCAGACTGTTTTATGAAATAGAACACAGAACCAAATATACAATCAATAAATATTTCTTCATCCAGCTTGCAATTGTAATTCTCACCTCTCCAAGATACTGCACAACAGGATTCAATTGTGTGCTAAATATATCCATAAAAGTGACTTCTATGTGTTACTGCAAATAATTCCCATGTCTTAATTTCTTTAGAAAATTGCTCCCATTGCTTTCTCTTCTTAATTTCAAAGAGTATTTGAAATTGATAACTTCTCTTTCCCCTCCTCTCTCTCTCTCTCTCTCTCTCTCTCTCTCTCTCTCTCTCTCTCTCTCTCTCTCTCTCTCTCTCTCTCCCCTCTGTTGCTGTCTTTCTCTAATTATGACTTGTTTGTCATATTCACTAGCTTTTAATGTCTGTTGCTTAGAAGTCTGTGCCAAGACCTGCATCATGTTGACATCAGCTAAACTCTCATAAATGCAAGCTGGCCTTCAGACCCATTAGTGCCCTCCACAAATCAATTTACAACTCGAGAAATGGATAGGTAGAGCTTTGGTTTACATATGTTGACATCAAGATCTCAATTGCACCAGGTTTGAGAGTAACTGCTCACTCATTGATGAGTGAGAAGGCCCTGTACGGAGGAATGGAAAAATCAGAAATTGACCCTGTGTGGGAGCAATGCAGCAAGGTGCTGACAGCTTAATGAATAACTTGTCTGTTATGACAGTAGGACACCTTGCAGTTACAAGAGCAACTATTTGAAATAATATGCAATGCAGGAAATGTATATGTGTTGTATGTATGTGTGTATGTGTGTGTTTAATATGTGTGAGTATGGTATGTATGTGATACATGGATTGCTTGTATCACTAACAGATGGGCCGAGTTTGAGAAATTTTATGTTATGGTATGCAACATCACACTTGTCAGGAACTCTTTGAGTGGTGCAGCTTAATGGGGCATGACATTCAGAATAAAAAGGGGAATTCCACCAGAAGTGCTGAGGGGCCCAAGGCCAGAGGGACAGATGATCTCAATATATAACCTTGCACATTTTGGTCACATGTCTAAATATTGCCTGGTTGACTATTTATCATGACATATTTCAGGCAAAATGTGTTGTAAGATTTCAGGATATGTTTTATTGGTTAATTGTAAAAATAAAATGCTAATGTAAGCCAGGAGTGATAGCCAAGAGGCCATATAATCAGATGAATGAGAGTATGGCCTAAGGGAGCTATCTACATCAAGGTTGAATATCAAGGATTGACTGAATTTGCAAAACAAAACAAAAAAGCAATTTATATTACAGAACTTGGCATCAGACGATATCTCATTAAATCAACATAGAACAACACACATATGTGTATATATACATGTGTATACTTCCATCATTCAAAAATGTATTTGCATTATATATGTACATATATATATGTGTATGTGTGTGTGTGTGTGTGTGTGTGTGTGTATGTGACATAAAACATAGTAAACAAATGTGGTTGTAAAGAACATTGAAGATTCAGGTGGTTCTCTATACCTCTTTCAGACTATGATATGTCTAAGACTTCTCTCATTAAAGATGAGTAGGTGTTCAGGATTGCATAAAGACATGAGCCTTTAGATGGTCACTTCCAAAAGACAATCATATTTTAAAATTGCTTTGTTTGAAAGATAGGTAAATCATCATTTCTTTCTTTTTCTAAAGGAAGAAACATTTTTATTTATAGTTTGGGGTTCAAATGTTTATCCCTTCTTCCCTCCCTCTCCTCCTCCCTCCCTGATTCGGTAAGCAGATATAGGCTTTATTTATTAACTGAATTTATATTTATTATTAATATTTTGTGTAGACCTGTTAGTGTCAAATGGCATCATACCAGGTGCCTTGCTTCATGCTATAGTTAATAGCCTACTGATGAATGCAGCATAACTTTCTGCAGAGCTCTGTGTCAAGCTACTGAAGTAGCAAATTCTTTCTCTGGCAAATCTCCCAACTAACAGAACTTTCTGGAGCCTTCACTGGAGAGGCAGCTTCCCAATGCTTGCCTGCCACAAAACCATTTCACAGGAATAAAGCGCTCCAAGCCAGGCAGAGCTCACACGGGGTTGGCAACGCGCTGGTCTCCCACAGCTGTCAAGACTTATCTCTCAATGCAAATCAGGTCTTCACATCTGGTCTGCTTCAGACCAGTAGCCTGAGGTGACCAGAATATTAGAAGGATTTCACATCAGCAACATAACTTGTCTTTAAAGCATGAATCATTCTAATTAGATAATTGATCTTAACACTAATGAAACAGACTTAGTAGGAAGACTGTGAAACATGTTCCCATGATTCAGGCTAGTTACTAATTTACTTCTTTTTCTCTTCTTTACAACAGTATTATTGATGCCTTTTGTTATTATATCCCTTTTTTATTCTAACATATTCCCACCTCCTGCATCCCCTTGCCTCCTTAGAAGTAAACCTTTCTTTACAACAAATATTTTTATTTTTGTGGGTCAGTGAGGATTAAGTGACTTGCCCAGGATCACACAGCTAGTCCCAAGTGTCTGAGGCTGGATTTGAACTCAGGTACTCCTGATTCCAGAACCATTGCTTTATCTACTACACCACCTAGCTGCCCCCTACAACGAATTTTTTAAAAAGAAAAAAGAAAACCAGGTTAACAAAATCAGCCAGCATCTTGGCTATATTTTACAATAAAAAAAATACACTATGTAGCTCCAATTACTCCCAATTTCTCAAATGAAAGGAGGGGGGTTACATTTTATCAACTATTCTTTGGGACCAAAGTTGACCTTTGCTATTACTCTACATTCAGGTTTTTTGTTTTTGTTTTTGTTTTTCTTTTTGCTCTTTATTTATTTTATTGTCTAGTTACATGTAAGGGTACTTTTCAACATTCATTTTCATAAGATTTAGAGTTCCAAATTTTTCTCCCTCCCTCCCTCCCTTTCCTCCCCCCTCCATGAGATTGCAACCAGATTATATATGTACAATCCACAAGTGTTCTTTTTATCGGTTCTTTCTATAGGGGTACATAGTAAGCTTCCTCATTAGTTCCTTGGGGTTGTCTTGGATCATTGCATTGCTGAGAGTAGTTAAGTCATTGACAATTGCTCATTGAACAATACTGCTGTCACTATGCACAATGTCTTCCCAGCTCTGCTCACTTCACTATACATCAGTGTTCATTAGTCTTTCCAGGTTTTTCAGGGATCATACTGTTTGTCATTTCCTGTAGCAGAAGACCATTCCATTGCAATCATATAGCACAGCTTTTTCCATCATTCCTCAATTGATGGACATTCCCTTGATTCTCAATTCTTAGCCTCCACCAAGAGTTGTTATAAATATTTCTTGTACAATTTTCCCCCTTTTCTCTTTTTCATGATTACTATTGTAAACTGTTTCCCTTCCATCCTATTCCCTTCCCCATGATATTTATTCTATTATCCATCTTCTTTCATCCTACGACTCTTCAAAAGGGATTTGCTTCTGTCTGTCCCCTCCCCCACTCTGCCCTTCCTTCTTTTGCCCCTCTCTTTTTTTTTTTTTTTTTTAGTGAAGGAATTGGGGTTAAGTGACTTGCCCAGGGTCACACAGCTAGTAAGTGTTAAGTGTCTAAGGCCGGATTTGAACTAAGGTACTTCTGACTCCAGGGCTGGTGCTCTATCCACTGTGCCACCTAGCTGCCCCTGCCCCTCTCCCTTTATCCCATTCCCATCCTATTTTTGTGCAGGATTAGAGAGATTACTCCACCTAATTGAGTGTGTACATTATTCCCTTTTTGAGCCAATTCTAATGAGATTGAGGTCTTTGAGCCAATTCTGATGAGTATTAGGCTCATTTACTGCCCAGATTAGATAGATTACTCCACCCAGATGGGTGTCTGTTAATCCCACCTTGACACAGCTCTGATGGGTTTAAAGTCTTTGAACCTTTTCTGCCCTGATCCTCTCCCATCTCTTCCCACACTTTATAAGCCTTTTCCTGTTTCTTCCATATAGTATTTCACCTCTGCCCTTCCCCCTCCCTCAGTGAATTCCCTTCACTCCTCAATTTAACCCTAAAGATGATATTACCTATCTAAGTGACACAGTGGACAAAGCATCCCCACTGGACCCAGGGGTATCCCAGCCAAAACCCGGCCTCAGGCACAAGGTAGTTGCCTGCTGTCCGACCCCAGGTATGTCTCCCAGCTCCAATTTTTTATGGTTCTTGAGGGTCTTGTATTTGAAAGTCAAATTTGCCATCCAGTTCAGGTCTTTTCATCGCAAATATCTGGAAGTCTTCTTTTTCATTAAAGGCGCATTTTTTTCCACTGAAAGATTATGCTCAGTTTTGCTGGGTAGGTGATTCTTGGTTGTAATCCCATTTCCTTTGCCCTTTGGAATATCATATTCCATGCCCTCTGGTCCTTTAATGTAGAAGCTGCTAGATCTTGTGCTATCCTGACTGGGGCTCTACAGTACTTGAATTCTGTCTTTTTGGCAGCTTGCAATATTTTCTCCTTGACCTGAGAGCTCTGGAATTTGGCTCTAATATTCCTAGGAATTTTCCTTTTGAGATCTCTTTCAGGAGGTCATCAGTGGATTCTTTCAATTTCTATTTTAGCTTCTTCTTCTAGAATATCAGGACAACTTTCCCAGAGAATATCTTGGAAGATGGTGTCTAAGCTCTTTCTTTGATCATGGTTTTCAGGTAGACCAATAATTTTCAAATTATCTCTCCTGGACCTATTTTCCAGGTCAGCAATTTTCCCAGAAGATATTTCACATTGCCCTCTATGTTTTTATTCATTTGGATTTGCTTTATTGTGTCTTGGTTTCTCATAAAGTCACACTGGTTTCCATTTGTTCAAACCTAATTCTTAGGCAATTATTTTCATTGGAGAGCTTTTGTACCTCCTTTTCCATTTGGCCAATTTGACTTTTCAAGCTGTTGACTTTTTTTGCATGTCTTTCCTGAATCACCCTCATTTCCCTTTCCATTTTTTCCTCTACCTCTCTAACTTTGTCCTCAAAGTCCTTTTTGAGCACCTCTATGGCCTGAGACCAATTCATATTTTTCTTGGAAGCTTTAGATATAGGGGCCCTGATGTTGACATCTTCCTCTGAGGGTGCCCCTTGGTCTTCCTTGTTACTGAAGAAACTTCCTATGGTCTTAACCTTTCTCTGTTGGCTCATCTTGCCTTTCTTTTACTTGACTTTTAGCTCCTTAAATTTGGCACTGTTTCCAGGCTGCAGTATCCCAAGCTTCAGAAGTCCCATGTGGTATGATTTAATGAGAATTAGGTTCTTCACTCACCCGGCCTGTTTCCTGGTCATAGATTACCCCAGAGCAACCTGCTAATCAACCAGCTTTGTGTGTTGTGGTTTTCAGCTCAAAGGAGCCTGTGCCCCTCCCCAACTTGGGCCACTGCTACTCAAGCCTACCTCCTGGTTCTCAGCAGGGGTGTAAAATCCAAGTTCTGCCTTAGCACCTGCATAGACCCCTGTAGTCTCCCCACTGCCCAGGGCTCAGCCCACTCACCAGACTATGAGCTTAGTTCCAGACAACACTGGTGCTTCAACTGATTCAGAGGCTCTGGGGGCCTGTTTTTCTGGTGAGGTCTTCCTGGGACTGGATCTGTGTCAGGGTGACTGTGGGGTTGGAACCGACTCCTGTATCAGCACAGCAGCTCCCTACTTCTGACCTTTCTAGCTATTCTTGGTTAGAAGATGATTTCGGCACATTCTTCTGTGAGTTTTGCTGCTCCTGGTACCTTCAGTTTTGATCATGCCACTACTGCTGCTGTTGCCCTTTCCATTTCTGTGGTTATTGTGTATGCCCTTTCCCTGAAATTCATGTCTTATAACATAGTTAGTGTTTTGTTATATCCACTTATCATAATTTGCTTACCTATTCCCTAAATTAATGTGCTTCTACTTCACATTCTGTTCTTTCCTATTTAAAAATAAATGAATGGGGGGGACAAGTAGGTGGCTCAGTGGATAAAGCACTGGCCCTGGATTCAGGAGGACCTGAGTTCAAATCTGGCCTCAGACACTTGACACTTACTAGCTTTGTGACCCTGGGCAAGTCACTTAACTCCCATTGTTCCACACACACACAAAATAAATGAATGAATAGATAAATAAATAAACAGATAAAGAAACAAGAAAACAGGTAAATAAATATATGAATAAAGAAATAAATAGATAAAGAAATAAATGGATAAGTAAATAAATGAAAAAATGAATGAATACATAAACAAACAAATAAACAAACAAATAAATAAGTGAACAAACAAACAAATAAACAAATGAATGAATAAACAAATAAATTAATGAATAAATGAATGAATGAATGAATGAATGAATGAATGAATGAATGAATGAATAAATAAATAAATAAATAAATGTAATTGATGACTTCTTCCTACAGATAATTTTTGTTCTGGAGTTTATCAAATATTAGCTTCTTGAGTTCAATGATTTCTGATCTTTCCTTGTCTTTTCTATTTCATTGATCTGCTTTTTCTTCTTAATATCAGTTCCCAATAGCTTTAGTGATTTAACAGTATAATATGAGGTCTGGAGGTTATATTTCCCTTTCATTTCTACTTTCATAAATTGTTTTCCTTTATTGGGAAGGCTCAGCAATTTCATAATCTAAAAGGCAGATAGCTTTTGTTAACTATAAAATCCCATCAGTAAGGAAGGAAACAGGAATTATTAAGTATCTACTATGTATATGCTATGTGCTTTACAAACATCACATTTGATATTCATTAATACTCTGTAACATAGATATTATTATTATCGCAATTTTACAAATGATGACAATGGTGCACAAAGAATTTAAATGATGTGCTCAGCATCACATGAGGCTGGTAGACATCAGGTCTTCCTGTTTTCAGACCCAGTGCTCTATCCATTGTATCACTTAGTTGCCATTAAAAACCATTTTCTATTTAAAAAGAAATAAAGAACACATCATAAAAGGATACATAGTTAAAATAAAATATCACCTGTAGAAAAAAATTAAAAAAATTAATATCACTGAGCTCCACTTGTAAAATCAATATGGCAAACAAGGAACAAAAACTGAGGTAATTGACACTTTTGAGGAAGCTTGTTGGGGACTTGTTGTAGGGACAGCTAAGTGGAACAGTGGATAATGTACCAGACCTGAATTTAAGCAGACTTATCTTGAATTCAAATATGGCTACAGAGACTTACTAGCTGTGTGAACCTGGGCAAGTCACTTAATACTGTTTGCCTCAGTTTCCACATTTGTAAAATGAGTTAGCGGAGGAAGGATATAGCAAGCCACTCCAGTATCATCGCCAAGATAGCTCAAAATTGGATCATAAACAGTCAAATATGACAAAAAATGATGAAAATCTTGGGGACTTTAAGCCACATAAGAGATATCACCTTCTATTTATTGAACTGAATGTTCTTGGTGCTACTCATAATCTAGGTAGGCTGTAATACTCAAATATTTAAAGCAGACAGTGCAGCATCCTTTCTTGTGGGGCACAAATGATGATTTGAAGTCTATGTTCTTAGATATATTTATTTATAAAGAATTGACTTTTTGTTTGTATCTGCATCCCCAACACTTAGTGCCTGGAATATAGGAGGGACTTCATAAATAAGTATAAAATTAAATTGAATTCTTATAAGGTAGTTTGCTTAATGAAGTATTCCAACCTCCATCTTATTGATTACTAGAAAAGAAACATCCTTTATCTGTACCCCAGGATGTTATATGGTTGAATAAGGACTATCATTTAGCCCTACCCACAAAAAAATAGCATAGAAGCTACCACGAACAATGGCTTTCATGAAATCATTATATCAATTCCCATGATACATCCTTTTTGATCACTATAACTGAGACTCAAACAGAGGTTCTTCCAACAACCTTCATTTGTATAAAATTACTTTTCCCTTTGGTAATTTGTCTAGTATGACCCCCAAAAGAAACAGTTATCCTATGAAGTTTTGAAGATTTTCTTATGTAATCATCTGATTATACAATATTCAGCAGTTCCCATATGGGTCCTTTAGGATCCTACATTTAAACTTGAAAATAGCCTAAGCTTTCAGAACTTTATATTTGTTTTTTTCTAATTGCCCCTCAATTCTAGGGTAAAAGACTTGGGTGTTTTTGAGCATGTAGCTAGACTGGATGACAGATCAAGTAGACCTTTAGGGATGACCTAAATTCTGGCAGGACAGAAGAATGCTTACTACCTAATCCCAGATGATCTGAATCTATTTTCATAAAAGTCATAGATTGAATATCAACTATCCAAACTAGTTTATGTTGTGAATGCCAAACTACAAAGCTCCTTTTTGTAAAGAGTGTCATCACCCCCTTTCTACCTTGTATGGTAGCTGATACCGTGGTTCCTTGTTTAATTCACAAAGGGCCTTCCTTTGTTCACATTATTATTTAGACAGCTGCTAGGGCTGTCCCAATTTTCTGCCAAATTTCAACAACTGATCAAGTAAAAATTCTGAGGCAATTCATATAGGGTTCTCCCCAAAATGCAGGATCTAACTATTTTTGAAGTAGGGTAATTATAAGTGGTGGAGGGCTGGGAAGAAGGAAATATAAATCCATTCCATTAAATTTATCTCTTAAAATTTCTACCCTTTTCTTTATCTTTTTGGGACCAAGTACACAATCCATTTTATCTAAAAAAGAAGGGACAAAATGTAGCCCCCAGGTATAGATTCCAATTCATTCATTCAACTGCATTTTAAGGGCAAATAACTTTTTCATAAATGACAAGAATTATAAATCATAAGCAACAGTCAATATCTTTAATAGCTATTGTTCAATGTATTCATTGATTATTTAAATTTATCTTATAATCTCTCATGTCTCCCAATGCTAAAAGTCCTACAACTCACTGATTACTGAATACTGAAGTCTGAACTGGGGCCCCAGTAGAATGTAAATTTCTTTTTTTTTAATTATAAGTATTTTATTATTTTTCAGTTACATGTAAAGATAGTTTTCAACATTTGTTTTCATTAGTTTTTAGTCCCAAATTTTTCTCCCTCCTCTTCCCCGCCCAAAACAGAAAGCAATCTGATGTAGGTTATATATGTGTAATCACATTAAACATATTTCTGCATTAGACCTGTTGTGAAAGAAGAATCAGAACAAAAGGGAAAAACCTCAAAAACAAAAATATAAAACAGTATGGTTCAATCTCCATTCAAAAACCACAGTTAATTTTTGGGGATGTGGAGAACATTTTTCCATAATGAGTCCTTTGGAGTTGTCTTGGATCATTGTATTGATGAGAAGAGCTGTCTGTCACAGTTGATCACTGCATAATGTTTTGGTTACTGTGTACAGTGTTCTCCTAGTTTTCCTCACTTCACTCAGAATTAGTCCACTTAAGTCTTTCCAGGTTTTTCTGAAATCTGCCTGCTCATCATTTCTTATAGCACAATAGTATTCTATTACATTAATACACCACAACATGTTCAGCCATTCCCCAATTGATGGGCATTCCCTTGATTTCCAATTCTTTGCCACCACAAAGAGAGCTGGATAAATCTTTTTTTGTGCTTTTTTATGATCTTTTAGGGATACAGACATAGTAGTGGCATTACTGGATCAAAGGATATGATCAAAGGACTATGCATACATAGTCCCATAGAACTTTGGACATAGTTTCAAATTGCTTTCCAGAAAGGCTGGATCAGTTCACAACTCCACTAACATTTGCATTCGTGTTCCAATTTTTCCAAGCCTTCTCGAACATTGCTTATTTTCCTTTTTTGTCATATCAGACAATCTGATAGGTGTGAGGTGGAACCTCAGAGTTGTTTTAATTTGCATTTCTTTGATCAATAGTGATTTAGAGGGGCAGCTAGGTGGTGCAATGGATAGAGCACCGGACCTGGAGTCAGGAGTAGCTGAGTTCAAATCCGGCCTCAGACACTTAACACTTACTAGCTGTGTGACCCTAGGCAAGTCACTTAACCCCAATTGCCTCACACAAAAAAAAAAACAAAAACAAAAACAAAAACAAAAAAAATAGTGATTTAGAGCATTTTTTCATATGGCAATAGACAGCTTTGATTCCTTCATCTGAAAACTGCCTGTTTATTTCCTTTGACAATTTCGCATTTGGGAATGACTTTAGAATGCAAAGTTCTTAAGGGCCTTTGCCATTGCTTCTCATCCTGTTGCTTTGCATAGTGCCAGGTATAAGTGCTCAATAAATATTTGTTCACTGACAGAATTTTCTATGTGCTACCCAAAAACTTACATTTTATTGAATTTACATGGTTAATATTTAACCATTTGCCAAAAGCAATTCATTATATGACCACACCATTTGGCCCCAAACTCTAATAATGAAAATTAGCAGTAATTTGATTTATCAACAGATATAGTGAACCAATTGTACAATGGCCAAGATTTCGTTTGGCACCCATAAATATTAAGCATTAATATTAATATGTAATAGACTGGCATGAAATTCATATAGTCAAAACATAGACATGAAAATCAGAGAGGAATAATGGTAATGCAATTTCAAAAGAAAATGACATTCCAATCAAAAAAAAAGAAAAGAAATTTTAATGTAAAATAAATTCTAAATTATAATCTCATTGAATGATAAGAAAATAAAATATCATGAACAGGCAGTTTTTGGATGAAGAAATCAAAGCTATCTGTTGCCATATGAAAAATGCTCTAAATCACTATTGATTAGAGAGATGCAAATTAAAAGAACTCTAAGGTACCACCTGACACCTATCAGATTGGCTGATATGACAAAAAAAGAAAATAATAAATGTTGGAAAAGCTGTGGAAAAATTGGAACACTAATGCATTGTTGGTGGACCTGTGAATTGACCCAACCATTTTGGAGAGCAATTTTGAATTATGCCCAAAGGACTATAAGGCTGTGCATACCCTTTGACCCAGCAATACCACTATTGTTGTGTTTTTTTTTTTCCCAAAGAGAACAAAAAAGGGAAAAGGACCCACATGTCCAAAAATATTTATAGTTGCTCTTTTTGTGGTGGCAAGGAACTGGAAATTGAGGGGATGTCCATAAATTGGGGAATGACTGAACAAGTTGTGGTATATGAATGTAATGGAATTCTATTGTTCTGTAAGAAACAATGATCAGGTGGAGTTCAGAGAAACCTGGAAGGGACTTGGATGAACTGATGATGAGTGAGATGAGCAGAACCAGAAGAACATTATACACAGTTTCATCAACATTATGTGTTGATCAACTGTGATAGGCTAGATTCTTCTCACTAATCCAATGGAACAAGAATGTACAAAAGGACTCATGAAGGAAAAGGCTCTCCAAATACAAAAAAAAAAAAAAAAAAAAAAAGGAACTGTGGAATATGGATGCTGATTGGACCATACTATTTCTTTTGTTTTTGATGCTGCTGGTTTTCTGATTTGAGGTTTTTCCTTTGTGCTCTGATCCTTCTTGTAAAACATGACTAATGCAGAAATATGTTTAATGTTATTATGTATATATAACCTATATTAAATTGCCTGCTGTCTAGGGGAGGCGGAGAGGGAGGGGAGGGAAGGAGAAAAATTTGAAATTGGAAATCTTATATAAACAAATGTTGAAAACTAAAAAAAATTTAATCAGAAATATTTAGCAAAAAAGTAAAAATACAATAAAACATAGATAACATTCAAAAAAAGAAAAGAAAATATCATGACAAGAAAAAAATACTTAAAAAGGATGTAATATATAAAAGTGAGGGAAATATAATGCAAAAATATAATTTAAAAATTTTAGTTTTCACTAACCTTGTCAAAAGTAGTTATTACTGGGATGAATTAGCCTTCAAACTCAACCTATAAAGGAAATAAAAAAGAATTAACAAATAGAATCAAATGAAAATTCATGAGTCAAAACTAAAATTTTTATACTGAAGCCATAATAAAATGTTTAGTCAAATTTGCTTAAAAGAGACAAAAGAAAGCATTTAGGAGCACATTTAAATTCCTAAAGCAGAGGGAAGGAAAAGTAAAATAAAATTGATGAGTCTCCAAAGCAGAGAGGGAGAGAAAGAGAAAGAGAGAGAGAGAGAGCGAAATTGAGAGCGAGAGCGAGAGTGAGAGCGAGAGCAAAAGAGAGAGAGAGAGAGAGAGAGAGAGAGAGAGAGAGAGAGAGAGAGAGAGAGAGAGAGAGAGAGAGAGTATTTACTAAGAATGACATCAATAAATGTGCCTTATGCACCTACGATGTGTCAGGCACTGTGTCAAGTGTTACAAAAAGGGGCCAAAGACTCCATAGAAGAGAATAGTGTAAACTGCTTTACTCAGAGGTCAAGATAGGAAAAAGAGGAGCAGGTGGCTAGTGTTGGGGAAATGGCCTGGAAGAAAACTGAGGGCTTGAAGAATTAGAGCTCATGGAGTAGAAAAAAAGTATAATTTGGCAAGGGAAGGGAAACAGAGAAGTGTAAAGTCTGTAGATTATGGTGATTATTTGTGGGTGGAGGTGACGTGGGATGGAATTAGGGTCAAATTGATTGTGAGTAATCTCAAAAGAATTACAAGACTCAGTGACTCAGCTTCCCAAGTTTTATTGCAATACTGGGGGTGATCACAGGAAGAGAACCAGAATAGTGTTAAGTTATCTCTTGAATAGTGAAAGAAAAGACAGCTATATTTATAGTATGGATAAATTGATTATCAGTCTCATTATAATAATCTCCACCTTGGGGAAGTACAAGGAAGGTCCTGTCCTACTCATTATAATATTCTCCACCTTGGAGAGGTACAGGGGAGGGCATATCCTAATTTGGAGTTCCTGGGGTCCTAAGCCAACCCCTCCCCCCTCCCACAGGTACCTTTTTCAGTGGAGGTGTGTTTTGGTGGTTTACAGGTTATAAGGTGAATCTGGGGAAAAAATTTAATCTTTTCTGCACATGTCTCTTTCTGATTCCCATGGCTAGATTCAAAACACCTTCATTTTTCAATTTATTTCTAGTCTAAGTTTCTATAGCATGTCATTTACTTTAGTTTTAGAGTTTTAGGTCTTCATGGCCTCTTTCCCTCTGTTCCGTTATGGGCACTGATTTCTGTGGGTAAGAGAACCTAGCATCCTGACTTGTAAGTTATCCATTAACTGGGGTCTAACTCCCTTTTGGAGATATCTGAATTAAAGCTTGGGACTTAGGTCTTTCTATTAACCCCTTTTTTGCCTCCTACATCAATTGCATTGCTGAAAATAACCACATCCTTCCCTGCAGATCATCTTCCATTATTGCCATTATTTTGTATACAGTAGATTTCACTCTGCTTCAGTTCATGTAGGTCTTTCCAGGTTTTTCTGATAGCATGCTGTTCATCATAACTTTTATATAGTACTTTAAACTTTGCAAAGAATTTTGTTCACAATAGCCCAACAAAGTAAGTACCATACATTTTTGCCATTATACTCAATCATCATAACTGTTTCCCTCTGTCCTATTCCCTTCCCATGATATTTACTCTATTTTCTATGTTCCTTTACCCTATTCCTCCTCAAAAGTGTTTTGCTTCTGATTACTCCCTCCCCCATTCTTCCCTCCCTTCTTTCACCCTCCTTATCCCCTTCCCATCCTACTTTCCTACAGGATTAGATATCTTACTCCACCCAATTGGGTGTGTATGTTATTCCCCCCTTGAGCCAATTCTGATGAGATTAAGGTCTTTGAGTTAATTATGATGGGTATAAGGCTCATTCACTTCCCCACATCTCCCCCACTCCCTACACTCCTTCCTGCTTCTTTCATGTGAAATTTCACCCCATTCTGCCACTCCCCTATCTCATCCCCCAGTGTATTCCTCTCCCTCTTAAATTGTACCCCAAAGATTTCATCATGGGATAGCTAGGTGACACAGTGGACAAAGCACCAACCTTGGACCCAGGAGGACCCAAGCTGAAATTCGGCCTCAGATGCAAGATATTCATTAACCCCAACCATCCCCCCCACCAAAAAAAGAGAGAAACAAAAAAATAAATGGTTTACAGATATCGTCCCATGATTATCAATTTCCAGCTGTACCCTCTGCATAAATTTCTTCCTATCATCTCCCCTAATACTCAGAAGGCTTTTATGATTAGGACATATCACCTTCCCATGTAGGGATGTAAGCAGATTAACCTTTTAACATCTCTCATGATTTCTTTTTCCTATTAATCGTTTTAGGCTTCAGTAGGGCGTTGCATTTGAAAGTTAAATTTTCTATTCAGTTCAGGTCTTTTCATCACAACTACCTGAAAGTCCTCTTTTTCATTTAAGTCCCATTTTTTCCCCTGAAAGATTATAATCAGTTTTGCTGGATACATGAGTTTTGGTCATAAACCCAATTCCTTTGCCTGCTGGAATATCTTATTCCATGTCCTCTGATCCTTTAATGTAGAAGCTGCTAGATCCTGTGCTATCCTGACCATGGCTCCACGCTATTTGAATTAATTCTTTCTGGTTGTTTTCAATATTTTCTCTATGACCTGGGAGTTCTGGAAGTTGGCTATAATATTCCTGAAAATGTTCCTTTTCAGATCACTTTTAGGAGGTGATCAGTGGATTCTTTCAATTTCTATTTTACCTTCTGCTTCTAGAATATCAGGGCAATTTTCCCTGACTATTCCTTGGAAGATGATGTCTATATTCTTATTTTGATTAGGGTTTTCAGGTAGTCCAATAATTTTCAAATTATCTCTCCTGGATCTATTTTCCAGGTCAGCAGTTTTTCTAAAAAGATATTTCACATTGCCCTCTATTTTTGATTCATTTGCAATTGCTTTATTGTGTCTTGGTGTCTCATAAAGTCACTGGTTTCCATTTGTTCAATCCTAATTCTTAGGCAATTATTTTGTTCAGAGAGCTTTTCCATTTGGCTTTTCAAGCTGTTGACTTTTTTCTCATGTCTTTCCTTCATCACACTTATTTTTCTTTCCATTTTTTCTCTACCTCTCTGATTTTATCTTTGTGGCATGTAAAATTATATGTGGTTGCCTTCTTTCTATCCCAAGTGTAGGGAAAATTAGCTGGGGTTTCTAATTTAGTTGTTACTTATACATTAGAAGCTTTAGCACAAGTTTTGGGGGACTAAGCATTTAATAAAGTATATTGAATATTAGTAAAGAGAGTACACATGTCTCTGAAAGTTTAAAAAAAAGGCCTATCTAGCCTAGAGGAGAGAATAGAGCTCAGACTGGCCTTATAGCCTAGAGGAAAAATAGATCTCAGCCAGACCTTTTTCCTACAAGTCCTCTGCCACCAAGAACCTGTCCAAGAGTAACTGTGAGTAACTGCATGTGGAAGCTTTTTATGGGTCTGGAAAAGAGGTGGTGTTTACACACTGCTTCAAGATAATTGGCTAGCATCAACTAAATCCATTAGTTCACTGGACTTGAGGGTTCATTCAGAGTTCACACCCTCTGAGAACACACCTTCTTGAGTTCATGGCAGGTATGGTTTTAATAGAATTAACTTCATGTGAGTTAATCAGTGAAGTCAGTCAATCTAATCAATCCCCTTGGGGGGTAGCAGGCCTTTGGGTGTTCCCCAAATCCTATTATTTTCTCACATCTTCAAAATTCTTTTTGAGTGCTTCTATGGCCTGAGACTAATTCATATTTTTCTTGTAAGCTTTAAATGTAGGGGCCCTGATGTTGAACCCTATTTTTAAAGCATTTTCTGTGAATGTACACATATTCCATAATGTAGCATGTGTGTGCTGCCTCAGTTTCTAAGGTACTCTAAAGGACTAGGATTACTTTGTGTCATAAGCTTCAGATCCCACCATCTCTGCTTCCCCATCCCACATGCACCTCTTTGTTAGGGACCCGTGCTCAGCATACCAGTTCCATTTAACCACTTAATATTTATTAGTTTAACAAAGTAATTTTTACATCAAAATTATAACAAAAGCAAACTTCCAGATATTTCCCATAACCTTGAAAGAGACTGGTCTTGGAACTTGTTATTAGGAAGGAGGAGCAGAATTGGGTGGGATTATGTCAATAATTTAGCTCAATTCCTTCATAATCTTGGTCTGAAGATGTTCATGTCCACATGTGCTATGACTGCCTGATGAATCCTTGTCTAAGCTTGAGATGACCTGAATCCAGAACGTCATTCCTGAAGGCTATACCTCATTCCTTGTAACATTGGTGTTAAAGGGCTCTGAAATTTTGAGGTGTCCCCTGAAATTTCAAATTCACAAAGTCAAAGATTCTCTTTCCTTCATGAAAAAGGAAAAATACTAGAGGTGTACTGGTAATTATTGAACTGTCCTCTTCAAAAGAAAAAAAAACATTCCCAACATACTTCTAAGTTAATTTGCATTATTAACATTTCGTCCATTACTTTCTTAAGTCTAGATAATCAAAAAAATAATAAAACAAACCCTGATTTGTAGCTTGCTGATTTCTAATGTGAAAATGTTGGCATTGAAAAAATTAACAATCAGAAAGTCAGTTTTTTCTGGCTCACACATATATCTGGAAAATAACAAATATAGAAGCCAAGACCCAACATTTATTCCTTTGGGCCAAGAGGCCTCTGAAGGAAGAAATCATTATTGCCTCTTGCTTTACATCATGATCTCTCATTGGATGCTGTAAAACAATGATCATAACAGTTAAAAATAGTGAGGCAAGAGAAATGTGGTGAAAGCTGGCTCTTCTTTTTGAATGTCTTTGATACCAATCAAAGAGCCTCAAATTTACCACGTGGTTAACTTATTGGATCCAATTACAGGATGTCTATATATGCTCTGCCGTCTCTCTAATAAACTTCCTTTAAATATCTTCTATGACAATCCTGAAATCAAGCTAATCATCTTTTTCATATGGAGAGGAGTTGTCTCAGACACATTCATTACAACAAAACCTTAAAACTTAGTCAAGGTGACTTGATGCAATTCTGGGAATGAGGCCTCCAAGTGTGTTAAATTTGAGTGAGTTATGGTCACTAGATTTCTTTCTATCAACACTCTCTATAGCAAATAAGCTCACTCAGAATACAATTATAATTTAATTAAAATTAATTTTTATTTGGTGAAAAATATTATGACTGAAAAGCAGCAAGTAATCAAAATTATAAAAGAAGAAAAAAAAACCTTAATAGGAAATAATGCCAATTTTCCAGGCAATGATAAAGCAAATTAGTAATGTTAAGTAAAGAAAGTTTCCAGATATAAGCATCATTTTAGGGTAGTCACAGTGCCTCAAGATTTGTTTGAAGCAGATTCTTCCTTAAGAAAAACTACAATTAAGGAGACTGCAGCTGTTGTTACTAATGGCCATTACTCAGATATAACAGTCCCTGTTTCTTTCTCAGCCTACTCTGGTCTTGCAGCCACTTCTCCCCAACATAACCCTTACCCTTCAAAGTCTAAAAATCATTTGATTGATCCTAGCTCTTCTTAGACTGGGAAGATATGTTGTCTCCTTATGACACTGGACCATGTTTTCTTATATTTTTATCTAGGACTTTGGCTTTGAAACCACCTGTGGAACATTCCATTTGTACCATGGTTAAATTTATCGTACTGTTAACTGCTTTTTATTTTTTTATCAATTACCCAATTCTCTCTCTCTCTCTGTCCTTCCTCTCTACCTTCTTTGAGAAGACAAGCAATTGACTGTAATTTATGCATCTACAGTAATTCAAAACATATTTTTATACTAGCCATATTACAAAATAAATACCCCTCCCCCCCAAAAGAAAGCAAGAAAAATAAAGTGAAAAAAATTATGCCTAGATATGCATTCAGACTTCATCAGTTCTTTTTTCTGGAGTCTTTCAGTATTTTTTCCTCATAAACCCTTATGTATTGATTTGGATCATTGTATTGCTCAGAAGAGCTAAGCCATTCACAGTTGCTTTCCTTCTAATCTTGAGTGCATTAGTTTTGTTGGTGGAAAAAAATTACTTTCATGTAATCAAAATTATCCATTGTATCTTGTTTAGTTATAAATCTTTCCCTTATTAATAGATATGGCTAGTACAATAGTACATTCTCTCCAATAATTTGCTTATTGTATTATGCTCTATTTCTACATAATGTACCTATTTTGGTCCTAACTTGCTACACAATGTGAGATATCGGTCTCAGTGCATCTTTTTCTTTGAAAAAAGGTTGTTTTTTAAACTTTCTTCTCTTTGCAATCTATTCTTATTTTTTCAGATTCATATATTCTAGACTTATTTATTCTTTCTTTATTCTTTTTGTGTTCTTCAAATATGTAAGTTTTATGAATTACCAGGATTGAGCTGCCTCTTCTAACAAGTTTTCTTGGGTAGTTTTATAGATTTCCCCATCCTTTTTTTCTACTGTGCTTCATTCTTAGAATTATCAATTGAGTGAAGTAATATTAGATAGAAGCAATAAGAAAGAAATTATTCTTTGTCTCAAATTGTACTTTCTATTTCTATCTCCTGTCATGACCATGATTAGAATCCTTCCCCAAAGACAAGTCATATTATCTATATGTGGATAGTAGCCACTTCAACAAAAACTGTACTGCTAGGAGCTAATGAATCCCATGCCCTAAGCCAAAATGCTACCTATTGAGGCACAGTGTTTTCTTAAAGAAGGCATGTCAGACAAATGTAATTTATTATGCATTATCTGCTGGGAACCAGACTAAGAAATGGCATTATTAAAAAAAGGGGGAAAACTCTCTGTTCTCAAGATTCTTTCATTCTAAAATGGAGAGTGGATTCAAAGTGTTAGGTATATACAAGATTTATGCACAGCAGTTAGAAGTGAATTTCAGAGAGGAAGGTAATGGAGGATGAGGAACAGAAAAAGATCTCTTAAAGAAAGTGACATACGAATTTAGAATTGATGGAAGTCAAGGAAAGTTGGATGTGGAGGAAAGAAAGGAGAACATTTTAGCCTTGGAGCCTAGCCAGTGCAAATTCATGGAGATTGGGGATGAATCATTGTGTGTATGCAGAGAATACAGGTTGATGTAGATGGATAGTATCTAAAGGAAGTGAAGTCTCAGAAGATCAGAAATATGGTATAATGTTGAATTTGACAATGGGCACAATTCCTACAAGAATGTAAAGAGTACTATTGAAACATTTTTCCAATATGGAAAGAATTTTCCCTTTTTGGTGTGATCACTGTAATCTAAATGACTTTGAGAGACTTAGGAGTATATGAATACTTTAACTACTTTCAGACTTCTATCCATATATTAACTAGCAGACCTTTTAATTAGCTTCAGGTAGAAGGAAACAGAAGGAAGAAAGTATCTACCAAACATGTAGTGTGTATCAGACACTGTAGTAAGCACTTGTAAAACATCTCATATTAGTTGGAGAAGCTGTGGAAAAATTGGAACACTAGGGCAGTGTTGGTGTATCTGTAAACTGATCCAACCATTCTGGAGAGCAATTTGGAACTATGCCCAAAAGGCAATAAAGTTGTGCATACCCTTTGACCGAGCAACACCACTATTAGACCTTTTCCCAAAGAGATCATAAAAAAGGGAAAAGGACCCACATGTACAAAAATATTTATACCTGCTCTTTTTGTGGTGGCAAGAAATTGGAAATTGAGGTGATGCCCATCAATTGGGGAATGGCTAAACAAGTTGTGGTATATGAATGTAATGGAATACTATTGTGCTGTAAGAAATGATGAGCACGCAGATTTCAGAGAAACCTGGAAGGATTTACATGGACTGAGTGAGTGAGATCAGCAGAACCAGGAGGACATTGCACATAGGATCAACAACATTTTGTGATGATCAACTGATAGAATTGATTCTTCTCAGCAATACAATGGTCCAAAATAGTTCCAAAGGACTCATGATGGAAAATGCTCTCCAAATCTAGAAGAAAAGAACTATGGAATCTAGATGCAGATTGAACCATACTATTTTTATTTTTTTATTTTTTGAGGTTTTTCCTTTTTGCTCTGATTCTTCTTATACATCATGACTAATGCAGAAATATGTTTAACCTATATCAGATTGCTTGTGTCTTGGGGAGGGTGAAGGGAGGGGTAGGAGGAAGAAAAATTTGGAAGTAGAAATCTTATAAAAACAATTGTTGAAAACTATCTCTAAGTGTAACTGGAAAATAATAAAATACTTTTATGAAAAAACTCCTTTTATTCACACTGCAAGATACTTGCTATTAATATTTCCATTCTACCACTGAGGAAATTGAGATAAGCAGGGGTCAAGTGAATTGCCCAGGGTCACACAGCCACTAAGTGTCTGAGGTCAGATTTAAACTCAGATCTTCCTGATATCAGGCCTCCAGCTTCCTCTAACAATTTCAGTTGAAGAATTGGGAAGAGGGGTCATTGAAAAGGACCATAACTGTTCTCAACCTCCCTTAGTTTATCTTATAATTGGCTGAATTCTACATGATAGATAATGTCTTATCAGGTACAATACTTTGGGCCTTTCCCCCATCTATAGACTACATGTGACCTCCTAAAAATGAGTGTTGATGTTTTTAGTGAAGGGAACTGGAGTCTACTAATTTGTTAATTTTGAAAGATCATCAGAGCAAGACCTCCAGGAGTCTAGGAGTATGATATCTATTAGTCTGACAACCAGATATTGAGGTCATGCTATGTTTTTGCAGCCAGTTCAGCAGCAGCTAAGATGAGAACTCAGCCCACAATGCTGTAGAATTTCAATATGAACTTGATGGGAACAATTCTACACACAAAATATGCTAGGTCTGACTTTGCTCTCCCTAGAGATCAAGATGATATAATTGAGACTGTATCCTCAAGTTGTTGTAAAGAAAAGCTTTTATTTCTATTCTTGGCATATCTTCAAAGTAAATAGTCTATTAAGTCTACCTTATGTTAATTGGTTAAGTCCAACCTAAACACTAATCACTAGTGGTTAATTGTAGGAGAACAAATCCAGAATTGAGCAGATAGAATTAGAAAAGTTAAACCCCAAATTCTGAGGCTAACTCTAAAACCCTCAAGGAAAGAGGTAGATAACCTTCCTTTGGATAGTGAATCCAGAGAATATACACCACAAAAGAGGGATCTATACAATGAAGATATTTAAATGCCCAACAAAGGATTGTATGTTTGATCCTGGAGGTAATTGGGAGTACTATAGTATCACCAAAGAGAGGAAACATGGTCAAACTTATAGCATAGGAAAAAGCTTTCGGCAGCTGAGTAGAAATGGATTAAATTGGAGATATAATTGTCCAAATAGAGATCAATTAGAAGGATCTTGAAATAATTGAGAGGTCAAGGGCCTAAACTAGAGTGGTGGCCTTGTGATAAAGGAAAGAGGATATATATGAAAAGTTTTGCGAAGAATGAAATAGCAAAATTTGGAAATGGATTAGATATGTGTATTGAGTAAGAATGAGTAGTTGTGGGCACCATCAAGATTCTGAAATGGTGGGGGCAGCTAGGTGTAACAATGGATATGGCACCAGCCCTGGATTAAGGAGTGCCTGAGTTCAAATCCAACCTCAGACACTTGACACTTACTAGCCTTGTGACCCTGGGCAAGTAAGTCACTTAACCCTCATTGCCCCGAAAACAAAAAACAAACTAAAATGGTACACTAAGAATCATGGTAGTACCATCAATAATAATAGAAAAGTTGGAAGAAGAGGAGGTTTTAGGAGAAAGAAAATTAACTTCAATTTTGGACATTTTGATTTGAGCTTTTGTAGGGATATCAAATTTGTGAAGTTTGAAAGGCAATTGTTGATTCATGATTGTAACTCAGAACAGACACTAGAGTTGGATAGACAAATCTGGGAATAAATTTCTTTGAAATCATATTTGGGAACTGATGAAATCACCAAGTGATATAAGTTAGAGTTAAAAATGAAGAGGGTATAGTGTAGACATGGATGAATCAGCAAAGGAGACTGAAAAAAGAAACACACAGGTAAACCAAAAGAGACAGTGACAGAAAGACCCAAAAGAAAGACAATAGCCAAGAGAAGATATTGATTAACAATGCCAAATGATGCAGAGAGCTCAAGTGTGTGCATTGAGAAAAATTAATTCAATCTATTATTATTAATAATAACAGAAATTTATATAATGCTAGAATTTCTATTGAATTTACTAATATATATTTGCAAAACCCTTTAGAAAAAAATTTCATTTGATCTCCAATTTAAAGAATCTTTTGAAAATTTCCAAAATAAGAAACAATAGGTAAAAGAGGTAAAGGAATTGCAGCCTTCTCCATAGACTAAGACATCAAGAACCCTCTCAAAGTAACAACCCAATAAACTTAGAGCCAAGATTAATTCCTAAATGTGGTCATTCAGCCACCTTCCCCCACCAGACTCTATACTCTGGCAGGATGACATAACCTGACCCAAAGGTTTCTAGACTGTGTTCCACTTAGTAATTCACTTGTTTTCTCATCCATGCCACTTCACATCCACCTTTGGGGCTGGCTTCAGCATCACCATCATTTCCCCTCCTATGGACATGGTCAAGACTAGATACATGAAATGCTGTCCACTGCGTCCTAACCATGCTCCGGAAGGAGGGACCCCAAGCCTTCTACAAAGTGTTCATGCCTTCCTTCCTCCACTTGGGCTCCTGGAATGTTTGTCACCTACGAGCAGCTGAAACGGGCCTAATGGCCTCACACTTCCTGGGAAGGTCCTTTCTGAACCTTCTCCTGCTAGCTTTCTGCTGTACACCCCTCCCCTTGGAGTCCAGACCCTTGGAGTCCAGACTCCTAGCCTACCTCCCATCCCATTTTTCTTCCCTCTTCCTCTCCGGACCTGAAGAACCCCCCTGCCCTAGAGTTAGCCCCATGTTATCTTTTCCCATTGCAGCCTCACCCAGTTCTTAAGATATCCTTACTTCTAATAAAAATCAGACCAGAACCCAGAAAAAAAAATGTAATTCACTTGTTGCCTACAGTTTCCTTTGACTTCCAACCTCCCTCCCTGAAACAAACACACACTTTCTTGTCTTCAATTTCCTAATCTGAGGCAATTGACAAAAGAACTTTACTCTGCTCCCATCACCACCATTTTGTGAAGCAAGAGGTAGAGTTAAAAGAAAGCGGGAAACTTGTTCTACCTGATGCATCTGTATGCCTGTTATAGTGCAACTCTGCAAAGAACCAAGGAAGAGAGGGGATTGGGGCAGGGAGATAGCATAGTTATGGATTTACTAGGCCTGAGGGAAAAGGGACTGGTATCCATTTGCCTTCCTTTAGGAATCATTTGAGGAGTATTGGGGTCCAGCCTTTTGTGGATCAGCCATTAAAAAGAAAGGAGTCAGAAAGTCATACATAAAGGAGTATAAAGGGAGAAAGACTAAAATTAGGAAAGATCACAGGAGAAAGAAATCACAATTCCAAATGTTAGGACACAAACAGAAATACATTGGAACATATAAATGCAATAAGGGAATATGGTATCCAGAACATATACATGTGCCTAATCATCTCTGAATAAATATTTTAAGAAAAATTAAAGTGTATCAGCACCTGACATGAATAGGAACCCTGCAGATTCTCAATAAAGCATGCAAACAGATTAGGATTTTCCTGAATGATTCAAGAAAGAAATAATCATGAAACCAAAATAATGATTTGAAAATAGAAATAATCAGAAGGATAGAAAACCTCCAACCCATGCTGACAAAATTAACAAAAGTAACAGAAGAAAAAACAACTGTTTTGGAATGCACATAAAGAAAAGTGAGAAGAAACACGGAAAAGAAACTCCCCTCCAAAAAAAAGCAATGTTAAAAGAAAATATAATCTCTATATAAGCAAAACATTTATCTGACAAGATACATAGTGAAAACTTAGGCATTACTCTCCAAAAGAACATGCCAATTTAAATTACCTTAATACCATAATGCAAGAAATAATGCATAAAACTGATCAAAATATTAGTTGAAGGAGCACACATATCACTCCCAGAAAAGTCTATGCTGCAAACTCAAAGACTTATAGTGAGTAAATTTTATAACTCTAATGATAAATAACAGATTCTGCAAATGACAAGGAGAAAGGTTTTTAAATGTAGGACGGAAAATGTGAATAACACAAGACAGTGCTACAATCATCAGGAACTGGAGACAATGGAATAACATGTTCTGAAGAGCAAAATACCTACGATAATATACCTTGCAAATCTGAGCCTAATTGTCAATGAAAGAAGATGAAGAAGAAAAGGAACTTTTGAAGCATCCTTACACAGAAAAACAGATATTTGCAGATTATTTTCTTTGTAAGCACTTCAGATATACAAAACAAAGAAAGATAAACAAATACTAAAGTCAATGGAGGCACAATAATGAAATAAGTTACACATAGGGTAAAGGGGAAAGGAGTAATTAGAAAGAGAAAGACACATATAGGATTAAAATAACAACAAAAGGTAAATTAAGAAAGATCCTTCTAAAATATTCCAAGAAACAAGAGTGAAAATGGAATTTAAATGTAGAAATAATGACAGGAAATAACTCTGAAACACCAAGGACCTCTCATAATGCTTCAGAGATGTTTGATTAAATTGTTTGTATGTGTGTGTGTGATTTTTAAAATCTTTTTATGACATTAAACTATAGAAGAGGAGGGCACATGAAGAGGAAGAAATTAGAGGGGGATTTGTAATGTACTATAATCAAATAAAAGATGAACAATGAAGTAAGCATAACATTAGTATTCTCTCAGAAAAAAAAGAGGCCCTATAGAAGCATAGGTGAAGAGGCAAAGGGTGGGATTGAAATAAAAAGAAGGAAAGGTTCAAACCTCCTTTCAATGTTTCAGTGGGTTTTACTGAAGAAAGTTCCTATAATGAGTAAGTAATAGTCTATAAATGGAGATGGGGATCTCAAAAATGGGTGTACCCTACAGAGATTAGGTGCTTAGAGATAATATGATATCTTAGAGAGTCTTATGACACCATACACAATATCCTGCATGAGATGAAGTCAGACCCAGGGACTTGGAGACAAGTGACACTCAAGAGGGTAGAGAAAATTGTTTCAGAGAAGAAATTTCATGACAAAGGGAGAAAATGATCATAGAAAAGGGAAAGGGAGAGGGTGGAACCAAGATGGCAGAGGAAAGGCAGTGACTTCCCTGAGTTTTCCCAAAGAACCCTCCAAATACCTTCAAATAATGTCACAAGACAATTCCAGGAGCAGCAGAATTCACAAAAGGATGGGGTGAGATCATTTTCCAGTCAAAGACAACATAGAAGGTTGGTGGAAAAGATGTTTTGCTGGGGTGAGAATAGAACACAGCTCCTTACACACCACACTAAACTAAAGGTTTTTTTGGTCTGTTTTCTTTTAGAACCTAACTAATGAGGAAATGTTTAGCATGACTACACATGTATAACTTACACTGAATTGCTGGATTTTGGGGGGGAAGGGAGGGAGGAAGAGAATGTGGTGCACAATTGTTTTTTTAAAAAAATCAATGTTAAAATTTGGTTTTTATATGTGATTTAGGAAAATAAAATTCTAAATAAAAAAAAAGAAAGTAGAAGGGTAGTAATGAATTCAGGAACAGGGGAGAACAGGGGGAAATTTCCACCATGAGGCAAAACCTTTTTTGATGATAAAATGATAGATAACTTATAAATTTTATATAATTAATAGGTTGAGCAAAGTTGCAGGATATGAAACAAAACTATGCAAATCAATAGCATCTCTATACAATAACAACAAAATTTAAGGGTACAATTAAAAGTAACTATTTAAAATAACTACAAAATTCATAAAATATTTGGGGATCAATATAGTAAGGCACATAAAATGCATATGGAGAATAATTTCAAATTTCTTTTTCAAATCTTCAAATTTCAAAGTTCTTTTTTTCCTTTTTTTCAAAGTGCTTTTAAAGAAAAAATACAATTTAAGATAGTAGGGGAATATTAAGTGTTCATATTTGAGTCATGATAAAAATACTGTATTACCAATACTGTACTACCAATGTTATTGTATCATTTTAATGCTATACTCATCATGATCATGGAATCATTTTCAGAATTTGTTAGTTTGAATAAGCAAAGAGAAGTAATAAAAAAGTTAGGGAATACTTGGGAAATAACACTATAATACTTCAGACATCAAACTATATTATAAATAAGTAATCATCACAATCATCTTAATCATTAGTGAGAGAGAGAGGTAGACAAAGAGACAGAGAGTGACAGACACACATAGAGACAGAGACAGAGACATGAAAACAATAAGGGAGGAACAGAGAGAAGTTAATCAATGAAACAAGCTAGACAAAGGAGGCAGAAACGATAACACCCAACTCAATATTCAATAAACACAAGGACATACAGAGTGTTAGTAGTATACCTAAAACCAGAACCCAGGACTTCTCTCACCTAAGTGCTTTCCATTTCTCTAAAGTGTTTGTCTGGCTTGAATGTACAATGTACTATATTTTTATAACCAAAATGAAAAAGGCAAGTATTCAGATATTACTAAAGCTTTTCTTTATTTCTCACAAATTCAGATAATACAGAGTCTTAAATCTCATTTATTTCCATCTAATCTATCAAAGTACTAGTGGTAATTATTTTTAGGTGAATTATGCAAGTAATTATTACAATTCTGAATTTGTCCTTGTAGAAATAGACACTACTTCTTTCTCAATTTATTTTGTTCCCAATAGACATTTTCTAAGCTGGTGCCAAAGTCCATACATCACTGGAAGAATCTTCTTAATCTCCTGCTCTATTCCCTACCACCCAAAATAAATGGAGACAAGGTGAGAAAGCTCAACATTGGAAGTAAAAAGAATGAATCAAATGTACTTTTGAACTCTGGAAATGTCCTGTCAAAAAGTAAGTTTCAGTCATTTTGTATTTTCTTCTTTTGCCTCTTCTGGTAGAACAAGACACTTTCATGGCCTATTTCAGGTAGCAAGAAAACATCTGGAATTGATTGTTTCCAGTTTAAGAAATAATTGCCATTAACAGTTGGTAACCAATCATAAAAGTTCTAGATGTTAGACAGCTATGAAGTCAAGTTTTGCTAAAGGCTCCAATGAAGCCCATGGTATCAACCTGAGAAAGCTGTATTTACACTTGGCAGATTTACTATGTATAAGATGGAATCGTTTGACTATCAATAGTAGTTATATGAGTTCTAGTTAAGAAAGCAGCAGCTGTGGGTCATTCAAAATTTGTATTTGGGGAAGGCAGGAACTAGGCTTGCTAACAGATAACTTCTCCAATTGTCAATTCTTTGTGTATTCCTGCAACCTTTTCCCTGTGTTCTCCTCAGACTCCAACCTTGATGTGCTGACAAAAAAAGAAAAAAAAATCAACCATAAGTTCTTCAAAGATGCCCACACCTGCTCCCCAGGAGAAGAAAACTCCACTCTGTCTGGACAGGCCCCAACTTCAAGCTTGTCTTATCTGCACACACCCCCATGGAGGCCACGTGGGACCTGTATTATCACAGAATACTATGTACAGAGAATCCCAGCTTTTCCTTCTGAGAGTTGATAAGGGAGTGGGGCTGGGGGAATTTATGAATTGGCCTTTTCAGTTAAACTCATGGTGTCCAGCCAGAGTTTATCTCCAGCCTGAAGGAAGGAAAAGCAGAAGCCAGCTAAAAGCCTTTTCCCCCCTCCCTTCCTCTGATATTCTAGAAGTCACTATGGGAGCTAAATATTGCAAAACCCCATCATGAAACAGCAGGCTGATAAAAAGAAAAACAAAAACAGATGTGAGAGGAAGAAAGGCTTATGAACTTTAATTTTTTCCCCTTTTTTTTGACTTGTTCAAATGCTGGAATTCTTTTATTGTCCTCACCCTAATGGGGGAAAAATTAAAAACCAAATATTTCCTCTGCTCCCGCCTTTGACTATTATAATCTTTATTACCTTCTGATTTATGCCATCTCCTATGTTCAGACAGAGAGGAAATTATTAGAAATTGAAAAGCCAATGTGAAATTCTGTGTATGTGTTATGTATATATGTAGTATACATGTACACATATATTTATATATTATCATAAAAATAACACATATAAATATGTATCACATTAAAATAAACAAAATAAATGATATATGCATATATACACACATACATGTTGATATATCTATTTATACAATAATGTAAATATACAATTTAAAAACCAATTTTACTATAAAGGGTACAACTATACAGATAAATAATAGTAAATTCAGACAACGTATGGGCAAAAAGAGTTTGGATACCAAATATTTATTTTCCCTCAGCAGTAGCAAGTTGGGCAGATTTGGAATATTTTCTACCCAAACCTTACTTATCTATGTAGACAAAATCACACCAATTTTTCAGAATTACTCAATTAATGATATTCATTTGAAACACAACCTGAGATCCACATTGATAAATAATGATAATGCTCTAATTTATTTAATGTTTTTAAACTTAAATGTTCTTCATGCATTTTATCTTTCCTAATGAAATTGACAAATTTCAACAAGCATGGTTTTCCATATACAAAAAAGATCAGAGGGGCAGCTAGGTAGTGCAGTAGATAGAGCAGTGGCCCTGGATTCAGGAGGACCTGAGTTTAAATATGGCCTCAGGCACTTAACAATTACTAGCTGTGTGACCCTGGGCAAGTCACTTAACCCCGATTGCCTCTCTCTCTCTCTCTCTCTCTCTCTCTCTCTCTCTCTCTCTCTCTCTCTCTCTCTCTCTCTCTTTCTCTCTCTCTCTCACACACACACACACACATACACACACACACACACAAGATCAGAAAAAAGTGAACCTTATTTTCAAGCATTTTATTGTTTGAATCTTTTTATGACCTTAGGTGAAAACAAAAGATATCTCCATTTGTTCTAAGGAAAAAAAATTGAGAAAATGAGATTTATAAGTGAGTTGCTTATGTTAAATTAACAAAATGTTAGCTATGGAAAAAAAGCCTTTAATAATTATCATTTATAATGAAGGGGTGTGATTATTGGTATATGCACATATGTGTGTGTGTGTATACACACACACACATACACACACACATATATATGCAAGAGCAATATATATTATTTGTTTAAAAGTTTGTCAGTGTCTTCAAGATGCAGGGGAGAATTGGGAAGTAATAACTCACTTTACCTCTGATTGCTGCCTTGGTATATTCCTTTATTAAATGGAGGTAATAAAAGCATCTACCTCCCAGTGGTGTTATGAGGATAAAATTAAATAATATTTATAAACCTTTTTACAAACCTTTAAGAGCTACACAAATGCTAGCTACTATTGTTATTATTTGAAATAAGTTTCTTCTTAAATAGTAAACTGCAATTTTGTTTACTTTAAAAATTGATTCTTAGTATACATTTATGGAGTAGAAAATACAAAGGCAAACTTCAGCTTGGTCCACCTGGATTCCAGTTGAAACCAATAGTGGAATGGTAATAAAAATAGTTTACATTTACATTGAATTCAATTCTTTAAGAGCTTTCCCATTTTACAGAGAAGGAAACTGAGATTCATGTCAAAGAAGTTGTTGAGCTGAGTCAAATTCAGGAAATAGGACTCCAAGCCTTAATATTCTTTACACTTCAATTTCTGGCACTTGTGATTGCTTTCTTTGGCATGTAGATTTAGTGTCTGCAGTAGCGTCACTCTCTCTGCCAGCAAGATTACCTGGATGATCAATGGTTAAAGTAATGAATGATTTCATGAAGTTGGGATCCTCTTCCTTCTGTAATTGATGGCCAGTTTACTGATGAAAAATCTTCTTTGTGTTTCCAGATAGTGTCATAATAAAGCAAAGAAATCAACACTGACATCTTTTGCCAATGTTGTCAACTATTTCTTTATATAAAAAATAAATATTTCCCCCCCAAACAGGAAAAAATATTTTGTATAAATGTGATAATTTCAAATATTTTATGCTTAAAATTTAAATAACAGTAAGTGTTATTATATTTAATGTGTGAAAGGATTACTTCCATTAATATGTTAGTTCACTTCCCTTATATACATAGCAACTTATCTATTCCTGTCCAATCCTATGCCACTGTTGTGTATGACTTTCCTCAATTTCTTCTCACAACATGTGATTACCCATGAATTGAAGTATCATCAAACTAATTACACTAATAAAATAACATAGTGTATCATTCTTATATCATTACCTTTCTATTTTATAGATTATCAAATACCTGCATTTTGTCTTGACATGGCAAAATGAGCTTTTCAGTTTTACTTTACATTTCTAACTATATTCTTTGTCTTTAGTTTGTGATAAAAATATTTATCTGCTTTTCAACAATATAGGAATTTTCCAAGCCAATGAAGAAAAAAAATCACCAATTATACACCAAAAACTGTAATAAAATTTTTTAACAAATATTAGCTCATTTGATCCTAATGACACACTTTTGGAGACAGATGTTAATATTATCTCCATTTACAACTGAAAGCACCAAGACTAAGGGTAAGTGACTTGCCCAGGGCAATACAACTATTAATTGTATGATATTGTATTTGAACTCAGGCTTTCCTGATTCCAGACTCAGTACTCTATACACTTAAACACCTAACTGCCATGAAAGGGATCTCTTCTAAGCCAAAATACAAAGACTATCAAAATAATGTCCAAATTCAAAGGAATTGACCATCAAACTAGACATTGGACAAATTCTATGAGTTTTTTCATAGTACTGTCAGATCTGTCATACTGGTAGCTTACATAAATCCTGAAAGCCTCTGGTTTCTCCTTATGACAAAGAAACCACAAACAGGAGAACATGCTTGAAGATGAAGCCCATTTTACTTAGACGATTATAGTGGCCCCCTTTAGAATATTACAGTGTACATTTTCTTTTTTTATTTGTTTGTTTTGTTTTGGGTTTTTTTGGTTTTGTTTTGTTTTGTTTTGTTTTGCAGGGCAATGAGGGTTAAGTGACTTGCCCAGGGTCACACAGCTAGTAAGTGTCAAGTGTCTGAGGCCAGATTTGAATTCGGGTACTCCTGAATCCAGGGCCGGTGCTTTACCACTGTGCCATCTAGCTGCCCCACATTTCCTTTATAGAATAGGAAGAAACAGGATAGGCTGATGAGATAAAAGCCTTGACAGTATCTTCTGATGGAGATCTGCATATATAATTTCATCATATATTATATAACTTCTTCATTTGTTTGATGTTCAGGGAATCCTCAGAATATTAGGTAGGACAACATTCACTCATAAGTACAGGCTGTCCCCAACTTATAAACATGTTTATGTACATTTATTTTTTTGTTTCTAAGGGGAAATGACTTCCAAATTCCAGCTTTGCCCATAATATTTAGGTCTCGGGGCAACTTTCCCCAAACACACTTAGCTTGAAGGTAGCTGATATGTATTATTCCTTTGTTTCCATGGAAAAAACACAGTCCTAAGCTATGTGCTGGCTATGGGAGGGATCATTATTGAGTGGGAAAAAAAAAATCAAATAGTCTGTGTTTGAAACCTGACTTCACCACTTCCTACTGTATGACCTTAGGCAAGTCACTTTCCTACTACAGGCATCAGTTTCTTCATCTATAAAATGAAGAGATTGCATTTGATGTCCTCTGAGAACTCCTGTTGATTTAAATCAACTATTCTATGATGAAAAAAGGCTTCCTATTTGAACTTATAAATTAGATGTTACCTAAACCAAGGGAATTGGAGACCCTATTCCTTTCCCCAAACTAATACCACTAAAAAGAAAAAGGAAAAAAAAAAGAAAAGAAAAAATAATTAAGAATATAGTATTTTATAAGATTGAGTAATATGACAAAAAAGGGAAAATAATAAATGTTGGAGAAGGTGTGGAAAAATGGGAACATTGTTGGTGGAGTTGTGAACTGATCAAATCATTCTGGAGAGCAATCTGGGCCTTTTCCCAATGTGCATACCCTTTGACCCAGTAACACCATTACTAGGTCTGTATCCCAAAGAGATCATAAAATGGGGAAAAGACCCATATGTACAAAAATATTTATAGCTCATTTTGTGGTAGCAAAGAATTGGAAATTGAGGGAATGACCATCAATTGGAGAATGGCTGAAAATGTTGTGGTATATGAATATAATGGAATATTATTGTGCTGTAAGAAATGATGAGCAGGCAGATTTCAGAAAAACCTGGAAAAACTTAAGTGGACTGATGCTGAGTAAAGTGACCAGAACAAGGAGTACACAGTAACAGCAACACTGTGTCATGATCAACTGTGTTGACTTAACTCTTCTCAGCAATACAATGATCCACGACAATTCCAAAGAACTCAAGATGGGAAATGTTCTCCATATACAGAATAAACAAAAACAAAAATCAAAAAAACTGTGATTTCTGAATGCGGATTGATCCATACCATTTCTACTTTTGTATTTGTTTTTGTCTTTTTGATGTTTTTTCTCTTTTTTTCTGATTCTTCTTTCACAATATTACTAATTCAGGAAAATGTTTAATATGATTGTACATATGTAACTTATAGCAGATTGCTTTCTGTCTTGGGGACAGGGGAGGGAAGAGAAGGAGGGAGAAAGTTTGGAAATAAAAATCATACAAAAACAAATGTTGAAATATATCTTTACATGTAACTGGAAAATAATGAAATGCTTTTATGATTAAAAAAGAAAATCTTGATAAAAAGCACTATGTTACTGATTTATCTTTATAAAAGGAAGGCTATCTTTTTCAAGTACCTGAAAAATAATAAAATAATTTTATGATTACAAAAAAAAATTTAAAAAGAATTTTGAGGTGATTATTTAGGTTTCCTTTACCAGCAGGCAATCCTTTTATGGACCATAAGGTCCATATGAACCATAAGGATCTGACCAAGTGCTCTGAGCTAATATAACAAACAAAGCAAGCATTTAAGGTCTTCTCAAAAGGAAAAAAAGAAAATATCTGAACATTCACAAGGTAACATAATGCCCTCTAGATGAAATTATAGACTCTAGCAATATGTTTGTGTTTCTGTATATAATTTTTTTTCTTTCTTTTCTTTTCTTTTTTTTGGTGGGGAAATGAGGGTTAAGTGACTTGCCCAGGATCACACAGCTAGTGTCAAGTGTCAGGTCAGATTTGAACTCAGGTCCTCTTTAATCCAGGGCCAGTGCTTTTTCCACTGTGCCACCTAGCTGACCCTGTTTATATAATTTTAGGAAAAGTCCTTACTTCTCACAACAGCTCAAATACTGATTCTAAGTGTAGTAATCCAAAAAAAGTTAAATATTCAAAAAAGCAAAAGTTACCTAAACTTATCTGACTCATAAAGAAACACTGGGGTAGGAAAGGAGAACAAAATTGCACACTTAGAGCCTGAAACAAATTTCTAATTTTTTTCTAGTGAATCATGAAGACTAGGGCATTCTATTTTTTCATAAAAATTATTTTATTACTTTACAGTTACATGTAGAAATAGTTTTCAACATTTGTTTTTATAAGATTTTTAGTTTTAAATTTTTCTCCCTCCTTCCCCTCCCTCCACCCTCCTCAAGACAGCAAGAAATCTGATATAGGTTATATATGTACAATCACATTAAACATATTTCTGCCTTAGTCATACTGCGAAAGAAGAATCAGAGCCAAAAGGAAAAAGCTCAAAAAAGAAAAACAAACAAAAAAAATAGAAATAGTATGGTTCAATCTGCATCTAGATTCCATAGTTCTTTTTTTCTAGATTTGGAGAATATTTCCCATCATGAGTCCTTTGGAACTATTTTGGACCATTGTATTGCTGAGAAGAGTCAAGTCTATAACAGCTGATCAACAGACAATGTTGTTGGTACTGCGTAAAATGTGCTCCTGGTTCTGCTGATCTCACTCAGCATCAATCCATTTAAGTCTTTCCAGATTTTTCTGAAATCTGCCTGCTCATCATTTCTTACAGCACAATAGTATTCCATTTCATTCATATACCACAACTTCTTTAGCCATTCCCAATTGATGGACATCCACTCAATTTCTAATTCCTTGCCACCACAAAAGAGTAGCTATAAATATTTTTGTACATGTGGGTCCTTTTCCCTTTTTTATTATCTCTTTGGGAAAAGGGCCTACTAGTGGTGTTGTTGGGTCAAAGGGTATGTGTAGCTTTATAGCCCTTTGGGCATAGTTCTAAATTGCTCTCCAGAATGGTTCCTGCTTCTTTTATGTGAGATACTTTTCCCCATTCCACCTTGCCCTTTCCCTTTGTCCTGGTACAATCCTCTTACCCTTTAATTTTATTTTAAAGATGTCATCATGGTGACATCAGTGACATCAGCTAGATGACACAATGGACAAAGCACCCATCCTGGAAGCAGGGGGACCCGAGCCCAAATCTGGCCTCTGACATAAGAAACGCCCCAACTGCATGCCCCTGGGCATGCCCTCCTTCCCTGACTGCCCTGCAAAAAATGATAAACAAATAATAGCTCTTTCCATGTCACTGCTGAATCGAGTGGGAGGCAGAGGCTCCCAGGTGTCTTCAAGATATAGCTTCACCCATGAACTGCTGCCATGGCTGAGGAAGGCATTGCTGCTGGAGGTGTAATGGATGTTAACACCACTCTATAAGAAGTGCTGAAGACCGCACTCATCCATGATGGGCTAGCTCATGGAATTCATGAAGCCACCAAAATCTTGGACAAACACCAAGCCCATCTTTGTGTTCTTGCTTCCAACTGTGATGAACCTATGTATGTAAAATTGGTTGAAGACCTGTGTGCTGAGCACCAAATTAACTTGATTAAGGTTGATGACAACAAGAAGCTGGGTAAATGGGTAGGCCTCTGTAAAATTGACAGAGAGGGGAAGCCCCACAAAGTGGTTGGCTGCAGTTACGTTGTTAAAGACTATGGCAAGGAATCTCAGGACAAACATGTCATAAAAGAATATTTTAAATGAAAGAAAATGAGTAAATAAAAGCCTTGGTCTGATTTACAAAAAAAAAAAAAACAACAATAAATGCTTTACAGATATCATTCCTTGAGAATCAATTCCTATTTGTGCCCTCTGTCCAAATTTATTCCTTTCAGCTGCCCTAATACTGAGAAAGTTCTTATGAGTTAGACATATCATCTTCCCATGTAGGAATATAAAGAGTTTAACTTTTTAAAATCCTGCATGATTTCTTTTTCCTCTTTACCTTTTTATGCTTCTATAGGGTCTTGTATTTCTAAGTCAAATTTTCTATTCAGTTCAGGTCTTTTCATCACAAATGCCTGAAAGTCCTCTTTTTCATATAAATCCCATTTTTTCCCTGAAAGATTATACACATTTTTCTGGGTAGGAGATTTTTGGTTGTAATCCCAATTCCTTTGCCCTCTAGAATATCATATTCCATGCCCTCAGGTACTTTAATGTAGAAGCTGATAGATCTTGTGCTATCCTGACTGTGGCTCCACCATACTTGAATTGTTTCTCTCTGGCTGCCCCCATTCAATCCTAATTCTTAAGCAATTTTTTTTCAGAGAGTTTTTTCAATCTGTTGACTTTTTTTCCATGAATTTCCTGAATCACTCTCATTTCCCTTTGCATTTTTTCCTCTACCTCTCTGACTTAATCCTCAAAATCCTTTTTTATTGCTTCTGTGGCCTGAGACCAATTCATATTTTTCTAGGAGGGTTTGGATGTAGGAGCTTTGCCTTTCTTATCTTTCTGTGTGGGTGTATTTTGATCTTCCTTTTCACCAAAGAAACTTTCAATGTTCTGTATTTTTTTTCTATCTGTTCACTTTTCCCTAGCCTATTATTGACTTTTTTTAGTGAGGCAATTGGGGTTAAGTGACTTGCCTAGGGTCACACAGCTAGTAAGTGTTAAGTGTCTGAGGCCGGATTTGAACTCAGGTATTCCTGACTCCAGGGCCAGTGCTCTATCTACTGCACCACCTAGCTGTCCCCTATTATTGACTTTTAACTCCTACTTAAAGTTGGGCCCTGCCTCCAGGATGCACTGTGCCAAGCTTCAGGGGATCCCAGGTGGATCAATTTAAGGAGAGGCAAGTTCTTCACTCCCCTAGCCTGTGCTCTGGTCTGTAAATCATCCCAGGCTTGCTTGTTCTTTAGCCAGAATTCTGTATGACTATGGTTGCTAGCTTTGGCCTGCCTGCACCCCACCCCCACCTGGGTCCACTACTTAAGACTGATTCCTGGTTCCCAGCATGGGCAAGACAACGGAGTTCCACCTCAGTGCCAGCAGTGACCCCAGTAATCTCCCCTCAGCTAACTGCTTGTCCTTTTCAGTAGACTGTGAGCTGAGTTTCAGAAGTAGCCACAGCTGCAGCCAATTCAAAAGCTCTGGAAGTCTCTTTCTTTGGTGTGGCCATTCTGGGGCTAGATCTGTGTTGGTGCAGCCTGGGTCTGGGCTCTACAACCATTCCAATACAACATACCTTTCCTGACAACCTTTTAAGCCATCTTTGGCAGGATAATGATCTGACTCTGTCCTTTTTGGGTTCTGCTGCTCCAGGAATTTTCTTATGGCATTATTTGGAGGTTTTTGGAGTGATCATGTGGGGAGCCTCAGAGTTTACTGCCTTTCCTCCACCATCTTATGAAACAAATACCTTATGTGAAAAAATGTCTCCAGTATGGTTCCCCAAAGTACAGAACATCCAACATTGACTCCAGAGAAGACCTCCATATATATCACCTGTTCTTAGCACTACTTTCCTAAATGTAAATTAAATTGGTAGGTGCAGTCACAGGAAGGCAGCTGTAACATTTTCCCTTCAGTGTTCTAAAAATAACCTTGAAGGTGGGGGGAGGGGTGTGTGGATAGGGTATATTTTTAAGGCTATAGCTTAAAAAACCCAATTGGTGTGTCCTTCTCTTAATTGATATCAACCCATCCAAACTTGATAATTTTTTAGAATGTGCTATTTACTAAAGTTGACACAAAATAATCCCATAAAATTCTGTGAATGTCCTCCAGTAGACACAGAGGTCAGGGGACAATGGGCTCAATTTAAATCATAATGTGTCACAAAGGGGAAATTCACATCTTTTCTTTGCTGGAAGTCCTTTTGGATTCTTTGTGGGTTTTCTCATGAAGTTCTCCTTACCCATTTTATACCTGTTGTGTTGGGCCTTTCCACAATTTTTCCTTGGCTTTTAATGTTGACATGGTTGTGAGCCAGTACTATTCAGTGGATAATGGCCCCATGAAGTTCACATGTTCTTTTCTCATAAAGGAGGTAGGGGAGCAATACTATGCCTGAGGTCAACCAGGGATTTTCTCTTCCCTTCAAAATGATGTCTTTTCAGGGACTTGGATGAAACAACCTCTCCTCCTCTTTCCTGATATTTTGATTGCTAAGTTCTGAATTAGCATTATATTTTAGACAAAACCCACAGGACATGACAAAGTATGTATAGTCAACAAATCAAAAAGCATTTGTTAGGTATTTAATATGTGTCAGACATTGTTCTAAGTTTTGGGAATACAAAAACTAGCAAAAAGTTAGTCCTTGCCCTCAACATCCTAATGGGGGAAGGAATAAACCGTGTGTGTGTGTGTGTGTGTGTGTGTGTGTGTGTGTGTGTGTGTGTGAATTTAGAGGTATAAGGTAATCATTCTGAATCATGATTGAAAATGATGTCCTAGGAGTCAGGATTAGAGCCTGGGGAACAATGGAGTGAACAGAACTATATTGGCTCTTTACTTAAAATGTAGATTCTGAAAGGAAATAATAAGTTAGAAAAAGATGGAGGGATCTTCCAGTCTGAGAAAGCTGCTGTAACATGGTGGAGAAAAAAAAGCATTATTAATAGGAAGGCAAGAGGTAAGATGATGAAGGGCTGTGAGTCCATGAAATAAAATAATCAATTGAAGTAAGGGCTATGAGGACATGAAATATAATAATCAATTGAAGTAATAGGGTATTTAACATGGAAAAGAGGATCCTTTCATGGAACATGGTCACTACCTTTCCTTCAAATATTTAAAGGCTTTCATGTAGGAAAAAAACAACTCTTTTTCTGTGTTATCCCAGAGGAAAGAAACAGATTTAATTTGAATCAGTAGCAAAGAGAGAAATTTAGCCTTGGTGTCAGGAGAACTGGAGTATTTAGACTTTTATAACAGTAGAATTATCAGGGGCAGAGCCCAGATGGCAAAGAAAAGTCAGGAACTCACCTGAACTCTCTCCCAAGCCCTCCCAAACAACTTCATTAATGCCACAAACCAAATTCTGGAGAGCAGAAACAGACAAACAAAAAAGACAAAGTGAAACATTTTTCCAGTGCAAGCCCTATCAGGAAAGGTCTGTTGCCCTAGGGTTAAGAGTAGAACACAGTCTAGTGCAAAGCATGCCACAGCAAACCAGCAGTAGGCCTTGGGAATGACTGAAAAAGTAGCAAATGTGGCAGTTTTCAGACCTGTCAGCTCATAGATGGTAAAGGATACAAACGACTGATCAAGAGGCCATTATAGGGGACCCTTTCCTGGCACTGAGGGCAAGACTCTGTTTCCTTGGACATGCTTAGATCTAGATCACAACCCCAGGGAGAGAAGCAGAACTAGCATATGAGAGTATATGGACAAAAAAACCCCAAACCTACAACCCTGAAATATGGGTCAGTACCCCCTCCACTCTAGAAGCAGAACACCACCTTAGCATAGAATTAAAAGTGAAGAAAAAGGTTGGAAAAATGAACAAATAAAAGAAAAAAAATGTCCTTACCATAGAAACTTAATATGATATCAGGAAAAACACAAACTCAGAAGAAGACAACAAAGTAAAAACAAAAAACAAAACAAAACAAAACAAACAAACAAAAAAACCCCTGCTATATCCAAAGCCTCAAAGGGGAAAAAATTGAATTGGTTTCAGTCCATGGAAGAGATCTAAAAGGACTTTAAAAATCAAGTAAGAGAGGTAGAGGAAAAATTGAGAAAAAAAATAAGAGTGATCCAAAAAAAGAATAAAAAAAAAAGAATCAACAGCTTGGTAAAGAAAGCACAAAAAGAAACAAACAAACAAACAAAAACAATTGGCCAAATTGTAAAGAAGTTACAAAAGTCCAATGACGAGTAGAATGCCTTGAAAAGTAGGATGGTCTAAGTGGGGAAAAAAAGGATATACAAAAATTCACTGAAGAAAAAACCTCCTTATAAACAAAATTGGCCAAATGGAAAAGGAGTTACTAAAGCTCATTGAAAAAAAAATTTGTAAGGAAAATAATTCCTTAAAAAATTAGAATTAGGTAAGTGGAACCTAATGAATTTCTGAAATAGCAAGAAACAATAAAATTAAATTAAAAAAAAACAGAGAGGAAAATGTGAAATATCTCATTGGAAAAACAACTGATCTTGAAAATAGATTCATAAGAGATAATTTAAGAATCATTGTAATATCTGAAAGCTATGATCAAAAAGGAAGCCTAGACATCATCTTTCAAGAAATTATCAAGGAAAATGGCACTGAAACTCTATAACCAGAGATTAATACAGAAATGGAAGGAAACCACTGATCACCTCCTCCAAGAGATCCCCAAAATGAACACTCCCAGGAATATTATAACCAAATTCAAGAGCTCCCAAGTCAATGAGAAAATATTGCAAGGAGCAAAAATGAAGCAATTCAAATATTATGGGGCCACATTCAGGATAACAATATCTAATAGTTTCTACATTAAAGGACCAGAGGGCTTGGAATTTAATATTCCAAAAGGCAAAAAAGCTAGGTTTATAACTAATAATCACCTTCCCAGCAAAACTTATTATAATACCTAAGGATAAAGAAAAAATGGATATTCAATGAAATAGAGAACTTTCAATGCTTTCAAAGCATTCCTGATGAAAAGATCAGAGACAAATAGAAAATTTAATGGTGAAATACAAGACTCAAGAAAAATATAAGGGGAAGCTAGGTGGCACAGAAGATAAATCACTACCCCTACTTTCAGGAGGACCTGAATTCAAATTTGGCCCCAGGTACTTGACACTTACTAGCTGTGTGACCCTGGGCAAGTCACTTAATCTTCATTGCCCCATCAAAACAAAACAAAACAAACAAAAAAGGGAAAGTATAAAAAGGAAAACAGGAAATAGAAGTAATAAAATAATCAAAAAAGTTGAACTGTTTACATTCATAAATGTGAAAATTATGTTTGTCACTCCTAAAATCTTTCTCAGTCTTAGAGCAGTTAGAATGAATATACATTGACAGAGGGAAGGAGTATGAGCTCATTATAATAGAATGATTATCTATAAAAATATTAATAAGAATTTAGAATGCACTGACAGAAGGGGAAAGGAGAAGTAGAATGGGACAAATTATTTGACATAAAAGAGGCATGAATGAGCTTTTACAATGAGGGGAAAGTTGGAGAAACTGTAGGGGGGTGTGTAAACCCATAAATCTTATTTTCATCAGAATTGGCACAAAGAGGGAATACCATACACATTCATTTGGGTATAGAAATCTATCTTACTTTACAAAAAGGGAAAAGGAGAAAAGAAGGGAGAGAGTTGGAAGGGGTGGTGCTAATAGAAGGGAGGGCAGATTGGGAAAGGTAAAAGTCAGAAGTAAAATTTTTTTAGAATGAACAGTGTGAAAGGAGAGAGAGAGAGAGAGAGAGAGAGAGAGAGAGAGAGAGAGAGAGAGAGAGAGAGAGAGAGAGAGAGGGAGGGAGGGAGGGAGGGAGGGAGAGATTAACAGGGAGACAATATTATGGAGAGAAATACATAGAAATCATAACTGTGGGGGAAAATTACATTAAGTTTCTTTGATAAAGACCTCATTTCTCAATTATATAGAGAACTGAATCAAGTTTATAGAAAACAAGGAGCCATTCCTCAATTGATAAATGGTTAATGGATATGACCAGAAGTTTTCAGATGAAGTAATCAAGTTATCTATCTATAATCATAAGAAAAATTGTTCTGTTACTATTGGTTATAGAAATGAAAATTAAAACATCTCTTAGTTACCATCCCACACTTATTAGATTGGTTAAAATTACAAAATGAAAATGATAAATGTTGAAGAGTATGTGGAAAAACTGAGATACTAATGCATTGTTGGTAAATTGTATTCAGATTCAAACATTCTGTAGAGCAATTTAGAACTATGTCCAAAGGGCCATAAAAATCTTTGACCATTTGATTAGGTCTGTATCCCAGAGATTTTTTTTAAAAAAGGAAAAGAACCTATATGTACAAAAGTATTTATAGCTGCTCTTTATATGATATCAACAAATTAGAAATTAAGGGGCTGCCCATCAATTAGGGAATGGCTGAACAAGTTGTTTTAAGATGGTGAAGGGATACTATTGTGCTATAAGAAATGATTAAACAAGACAATGCCAAAAAGACTTATGGTCAAAAATGCTCTCCACATCCAGAAGAACTGTGAAATCTTTATTTTTTTTATTTATTTTTTTTAGTTTTGAGAGGTAGTTGAATGATATTCTTTCTTCTTGAAATAAGCATTTATTTGTAATGGACTGGTACACATGCAGAGTATCTCAGGCTTCTTGATGAATTGTGTGTGTGTGTGTGTATGTACTTTTGTTATTTAAAAGTTTTGATTTCCAAATTCTGTCCCTCTCCTATTCCCTCCCTCCCTACCCTACCCTCTCCCTGAGGTGGTAAGCAATAAGATATAGGTTATACATGTGCAATAATGTAAAACATTACCATTTAAGTCATTTTATAAAAAACACTCAAGTAAAAAAAAATAAAGAAAATGCAAAATAATATGCTTCATTCATATCACTTCTTTTTCTTAAATTGGATAGTATGCTTTATCCTTAATCCTTCTGGATTGTCTTGGATCACTGTATTATTGAGTATATTTAAGTCATTCACAATTGCTCATAGAATAATAATGCTGCCACTGTACACAATATACTCCTGTTTCTGTTCACTTAACTAACTATACATCAGTTCATATAAGTCTTTCCAGGTTTTTCTGAAATCATCCTGTTTGTCATTTCGAATAGCACAATAATATTCCATTATGATCATATACCACAGCTGGTTTAGTCATTCCCCACTTGATGGGCATTCCTTCAATTTTCAATTCTTAGTCACCACCAAGAGTTTTTATAAATATATTTTTGCACATTTTTTCCTTTTCTCTTTTTCAAAGTTACTATTGTTAACTGTTTCCCTCTATCCTATTCCCTTCCACATGATATTTACTCTATTATCTATATTATTTCACCCTATCCCTCCTCAAAGGGGATTTGCTTCTGACTGCCCCGACCCCAATATGCCCTCCCTTATTTCACCCATCCCTCCTTATCCCCTTCCCCTCCTACTTTCCTGCACAGTTAGATAGATTAATCCACCCAATTGAGAGTGTATGTTATTCCCTCCTTGAGCCAAACTCTGATGAGATTAAAAGAACTGAAATCTAAATGCAGATTGAAGCATACTATTTTCACTTTTATTGTTGTTTTGTTGTTATTGTTCTTGTTTATTATTTCTTGCATTTTTTTCCATTTTGTTCTCTTACAACATGACTAATGGAGAAATGTGTTTAACATGACTGTAATGTATAACCTATATCAGATTGCTTTCTGGCTTTGAGAAGGGAAATGGAAAGGGAGGGTGTGAGAAAAAATTGGAACTCAAAAATATTTTTACACGTAATTGGAAAAAAAATTGAAAAATTTTAAAAAGAAATTATTTATAGGATGCTCTAAGAAAACCCTGTAAAGACTTAGATGAACTGATTCAAAGTGAAATGAGCAGGATCAGAAGAGCTTTTTGTACAGTAAAAAATAATATTACTTGATGATGAAATGTAAATGAATTAGTTATTTTCAGCAAGATAGTGGTCCAAGATAATTCTGAAGGATTTAAGATGAAAAGGTCTGTCTATCTCTAGAGAAAGAATTGAAGGATTCTGAATGCAGATCAAAGCATACTTTTACTTTATTTTTCTTGTGGTTTTTTAATCTGTTTTGTTTCATAACATGAATAACAGGAAATGTGATTTACATGACTGCACATGTATTACCTCCATCAAATTTCTTGCCTTCTCAATGATGGGGAAAGGGTAGTATGGAGAGAACTTAGAACTCAAAAATTTTTTTCAAAAGAATGTTAAAAATTCTTTTTTACATGTAGTTGTAAGAAAATACATTCGATAAAAGTAAACTGATCATCTATAGTTGGTTCTTCTTCAATGGGAGTCTTTAGGCATTACTTGGTTCACTAACCATTGTCGAGTATGTAGCTGTATGTCTGTTTGGAGATGTGTGGGGGAGAGTTTTTTCTTCATATGGCTTGAACCAGATGACTCAGACTCTTTCCAATTATGTTCTATGATTATATGGTTAATTATTTCCTGAATTCCCTTATTCTCTGTTTGGTCATAAATATTAATTACATTTTCCCCAACATACAGTGGACAGAACCTTTCTAATAAATGCTTCATGATTGCCCAAAGTCAACATTTTTTTTAAATCAAATAATCATTTAGTTGATTATATAATGAAAATTATTTTGACATTAGTGTTCAAAATGAAATCAGAAGCTGGAACTTATGCTGCCATATCAGAGTCTAAAGAGGTTATCTTAAATGTCAGCTAGATTGTACTTAATCTACAGCAACTCCATGAGAAGTCAAAAAAAAGCAATCAACTATTTTTGTCTGAATATAAACACTTGAATAGCTTTATTTTTTCATTATTTAAACAGAGGTTGTTGTTTTAATTTTAAAATTTTCATTCATGTGCTTTGGGATTGAAGAGATATAGGTTCATTATTATCTGAATAATAAATAACCTGAATGATGGATTCTCTAAACATGACAAATTATATTTTTGCCCTGGATGATTTTGCATACCTGCTTATTAAAGCAGTATTGAATCACACATCTCTACAAATAGACTGCCAAGTTTCTAATGTTTCAAGCCAGTTTTCACTTTAGTGTTTTTCTCTTTAAATAGTCTTAACCTTAGGAATGAAGTAATGACATCCTTCCTAGACAAGGAAAAAGTTTCCTCAAATTACTCTAGTGTTCTTATGTTGATGTTTTATTTTCTACAAATCAGAGGCAAGTGGCCACTTCTAAACCCTGCCCTTTGCCCTTTGGCTTTTGCAACCTGGCTAAAGAGCAATCTCAGGGTCAGAAGGGTGAGCAGAACATTTATTTGATATTTGTATTTTTACTTATTCAGGTCCTCTTTGTTTTATTTACTGAATTGAATGTAAAGTTTTACATTCCCCCAAGATTAGAAGCAAATGTTAATCTGCTTATTAGGGACCTACTTTTCTAGATGATGGTCACTTGCAAGGCAAAAGTAAGAGTTAACTGAGAAATGCAGAACATCATTTGTTAATTCAGTTGTTAAGAGAGGAGGGAAATATTAGAAAAGATTTTGATATCATTCTGAAATATATTTTTACACAAATACACACACACTCTTTGTCAGTCCATCCCTAGACAAAAATGAAAAACAACTGATGAACAGTCATAAGATAGTCCCCAAATACAATTTCGAGGGCTGTAATAAATTCCATATACTCTGGCCAGTTTTTCTTGCCATCTGTTTTTTTTAATGTTTATAGAGTAAACTATCATCAATCAATATAGCAATGAAAAAATACTTGTTGATCCTTGTCCTATATTAGACAATGTAGGGAATTCACAATTAAAAAAAAATAATAATCCCTATTTTTAAGGAACCTGTAGTCAACCTGAGGGGAGACAACACTAACACAAGATAAATAATCCAGGAACAATTAATTGCCAAATTGTATGCCACTTATGCAAATGTTAGTTGGTTTTACTTCTCTCATTGTGGAATTTTATGAAACTTATTAGACTATGGATAAATACAATAACTGATTATTATCAGATAGAGTCACAAATGCTGCATGTAAATTCATATGGAAATGTTTGAATTGGGGATTAGAGGGATTCTGTATGGGGTCACAGAGTAAAACATTCTCATGCCCTTCACAGTAGCAATTGTATTGTTGATTTGATTATCAGTCCTGGCAAGCTATCTGAACACCCCCAGTCTCAGTTTCATTATCTATAAAATGAGGACTTTAAGTAGCTGACCTTTAAGATTTCTTCCAATTCTAAGTTAAAAGTACTATTATCTATGATCTTACTACAGTGCTATAGCTAGTGATGCCATCAAAGTATTTGACTTATTTTGTTTCTTTTCTAATGAATTTATTAGTTGTCTCAGCAATATATAGGCATAGGAAGTTTGCATGGTTGATCTCAACATTGTAATTTGAATTAGTTCAAAGACAAACATAACTCCAAATGTCAAAAGAAGATATTGTGTACATTGCTGATCATCACTTTTCAGAGTGGGGTACAGTTTACTTGTTTAACAAATCTTTTATAGCTGGTGGGAGCCTTAATTTGCTTGGTGTTAGATTCTTAGTTATAATTTTATATAAATATATGATATTTATATATGATATGCACGATAGATATTTATATATGTATATCCATGTACATAGTGATGTGCATATTGATGTCTTATCAGGGACCATCATTGGTTAGGCAGAAGTTTTATTTATTATTTTCTCAATAAGATATGTATATTTTTATAACACAAATTAACCTTAATATTGGTTATCTCATATAACAATATAGGATTTACATCTGATTACAATGCACATAATTTCTACTCAAACAAAGAAGTAGTTGCCATGCCCCTAATTTAAGTGAAATAAATTTCATTACAAAAAAATGAAATGGACAAATGTTTATTGCGCAAAGCACCTTTGCTGAATCACTTAAGCAGCAAGTGATTAGGTTTCAGTGGGGGGGAAATGTCCTTGTTGTTCCTTAATGATTTATTAACTTTTATAAGTCAGCATCTTGTCCCATACTTTGAAGGTACAATTGCAAATCATATTCAGAAACCAGTGATATATATATATATATATATATATATATATATATATATATATATATATATATCGTATTTCATCTGTCAAACTCATGTAGCTGTCCAGCATCACAATGACTTTTATATTTAGGGATAATATATACTGCAAAACAAAATTATGAGATAGGAAATTTCAAAAGCATTGTATTCTACAAGATGATAAAGAATAAATGGCTTTGTGTATGTATAGCTTTTTTCTTTCCTGTGCTCATAAAATAAAACACATACATAAGATTCACTCTTATAACATTTAAAATGAATATCTGTTTCTCCTCCTGCCATCTTTTGCAACATGATATTTAAAAAAAAATAAAAAAACCTTAAATGGTCTGAGCTAATTGACCATTATGACCTTTGACCTCCAAGTGCCTTCATTTATAGAAGCACATTCTCTCCCTGGAGCAACATTTTGGTTAACTTTATTGGCTGTTCCAATTAGGTCTTCTAGATTTGTATTTTGCTTTTCTTATTATGTGTATTGAACCTAACAAAAAATAATTCCTAAATCAAAATGCTAAGTAATGTTTTGGTGGTGTTTGTTTTGTTTTGTTTTAAGATAAATCACTGAAGTTCACAAAAATTAGTCTGACAAGATATATCTATAGGTTGTAGAACATGAAGAGGCCTTGTTGATGGGGAAACTGAGACCTAGGAAATGCAGTAACTGGCCATACATCATATGCTATTTACCTCAATGGACTGGAGGACCTCTAATTCTAGTGTAATTCAAACATCCTATGACCATCTTCAAAATACATTACCATAGATTTGAATAGCAAATCAACTCATTTGAATTATTTTCCTTGCATAAAAACACTGAAAGGATAAAATTTAACTTGTCAGTAATGCATTTCAGGCCTAAAATTTGATATATGGGGCATTCAGGGAGGACTAACACCTTTGGTATGAGGACTTACTGAGCCTTTTTTCAGGGCTGCTCACCTTCATTGACTACCTGACATTAAACTCTCACCAGTGGTTCCAAAAAGCTATAGCATAAACAGAGGCTACATTACAGTAAAACAAACTCAGAAGATAGGCTTAATAATGTTGAGGGTAACCAACAGGTTGGGGAGTTAGAGGGATGTCTGCCTCAAGCATGTGAAGAATTCCCCCAGAATAATGGGTGAATGATAATAATTTGTTCCAACAGCCATGAAGATGGCTTAATCAGGTGCTATACATATCAGAGTTTGGTCAGTCATCAAAGATGCCCAGGTAATTCACTGCATGCCAAGCCATCAACAGTCATCTTGACTATTGTCCCACCACTGGACTTCAATGACTCTGGAAGAGAGAGAGTGAGGCTGACAACTTTATATAAGTCTCCCTCATACAAATCCAATTCACATGCAAGTCAAGACATCAACCCATTATGCCATTGGTACTCTTCAAAACATGAAGGACAAACAACAACAAATATGTGTATACATACATACATGTATATATATATGCACATACACATATATACATATGTGTGTATTATGTGTGTCATAGATGTGTATATGTAAACTTTTCTCATGGAATCAAGTTCAACCATTAGATCTCTCTCTCTCTCTCTCTCTCTCTCTCTCTCTCTCTCTCTCTCTCTCTCTCTCTCTCGATCTCAGTTCTAGCCTTGTTCTATTGATTTTTCTAGGGCTGACATGAATTTATTTGTGAGGGGAGTTTGAGATGGAGGATTTTATGTTGTAAATTCATTAATCTGTGATACTTACAAATCAACATATATTAGAATGTAAACAATTCAATTGATTCAATAAAATGTATATTTAATAAAAAATAATAATAATGTCAGTTTATGTTTCTTTTTAATTTTTTCAGCTTATATTTCTATAGTAACTTTTAAATTTTAAATATTTATTATTTTATTTGATTCTCACAACTTTGCTTAATTAACTGAAGTATCTTACAGGGTTGTGAGGATTGTGTGAATCAATTAGTTGATATGAATTAGAAAAGTAATAATATCAAAGAAGTTAAGTGATTTACCCAAGGTCACACTGCACTTTTTTTTTTTTACTGCACCAGAATTAAAATGTGGTGTGTTGTTCAGTTCTTTTTTCAGTCATTTCTGACTCTTTGTAATACCATTTGGCGTTTCCTTGGTAAAGATACCAGAGTGCTTCGCCATTTCCTTCTCTAGCTTACTTTACAGATGAAGAAACTGAGAAAAATAGGATTAAATGACTTGTACAGTGTCTGAAGACAGATTTGAACTCAGTAAGATGAGTGTTCCTGACTTCAGGCCCAACACAACATCCACTTTATCCACTGTGACACCCAACTTCCCATTGAAATATAGGTCATTTTGCTTTAAGATTAGCATGCTTTCCATAAACTACATTGGATTTTTCTTTCAAAGCCATAAGGAAACAAAATTATTTTAATTTATTCTTCCTAAAAATTATAAATTTAACAGATATATTTTAACATACAAAGAGAAACAGAACATAAGAATTCTTTATGAAACTGTTATCTGCCTATATGTAGTGTCCCTTTATGTTGGCTTTTGAATGTTTAACTGATGTTATTTTCTTTCTTTTCTTTTTCTGCTATATAATCATCACTAGTCATCTACTCCCTCTCCCAAAGTCTTCTCGTATCTGAATAGTAGATCTTCCTTCTGACAAAGAAATATAATCACATAAAACAAATTAATACACTGGCTAGCTTTGAAAATGTGTATCTATCTCATTTTATAACTCTAGTCCATCACCTTTCTTCCCCAATATGGCAAACAATTTTTAATCAATCTTCTGGAATCGTGACAACTTATTGTAATAATCTAAGTTTTCAAGACTTTCAAAGTTTTTTCTTTTTTGTTAATTTAGTTATTGTAAACAACATTTTTTGACTCTAGTCTGTATCAGTTCCTGAATGTCTTACTAGATTTCTTTGACTCTATCCTCCTATTAATCATTTATTATCATGCATTAATATGGTATTCATATGCTATGCTTTGTTCAGCCACACTCTAATTAATGTATATGCACTGTGTTTAGTTTTTTCTACAACAAAAAGTACTTCTATGGATATTTTTTGCACATATGGACCCTTTTCTTCTGTTAATTATTTGGCACATATATTTAATAAGTTTGTCACTGGGTCACAGGGGATTATGAGAAATTTAATGAATTATGAGGTATAGATAAAAATTTCATGCAGTATATAGCCCCAACAACAATGAGTGCCTAAGTGTACTTGTCTTTTCAAGTCCCCTCCAACAATTGTCCTTTTTCTTTTTTTGATATCTTTGCCAATCTGAAGATTGTGAGGTAAAAAGCAAGAATTATGGGATTTATATTCTTATTCTTAGTAATCTGAGTAGTATTCAAATGGCTGTTGTTTCCTTGCTTTTTTTCATTTGAAAGCATTTTGTCATCTCCTAGGGCAGCTAAGTTGTGCAGTAGGTTAAGTAGTAGGCCTGGAATCAGGAAAGCTAAGTTCAAATCTATCTTCATAAACTTAATAACTGAGCAACCTTGACCAAGTCACTTAACTAATTAGCCCTTACTGCCTTCAATTGTAAAATGGTGATAATCATAGCATCTTCCTCTCAGGAATTATGAGATATGTAATAAGGAGATAATAACATATTTATGAAGTGCTTAGCACAGTACCTGGTACATAGGAGGGATTATGTAAATATTATTATTAATAATATTAATACTATTATATTGGGGGGGGCATCTAAGTGGCCCAGTGGATAAATAACTGGCCCTGGATTCAGGAAAACCTGAGTTCAAATCCATTCTCAGACACTTGACAATTACTAGCTGTGTGACCGTGGGTAAGTCACTTAACCCTCATTGCCCTGCAACATAATAATAAATACAAAAAAATAACATTACTATATTGTGAAAGGTTTTTAAACAATATTTGTTTCAACAGGAGACACAGTAGTAAATGACTTCAGTAATATGCTATTTGATAAACTCCAAAACTCCAGCTTCTGGGATATGAACTCACTATTTGACAAAAACTGCTAGGAAAACTGAGAGTATGGCAGAAACTAGGCATAGACCAATATCTTACACTTTATACTAAAATAAGGTCAAAATGTGTACATGATTTAGACATAAAAGGTGATACCATAGGTAAATTAGGAGAGGAAGGAATAGTTTACCTTTTAGAACTTTGGAAAGGAGAACAGTTTATAAACAAACAAAAGATAGAGAATATTATGAAATACAAAATGGATGATTTTGATTACGTTAAATGAAAAAAGTTTTTGTAGAAATGGAAGCAATGCATCCAAAGTTAGGGAGGCAGTAAGCTGGGAAACAATTTTTATAGCCATTACTTCTGGTAAAGGCCTCATTTCTAAAATATATCTGAAACTAAATCAAATTTATAAGAATCCAAGTCATTCCTCAATTGAGAAATGGTCAAAGGATATGAACAGGCAGTTTTCTGATGAAGAAAGCAAAGCTATCTATTGCCATATGAAAAAAATGCTCTAAATCACTACTGATTAGAGAAATGCAAATTAAAACAACTCTGAGGTACCACCTGACACCTATCAGATTGGATAATATGACAAAACAAAGAAAATAATAAATGTTGGAGAAGTTGTGGAAAAAATTGGAACACTAATGCATTGTTGGTGAAGCTGTGAACTGATCTAATCATTCTGGAGAGCAGTTTGGAACTATGTCCAAAGGGCTATAAATCTGTGCATACCCTTTGACTAAGCAACACCACTATTAGGCCTTTTCCCAAAGAGATCATAAAAAAGGGAATACCCACATAAAAAAGAATACCACTATTGGGGCTTTTTCCCAAGGAGATCATTGAAGATGGAAGGGGACCCACATGTACAAGAATATTTATAGCTGCTCTTTTTGTGGTGGCAAGGAATTAGAAATTTACAGGATGCCCATTAATTGGGGAATGGCTGAACAGGTTGTGGTATATGAATGTAATGGAATTCTCTTGTAATGTAGAAGACAATAAGCAGGCAGATTTCCGAGAAACCTGGAAGGACTTGCATGAGCTGATGATGAGTGGGATGAGCAGAACCAGGGGAACATTGTACACAGTGTCATCAACATTGTATGTTGATCAATTGTGAGTGACTTGATTCTTCTCAGCAATGCAATGGTACAGGTTAGTTCCAGGGGACTCATGATAGAAAATGCTCTCCAAATCCAGGAAAAAAAAAAACTGTAGAATATGGATGCAGAATCAACCATACTATTTCTCTTGCTATTTGCCTCACCAAAAAGAAATGTTGAAAACTATCTCTACTTGTAACTAGAAAATAATAAAATGCTTTTATAATTTGAAAAATAATATTTGTTTCAATTTATTATACATACTGGATATGAGAACTTTATCAGAGAAGTAAACACCCTCATGCTAGGGATCTATATGGCCTTAAGTTATGTTTTATCGCTAACATTCCTTTAATTGTGTCAAAAAATAGAAGAGATAATAGACATTATTGTTCTTACTTTTTGAAGAAGATTCTAGCATTAGTTAATTACAAATGCTGCTAGATCTTAGTTTTACAAACACTTATTTTTATTTTAATATGATTTATTATGGTTATAATTTTCTAAAAATTTATAAACCCATGCAGTAGCTACCAACCCATACCTATCAGATTGCCTTACATAACAAAAAAAAAAGTTGATAAATATTGGATGAGATTTAGGAAAATTGAGACACTAATTCACTATTGGTGAAGTTGTATTCTGATTCAATCATTGTCTAGAGCAATTTGGAACTATTTCCAAAGGTCTATAAAATCATGCATACCCTTTTACCAAGCAATACTACTACTGGGTCTGTATCCCAAAGAGATTTTTTAAAAAGACCAAAAAGGTAAAGTCTGAACAAGTTATGGTATATGATTGTGAGGCAACACTATTGTACTATGAGAATGAGCAGCATGCTCAAAGAAAAACCTGTAAAGACTTACATGAACTGATACAAAGTGAAAGGAGCAGAACCAGGAGAATATTGTATACAGCAACAGAAATATTACATGATGATCAACTGTGAATGACTTCACTATTCTCATAAAATAATGATCCAAGACAATTCTGAAGGACAGACTTAAGATCAAAAATGTTATCCATCTACAGAGAAAGAACTGATAGAATTTAATGCATAGCAAACAATGCTTTTCCTTCTCTCTCTCTCTCTCTCTCTCTCTCTCTCTCTCTCTCTCTCTCTCTCTCTCTCTCTCTCTCTCTCTCTCTCTCTCTCTGCCGGTGATTTCTTTCATAACATGACAAATGTAAAAATATGGTTTGGGGGAGAAGAGTAAGTCAAACTCCCCTTTTGTTGTTTATAAAGACTTCTACTTTTGCATCTTAAGTATGAGATAATATTCTCTATCCATCCTTCTCCCCCCCCCCATTTAATATTCTTTTACTCTCTCTTTTTATTTTTATATTCTCAAGAAATAATAAAACAACCCCAAGGCCTCTAATTAGATTCCCTTCATAACCCCCGATGAAAAAGGGCTCAGAGGGAAACACATGAATCATCTCTCCTTATTTGATGGTAAGAAATCTGTCCTTATTTAATCCTTTATATAATTTTTCATTCATGATTACTTTGTATGTTTCTCTTCACTCCTCTATTCTAAATTCAGCTTCCCTACAGCTCTGATCTTTTAATGAGGAAAGCTTGGTGGTCTTCTATTTCATTTTAAACATTTCACTTGTTTTTGACATATGATAACTTGCATTTTTCTTAATTTTAAAAATAATTTAATAGAGTGCTTATTGTCTCAATGTGTCACTATCTTTTGTTTAGTAAATTTTCATTTTCAGGGAGGTTTTTTAATTTAATAAGGTTTCTCTTTTTTCAACAAAGCTGTTAATTCTTCTATCAATCTTTCCTCTATAGCACTTATTTCTTTTTCAATTTTTTTCTCTAGGACTTTAATATAATTAATATCACCTTAAAACTTTGCTGCATTTCTTCTAGAAATTTTAATTATACAAATGAACAGACTGTTTTCAGCTTTGAGGCAAAAACGCTTTTCTTATAAATTTTCTTGAATTATTCTTTTCTTATGCTCTTTTTGGTGAATGTCTTTTTTGTTTATTCATCTTCCAAACATTACTTACTAAACTGGGATTTTGTTTGAAGGCAGATATATGTACAATTTGAGGGAGACTATTAGAGTTATGTTTGCTGCTTCTCTGTATTATCTGAGCTCTTGCCACTGCTTACCCTAGGTATTGAGTACTTACTTCAAAGATCCCAAAGGCATTTCAGGTAAGGGAGACGCACACTTTCAGTATGTTCAAAGTGATCTGATTTATGGTCTGATCACTGCCTTTTAAGTCTGAGCTTTTTAGACTCCCATCTCTGATTTGGTTCTGTACAACACAACTGGATATTTTCTCCCCGGTTGGGATCCAGTAGAGAGCTATTAGCCCCAGCACCTATAACCTAACTAGAAGGCTTTGTATGCTAATAGTGATAGAACTTCAGGATCAGAATGGGAACCTTTTACTCACTTATAGATTTCAGACTATGAAATAACTGGATATATTGCTTTTTGGTCAGAGTAAAAAGAACCAAAAAACTTTAGGCTTATGTGTGGTCCTTAGTCTCTGCCTTGCTTCACAAAACTTGCACATCCCAATCAGTCTTTGCTGGATCTATAGCTAAAGTCAAAGAGACACTAGTGCCATCAACTGCTTTATTATTCTCTTTGCCCCATACAAAGTTTAAGGTAGCTCAGAACTCATGTTGCAAGGTTCTTCAGAGGTGTTCCTGGCTGCCCTTCTTCCAGTACTTGTCGAACTTCACCTATCTCACCATAGCATACTTGTAGTAGAAAAGTATCCCAATGTAGTTTTTACTTAGATTTCCTAGTTATCAGTCTATCTGGTACCCCATATGAATGAATATTGGAATGATGAGATGCATCAGATTGTAGTACTTCTTCTTACCCTGCCAATGTTGCCAGTCTCTGCTATGCCCCTCTAATAACCCAAGATACATTACCTTTCTTGCCAAAATTGAGCCCTCTCTCCTGCAAGGCTATACTTTTATCCTTCTTTAATTCCACCATCCAACTCATCACAGTGACTCTTAAAAATATTTTTATCCCTTTTCAAACTTTCTATGTCTATCCCTTTCCTGCTTTCTCAGCTGAGTACCAAGTGCCAGAATTTAGTGGGAAAAAATTGCTGAAGGCTCCCTATTTTCCCTTTTATCTCTCATTACATCAACCAGATTGCTTCTGTCACTATCCCCTCCTTTAACCCTGTTATACATAATGAGATGACCCTTCTCCTTAGCAAGGCAAACTCTTTCAAGACAAACCTTTCTAAGTGCACACATCTTCTCCGGCAAATTAGCCTTTCTATCAGTTTCACTCTCTTAATTCTCTTCAACCTCTCCCTGTCTACTGGCTGCTTCCCTACTGTCTATAAATATTGTTCACATTTCCCTCATCCTCAAAAAGCACTCACTCAATCTATCAATTCCCTCCAGCTATCATCTAATATATCAATTGACTTTAATTTCTTTTTGTTGTTGTTTTTTGTCCTTCATTCTCGAAGAGGACAGACAGATGTCATGACTTACAATGATTTGGATCAAAATGAAGAAACTTTGTGCAAAGTCACCATCCTCACTTTCTCCTTTGAAGCCACCTTGGTCCATTAGCAAGATATACATTAGGATGATTGGAGCTGGATTCATATTTTTAAGGCAATTTCAGTTAAGTAAGTTGCCCAGGGTAACACAACTAATAATATATGAAGTCAGATTTGAACTCAGGTCCTCCCAATTTCATGCTCAATTTAAGTATCAATCTGACTTCAGATTTCATAATTCAACCACAAATTATCTCTCCAATGTTCCTAATTATAACTAGCCAAACCTAATGAATTTTATCCTCTTCCTTTTTGACCATTCTGTAGCTTTTGGTGTTATTGATCAACCAATTCTCCTTGATATTCTCTTCTCTCTAAGTTTTCATTTCAGTACTCTCTCTTGGTTCTCCTTCTACCTATCAAACCACTCCTTCTCAGTCTCCTTTATTGAGTATTTATCCAGGTACTCAACATGTGTCCCATAGGGCTTTGTCCTGACCCCTCTTCTCCTCCTTCTAAATTATTTCATTTGGTGACTCCATTAGCACTCATGGATTAAAAATATCATCTCTATACAAACCCTTCAGAAATCTCTTTATTTATTTAATATATTGAATTATATGTCCTGTAGATATATTAAATTTAACATATCCAAAACTAAACTCATAATTCCCCCCACACAAAACCCTCATCTCTTCCTAAATTTTTGAAAGGAAAATGTCATCCTCTTGCAGTTCCCCCAGGCTCAAACTTCATTTCATCCTCCACTTCTTTCTTATCCCTTTTCCTTATATTCAATTTTTTGCTAAGCAATGTTCATTTTGCTTCTACACACACACACACACACACACACACACACACACACACACACACACAGTGTCTCTCCCTATAGCCTCTGACTCATTCACCATTCAAAATCCTACATAACATATCCTCCCTTCTACCTTCCCTATCTCTTTTTACTTTACACCTTCCACCCCATGTATCCTGCAATCCAGTGATATTGGCCACCTTACTCTTCCTTGAACAAGAAACTCCACTTCCCCACACCAGATATTTTCACAGGCTTTCTCTAATACCTGAAATTCTCTCACTCTTCATCCTGACTTCCTGACTTCCTTCAATACCATAATAAAACCCCATATTCTACAAGAAGCCTTTCCTGATCCCCTCTTAATTCTAGTACCTTTCCTCTGTTATTTTCAGTCTATTATATATAGTTTGTTTATACCTAGCTATTTGCGTGTTGTTTCCTCCATTATACTGTGAGTTCCTTGAGAGTAGGGGTGTGCCTTTTTTGAGTGCCCACAACTTATTGCAGTGTTTTGCACATAGTAGGCACTTAAATGCTGCCTGAATGATTCACTTCATACTGATCTCTCAAATTGAGGCTGTAACTTACTAAATCTCAAAGATATTTTTTCAGAAAAACAACTATCTATTAATAACTCTCCCATCTGGTAGTTGAAAAATTGACATTTTGTACCCAAGAGTAACACTTCATTCATTTATCCCTGTTGGATTTTATCTTATTACAATAAAATCAATGTTCTTATTTGCGAAGATCTATTTGAATTCTGAATCTGTCATATATTGCATTTTTTTATCCTTCTTAGCTTTGTGTCATTTACAAATTTGATGAGCCTCGTCCTTTATGCAAGTGTTCAATAAAAAATAAATAACACATAACTGAGCAAAGATCTCTGAGGAAACCCAACTGAAACCTGGTTCCATTTTGATATTAAATAATTAACAACTTATCCTTGAGTCTAGCCACCCAGCATCTTCTGACTATATCCAATTGCATTATCACCTAATCTACACTTCTCATCTTCACTGAAATAGTACAAGACAGCTTCTCACAAATTTTGATGAAATCCAAGCAAACCATATTCATATCATTACCCTTATGGATGTTTTGCTCACTAATAAACTCTAATAATCTCTCCTAAAATTTTCCAAAGAAATATATTTATAATTCTTTTTTAATCACATAAATAGAACAAAGTCAGATAAAATTTTTTATTTTAGCATTTTGTGAGACTTTAGGTTTTAAGTGTTCTTTTTGTTTTTTTTGAAAATAACAGTCTTGGATGTTGTTTTCAAAATCTCTTCTGCCACTCACCACTTTATTAGTAAGTTCATAACATTTATATTAAGTTATGAATCTAATTGTGTTTTCACTCCTTCTTATCCCCATTGTTTTCACACTCTATTCCTATTCTTTTCTTTTTCTTTAAAAAAAATGATGATGGGGAAGAAAAGGAATAAAATTACAATAAGTAATATGGAATTAAAGAGGTCTAATCCCATTTCTCTAAACCTCATGTTTTCATCCAGTCAAGACTCATTTTTTTTGGCAGGGCAATGAGGGTTAAGTGACATGGCTGGGGTCACACAGCTAGTAAGTGTCAAGTGTCTGAGGCCAGATTTGAACTCAGGTACTCCTGAATCCAGGGCCAGTGCTTTATATAAGACTCAATTTGGTTTGCAACATTATTTCTCTCCTTTAAAATTCCCTTTTAAGTTTATGTTTGCTTAATTTGTCACTCTATTCTCCCCATCCCAACCTGTTTTCTAAAGCCCCTGTCTTCCTTTCCCCCTATTTTCCTGTTTTGTCTGATATATTTCTTCTCTTTCTTTTTTTTTCTTCCTTTTTTTTGGTGGGGCAATGGAAGTTAAGTGACTTGCCCAGGGTCACACAGCTAGTAAGTGTCAAGTGTCTGAGAACAGATTTGAACTCAGGTCCTCCTGAATCCATGGCCTGTGCTTTATTTGCTGCTCCATCTAGCTGCCCCAATCTGATATATTTCTGTACTACACACTTTTTATGTGTGAGTTTGCCTGTCCTTTACCCTGTTACCATAAAAACAAAATGCATAAGATGCCTGCATGTGCCCTCCATGTTTGTATGTCCTTCAATTATGGGAAATAATATGTTCTATTATTTTCCTCATTGTTTTCCATGCTATATTCCATTTCCCCCTCTTTTTTTCTTCAATCAGTAAACAAGCATATCCAGGACTTGCTAAGGGTCAGCTATTATGCACTGAGGATAAAAAGAAAAAGCAAAAATACTTCTTTGCCTCAAAGAATTAACATTATAATAGTGAGCGAATATGGCCACAAAGGAGATGCATAAAGAGGAAATAGGAGGTAATCTTAGAGGAGAAGTTAGTAGCAGTCAATGGGGGAAGGAAGAAGCAAAGGATAAAGCAAGGCCTTTTTTATATGGTGAAACTTGAGTTGACTTTTAAAGGAAGTGAGGGCTTTAAGAGGAAGGAATGAAAAGAAATAGCAGTCTAGACAGAGAGATAAATGGGAGATATTGTTGTTATTGTTATTGCTTGTCCTTGGTTGTCTAAGAGGACCATGGCATAAGGAGGTAATGTCATGACTTGCAGTGTATTGCATCTAAGTGAGGGAGGGCTGTGCAAGATAACCAACCTCACTGTCTCTTCCAGAGCCATCTGGTTCCAGTGGCAAAATATATATCAGGATGACTGGAGATGGTCTGGATGTTTTATGGCAATTGGGTTTGACTGATTTGCTTGAGGTCACCCATTTTATAAGTGTCTCAGGTCAAATTTGAACTCAGGTCTCCTCAACTTCAGGGCCAGTGCTCTATCCACTGTGCTATCTAGCTGCCAATACATGGGACATGGTGTGACATATTTGAGAAGCAGTAACCAGGCCAGTGTAACTGGATGTAGAATATGTGGAAGTAATTTATAAGAAGACTAAAATGATAAGTGATCAAGTCGTGAACAACTTTAAATATTAAACAGAAAAGTTTGGTTTATTCCTATAAATAATTGGGAGTCATTGTAGGGTATTTGTTGTTGTTGTTTTGTTGGGATTTTTTATTGGTTTTTTTTTTGGTGTGTGTGTGAGAGACATGATCAAACCCACACAAAAATGACAAATTATTCAACATTCTAATAATACTCACTTTTCCAGAGAAAGGCAGGTACATTTCCTTATCTCCACCTCGGGACCCAGATTGGTTATTTACCATTATATAGCCTTGCCTTTCATTTTACTGTTATTTATACACATATATATATATATATATATGCATATATGTATACATGCACACACATTGTTATATATACACATATATGTGTATGTGTGTATGTATGTGTGTATCTATCCATCTATCGTGTGTGTATGTATATTCAATTTACTTCCTTCATCATTAGTTCATGGTAATTTTTCCTTGTTTCTCAGAATTCCTCATTTTTTGTGGTTTATGATTTGGTAATGTTCATTGCATTCATATATTATATATTTTGATCAGTTAACTTTTTTCTTTTTTTTTCTTTGCAGGGCAATAAGGGTTCAGTGACTTGCTCAGGGTCACACAGCTAGTAAGTATCAAGTGTCTGAGGCTGGATTTGAACTCAGGTCCTCCTGAATCCAGGGCCAGTGCTTTTTCCACTGTGCCAACTACATGCCCCTCCTCATTCAATTGATTTTTTTTTACATATAAGGTATTTTATTTTTTCCGTTACATGTAAAGATAGTTCTCAACTTTTGTTTATACAAGCTTTACAATTTCAGATTTTTCTCCCTCCCTCCCCTCCCTCCCCCCTCCCCTAGACAGCAGGTAATCTGATATAGGTTATATCTATATATCTATATACATATACATATAGATATATATACACACACATATATATATATACACATAATAACATTAATCCTATTTCTGCATTAATCCTGTTACAAGAGAAAAAATCAGAGCAGTGATGCAAAACCTCAAAATAGAAAAAAAACAACAACAGCACCCAAAACAAAAGAAATAGTATGGTTCAATCAGCATCTATACTCTACAGTTCTTTTTTTTTTTTTCTTGGATTTGGAGATCCTCTTCTATCATGAGTTCCCTGGAACTCTTCTGTACCATTGCATTGGTGAGAAGAATATAGTCCATCACAGTAGTTCAACACTCAGTGTTGATGATACTGTGTACAATGTTATTCTGGTTCTGCTCATCTCACTCATCATCAGCTTACATAAGACCCTCCAGGTTTCTCTGAACTCCTCCTGCTCATCATTTCTTACAGCACAGTAGTATTCCATTGTATTCATATACCACAACTTGTCCAGCCATTCCCCAATTGATGGGCACCCCCTCAACTTCTAATTCCTTGCTATCATGTAAAGAGCAGCTATAAATATTTTTGTACATGTGGGTCCCTTTCCCCCTTCCATGATTTCTTTGGGAAAAAGACCTAAAAGTGGAATTGCTGGGTCAAAGGGTATGCACAGCTTTAACGCCCTTTGGGCATAATTCCAAATTGCTCTCCAGAATGGTTGGATCAGCTCACAGCTCCACCAACAATGCATTAGTGTTCCAATTTTCCCACAGCTTCTCCAACATTTATTATCTTCCTTTTTTGTCATTAGAGTGGTAGATCAATGGAATAGGCTAGGCTCAGGAAATGCAGTAGTAAATGACACTAGTAATGTAGTGTTTGATAAACCCAAAGACTCCAGCTTCTGGGACAGGAACTCAGTATTTGACAAAAACTGCTGGGAAAACTGGAAGATAGTATGGCAGAAATTAGGCATAGACCAACATCTTACACCTTATACTAAAATAAGGTCAAAATGGATACATGATTTAGACATAAGACGTGATACCATAGGTACATTAGGAGAGAAAGGAATAGTGTACCTATCAGATCTTTGGAAAGGAGAACAGTTTTTGACCAAACAAGAGATAGAGTATATTATAAAATACAAAATGGATGATTTTGATTATATTAAATTAAAAATTTTTGTACAAACAGAAGCAATGCATCCAAAATTGGAAGGGAGGTAGAAAGCTGGGAAACAATTTTTGAGGCCAGTGCTTCTGATAAAGGCCTTATCTCTAAAATATATAGGGAATTAAATCAAATTTATAAGAATCCAAGTCATTCCCCAATTGAGAAATGGTCAAAGGATATGAACAGGCAGTTTTCTGATGAAGAAACCAAAGCTATCTATTCCCATATGAAAAAATGCTCTAAATCTCTAATGATTAGAGAGATGCAAATTAAAACAACTCTGAGGTACCACCTGACACCTATCAGATTGGCTAAAACGACAAAAAAGGAAGATAATAAATGTTGGAGAAGCTGTGGGAAAATTGGAACACTAATGCATTGTTGGTGGAGCTGTGAGCTGATCCAACCATTCTAGAGAGCAATTTGGAATTATGCCCAAAGGGCGATAAAGCTGTGCATACCCTTTGACCCAGCAATTCCACTTTTAGGTCTTTTGCCCAAAGAAATCATGGAAGGGGGAAAGGGACCCACATGTACAAAAATATTTATAGCTGCTCTTTACATGGTAGCAAGGAATTGGAAGTTGAGGGGGTGCCCATCAATTGGGGAATGGCTGGACAAGTTGTGGTATATGAATACAATGAGCTTCTCATTCAATTGATTTTTAATCATCTTCACCTGCTTTGTTTACTGTTTTGGTTGTTGTTGATGTTTACTGTACTACTTAACTTCTGTAATGATTAGTTTGGTATGTATGGAACCTTTCTGCAGTTGAGCTCCTCTTCGATAATATATATGCCAAGAAGGAGAAACTTTACGTCAAAGAATATGTATAAGTTAGGGGATTTTTCTAAAATAATTCCACATTGATTTACAGAATGTTGAGTTCAATTCAAAACTCAGCTAATAATATATTGGTGAGCCTCTTTCTGTAGCAGATAAAACATTGAATACTCCTATCTTTTTCCATCTTTTTCAGTTTGTATAGTAGAAAATAAAACCTGAGGGTTTTTCCATTTCCTATTTATTACATTAATAAATTAGAGCAACAATTGAAATAGTAGTTTATAATTTACAAATATACATTTGAGAACTTTATTCACATATTTGACCACTTATCTATAGGAGATAACTCTTGATGCCTTTTTTCTGGATATTTAGCAAAGGGAAAAAATAAATGTGTTCCTTTAGAGCTGGTGAGACATCATGGAGTCTATAAAACCATATTCTATTTCAGGGATCTGGATGTCATTGAATGTTGATATAAACCTCTTTGAAATAGTTAAATCCTTTGCCAGCTGAAACAATCCTTAAAGCAAATGCAATATCCAGGAGTAAATGTTGGGTTGACACATACAAAAGTGGAAAATTGAAATAATTATAACTTGAAATTTTTTCCTAATTTAGCTGATCATTTCTAATTAGAGCATGTGGCAAGTCTGAATTCTCCAGAGGGCTACTTGATTTTCATTCTTTTTTTAACCTGAAGGGGTAAAAGCTTTGGTGAAGATTATGCAGAATCTGAAGTTATTAAAAAATATTCAGATAATTTCACAAGTTCTTATCTGTTTCCTGACATCTTATCTTCTATTCATGTTTGAAGCATACATAACATGGATTTTTTTTTCAGGGGGGCAGAGGTAGTTGCTGCTTCTGGCACAGATGTCCTTGTTCATCATAATGATAATCATTCAATTTCTGTCTAGTTATATTTTATGAAAAATAACATGAAACTTGTCATGATCATAAATGTCTAGTTATTACTCCAAATGAAGAACATTATCATCTAGCAAAATTAATTGTACAACACACAACTAGTGTTATGAATTTGTGTTATGCTTTATAAAATGGAAATACCACATAATAATTTAGATAAACATTGCTTTGAACATAACTCTATATGACAATGTTCTAATATAAGGTGTTCCAAAAATCTTGGTACAGTTTAAAGATTTTTTGGATCCCTTGTAAAAATTATAAATTTAAATGTTAAAATTTGCTTTATGAAAGATCCACTATAGTGTTCCTTTAAATAGTTTACTGTAGAATGCAATAAAATTATTATTAACTTTTAAAGAAATACCATTTGTGTACAATCAGGTACAGATATACCTGGAAGAGATCTTTTTTATGTATATTTTTTTTGCTTTTGTACCCTAGTAAAAATTATTCTATGACCCTCTTATTTAGGTGGGTAAGTCCTTGCTAATCATTTACTTGACAACATCAGAATTTCATATGACAAGCATTTACACCCTACATTATTTTTTGCAATGTGGTATCTTTGGATCCTTTTCCCAACCCCTATATCAATGGACTCTCAGGAAAGATGCTGTTTGCTTGCCCTGTTTTCAACACATCTGGACAACTTGTCAAAGCAATATAATTTTACATTGTAACTTTTTGACATTGGTATTTATTGCACCTGTCTTTAGGCATGATTTATGACTTGTATGGTGAATATTCCTCCACAGCTTGAAATTTACAATATGAGATAAGTGAAACATATATGGTCTGTGAAAGACACAAAAACTGGAATTTTTGCACACACGACTCCTTATCAACACCGTCACCAGAATTATTTTTAAGAGTTTGAGTTCCTTTCCTAATAGACACACACATAGCCAAACACACACACACACACACACACACACATGTTTTCTACATTTTTTAGACCAATTATATATCAATACACTATAAGCAGTGGCAAAAAAATTCAGTGTAGGTGGAAGTGACCAATGGAAAACATATGTGTGTCGTGAGGGGAGCATGTTGACCTTTTGTCTTTGTAATGTTATCCTGTCTCAGACTCATCAATGTTTCTATTTATCACCAGAGACTTTGCTTCCATTTAGCATAATTATAAATAATTTTAAATAACTCTTCACTTGAATTGCTTAGTAGATGGTATATCAAAAAAGTATTTTAATTAGTCATCACTTCTCAGTCTTTATAATAGAATATTTGTTCACTATTTCATCTTAAACAATTAATTCCACATTTATTTTGTTTCATTTTTTTTCTGCAGAATATTTTTGTTGCTAGAGGTTCCAATCCATAAAGTTAATGCCAGAAAAAGAAAAACAGCTCTTAGAAAATTTTGCATTTGTTGCTGACTTTTTCTCCAGAATGAGAGACAATATTATGGATGAAGTTCCTTTACATTTCATTGAATGAATTGAAGAGTCAAAATTATATTGAGAGTATGTGAAATTAATTTCTTGATTGTAGGTCTGAAAATGTTCATTTAAAATAGCATAATTTTAAAAAATCACTTGTTTTATTTACTCTTACAACTCTGGACCTACTAACTTATCCCATCATCACATAATTTTCTCATGTGAGATGATATTTGTAATTAACTTAGCATAGTACCTGGCACCACAAAAGCAGTATATAAATTATTATTGCCTTCCCTTTCACTGTATATAACCATGTATTTATATATGTATAAAATAAATTATATATATATATATATACATAATGAGTGTAGTCTGAATAGATACCAGTCATTTCATGTGATGTAAAGTTCATTTTTATAATGCAATTTTTATCCCTATTCTGAGCCTCATTGATCTGAGGCTCAACATTGTTTTTTTGGCATGCTTGCTATGGTAATTCATTCTGACCTTGGTACAAATTTATTTGTGGTCTTATTTATCCTGTAAGTTTTAAAATATAAACACTGAACTAGTCTAGTCCATTAATATTAAAATGTTTGCTTTCCAAATTAATTTCAAATAATTGAGAAAATTATCCAATCAATTTAAGAAATTTATTTTGGAACACATGCACAATGATAGGTCCTATACATGGTAAGAAAAATTTTCTGGGTAATTCAGACCTTCCTGAAGAGAATTTAGGAAAAGTCTTCATTTCTCTGTTTCTCATCTTTCTGAAGAAGCGCTCTAATATTTTTATAAATTTTCATGACTGACAGAATGAGGAATTAAATTTTCTTTCTTTAGGGATAAGGAGATGAACCTTGATGTCTTTGGTTTAGGTATCTCTCAGGAGAGGAAATTATCTTTCCAAATGCAGATCAGAAACTTCTGTGAAATTTATAGTCTAGACTCTAGCACACTGAGAAATTAAGTGGTTTGCCCAGGGTCATCCAGTCACAATGGGTCAAAGTTGGGATATCTTTTTGTCAGGGTGGATAAACATTATTGAAGAGAAAAATCTCTTTTGGTGTCTTCTTAGCATCTTTCTTTGACCAGCCTAGTTTTTATAGCATCTTCTTAGGTAATTTCCTAATCTATTTATCATTTCTCTTATATTCTACCCCACTATTCATTTTACTTTATCAGAAATTAGATAGAGGATCCCAAAGCAAATATGTTTCTGAATGTAGAAGTGAATTTTTGTTGTCCCTACATTCTGTAACCTTAAATACAGTTGCATCCTAGTGTCATAGTAACTCAAAATCTTCTTTGGTCATTCATACATAGAAACTGCTCTAGCCGATCTCTTATTTGACTAATTTGATTTTCTTCCTTTAAAATATCTTTCTTATTTATAGAATGAGATCCTTGGCTCCTTGAAAGAGCTAATTACTTTTCTGCCTTCCTGGGGCAAGATCACAACGATGATGAAATTTGTTAATTCATCTCAAGAGAATTTGCTTGTTATTCCAATGTAATGGTTCTCCCTTTCTTGTTAGTTCATCTCTACTGAATAAAACAGAAGAAATTCTTCTTCATTTAGTGACACCATTTCCTCCCAGTACCTATTCATCCATAACAAGTTGGACTCTGCCAGTATGTTGCCAAGCCAGTGACATCAACACTGGCAGGACATTAAATTCAGATTAGAAATGGCCCCATGACATCACCCTCCAGTTCCTATCTAACAGATGGTTTCTGTATATTGTGCAATTTTAGATCATTATTCATGGTTTGGGTCAGTATATTTCAGGAAGCCAAAAAACTGCCAAGAAAAATTGACCTGGAACTTGTTCAAAGCCTAGAAATAATTTTATTGATTAGACTCCTTAGTTTTCATTTTCCAGAAGGACATCATGAATCATCAATACATGATAATACCTGAGTCGTTTTATCATGTGCTCCTTTGGGTACTTAAAAACAAGATAATCTTGAAGGATTGACCTTAGAGAAGTTTAAAAACAAGATATCTCAGAAACTTTGCTAGGTACTGTTGAACTTGGGCCAGAAACTATTGACTGAGGAAAGTGGTTTGTTTGAACTGGATTTTATTTATTTTCACATTATACTTGTTGACTTCATATTCTCCTTTCAGCTCAGAGGCAGGGGAGAGGTATGGTTTACATAGACCAGACAGGAAGTCATTCTGAGAGGCCTCATTCAGGCATTGTACCAAGGTAGAGAGATGAAAGCACCAAACTGGCTGCCTAATGACTTAGAGAATAAAATTATACATGTTTTTAAAAGCCTTAAATGTTCATAGAAAGCTTTAATTGAGCCTCTAGCCTTGAAGTGGCCTTTCCCTATGAAATAACTACAAGGGACTTATTAAGTGATAGATTGACAAATATGGAATTTTTTAGGCATATATATTTGTTAGGACATCCAACTGACTTGAAAAGAAGGCATGCTATAAGAAGGTAAATTGCAAGCTCCTAGTAAAATATGGAAAATACAGCTAAGTTATTAGCTGCTGAATTCCCTGATAGTCTAATGAAAGATAAGAAATACTTTGAGATAATGACTGTAAGCCAAATCCCGTTATAGAAAATATGATTATAATGAAAAATCTCTCTATAGCCTCAATGTTTCCAAGCCCTAGCAAAAAGCATGTTAGTTTCAAGCAGTGAATATCACAATCTTATCCTATGAACATTTGGTTAGAATTTGAACTTCTCCTTAGCTATTGAAATAGAATTCTATTTGTTTTTCTGATTAAGCTTGAAATTAGGAAGGATTACATAGTAATTTAGTTCCTGCTTAATTTGACTGATATAAGTGAAAAGAAGGAAATAAAGTTGACTGTCTGATAAAATCTGAAAGCCCTTTTCCTTAAAATTTTATAGTTATTAATTTTTATCATAATAATGCCTTAACTGATACTGGCCTTCTTGCTGTTCATCCCACATGATATTCAATCTCCTTTCTCCAAGGATTTTTTTGCCCTGTCCCCATACCTGGAATACTCTCCCTCTTTCCACAACTTCACTTCCAAGCTTCCTTCAGCTTTCAACTAAATACTCTGTAAGAAGCCTTTCCCAGTCTTCTTTAAACTTGCTGCCCTCTCTTTGGAACTACACCCAATTCATTCTGTATATACCTGCTTTATACATTGTTGTTTGCATGTTGTCTACCCTATTATGCAATGAGTCCATTTAGAGCAGTGCTTAGAATTATGTCCAGTGTATAATAGATATTTAATAAACACTAGTTAGTTAATTGCCTCACTCGCAGGCAGAATATCACTCTGATCCCAAAGATTGATTTGTATGGGGTTTTCTCCTCATTGGTAGAGATCAATGCCAATGGGTAAGAATTGGAGCAGAGTTGAAGGGAGAGGGGGGGGGGTTAATTTCCCTTGAGTCACTTGACTCCTTGAGTCACTTGGGTTGATTTGGACTCTGCATTCATTTTGGGTACTTCTGGCTTCCAGCTTCCAAAAGCAAGATGAAAGATGCCAATCCCACTTCAAATAGATGGAAAGAAGCCAAACATGGGAGGAGCTGGCAGTCTCCATGATGGCCTAAACCTCAGCTTACTTCACAGTAATCAGGGAATTTCTTCTTGGGAGAAATCTGGGGCTTTCTCTCTCTCTCTCTCTCTTTCTCTCTCTCTCTCTCTCTCTCTCTCTCTCTCTCTCTCTCTCTCTCTCTCTCTCTCTGTCTCTCTGTCTCTCTCTCTGTCTCTATAAGTTACCTCACTCAGTTGGTGGAGATTTCCTTTAGTTATTGTCATGTATATATACACATGTATATAGATTCACACATATACAGATAGATATACATATATACACATATACATATACACATTGACATATATATGTATTCACCTATGTATATTTCTCTTCTAACTGTGTTTGTTTTACTAATTTAATTGCATAAATAGGTTTCTTTAATTGTTGCTATGTGAATTAATTGCGAAAATGGTATGTGGTGGGAAGGGTGGGAATGAAACCTTAGAAATAGGTGGGGGTCCTGATATCCCCATTAATAAAACAGTGGTCAGAAGTTAGCTTGAACTAGAAAATTACATCCCCTAGCCCAACAGTATTTAAGGAAGCAGATAGATATAATTCCAGTCTATTGTACCAGGCTAGAAATCTCTCTGAGGAGGGAAAAATGGCTGATTACTTCTTATTTAAAATCTCCCTGGAAAAAAGGGCAGGTGAAAAAGGAGTTTGAATTTTCTCTTCTGGCTTCCTTTGAGTCACAAAATAATATCTTCATGTTACATGTGTGGGGACAGCCCTTACAACATTATTATTCAATTTTTTAAAAAATACCATTGCATTTAGTACATTTAGATAGTGTATTGCTACATACATTTGTAATTTTACCAGGGAATACCAATATATGTGTGTTTGTATGTTTATATCTCCCTTTAATAACTTATATGTCTTCATGTGGCTCTGCTCATTATTGTCAGTTTTAAATTATGATCTAAAAGGATAAAAAAGAGATGAAAAAACAACTGACCTAACAAATAGGTTAAAAATAGACAATTCAAGAGTTATTAGACTACCTGAAAACCATGAACAAAAAAATGAATAAAAAATATCACATTTGAAGAAATCATAAAAGAAAAAAAAAAACACTACTCAGATATCTTAGGACCAGAGGGCAAATAGAAGTTGAAAGAAAACACCAGTCACTTCCCAAAAGAAACCCCCAAATGAAAACTCTGAAAACATTTTACAAAAATTCAAAGATTAAAGGTCAAGAAGAAAATACTCAAAATACTCAGAAATAAGTAAATCAAGTACCATGGAGCCTCAGTTCAGATCATATAAGATGTAGTAGCTACTACAATAAAAGAGTGGAGAGCTTGGCTCATGATATTCTGGAAAGTAATGGAGCTAGGTTAAAAACTAAGAATAACCTAATGAGAAAAAGTGATTATAATCCTATAGAAAAAAGTGCATATTTAATGAAATAGAGGACTTTCAGGCATTATTGAGGAAAACGTCATAACTGAATAGAAAATTTGACCTTCAAGTGTATGAATCAAGAGAAACATAAATATTTTAACATGAGTGGGAAAAAATAAGGAAATAAGTTATGCTATATACAATCCTATATGGGAAGATGATACATGTATCCCCCAAGAACATTATCATCACTAGATCAGTAAAAGGATCCTACTTAGATTGAAGGCATGGAGGTGAGTCATTTATGTTGGGATGCTTTCAAAATTGAAATGATGGATTTATAGGAAGAAAGATTTAGTCATAAATAATACATAGAAGTGTGCATTTTTTATTGTACCATTGTGCATTGTCTTATTGTACTACCTACCAGTCATAATACACTCCAAACATTCACTTTCAGTTGAATTAGGACAATTCAGTAATTTGTGTACTTAAGCTATATACACTTATAAACTTAAGATGCATGGTTATATTAAATTGATGCATTCCATAATGAAGATTTATATGAGAAATCATTTAAAATGAAAGGGGAAAGGGAAGGGCAAGGATAAGGATAATGGCAGGGAGAAGGGCAAGAAATGGAAGGGAAGGGAAGAGATTTCTATCTGAATCATTAAAACACTGAAATGGGAGGAAATGTTGTATGGGTTACTAAGATAAGAAGGGTATGGGGGTATTTTAACCACACCAAAATAAATCTTAATTTGATTCAATAAATATTTATTAAATACCTTCTATGTGACAGGCCCTGTGCTAGGTTCTGGGAATATCAATAATAAGAAGATAGTTCCTGCCTCAAGGAGCTTAGAATCCAATAGAGGAAGACAACACTTAAAAGGAATTTGGAAAGCCTGTGGAGAGATCTTGGAGGGGAGAACAGTAGGTAGGTGGGGGACTTATTATTAGTGTTACTTAAGATAAGAAAAAACACCAGTAAGTTTATTATAATGTGGAGTCAATATAAAAATGTCAATACACATTTAGGAGGAGGATAATCCATAGTTACTGGCACATGTGCTGTAAAATTGTCAAATGTTGGGTTGGGGAAGTGAACAGTGCTTTTACTTTATAGGAACATCAGATTTTTTTTTAAAGCATTAGTATTTTAAAACTATTGTTGCAATGTATTATGGAAATACCAATTTTGCCAATTAAGGAATGGCCAGCAACAAAAACACTTTGATTCAAAACTAAATATCACAAATACCTTGGTGAGAGCGTGAGATTGATGTGAAATCATTAATGACTATTCTGGGATAACATCCACTTATATATTTCTGAATACATCTAAGTACATCTTTTTCCAGATATTATCTTTCTAAGTACAAACCTATGGAAAACTACTTATCTTTTTTTTTCCAGGGCAATGGGGGTTAAGTGACTTGCCCAGGGTCACACAGCTAGTAAGTGTCAAGTGTCTGAGGCTGGATTTGAACTTAGGTACTCCTGAATCCATGGCTAGAGCTTTAACCACTACGCCATCTAGCTGCCCCCGAAAACTACTTATCTTAAGAAATCATATTAGTAATAAAATCAAATAGTAAGTGGAAGTTAATAGGCACAGTAGATAAAGCACCTGGAGCTATGAAAACCTTGGTTCAAACATGGCTTCTGAAAAACAAGCTAAATTAGTCCCTTCTTCTCTAGTATGTATGCCTTTAATTACTCCCCCTTCCCCCGTCCCTGTCTAATTGTTATTTCAGTTCTATCATCTAGGTAGTTAAGAAGTTAAGAAAGGAAAAGTTTTCATGAACACATTAAAATATTTCTTTGAAACCAAGAATTAATATAATATGTAATGGGAAAACATTAAAATGTCTCCTAATGAAACATGGATTAGGCAAGACTCCCAACTCTCTCCAATTATGGTTGTTGAAAATGGCTGCTGATTGGTCCAACAATAAGAGAAGATACTTTCTCCCTCTCCCTCTCTTTCTTTTTTTTCCCTCTTCCTCTCCCTTTCCCTACCCTCGTTCACAATTCTATTTTTAATTGAACAACCAAACCAAACAAAAATGTAACAAAATTAGGTGTCTGTGTCAGGGGTTCTTAATGTATGTGTGTGTGTGTATGTGTGTGTGTGTGTGTGTGTGTGTGTATGTGTGTGATAGACCCCTTTGATGGCCTGGTAAATAATATTGACCCTTTCAAAAATAATTAAATACATAAATTAACATTACAAAGGGAATTAATTATATTGAGATATAGCTATTAATACAGTTAAATATACATATTGCTGTTTAGTTTTTTCAATTGTGTCTGATGATTTGTGACGACATTTGGGTTTTTCTTGGCAAAGATACTAGAATGGTTTGCCATTTCCTTCTCCAGGTCAATTTATGAAATAGGGTATTGGTTTAAGTGACTTGCCCAGAGTTACAGAGTCAATAAGCATTTGAGGCTGGATTTGGTCTCAGGAATATGAGTTTTTTTTTTGTTGTTGTTTTCTTATTTTCAGGCCCAGCACTCTATATACATAACTACACATACATACATACACACATGCATAGGCCCAATGACCCTAGAAAATCTTAAGAGGTTATGAAATATGATTGAATGAAATATTATTTCATAAGAAAGCTGTACCAAAAATATCATACTTATTCAGTTAAGGATAACCATATATTTGAGGCAAACATTAATAGCAAGACAATCATATTATATACACAGAACTTTAGTGAAAATGAACAAATATATTCCAGCTGATTTTAGAGTACATAATGCTCTCATACACATTAATTCACTTAATCTTAATGGCAATTTGTAAAGTAGCCACTACAAGGGTTATTATCCCATTTCACAGAGGAGAAAAATAACACTCAGTGAGATGAAATGACCTGGCCAGCATTACATATTTAATAAGTGATAGAGCTGCTTATCCACCTTAGGTGGCCACCTGTCAACTCAGCTCTTAGCTGTGGCTCCAAACAGATATGGCATGTTCAGCAGCCACACTCTCATAAAATCCTCTTGGAAGATGAACTAACCAGGTTAAGGATAACTCACAGGCCTCAAACCCATTGGTGAGTTAGAGGGATGTCAACTTCTGGTATGTGAATACTTCACCCAGAGGAATGGGTGGCTGAGAACGATTTCTTTCAACAGCCATGAAGAGAACTGAAGCGGGTACTGTGGAGCTCTTAGAGTTTAGACAGATATTGGAAATATCAAGGTCATCCAATGCATCCCTATCCATCACTCCTTACTTTTGTCCTACCACCCGACTTCCTTATCTCTGGAAGAGAGAGTGAGGTTGAAAATGATTGGACTCTACCTCATATAAACCCAGTTCATACACAAGTCAAGACATCATGTCATGATGTCATTGGTCCTCTTTGAAAATGAAGGGCAAACAATGATATATAGAGAATCACAGAGTTGGAAGAGATCTCAGAGTCCATCCAGTCAAACAAATGTTTGGGAACAAATCCTTTCTATAACATGTTCAAGAAATGATAATTTTGCATCTATGTAAATAACTACTGTAAAGACAAACCATATACCTCCTGAGACCTGCAAAACCATTTTTGAAAAGTGCATACACTAAAGAAGGCAAAAACATCTCCCCAAACAGGTGGCTATTACTTTGTTAAAAGACATACCTACATCTATTATGGGACTTACGGTATGTAAACTTGAGTTTACAGACACATAGACATTATTTTTGTTCTTCTTGCATACTCATTGTCCTTTTCTTCTGGTCTTCTGTTGTAGTTAAAAAAAATCACCCTCAAAAGCCTCGGAGAAAAGACTCAGTCTGCTTCTAGGGCCATTTTCAGACAATTTCCAACGTTATCTAATTTAACACAGCTCATGATCCATGTGCATAGACTCATTGAACCCAAGTTTCCCCAACACTTTGATGAGGCAAATGAAATTCATTTTGTGAAGGAGAACATTCCTTTGTATCCACCAGTATCTGTATCTGGGAATGACCAAGTAGATGGACAATGTTTAATGGTCTGGGTTATATAGGAGAGTGGACCGGATTAAATTCAGTAAATCCCAAAGCTTCTTTAAGGACTCCAAACATCCTATGAAGGAAAGATTCATATTTTTTAGAGGAAACATTTATCCAGAATTGTTTTATAGGAGCAAAATATGTAATAAAATATCTCTAAAAAAATTCTAAAAATGAAATTGAAAGGTGGAAGGTGGGTGTGAACAGTCTGCAATTTATTACCAATGAGAAACCTTGAAAACCAGAAATAAAAGATGTCATCAAGATATTGTATAACAAGTAAAGATTATGGATTGGTCATGTGATGATGGAAAGAGAAGACAGATGGACAGCCAGAATACTCCACTCGATCCCTCATGATGTCAGGAGAAAGAAAAAAATCTCTCTATTACATTGACCTCATATTGCATAATTATGGGAGAAGTACAAGAGCCAGAGAGACAGGCATGGAAAGGTTGTGATCTGTGTTATTGAAGGATATGTCCAAATCATTGAGATCACAGATGTATTTGAGAATGTTTTTGAAAATTCATACTTGTCAATGAAAGTTAAAATAGAAAAAAAGTTAAAATGATATTTTTAAAAATTGTCACAATTTCAAAATACTGAAATAATATTATTTTCAATGAGTCAAATATACATTCTATCAGCTGGTAAGCTTTACATATGATTATCCATTTTGCCAGGAATGAACAACAAAATGTTTAGATTGGATAAGTGACCATTCAAAATATCACTTAATAGATTTTGGTTTTTTGTTTTCCCTTATCAGGGGCTTAAGAATCAGTCTAGGTTTTCTGTAATGTTTAACACACCCCACAAAAGAGACAGCATGGTTTTGGAGGAGGAAAGTCTGCAGATAAGCTATTTCCTGTAGCTATCTTTGCCAGTGCATGAACATACTGACAATTATTTTCCTTTATCTTATGTTCTGTCTTCATCATTTCAGGAACTGGAGGAAAATAGAAACAAGATATGGAGAGACAATCCAATGTCATTTTCTTATTGTTGTCTTATTTTGACCTCTTCAAAATATATTAATGGTAGTCTCAGTAAAGTTGCATAAGAACAAACTCAACGGTTTATTCAGATTATTTTTTTGTCATTTAAAAATAACAAGAAAAGTTAGGTGAAAGAGGTGAGAATAATGGTAAAATCACTACATTTATAGTAAGGAACTGGCTTTAAATTTAACTGCTATTTAGCACCTTTTGGTCCTTGGGCAAGTCATAACTTCCCTGGGCCTTTTTTTTTCTTCTATACAATGACAGTATTGGAGTAGATATCAAAGGTTACTTTTCACTTTGAATCCTACAATATATATTGGAAAACGGGTATAGACATAGCCAAAGAATAACAAAATAGAGAAACTAGTAATTATTATTATTATTAATTCTTTGAATTATGTTGAATTATGTTAAAAATCATTATTTTTCTTCATACACAACCAATCATCTAAGTTATCATTGTAAATGCAAAATGATAAGAAGTTGAGACAATTATTCATAAATTGTGTGATCACCAAGATTGATTTTTTTCCTTTTTTTCCAAATTCCTTTTGTAGTCTAACATACCCAATACTACTTTCTCCTCTCCAAAGTAATTATGTCCTTGCTGTACAGAAATTACTGCTGTATCAATAGGACAAAAATAGATATAACTTTGACTAGGTAAAATCACATCAATTAACAAGTAACTCTAATCTTTGTAAGGCATACATGTGTGTATGTGTGTGCACACATATATACATAAACATACACATGTATATGTACAAAAATATACATATACTATACACACTGAGGAAAAATTAGGAATAAAATTTTGATAAGTTAGCATGTTCTTATATACATATGTGTGTATACATATATGCATAAGTAAGAAATAAATACATATATATAGTTATAAATGAATAAGAACCAACTAGATAAATTAAACAATCCAGTCTCAGAAAAAGCAATGAGAAGAGATGCAAAGTAACTACCAAAAGGTGAAAAAAAAATCCTAGGTCAGATGGATTTACAGGAAAATTCTATCAAAATTTTAAATAACAATGTAAACCTACACTATATAAATTAATCTCCAAAATTGAGAAAGAAAATACTCTACCCAACTCTTTTATTACCCAAATATAATCCTAATACCTAAACCAGGGCAATATAAATCAAGGAAAATGAACTAAAAATCAAATATTTTATTAATATCAATTTAAAACATTAATGATATTTTGGCAAAAGACCATAGAAAATTTTTGGAATAAATAATTCACTTTGTTCAAGTTGCATTTATACCAAGAATGTAGGGATGATTACATATTTGGAATATAAAATAATCATATTAAAACCAAAAACATTAAAATAATTTAGAATAAGAAAGTGAAATTTCCAGATGTCAGTAGGTCAGAGTGGAGTAGATAATTGATTTTTTAAATTTCATTCCTTGATTTTACCAATTCTGTACTATTCATTTCATTATCTATAGATTAAATATAAATTTAAGAAATGGCTCCTTACATTTGATATAAAGTAAATGCATTTCATTATATTGTAGAACATTATTTTTTAAAACTTAATGAGTGGGGCAGCTAGGGGGCACAGTGGATAAAGGACCGGCCCTGGATTCAGGAGTACCTGAGTTCAAATCCTGCCTCAGACACTTGATACTTACTAACTGTGTGACCCTGGGCAAGTCACTTAACCCCCATTGCCCTGCAAAACCAAAACCAAAAAACAAAACCAACTTAATGATAATATATCATAATATCTATTGTTAGAAATGTTATCTGTGTGGATGAAACAAAGAAACAAATGTAAGCTAAACTATGCAAAGATATGAGAACATAGTTTCATTTTATGAGAATAACAATGATTGTGAAGTTTATCCTTCAAATTTTCAAGAGGCTAGAAAGATGGTAATTACTTTAGCTAAATTAATTAAAAAATAATTAACAAAAAGATGCTTCAGGACACTAGACATTTTTCAGAGCCTGGTTGTTGGACATATGCATGTATATGAAACCAAGTTATTCACTGACACACAAAGATTTCTTCATATTCATTACTTTTATTTCCTTAAAATGAGATGATTGATAAAGTATATTTGTGGGCTCTTAATAGAATGCTTTTCATTATGTAATTATGCTTATTTCATTTTTTTTCCTTTTTGTTCTGACAATGATTTACTATCCTACCTGTCCCAAACCATTGGAAACTATTAGGCATATGTGAAAGATTTTTTTAAAAATATATTTCTACCTGCTCCAAAAACTTTTGATCAATTATAATTGCCAAATTATGGCCAACCTATTCTATCACATTCCTTTATTGTATTCTTCACTTGACCTGTCAAAATACTTTTTTTTTTCCAAACCAGTGATTCAAACTCAGGAAAAGAGTATAATAAGGGTAATGGAACATAAATATATCATGGAACATAGACCACAATCAAAATCACTTTACTAACAACAAAGTATTTACTAGATAAAAACTCTAAGGTAAAAAAGATAAAAGTTATAGTTGTATGATTACATACTTCAGTCTCCACATCCACCCTGGTAACCAGGGACACTAGGACAATAATGCATTTCCTAGATGTCACTAGGAACTCCAATAGAACCTCTGTCTCCAATTTATTATAACTTAAGCCTTCAGTGGCAAGGAAGCTAAACCTGTGATAATCGCAAGATCTCCATTCTCCCGTAATGGGGAACAAACTTAAGTCACACAAAATACTTGTTATACTTGAAATGGCATAGGAAGAATAGTAACACTTTACATCTCTCCCGAAACAATGGAGTATACTAACACAGAGAACACAGGCGCGTGCACACACACCCACACACACCAAAAAGAAACAAAGCAAAAACATCTTTAATAGAAATAGTGAATCCCCAAACTTGGAGAGTAGGGAATATATCAGATTAAAGGAACTACAGTTCTGTCAGTACAGAATACTGGCATGCTTTCTTTTCTCATTGGGTTCTCTTCCTACTTAAGCTATGTTTAAGTTATGCTAAGTCCTTGGCCTGCTCTTTGGTCGGTGCTGTGCCTCCTAATGAGTAGCTTGCTGTCCTGCAAGAATCCATTATGGATGGGTGCAGCTAGGTGGTGCAGTGGATAAAGCACTGGCCTTGGATTCAGGAGGACCTGAGTTCAAATCCAGCCTCAGACACTTGATACTTAACTAGCTGTGTCACCCTGGGCAAGTCACTTACTTAACTTTTGCCCTGCAAAAAAAAAAAAAAAGAAAAAGAAAAAAAGAAAGAATCCTTTGTTGATAAAAGTGGGAAGACAAATACCTTCTCATTTTATTCTGTTCTGGAAGAGGTTCAGGGGGAAAACCATTCTTTTCAACTGCCACAAGTGACTCCCATCATTGTTTTCATTCATTCATTCATTCATTCATTCATTCATTCATTCATTCATTCATTCATTTTGTCCATATTTATTTGCTTGTTTGTATATTTATTTATTTGCCTATTCCCTCATTCATTTTCCTATTGTTTGCTTTTTTGTTTATTTTAAGGGCAATAGCTGCATGGTTGATCCTTCAACTAGACAATAGCTCACCATCCTCTAATTCTACCAGTTTGTAGAAATAATTTCTGCACAATTTCTAAAGGATTAGAGGACATTAAAATCTTTATTTTTCCTTAAAAGAAATGTTGTGAGTATCAAATAATATCTTTGCAATAATTTTAGGGGCAGCGAGGTGGTGCAATGGATAGAGTACTGGCCTTGGATTCAGGAGGACCTGGGTTCAAATCTGACCTCAGACACTTGACACTTAATACCTATGTGACCCTGCACAAGTCACTTAACACTCATTGACCTGTGAAAAAAAAATTAAATAAAATAAGTTTAGAATGGATTGAAGGTGAGAGAGCCTGGAGGCAGGAAGATAAGTTAGAAACTATTGAGATGGTACAGATTATAATGATAGATATTTAAGGTCACATTTTTTTAAAATGAGTAACTAGGATGAAATTACCTCTGTAGTCTATGGATAGGAAAATATATCATGACCAAACAAGAGATAGAGAAGCTCACAGAAGATTAAAATAAATAATTTTCTTTGAATTACATTTTAAAAAGATTTTCAAACACATAATGAACAGTTTTAAACACCAGCTATGTGTCATTCTCTATGCTAAGTGCTAACACATACAAATTTGAAGGAAAAATATTTAAATGGGAAGTCTATTTATAGAAATTTTTATATTAAAATTTTCATTTCTCAGATACATAAGTAACTGAATCAAATGTAAAAACAAACAAACAAACAAACAAATAAAAGCCATTCCTCAATTGATAGATGGTCAATGGATATAAAGAGGTACTTTTCAAGGGAAGAAATCCAACTAATTAATAGCCATGTTAAAAATGTTCTAACTCACTAATAATTAGAGAAATGCAAATTAAAGAAATTTTGAGGTTCTATACCACACTAATCAGAATTAAAAAATAAGAAAAATAGCAAATGTTTCAAGGGCTATGGTAAAATAGGTACATTAATGCACTATTTTATGAGCTAAGATTTGCACCAGCCATTCTGGAAAGGAATTTGATATGTCCAAATTATCATTTCCCCAGTTATACTAGTACTAAGACTAAACCCAATATAAGGTCTTTGAGCTAATTCTGTGTTCTAAATTTTCCTCCTCCCTCCTCAACCCTCCCTATGAAATCAAGCAATTCAATATGTCATACTTGTGCAATGCAGAACATCTTTACCTTCCTCAAAAGTGTTTTGCTTTTTACTGCTTTCTCCCCCAATCTGCCCTTCCTTCCTTCCCCTCCCCCCCTTATCTCCGTCCCCTCCCTCGGGGCAAGAATATAATACTATACCTACTTGAGCATGTATGTTAGTCCTTCTTTGAGCCAATTCTGATGATATTGAGGTTCACTCACTTCCCAATTCCTTCCCCCTCCTCCCCTCCCCTCCATAAGCTTTTTTCTTGTTTCCTTCCTGTGAACTACCTCTATCCAGACCATCTCTCCCCTTCTCCCTCCCCCAGTCTATTTCTCCTACACCTCAACCCTATTTTTTTTTTTTTTTTTTGAGATATTTTATTTTTTCCGTTACATGTAAAGATAATTCTCAACTTTTGTTTATACATGCTTTGCAATTTCAGATTTTTCTCCCTCCCTCCCTCCCCTCCCTCCCCCCTCCCCTAGACAGCAGGTAATCTGATATAGGTTATATCTATATATATCTATACATATACATATAGATATATATATACACACACATATATATACACATAATAACATTAATCCTATTTCTGCATTAATCCTGTTACAAGAGAAAGAATCAGAGCAGTGATGCAAAACCTCAAAATAGAAAAAAAAAACAACAGCACCCAAAACAAAAGAAATAATATGGTTCAATCAGCATCTATACTCCACAGTTCTTTCTTTCTTTTTTTTTCTTGGATTTGGAGATCCTCTTCTATCACGAGTTCCCTGGAACTCTTCTGTACCATTGCATTGGTGAGAAGAATATAGTCCATCACAGTAGGTCAACACTCAATGTTGATGATACTGTGTACAATGTTCTTCTGGTTCTGCTCATCTCACTCATCATCAGCTCACGTAAGACCCTCCAGGTTTCTCTGAACTCTTCCTGCTCATCATTTCTTACAGCACAATAGTATTCCATTGTATTCATATACCACAACTTGTCCAGCCATTCCCCAATTGATGGGCACCCCCTCAACTTCCAATTCCTTGCTACCACGTAAAGAGCAGCTATAAATATTTTTGTACACGTGGGTCCCTTTCCCCCTTCCATGATTTCTTTGGGCAAAAGACCTAAAAGTGGGATTGATGGGTCAAAGGGTATGCACAGCTTTATCGCCCTTTGGGCATAATTCCAAATTGCTCTCCAGAATGGTTGGATCAGCTCACAGCTCCACCAACAATGCATTAGTGTTCCAATTTTCCCACAGCCTCTCCAACATTTATTATCTTCCTTTTTTGTCATTTTAGCCAATCTGATAGGTGTCAGGTGGTACCTCAGAGTTGTTTTAATTTGCATCTCTCTAATCATTAGAGATTTAGAGCATTTTTTCATATGGGAATAGATAGCTTTGGTTTCTTCATCAGAAAACTGCCTGTTCATATTCTTTGACCATTTCTCAATTGGGGAATGACTTGGATTCTTATAAATTTGATTTAATTCCCTATATATTTTAGAGATGAGGCCTTTATCAGAAGCACTGGCCTCAAAAATTGTTTCCCAGCTTTCTGCCTCCCTTCTAATTTTGGATGCATTGCTTCTGTTTGTACAAAAATTTTTTAATTTAATATAATCAAAATCATCCACTTTGCATTTTATAATATACTCTATCTCATGTTTGGTCAAAAACTGTTCTCCTTTCCAAAGATCTGATAGGTACACTATTCCTTTCTCTCCTAATTTACCTATGGTATCACCTCTTATGTCTAAATCATGTATCCATTTTGACCTTATTTTAGTATAAGGTGTAAGATGTTGGTCTAAGCCTAATTTCTGCCATACTATCTTCCAGTTTTCCCAGCAGTTTTTGTCAAATACTGAGTTCCTATCCCAGAAGCTGGAGTCTTTGGGTTTATCAAACACTACATTACTAGTGTCATTTACTACTGCATTTCCTGAGCCTAGCCTATTCCATTGATCTACCACTCTATTTTTTAGCCAGTACCAGATAGTTTTGATGACTGCCGCTTTATAGTAAAGCTCCAGGTTTGGTACCGCTAACCCACCTTCCTGTGAATTTTTTTTCATTATTTCCCTGGATATTCTTGATTTTTTGTTTTTCCAGATGAATTTTGTTATTATTTTTTCTAGCTGTATAAAATAATTTTTAGGTAGCCTGATTGGTATGGCACTGAATAAGTAAATTAATTTAGGCAGTATTGTCATTTTTACTATATTAGCTCTGCCTATCCATGAGCAATTGATATCTTTCCAATTATTTAGATCTGATTTGATTTGTGTGAAGAGTGTTTGGTAGTTGTGTTCATAGAGTTCCTGGGTTTGTCTTGGCAAGTAGACTCCCAAGTATTTTATATTACCTACCGTTACTTTAAATGGAATTTCTCTTTCTATCTCTTGCTGCTGGACTTTGTTGGTCATGTATAGAAATGCTGATGATTTATGTGGATTTATTTTATATCCTGCTACTTTGCTAAAGTTGTTAATTGTTTCAAGTAATTTTTGACTTGATTCTCGAGGATTCCTTAAGTATACCATCATATCATCTGCAAAGAGTGATAGTTTTGTTTCCTCCTTGCCTATTCTAATTCCTTTAATTCCTTTCTCTTCTCTGATTGCTAAAGCTAACATTTCTAGGACAATATTAAATAATAGGGGTGATAATGGACATCCCTGTTTCACCCCTGATCTTATTGGGAAGGCCTCTAATTTATCTCCATTGCATATAATACTTGCTGATGGCTTTAGGTAGATACTGTTTATTATTCTAAGGAAAGCTCCCCCTATTCCTAAACTCTCTAGTGTTTTTATTAGGAATGGGTGCTGTACTTTGTCAAAAGCTTTCTCTGCATCTATTGAGATAATCATATGATTTTGGTTGGTTTTCTTATTGATGTGGTTGATTATGTTAATAGTTTTCCTAATGTTGAACCAGCCCTGCATTCCTGGTATAAATCCCACCTGGTCATAGTGTATTATCCTGGTGATCACTTGCTGTAATCTCCTTGCTAATATCTTATTTAAGATTTTAGCATCAATATTCATTAGGGAGATTGGTCTATAATTTTCTTTCTCTGTTTTTGCTTTGCCTGGTTTTGGTATCACCACCATATTTGTGTCATAAAACGAATTTGGTAGAACTCCTTCTTCACCTATTTTTCCAAATAATTTGTATAATATTGGAATTAATTGTTCTTTAAATGTTTGGTAAAATTCACCCGTAAACCCATCTGGCCCTGGGGATTTTTTCTTAGGGAGTTCATTAATAGCTTGTTCAATTTCTTTTTCTAATATGGGTTTATTTAAGGATTTTATTTCCTCTTCAGTTAACCTGGGCAGTTTGTATTTTTGTAAATATTCATCCATTTCATTTAGATTGTCAAATTTATTGGCATACAGTTGGGCAAAATATTTCCTAATTATTGCTTTAATTTCCACTTCATTGGTGGTAACATCATCCTTTTCATTTTTGATACTGGTAATTTGGTTTTCTTCTTTCTTTTTTTTAATCAAATTAACCAGTATTTTATCTATTTTATTGGTTTTTTCATAAAACCAGCTCTTAGTTTTATTGATTAGTTCTATAGTTTTTTTGCTTTCAATCTTATTGATTTCTCCTTTAATTTTCAGGATCTCTAATTTAGTGTCTAATTGGGGATTTCTAATTTGTTCTTTTTCTAGCTTTTTAAGTTGCATGCCCAATTCATTAATCTCCTCTTTCTCTTTTTTATTCATGTAAGCATTTAGAGCTATAAATTTTCCCCTAAGCACTGCTTTGGCTGCATCCCATAGATTTTGGTATGTTGTCTCATTATTGTCATTCTCTTGAATAAAGTTATTGATTGTTTCTATGATTTCTTGTTTGGCCCATTCATTCTTTAGAATGAAATTATTTAGTTTCCAATTGATTTTCATTCTACTTTTCCCTGGCTCTTTCTTACATGTAATTTTTATTGCATCATGATCTGAGAAGGATGCATTTACTATTTCTGCCTTTCTACATTTGACTATGATGTTTTTGTGCCCTAATACATGGTCAATTTTTGAAAATGTGCCATGTACTGCTGAGAAAAAGGTATATTCCTTTCTATCCCCATTCAATTTTCTCCAGACATCTATCATGTCTAACTTTTCTAGTAATCTATTCACCTCTTTCACTTCTTTCTTATTTATTTTTTGGCTAGATTTATCTAATTCTGAGAGGGGGAGATTCAGATCCCCCACTAGTATAGTATTACTATCTAATTCCTCTTGTAACTCATTTAACTTCTCCTCTAAGAACTTGGATGCTATACCACTTGGCGCATACATATTCAATATTGATATTACTTCATTATCTATAGTACCTTTAAGTAAGATGTAATTTCCTTCCTTATCTCTTTTAATGAGATCTATTTTTGCCTGCACTTTGTCTGAGATAAGGATTGCTACCCCTGCCTTTTTTACTTTAGCTGAGGCATAATATATTCTGCTCCAGCCTTTTACCTTTACTCTGTGTGTATCTCTCTGCTTCAAATGTGTTTCTTGTAAACAGCATATTGTAGGGTTCTGGTTTTTAATCCACTCTGCAATTCGCTTCCGTTTTATAGCAGAGTTCATCCCATTCACATTCACAGTTATTATTACTGACTGTCTATTCCCCTCCATTCTATTTACCCCCTTTGTACTTTTCCCCCCTTCTTTCACCCTATTCCTCCTCACCGACGTTTTACTTCTTACCCCTGCCTCCCCCAATCTGCCCTCCCTTTTTATCACCCCCCTCTCTTTTCTTTACCCTTTTCTCCCTTGCTTTTGTCCTCCCTTCTCAGTCCCCCCCTTTCCCTTCCCCTTTTGTTTCCCTAAAGAGTGAGTTAAGTTTCTTTATCCCAATGAACGTATATGTTATTCCCTCTTTGAGTCAAATCTAATGAGAATAGGGTTGAAACCATGTTCCCCCCTCCTTTCTTTCCCTCTGTTATAATAGGTTTTTTTCCACCTCTTCATATGATATAATTCATCCCATTCCACCTCCCCTTTCCTCTCCTCCCCATAGACTCCCTTTTTATCTCCTTAATTCTTTTGTATCATCACATCAAAGACAATTTATATTTATACCCTCTATATAAAGTCCTTCTCTCTGCCCAAATACATTTACAGTTCTTAAGAGTTATGAGTATTATCTTCCTGTGTAGGGATATAAATAGTTTAACCTAATAGGGTAACTTTTTTTTTCCCCCTCTGTTTACCTTTTTAAACTTCTCTTGAGTCTTGTATGTTGAGATCAAATTTTCTATTCAGTTCTGGTCTTTTCACCAGGAAAGATTGAAAGTCCCCAATGTCATTAAATGTCCATCTTTTCCCCTGAAAGAAAATGCACATTTTTGCTGGGTAATAGATTCTCGGCTGCAATCCAATCTCCTTTGCCTTCCGGAATATCATATTCCAAGCCTTGCGGTCCTTTAATGTTGAAGCTGCCAGGTCCTGAGCAATCCTGACTGTGGCTCCATGATATTTAAATTGCTTCTTTCTGGCTGCTTGGAGTATTTTCTCCTTCACCTGATAATTCTGGAATTTGGCTACAATATTCCTTGGAGTTTTCCTTTTGGGGTCTCTTTCAGGAGGTGATCGATGGATTCTTTCAATGATGATTTTATCCTCTGATTCTATGATATCAGGGCAGTTCTCCTTAATAATTTCCTGGAATATGGTATCTAGATTCTTTTTCTGGTCATGGCTTTCAGGCAGTCCAATGATTCTCAAATTGTCTCTCCTCGATCTGTTTTCCAGATCAGTTGTCTTTCCAATGAGGTATTTCACATTTTCTTCTATTTTTTCATTTTTTTTATTCTGCTTGACCGATTCTTGGTGTCTCATGGATTCCTTTTCTTCCAACTGTCCCACTTTAATTTTTAAGGCATTGTTTTCTTCAGTGAGATTATGCACCTTTTTTTCCATTTGGCTAAGTGAATTTTTTAAGGTATTGTTTTCTTCAGTGAGATTATGTACCTTTTTTTCCGTTTGGCTAAGTGAATTTTTTAAGGTATTGTTTTCTTCAGTGAGATTATGCAGCTTTTTTTCCATTTGGCCAAGTGAATTTTTTAAGGCTTTGTTTTCTTCAGCTTCCTTTTCTAAGCTGCTGATTCTTTTTTCATAGTTTTTTTGTGTTGCTTTCATTTCTCTCCCCATTTTTTCTTCTACCTCTTGCAATTGATTTTTAAAATCCTTTTTGAGCTCTTCCAGGAAGGCTTTTTGTTCTTGCGACCAATTCACCTTCCCTTGTGAGGCTTCAGATGTAGACAATTTGAGGCTATTGTCCTCATCTGAGTTTGTGTTGGCTTCTTCCCTATTGATACAGAAGCTCTCAATGGAGAGGGCTCTTTTTTGCTTCTTACTCATTATTGCAGCTTATTTAATTATTCTTTAAGTTGAGGTCTGCTCTGGGGGCACCAGGGTCCCTGTTTTGGGCTTCTTGTGCAGGTGTATAGGTGCTGTGTGACCGGGCTTTTACTCTGAGGCCTTTATGGTGTGTGGAGATCCCCTGTCCTGCACTTCCTGTCTGATTGTGCTCGGCCAGCCAGGCGCCAGACCCCGGCGTCTGATCCCGCCGTTCGTGGCCCTCTCGGCCGGTGCAGGTAAGTTTTTCCACTGTCCTTCTTGGCCACCAGATTTTTGAACCAGGTTCCGGGAGCCTCAGTTGTTCGGCTGTGACCCGCAGCTCCTGCTGATTTGCCCCGACCCCCTCGGCGCTGGGTTGCTGCCCTGCGCTGGGCCTCCCTTTTGCCCGAGTCAGACCGACCTTTTCCTGAAGTCTTCTAAATTATCTCTGGTTGGAGGACTGTGTCTCTCTGTCTCTTTGCAGGTTCTGTAGTTTCAGAATCCGTCCAGAGGCTTGATTTAATGTTCGTTTTGAGGGAACAGAAGGAGAGCTCAGGCAGCTTGCTGCTTCCTCTCCGCCATCTACCTCAACCCTATTTTAAAGATGTCATCATGGGTTACTTAGGGTGGCACAGTGGACAATGCACCAGCCCTGGACCCAGGAAGCCCCAAGCCCAAATCCAGCCCCAGACATAAGACACCCCACCCTGTCTGCCCCACAAAGAAAAAAACATAAATGCTTTACAGATATCATCCCTTCTTATTCAGTTCAGACCTGTGTCCTCTGTGAATTCCTTACTGAGGTAGTTCTTATGAGTTGGAAGTATTATCTTCCCATGTAGGAATATAAACAGTTTGATTTTTTAATATTGCTCATGAAGTCTTTTTCCTGTTTACCTTTTTATTCTTCTTCAGGGTATTTGAAAGTCAAATTTTCTATTCAGTTCAGGTGTTTTCATAACCTTAAACTCATCAGAGTGGTCTCATAGAGAGAATAACATTCACACCCAGTTGGGAGGAGTAATCTATTTAACCCTACAGGAAAGTATGAGGGGAAGAGGATAAGGAAGGAAGGGTGGAAAAAAGGGAGTGCAGAGTAGGGGAGGGGACAGTCATAAGTAAAACACTTTTGAGGAGGAATAGATTAAAAGAAGATAGAAAATAGAGTAAATATCATGGGAAGGGAATAGGATGGAGGGAAATAGTTATGATGATTGATTATAATGGCAAAACATATGGTAACTACTTTGCTGGGCTAATATGAAAAAAATTATTTGTCAAGTTTAAGGTACTTTATTCAGGTTATGATGAACAAGATACTATCAGAAACACATGGAAAGACCTACATGAACTGAAGCAGAGTGAAATGTACTGTATACAAAATAATAGCAATAGTGTAGGATGATCTGCTGGGAAGCATGTGGTTATATTCAGCAAGGCAATGATCCAATATAACCCTGAAGGACTTATGAAAATGGCAACCCATCTGCAGAGAAAGAACTGATAGTATCTGAAAACAGATGGAAACACATTTTTTTTAATTATTTTTCTTCTTCTTTGACAATTCCTCAATCTGAATTTTGGTTTGTTTTTTTTTTTTTTTTTACTGTTTTCTCTTACAGCCCAGCTAACGTGGGAATGTTTTCCATGACTACTCATGTATAACTAATTTTGAAATGCTTCACTTCTAGTGGGTTGGGCATGGGAATGGAGGAGGAAGAGAAGTCAGAACACAAATTTTTAAAAAATTGATGTTAAAATTTGTTTCTACATATATTTTGGAAAATAAAATTCTATTCAATTAAAAAAAAGACTAAACCCAAAAGAGATTTTAAAAAGATGGTGGTAAAGAGAGTGAAACTTAGGAAGGGGCCCATCAACTGGAGAATATTTTAACAAAATGTGGTTCATGGATGTAATGGAATATTATTATGCTATAGGAAATGGAATAAGGTGCAGCTACAGGAAACTGGGGATATGTATGAAGTGATTCAGAATGAGAAGATTTGAATGGGGAAAACAATTCATATAACAAGATTATAAAGCCAAAGTACTATAAATATTTAAGACCTCTGAATGATGCAATGAGCAACAAGTGATGAAGAATGCTGTATATAACCCCCTCAGATAAATGAAAGACAGATTTTTGGACATTGTCAATGCAAGGATTTGTCTACTTAACTATGGCATATATCTAACAAGTTTTGTTGTTGTTTTCCTTTCTCAAAGGGATAGGAAGGAAATAACAGTTTTATTACTATTATTATTATTAAGATATAGTTAAATGAAAAAAATAATTTAGTCATTACAAGTAATGAATGATCACATTAGAATAGTGGTAGTAGCTGTGTGCATCAGGTGCTAAAGAAAATTAATGATTTATTAGAGAATTTTTTGTTAATTTCTGGAGTACTCTGAAAATTCTATGAGAAATAGCAAAAGAATACATAACTTGAGCATAGCTTAAATAGGAAGAGAACCCAATGAGAAAAGAAAGCATACCAGTATTCTGTAGTGACAGAAGTGTAGTTTCTTTAGTTTTGTATATTCCCTACCCTCCAAATACAGGGATCCACTATTCCCATTAATGATGCTTTTGCTTTGTTTGCTTGTGTGTGTGTGTGTGTGTTCTCTGTGCTAGTATACTCCATTGTTTTGCAAGAGATGTAAGGTGGTACTATTGTTCCTATGCCATTTCAAGTATAACAAGTACTTTGTGTGACTTAAGTTTGTTCCCCTTTATGGGAGCAGGGAGATCTTGGGATTATCACAAGTTTAGCTTCCTTGCCACTGAAGGCTTAAGTACTAGTAAATTGGAAATAGAGGTTCTATTGGAGCTCTTAGTGCCTGGACAAATGATGTTTCACAAAAAATTAACGAAATGGAGCAAGAGAACTAGAGATCAATCAGTATAGTTGAGAGAAAAACCACTAAGAAAACTGTAAAATATCATATATTTTATAAAAAAATGCCTTATTATTATTACCCTAACATTTAGTTTATATAGACCCAAAGATAAATATTTTAAGGAGCCAGGTGTTCTCCTAAATCCCTATCCCTCATACTTTGCAATTCTTTATTTTTGTTTTATATTTGTTGTTTGAAACCCATATCTTCTTTTGGAGTATAAGAATATAAGTTGGGGGCAGCTAGGTGGAGCAGGTGACAAAGCACTGGCCCTGGATTCTGGAGGACCTGAGTTCAAATCCAGCCTCAAAAATTTAAAACTTACTATCTATGTGACCCTGGGCAAGTCACTTAACCCTCATTGCCCTGCCAAAAAAAAATTATATATATATATATATATATATATATATATATATGTCTCTCTGTGTGTGTGTGTGTGTGTATTATTGATTTGGAATAGATAACCCCCAAATTGCCTTTCAAATCTGTGATTCTATGATTTAGGGCAGTTCTGCCTTCTCCCTCTTATTTTAGTAAAATATGTTATCTTTCTCAAGCCATCAATCCATTTCTTCCTTTTCTTTCTTTGTATTACATCTTAAAAAAAACTCGGGGAAGCTAGGTGGTGCAGTGCACTGGCCCTGGATTCAGGAGGACCTGAGTTCAAATCCGGCCACAGACACTTGACACTTACTAGGTGTGTGACTCTGGGCAAGTCACTTAACCCTCATTACCCTGCCAAAAAAACCCAACTCCCCCACCCCCCAAAAAACCTAAACAAAAACAAACTCTTTTTAGTTATTATTAGCACTTTTTCATATGCCTTAATTTACTCTTAGCTTTAGTCATTTTGGCTAATTATATTTACAATTTCTTGCTATACACCATAACTTATCCAACTGATTGGTACCACCTCAGTTTCCAATTCTTTGCCAAAGAAAAAAAAAACTATAATAAATATTTTTGCAAATATTTGGATCTTGTTTGCTTAAGACTAATCATTCTCAATCTTCCCTCTCTTTTACTTCACATTTTTTATTTTTCTCTCCTGTTTCCCTGTTGAGTATGTTTATATGTATGTGTATATGAGTACATGTGTGTATTCTTCCCTCTGTCCATGCACTATTGAAGAGTTCCATGTGCAGTCACATTAATTATTTTGGATACTTCCCTCCTTTATTTTTTCATTGGGACTTACAATGTTTTATTCTTTCCTTATGCTTAAGAAACTGTATCCTATTCCAGAGGTGTTAGGTTTACTAGTAGTAACTGTATGCTTTTGTAAAAAGCCAAGAGAAGATAAATTGAATATGAACCTTGGTAGACTAAACAATGACTATAGAACTGGACCCAATCCTGTGTCTGCTCTACCTTTGACTGATTCCCTAAATAATGGATGCCAAAGAAATAAGGAAATGCAAACTGTCATTCCAACCAGGTAGTACAGCCAAAACTGAAATCAAAACATCATAGAAGTCAAACCGGCCTAATGTTGTCTTGTCCTCAAGAGCCTTTGCTTTCTCTGCTGAATTTGTGGTAAAAGATAAAACTTAGAACAAAAAAAAAAAATGAAGTCCGTTTTAAGTAATTTCATCCAATCTCCTGTTTTTTTTTTTCTTTTTGCTATTTCTAACTATCTTTGAAAACGTTCAGAAACCAAAGCATTCTGAAAAATAAGCAAATGAGGTAATGAGTCATTTACTAGAGTTATTCTTAACTGTGTTTGCGTATAGGTAGTTGTGGTCAATGAACAGATCAATGTATTCATACTCAGAAAAATTAAATTAAAATTCCAACTCACTCTTGGCCATGCTAAAGTTTATTAATCTCCCAGATCATCAGTTTCCTCACCCGTGAAATGAAATGCTTAGACAAAAATTATTTTAAAATATATTTCCAGATCTACATGCTATGATTCTGTAAGAAGCCAGCCAATTTTTCTGTGAAACTTTGACAAAAAGCAGCTTTTCCTGCAATATACATATATTTGAAAAGGTAAAAATTATTTAGATGTAAGAAGCACTGATAATGATCTCAGTTTTCTTCTTAAAATTGGAAATCCTAGATATAATTATCTGAAAGGCCATCATTTTATTCCAGAATTTATCACTTCATTTCCTTTGTTGGGATCATCTTTGGGCTTTTCCTAAGATGGCTAAGAAGAGAAGATGAATTACTAATGAGAATGTGTAAGGATTATTTTTCACTTGCTGGAAGCCGTTCAAAAATCATGCTGAATCACTGCTGTAATATTAGAGTTTCAGAAAATTCCACTGGGCATCAGAAGGTGTTAAAGGGGTAAAAGAAGAATGAAGGACTTGAAGTTTTTCTTCTCATCTGATACATTCCTCTCATTAACTATCTGAAAGGTTTTAAAAAAAAAATTTGGAGGCGGGGTAAAAGCAGTATTACTTAAAAAAAATAATAATTTCCATCCATTTTAAGGAAACTGGTGAGGGGAAAAAAAAATTCTACACAGCAGCAGCCATATGGTCAGTGGGCTTTCAATAACAGGCTGCTTCCTCCGTTGTTTCCTCAGAGTTTGAGGGTCCATCTCTCAATTTGTTTTCCAAAGGAAATAATTAAAGATATGGATAAAAATGTGCCCTAACAAAAGACGGACCTGTCTTTTTTTTTTTTTTAAGAAACTTCTCCCTTTAGAGGAAATTATTGTAATTCTCTCCCTTCCCCTCCTTAGAAAAATATCAGGCTAGACACTAAAGGGGAGATTGGTTTACATCCCTGTAGAGGAGAGTATTTAAGGAAGCCCTTGGCAGTGTTATAGATTATAGTGAAAGAGATGGTTTTATCATGAGGCCATGAGGCCCAAGGCCACTTGAATGCAAACAAACACTTGATCTGCCACTCTTGATCTAAGACAGCCATGTGGAAAAATAGAAATTCCACATTTTAACCTCCTTGTCTCCTATAATTTTTTCTTTGCTAAACTTTTACTTTCAATGTTGTTATTACATTTTAACCAGCTTTTGTAGACAATATTTGAATCTCTCTCTCTCTCTCTCTCTCTCTCTCTCTCTCTCTCTCTCTCTCTCTCTCTCTCTCTTTCTCTCTCTCTCTCTCTCTTTTACTCTCCCTCTCCCTCTTTCTCTCATGCATATGTACCCATGAGCTATTTTTGTTCATTTCTCTGAGTTCTGTTATGTCCTTAAAACTATTTCTGATTCAAAATTAGATCATAAATCTATAGAGAAAAGTACTCATAATGATAAAATAACAATAATGATAGTATTAGTGTTATTATGGATAAGGTCCATAATTAAGTTTTCAAATTCATCATGGTTGCTCATGAATAACTATCATAGCTCTTCACTAGATTCCACTTTATTCAAGCCTGATTCCATTTTAAGCCTAATTTTTCCTTGCATTCCTCCTACTTTTCCCTCACAGAGATTCATCCTTTATTATGAAAAATGAAAAGAGTGAGAAGAGAGAAGGAGAAGGAAAGGAAGACAAAAAAGATGAACATGATGATGAAGACTAAGTAAGAGGAAAAATGAACGCAAAATAAAGCAATGACAATTTTTATGTCATGATACCCCTCTCTATGTTTCCCCCAACCTCTCCAAAGAAAGGTGTTTTATTTGTATTTAGCTTGGTAATTTGGAACTTTTTTTTCACAGTCACGAATCTCTCCTTTCTCTTATTTAGGGCCAACATTGTTCATTTTAACTGTGCAGCATTATTTTATATTGTTTTATGGATATTTCCTCCCTTCACATTTTCAGTGTTTTAGTCATTATGTCTATTGTTTTCTTGTCTCTGCTTACTTCATTTTTTGTCAGTTTTAGTGCTTCCATGGTTCTCTTTATTTCAGAGTTTTCTAAATAGAAGGTATCATATATCTATTTCCAAAAGATGAGAATATCCACAACCCCTCCAAATATGAGCTAATTACAAGCGTATTTATGCTAAGGATAGGGCCTATACCATTGATTTTACCACAATAAGGCCCGGACTAGGAACACTGAGGTTTATTTCCTTATTCATTCTATCATTCTGATTTGCTTTATTTGATTTATTAATATATCCAAAATTAACATTATGATTATTAGCCTTGAGATTTCCTTCCTTTATTTCTTTATTTTTTTGTAGTAGGTTTTAAATTAGAGTACATCCCAAATAATGTGGAGAGAAATTCCCTAGCAAATTCTGTAGCTGTGATTGGCTCAACACTTGAAGGGATTGCTGCCGTGGAATATCACACCTAATCCTGAGTGGTGCATTGAGGTTGCCTCTTGCCCATGGCAGTGGAAAGTGGTGGAACACTGTGGTTCTAACAAGGAAAATTAGCTTCTTCTCTTCCATTTTCTCCTTTCCCCCCATCTTTTCAGAGTGTGTGGCAAGTAACTTGCCTGTGAGTGGTGGGGTAGTGCCAACCCTTTCTGTATTCCTCCACCATCATGTTATTTTTATTTTTGTCTTCTATAGCAAGCTTGAAACTAGAATTTTAAATCAAATTTAAAATCCCTACATGACATTTCTGCTTTGTATTTCTTTCCTGAAAGTGTATGACTGAGATGAATGTTTCTAGCCTTGAGGGCAATCTTATGATTCAAAAGTATTGAGAATTCCTGGGTGCTCAGACAGTCTTGATGTCACCTCAGGAATCCACCCTACCTCTTCCTGCTTCTCCCTCTCTCTTTCTCTGTCTCTGTCTCTGTCTCTCTGCCTCTCTCTGTCTCTGTCTCTCTCTTTCTTCCTCTGTATTTCTCCTACTCCAGATCATTTTAGAAAAGATGTCTACTGACAGAAGAATGATTCTAATCCCTGGCCATGCATACCAGGAAGCCTGGACCTGTAGGTTTAGCCTTACAAAGTTGAGGTCAAGGGAAAATATTAATTCTTAATATTTATAGAAGTCCCACAAAATACTTCATATTTTGATGTTTCAATTTTCATCCTCCTGGGAGAGTATAACACAACTTCTGTTCCTGCTGCTTTACAAATATTTGTCAATATGTCTATTGTAATGCTCCTAGTACTCATATGTTATATGTTATGAAGTCCAAATTTCTTTTCTGTGGAGGCTATAGATAGCTGTTTTATGTTTTATATCTTATCCATGTTCCACATTCTTCCCTTTTGGAGTAGTTCCTCAGAAGAAGGTAGATGCAAAGTGATGGTGGAATATTAATTTGAGTCCCACAGTGTACTTTGAGATTTAATATTTTAAGAATCAACCCAAAGAGAATATAGTAATATTTCTTAGGTTTAATTCTTCAAAGGAGACTTGTGAGTCTTTTTTAAAGCTTTTATTTTCCATGGATAGAACAAATAACTCTCCTATACCTGATCTAATTTAAATTTGAGCCTAGATAATGATCTAGGCCAGATCTAGAAATAAACTAAGTCAAACCAGGGTTCTGGGAAAAGAGAGTAAAGAGAAATTGTGGCAAAGTGAACTAATTTTTCTAGCCCTTTTAAACTCATAGGACCATATAGAAATGTCCCAGAATATGAATAGAATGGAAACTAGCTGTGATGCTCCAGATTCTTTACCTTGCTATATCACCTTTTCTCTTACCTTTCAGTATGTTTTTTTTTTTGGTTTGTTTTTTGTTTGTAAGTTTGTTTGTTGCTTTTGGTATGTCTTCATCAATCCAGCGATTTTCCAGGGTTTTCTCATTCTTTCAGCATCCCCCACTCTCAAAATGACACCAGAGGAATATTGAGTGCCCAGGTTCTTTTCTGCACCCAGTTTCTGATCCTGGATTTGTTGGAGCACCTCACAATTTTCCTTGAAAATGATTCTGACTTCGATTCTGACAAGGACAGCAATGAGAGTAAAAATCAGTCTTGCTCTACTTCAAAAGTGCTTGGGTTGGTTTGACATAAACCCTTCCAACATGTGATTCTTATATATATATATTTAATTTCTACATAAGATGAATTTGTTTTGAAAGTCAGGTATAAATTTGTGTTAAATACATCTAGAGCAATTTTTCAGTCCATATCTTTTGTTTCCTCTAGAAACAAATCTTGTTTAAAAGATTTGTCCTTAATATGCACTCTAATATTTGTGTGGTGCATAAATATTTATGGTTATGACTTGCAAAATGACTTACTCACAATGCAGTACTATCCCTATGTTAAAATATATAGGTTAAATGTTTAAGTGACATTCCAAAAGTCATAAAACCAATAAAGTTTAAAAAGTCATAAGTGCAAATCTCGAGTCTTATTTAATACCCGTGTATGACATTTGGTAAGTCACCAAAACTTTCAATCCCATTTTGCTCTATAAAATCATGGGATGATTCTCTAAAGCCATTTCAATATCCAAATCCTAATATTCTAAAAAGTATTGGATACTGGTTTTGAAACCTGGTCTTCTGCCCCAAAGTCCAGGACTCTTTTTATTTCATTAAATATCTCATAATACAGACATATTGTAAAGTTGGAATTTAGAGAAATGTTAATTTTTTCTAGCAAACATCTAGTATAATGAAAATGTTAAAATAGTTTACTTTTTACTTAACAATGGTTGACTCTAGCTATAAATACCTTACTTGGTCAATAACCTATAACCCAGCAGCTTTCAAAATGGAATGTGGGATATTTATGTTTCTACTCAGAATGGCCTGTACATAAACTCTAAAATACCAATGTGTGCTGACCAGGACCACCTTTCTTGAGTAATAATACAACCTCTGCCGCACTCCCCTCCCCCTTTTGTAATGTCTGAGATCACTTACCTTACAAGGTTTGAATCATGCCTAACTTAACATATTAGGTGCTAGCTTAGCACTCACTGCACTAAACTAAACCACAGCTCATTAACCTTGGACTATTAAAAAAAAAGTAAGTCCTGTGAAAATGCTAGGCTAACTTTCCAGTCTAGGAACCAGGGGTCAGCATAACAAAGGAAGGAAATGCACAATGTGTGGCCATTATTACTATGAATGTCTCATTTTATTAAAGCAGTACATTTTTGAAGTGAGAAAGATGCTAAGTAAAATGATGCTTGATATAATATATTTCAAATCCAGTATATTTTTCTTTGCATTTTTCCTAACAAATACTGGATATGTGAATGGGAAGTTGAGAAAAACAAAGAAAACTATGAAACATTTGCATAGCTGTACTTAGGTTGAAGAGTTTATTTTATTCATGATAGGGCTTATGGCTCTCTACTAAAGCCCCCATACAGTATTTCTTCCTTATACACAAGTTACTCTGAATTCTATAAGGTTATGCTGACATAATGAAAGCTCTGCCAACCTCTATCAAGCTACAAATGTATCAGGTATTGACTGGGGGACAGATTTTCTGCCTGTTCTCTAAGAATCCTTTTAGCAAAGTTCAGAGAAATGCCTCATTAGAATTTTGTCCAAAAGTAGTGATGGATTTTTTTCCCCTTTCACAGCAACATGTAAAGGTGATCTGCTGATCTATAAAAGGATATCAATCCCTATTAAGTAAATAATAATGCCAGTGAAATCATAGGTCTTAAAAGTATTCAAGTAAGGTCTCTAGAACATTTAATGGTAAATTTTCACAAACTTGATTTGCTGGCTTCCAGGAAACTTTCATTGCTAAAATAAGTGAAAATGGAAGCTCTAAACATCAAGGTTAGAAGTCCCTTGATTCCTGAGCTCTGAGCATAAGAATTTTCAACATTTATTTTTAATTTTCAACATTTGTTTATATAAGATTTCCAATTTGAAAATTTTCTCCCTCCCCTCTCTTCCTCCCTCCCCTAGACAGCACGTAATCTGATATAGATAGATAGATAGGTAGATAGATAGATATGGATATGGATATGGATATGGATATGGATATGGATATGGATATGGATATGGATATGGATATGGATATGGATATGGATATGGATATAGACGTAGACGTAGACGTAGACATAGACATAGACGTAGACATAGACATAGACATAGATACAGATACGGTCACGGACACGGACACGAACACGGACATGGACATGGACACGGACACGGACACGGACACAGACATGGACACGGACACAGACATGGACACGGACATGGACATGGATACAGATACAGATACAGATACAGATACAGATAGAGATACAGATAGAGATACAGATAGAGATAGAGATACAGATATAGATATAGATATAGATATATCTGATCTCTTTGGGAAAAAGACCCAAAAGTAGTATTGCTGGGTCAAAGGGTATGCACAGCTTTATAGCCCTTTGGGCATAATTCCAAATTGCTCTCCAGAATGGTTGGATCAGTTCATATCTCCACCAACAATGCATTAGTGTTCCAATGTTTCTACAGCTTCTCCAACATTTAATATTTTCTTTTTTTTGTCATATTAGCCAATCTGATAGGTGTTAGGTTATACATCTGGGTTGTTTTAATTTGCATTTCTCTAATCAGGAATTTTCAACATTTAGGAGAAAAGCATATATCATTAATTTATTTTGAATTTTAAGTGATCAAGAACTTATTTTTGGAAGGAAGGAACATACAAAAGATAAGAACATGGAGGAAGTTGGGGAGATACAAAAATCATAGTGAGATTAATTTTGATGTAATAAAGTAAATCAAAGGTGGCACCTTCATTTGTTCTCATTAGAGCACATTACATGAAATGTGTATTTTGTTGGACTGAGTTCCCTTGTCTTCTATGTTTTTGGCTCAACACTGAAGGACTTCCATTTTGGGATGATACTGCAACAGTTTTTCTCTAGGTCCTTTGAATGTGACAGTGGTTTTGGTGAAAGAGTGCATCCAAAAGGATTAGCTAGTTAGCCAGGTAGATTTATCCATTAAGAACAAGAAGATGAAGGGATTCACCTTTTTTATTATTTCTTTTTCTTTTCTATACTGGGACTCTGAGAGCTTGCCCTGGATTTTTCTGATAAGGAATATGAGAATTGAAGTGGCGATTTCTCTCTTTATACAGAAACAGACAGTTTCTCTCATATGGCAGTGAAAGTATATGCTTGGATCTCATTATCTTGACCTCTTTTGCTTGATGTTCCTTATCCTGAACATGGAATACTAAACATCAATCCCGAGATGGATGTTCCTAGACATGATGGGTGTCAACATCATGTGTTCAAGAGTCCAGGTCCACCTGAGCTTAGAACATTGTCAATAGGTTGTAATTTCATAGATTGTACCTTTCACATAGGAGAAGACGGTGACTGCCAGAAAGATATAATCAAATATGACTAGGATTGCCAGAAGATGCTGATCTTTAGTAAATCCATCAACAGTTTGGAAAAAGAGTGAAGATAAAATTCTTGTTCAGTAGGCCCACAAAATATTTAACCATTTAAGGTTTTGTGTAATTTAAGATTCTAAATGTGGATTCTAATCTGTTCCCCCAGTTTTGGGGGAAACTGACTAAAATCACTGATAAAACAAGTTTAGGTTTTTAAGGGTTTATTGGAAAATAGAAAGAAAAAGATTGAGAACAGAATTCCAACAGCCTGGTATTCCTATCTTTCCTCAAATTTCCTGTGAAGTCCTCTGCCACCACCACTATCCAGTCAGGAACCCAAAAAGCCCCAGAGCTCTCCGCACAGGCTCCCTTTCCTCCTTCCTGTCTCCTCCCAGACCATAGGAGGCTCCTCAAGTTGATTGGCTGGTAGCTTTGATAGACAGCACCCATGAGCAAACGTCATTTCCTGATGCCAAGGAAAAGCCACAATGCCTCTGAGGCATTTTTCTCATGGTGGAGCTTTCCCACAGCAAGTCTAGAGTAGGTGGCATCATTTCAATCATTACAGTCCCCCCTTTTGTTCCTCAAAAAACAAAATGTTTCCTTAACGGAACAGTAAAAAGAATATAATAACTATTGCTAACTAATAATATGTGAACAACAATATAGAAAAGGAAGAGGAAAGTTTTGTCCAGAGGGGCGATTTTTTTTTTGTCCTCATGAACCGACGCTTTGACATTAGTTTTGCAAAGGGAGAGCCTCTGCAGAGGGTACATGTTACAGATGATGTATATTATAACAGAAAGGAGATAGTAAAAACTAACAAAACAAAACAGTTCATATAGAGTCTCTGATTTCTCTTGTCTTCTTGAAGTGGTAAGATGTCATCAGGAGGAAGCTGGATTCTGGTCTGGAAAACTGGATTATGGACTCTGGTCTGGAAAGCTGGATTCTGGACTCTGGTCTGGAAAGCTGGATTATCTTCTTTAACTGTTTGAATTACTGTAATTTTACTAAACCTTAGCATAGCATTGTCAATGATCAAATTAATAAATTCCATTACATTTCCTCCTTTATATCCTTAGACTTTTTTTTTTTTTTTTAGGCAATGGGGGTTAAGTGACTTGCCCAGGGTCACACAGCTAGTAAGTGTCAAGTGCCTGAGGCCGGACTTGAACTCAGGTACTCCTGAATCCAGGGCCGGTGCTTTAACCACTGCGCCATCTAGCTGCCCCTATCCTTAGACTTTTAATAAAGGGTTGAGGTAGTTATGCAATCAGTAACACTTTTTACCACCATGTGTCTGGATCAAAGCCAAATTTAGTATGTGTTCATGACACCTGAAAATGTTATGGAAAGGTTATCATACCATATCTCATGGTTCTGAGACAGCCAGTGATTGTGCTAGGCCACAGGTGAGTTCAACTGAGTGAGATAAAAAAGATAAATAAGTTCAGTTAAATTAGGTTAAATTAGGAGGGAGAGAGGATGAATACTGGACTGTGCCTAGTAATTGTGCTCTACATAGTCACCATCATAAGCAAACCATGGACTTACATATACCTGTCTCTCCTTTTGTTGCACATATATTCTCTCCAGGGCCTGCATCAGAGTTCACAGCAAGTTAGTCTCTGAAATGATAAGTTTCCATACTTCTGAAATCTCATTAATTTCACCAAAGACAGTATGATGGTAAAAATGCGTGCTATGCTGCATAACTGAGAATATATTAGGGATATATACAATAATTCCCTGAGCTAATTCTGTGTTCTAAATTTTTCTTCCTCCCTCCCTTCTCAACCCTTTCTATGAGATCAAGCAATTCCATATGTCATACTGGTGCAGTAATGCAGAATATCTTCGTCTTCCTTGAAATTGTTTTGCTTTTTACTGCTCTCTCCCCCAATCTGTCCTTTCCTCCTTTCCTTCTCCCTCCCCTTTTCTCCCTCCCCTCCCCCCACAAAAGTATATTACTATACCTACTTGAGTATGTATGTTAACCCTTCTTTGAGCCAATTCTGATGATATTAAGGTTCACTCACTCCCCAACTCCTTCCCTCTCTTCTACTCTCCTCCATAAGCTTTCTTCTTGTTTCCTTCATGTGAAATACCTCTCCCAAGACCATCTCTCCCCTTCTCCCTCCCCCAGTTTATTCCTCCTACACCTCAAACCTATTTTAATTATGTTATCATGGATTAGTTGGGTGGCACAGTGGACAAAGCACCAGACCTGGACCCAGGAGGCCCCCAAGCTCAAATCCAGCCCTAGACATGACACCCCTCCCCGTCTGCCCTAGAAAGAACAAAACATAAATGCTTTACAGATATCATCCCTTCATATTCAGTTCAGCCCTGTCTTCTGTGAATTTCTTGTGAAGAATTTTTGTTTTGTTTTGTTTTGTTTTTTGGTGAGGCAACCGGGACCAAGCAACTTGCCCAGGCTCACACAGTGTCAAGTGTCTGAGGTCACACCTGAACTCAGGTTTTCCTGAGTCCAGGGCTGGTGCTCCATCCACTGTACCACCCAGCAGCCCCTGAATTTCTTAGTGAGATAGTTCTTATGATTTCAAAGTATTATCTTCCCATGTAGGAATGTAAACCGTTTGATCTTTTAACATCCCTCATGAAGTCTTTTTCCTGTTTACCTTTTTATGCTTCTCCAGGATCTTGTATTTGAAAGTCAAATTTTCAACTCAATTCAGATCTTTTCATCACAAATGCTTGAAAGACCTCTTACTCATTGAAATCCCATTTTTGCCTCTGAAAAATTATACACAGTTTTGCTGGGTATGTGATTTTTGGCTGAAGTCCCAGTTCTTTTGCCCTCTGGAATATCATATTCCATGTCCTTTGGTCCTTTAATGTAGAAGCTGCTAGATCTTGCTTTATCCTTATTTGAATTTCTTTTTTCTAGCTTCTTGCAGTATTTTCTCCTTGACCTGGGAGTTCTGGAATTTGGCTATAATATTCCTGGAGGTTTTCCTTTTGGGATCTCTTTCAGGAGGTGATCAGTGGATTCTTTTGATTTCTATTTTAGCTGATGCTTCTAGAATATCAGGGCAATTTTCCCTCACAATCTCTTGGAGGATGGTGTCTAAGCTTTTGTTTTGGTCATGGTTTTCAGGTAGTCCAGTGATATTCAAATTATCTCTCCAAGATTTATTTTCTAGGTCAGCTGTTTTTCCAGTAAGATATTTCACACTGCCCTCTATTTTTTCATTCAATTGGATTTGCTTTACTGTATCTTGGTTTCTCATAAAGTCACTAGCTTCCATTTGTTCAATCCTAATTCTTAGGCAGTTATTTTCATCAGACAGTTTTTTAATTTCCTTTTCCATTTGGCTTTTCAAACTGTTGATTTTTTTCTCATGACTCTCCTGCATTGCTCTCATTTCCCTTTCCATTCTTTCTTTCTTTTCTCTACATCTTTCTATTTCTCCTACTTTCTCTTCAAAGTCCCTTTTGAGAGTTTCCATGGCCTGAGACTAGTTCATATTTTTCTTGGAATCTTTGGATGTTGGAGCTTTGACCCTGTTATTATCTTCTTCTTCTGAGGTTGTATTGTGGTCTACCTTACCCCCAAATAATTTTTTGATGGTCTTCTGCTTTCTCTGCCTACTCATCTTGGCTTACTAATTCTGGGCTTTTAACTCCTTCTTTAAGTGTGGTGCTGCTTCCAGGACACACTGTTCAAGCTACAGCGTGTCCTGGGGGATGATTAGGCTTCTTCTCAGCCTGCCTGGCCTCGCTTTCACTTGATTTTAAACTCTCCACTGAGGGGGGAGGGGGGTGCTGCTTCTCGGCTCCACTCCTGTTCTCATCTTCAGAGGGTTCCAGGTGTTTTGGGTTGAGGGGAGGCAGGCTTTAATCTCACCTGGCCTGTTCTCAGGTCCGGAGATAACCTCAGGCCTATTTACTAAGAAACCAACCATCAAAGCTTTCTGTGGTGTGGTTCTCAGCTTCTGATAAGACGGCTCCCCTGCTCCCCTCCCCCACCTGGGTCTCCCGCCACTCAGGATTTCTTCCTGGTTGCCTGCTGGGGTGGGAAAGTCGAATCCTTTCCCCCAAATCCACTGGTATCCCTGCACTTACCGCTCCCAGGTCAGCTGTTCAGTCCATCCGCGTGCTCGGTTACAGAAGACGCAGGTGCTGCAGCCGATTCAGAGGCACTGAGGCAAATTCCTCTGGTGGGTGTCTGGTGTGTTGGCCCAATTGCGGGGATAGGCTTCATTCGTGGCCCAGCATGCCCCCCCCCCCCTGAAATCTATCTATAGCTGGAGAAAACTCTCAACCCGTATTTTTGTGTGTTTTTCTGCCCCAAGGATTCTTTTATTGCTATTTTGGGGGTTATTGTATCAGGAGCCCTGTGAGCTTAATGTCTTTCCTCCGCCATCTGCTCCATACTCTCTTAATTTGCTTATGGTATCAACTTTTTTTGTGTAAATCATGTAAATCATGTAACCATTTTGAACTTATTTTATTATACAGTGTGAGATGTTGGTGTATATCTAGTTTCTGCCATACTGTTTTTCAGTTTTCCCAGCAGTTTTTGTCAAATAATGAGTTTGTGTTCCCAAAGCTTGTGTCTTTGGATTTATGATATCCTACATTAATAATAGTGATAATAATAACATTAATAAATAATGATAATATATTAGAAATTACAATATTCTTCCCATATGTGAATGTACACAGTTTAACCATATTGATTTTCTTATGATTTCTCTTTCATGTTTATTTTTATATGCTTCTCTTGTGTTTTGTATTTGAAAGTCTAATTTTCTATTCTGCTTTGGTCTTTTCATTAGGAATGCTTTAAATTTCTCTGTATCTTTAAATACATATTTTCTGCCCTGAAAGATTGTACTCTTTTTTTTTAATTTTGTGTTGTTTTAAGGTAGGTTATTCTTTGTTGTAATCCTACCTCCTTTGCCATGTGAAATATCATAGTCAAACGCTTCTGCTCCTTTATTATGGTAGCTGCTAAATACCATGTGATGCTGACTGTGGCTCTGTGATATTTAAAATGCTTTATTCCGGCTTCTCACTATATTTTCTTCTTACACTGGAAACTCCAAAATATGGATATAATAAGTCTGTTTTCATTAAAATTTTTTTCATTATTTCTTTCAGGGGGAGTTTGGTGGATTCTTTTTTTTAAATAAATATTTATATTTAGATATATTTAGAGAATCCTAAAATTTTCTTTTTCTAAAATGGGCTTATTTCAGGATTTTATTTATTCTTCTGTTAATCTGGGCAAATTTTTATTTTTGTAAATATTCATCCATTTAATTTATATTGTCAAATTTATGGGCATATATGTGGGCAAAATAGCTCCTAATTATTGCTTTAAGTTCCTTTTCCTTTTTTGTAAATTGACCCTTTTCATTTTTGATACTGGTATTTGAGTATCTTCTTTCTTTTTTTAAAATCAAATTAACCAAAGTTTTATCTACTTAATAGTTTTTATAGAACCTGTTCTTAGTTGTATTTATTAATTCTATATTTTCTTACTTTCAATTTATTAATCTCTCCTTTGATTTTCAGAATTTCTAATCTGATATTTAATTGGGACATTTTTTTCTTCTTTTTATTATTTTTTTAGTTACATTCTCTATCCATTGATATCCTTTTTTCTATCTTATTCATGTAGGCATTTTGATGTATAAAATTCCCTCTGGATTTCTTCAAAAGTTATTTCTGCATATATTGATAAATCTTGTTTTTTATAGATTTTGTTACTAGTGTAATCTGTTACTTTTGATAATTTTCCTAATATCAAACAAATCTTGAGTTTCCAGTTTAATCTAAATTAGTCATAATCTATATTCTCTTTGGTAATATTTTGCATCATTATACATTACAAATATCTGCTCATGTTTTCTCTCTCTGAAGTATCTTTTTCTACTTTGCTTATGAAGATCATATTTATCTCACAGGAGAAATTTGGTAGTATATCTTTTTTCCATTTTTTTCAAATAATTTGTGTGATATCTAAGGGATTTTTCTTTGTATGACCATTTGATAAATCTCACTGGTTTATTAATATGGTCCTGAAATACCCACAGAAATAAAGTAGATGAATATTTGAAGATATGTCATTTGATCATAGTTATATCATGTTAATATAAATACCACTTTAAGTTATAAATTAAGTATCATACAAATCAAATTATAAGTGAATATTTTAGAGACTAGACAAAATAATTTTTAAAATCATCTGGATGAATAAAGCAATAACCTCAAGGGAAATACTAGGGGTAGGGAGAATTTATATATGAAAGTTGACTAGCACTATGAGGTCTCAAGTATAACAAAACATTAAACATTAACATGATTTAATGCTGGTTAAATAACATAAAAGGCAATCAGTGGAACAGGTGAGGTACAGAAGACATCAAAGTAGTCAAATGTAGTAGCACAGTTATTAAACTAAAGACAAACTATTAGATTAAAGACTTCATATTAAAAAACAAGAAAAAATGGAAGTAAGTTAGAAAGGCATTAGGTGTAGATAAACAAGTCACATCATGTACAAGTATATAAAAGATTATACAAAGAAATTAAAGAATGGAAGGAAATGCATTTTATAACAATCTTAAGCAAATAAGGGATATAGAGTAACACAGAACAATTGAGTTATTTTTACAGAATAAAATTGAAAGGTTTTTGGTACAAGTTAAAAGAAGGCAATACTTATTAAAATATAAATCATTAGCTGAGGGAAATTAACTTTGCAACAGTTTTTTTCTAATAAATGTATGGTGTCCAAAAATATATGGCAATTGATGCAAATATATAGGAACAAAATGTTTTCTCCAATAGATACATTGTTAGAGCATATGAAAAGACAGTTATCAGGAAAGAAATGCAAGTTATCTACAACCATACATAAATAACAACAACAATAAGGTCCAAATTGACAATAATAAGAAAAACAAACTGAATTTCCATCCAACATTGCTCAGATTGGAAAGATAAACAACAAAAAAGTAAGGCTATGGGAGGAGATAGATAGATAGATAGATAGATAGATAGATAGATAGATAGATAGATAGATAGATAGATAGATAGATAGATAGATAGATAGATGGATGGATGGATGGATGGATGGATGGATGGATGGATGGATGGATGGATGGATGGATGGATGGATGGATGAATAGATATAGATAGATGATGAGAGAGACAGAGACAGAGAGACAGAGATGCAGTGTTGGTATAACTATAAATTCATTAGAAACACGTACTCCAATTCTCTAAACTGTATATATTCATTAACCATATGAGAATATTATCAGGTTTGTAAAACCCCAAATGGTCAATGCAAAAAATCATCTTCAGAAGCATATTTTTGTTGCTGTTGGTCTTGTAGCAAAACATGAAAAACAAAATAGATATCTGGGAACTGAAGGACTGATAAATTATGATACATAAGTCTAATGAAATAAAAATGTACTATGAGAAATGAAAAAGGTCATATTCATCTTTTTTAAATAAAAGTATTTTATTATTTTCCAGTTACATGTAAGGACAGTTTTCAACATTTGTTTTCATGGTATTTTTAGTTCCAAATGTTTTCCCACCCTCCTTTCCCTCCCTCCTCCCCAAGATAGAAAGCAATCTGATATAGGTTATATATGTACAATCACATTAAATATATTTCTGCATTAGTCATATGTGAAAGAATAATCAGAGCACAAGGGAAAAAACACCTCAAAAACAATGGGAAAAAACAGCCCAAAAGTAGAAACAGTATGGTTCAATCCACATTCATTACCCACTGTTCTTTTTTTCTGGAAGTTGAGAACATTTTTTAGCATGTGTTCTTTAAAATTTTTTTGATCATCGCACTGCTGAGAAGAGCCAAGCCTACAATAGTTGTTCATCACATAATGTTACTGTTACTGTGTGCAATGTTCTCCTGGTTCTGTTCCTCTCAGTCAGCATCAGGAAGTCTTTCCAGGTTTTTCTGAAGTCCTCCTGCTCATAATTTCTTACAGCACAATAATATTCCATTATATTCATATACCATAACTTGTTTAGCCATTCACCAATTGATGAGCATTCCCTCGATTTCCAATTCTTTGCCAACATTAAGAGAGCTGCTATAAATATTTTTGTTCATGTGGCTCCTTTTCCCTGTCCTACGATCTTTTTGGAATATAGACCTAGCCATCCTACCAGTGGATCAGAGGGTATGAACAGTCCCATAGCCCTTTGGGAATAGTTCCAAATTGCTCTCCAGAGTGGTTGGAACAGTTCACAGCTCCACCAAAAATGCCTTAGTGTTCCAATTTTTCCATGGCTTCTCCCACATCAATTATTTTCCTTTTTAGTCATATTAGTCAATCTGATAGGTGTAAGGTGGTACCTCAGAGTTGTTTTAATTTGCATTTCTCTTATCAATAGTGATTTAAAGCATTTTTTCCATATGGCAATAGATAGTTTTGATTTCTTCATCTGAAAACTGCCTGTTCATTTTGTTTCTTTTCTCTTTTTTTTGGTGGGGCAATTGGGCTTAAGTGACTTGCCCAGGGTCACACAGCTAGTAAGTGTCAAGTGTCTGAGGTCGGATTTGAACTCAGGACCTCCTAAATCCAGGGCCAGTTCTCTATCCACTGTGCCACCTAGCTGCCCCCTGCCTGTTCATTTTGAAAAGACTATATTAAAATAAACATAGGAATATTTATATGAACTGATTTACAATGAAATTAGCAGAACCAACACTATTTAGACATTGACTACAATAATGCCAACCTCATTTCATGTGGCTAAAAAAGACTCCCCTTTTTATTTCATATCAAATAAAATACTTATGGTTGCTGATGTTTAAGTCCATATTAAAAAAATATATATGTATATTAAAAACTATCAAATATCAATATCTTACTTGAAAGGAGTCAAGTAAAATTTCTTATTTTACTAAAAAATTAATTAGTCATATTTGAGTAAACAAAAGAAATAAAAGGAAAAATTTCCCATGTGCCCTGAGGAGTGTCAAATAATTGGACAGGGATTTGGAAAATATATGAAATTACATATTTTTTTATGTTCCTCCAAATAGAAAAAAAATATATATTAGCACTAAATCATCCATGAGTTTCCTACCATTGAGGAAAACTTGAAGAATAACTTCCACTGTACCTTAGAAGCCTTGTCATAGAAATTAATAGTAGAGTCTGTTGTAAATATTAGTTATATAGGTTTCTGCATTTGTTTTCCTAAAGGAAAAAAACACTCTTCTTACTAATTTTTCTTTACTTAGCTAGAGAAATCACATAGCTTTTCAGAAAGGGTTAACTAATTTCCTCTTCCTCTGGTAACCAACATTTTTTTTTCATGTGTGTGAGTGTGTGTGTTTGTGTGGGTGGGTGTATGCCCGTGTGATGTTCCCAACTAACCATTACCTGTCCAAAAGGAAATTAAAATGAAATACATCAGGCATGGTGGGACTTAACACTTCAGAGACTTATAAAGCAATATCTCCTAGTTGAATTGATTGTCACTTTAACTGCCCACAGCTACTCTTCAGGAAGGGAGCTCATGGTTTTACTATTCTTAATGGGACCATATTCCTTTTCCAATGGCTTAATTTGGGTTGTGCTGAAATTCCTATTAAAAACAGAGCCATTAATATTTCATTAAAAGAGCCTATGATGTCAGAGGTAGCAATTCAGGGTCTGCCAAGTTAAAAAGAAAACTACCTTTTCCTCCATAGTGTTTTACTAACATCATCATAACCAATCTTATATTTGCATTTTTCCTTAAACCTGAACAAAGAGCAACAGCAACCAGAGAAACATTATAGAGTCAGATTAATTTTTTAATTTTTTTTTTGTTTACTCACTTTTCCATTCTGAAGTCTTTAGGTTGCTTGGTTATATTTTCAAAGTAAGGACATAGAACTTGACTTCAAGGACATAAATTATCAAGAGATCAGCAAACTTGACAAGTCTGATATTTCACTTTCATATTGAAAACATAGTCCTTGATAGATGAGGTATGAGATCTGACCTGTGTTGAAATTGCCTTGTTGTTGTGTTTTTGTTTGTTTGTTTGTTTGGTTTTTTCCTATTTTTTTAATTTAGAATTTATTTAGTATTTTCCCCCAACTTATTTGTAAAAACAAATTGTGACATCCCTCCGTACCCCCCTTAAGAACTCAAGCAATTTAATATAAGCTATACATGGCCAGTCATGCAAAACATATTTTAAAACTATAGAAATAGGAACTAACAACAGCAAAATATACTTCAATCTGTATACCATCTGTTCTTTCTCTATTAATGGTTTGCATTTTTCATGTCTTTCTGATAGCATCCTGCTCAACTTTTCTTTCAAAATTACTATCAGTAGCTGTTTTAACCTCCATCCTATTCCCTCCCCTTGATATTTACTCCATTTTCTATCTTCTTTCACCCTATCTTTTCACAAAACTGTTTTGCTTCTGACTGCCCCTCCCCCAATCTGTCCTCCATTCCTTTGTCTCTCCCCCCTTATCTCCTTCCCCTCCCACTTTCCCTCTGACTGCCCCACAAAAAATAATTCTAAACAAATGATAAATGCTTTACAGATATCATCCCTTCTTAATCAATCCCCAATTGTACCTTCTGTCTAAATTTATTCCTATAATCCATCCTAATACTGAGAAAGTTCTTATGATTTAGAAGTATCATCTTCCCATCTAAGAATGTAAGCAGTTTTAACTTTAACATCTCTCAAGATTTCTTTTCTTCTGTTTACCTTTTTATTCTTCTCTAAGGTCTTATATTTGAACATCAAATTTTCTATTCAGTTGTGGTAAAATAATGGAATTTGGTATATGCCCAGGGGTCTGACTTGATTGACTTAGTAGTGTTTGAATTGGGTGTGAATGAGAAACTACTCAGTACCCATTTAAGGTGATTAGATCTTGAGCCACACTGGGCTTCCCTGTCAGACTTTAGTCTAAATTTAGCCAACCCTGAGAAGGAGTGTCTTCAGAAGCTGTGGACTGCATCATCAACAGAGAACCAGTCTCAGCTAAAACTACTTGAAGGACCTCCCCTTTGGGGGAGGGAGAAAAGCTAGAAAAGAGGACCCCAACAGGAAATAAGACACACTCTCATATACTCGCATACTTTCTCTCCCTCTGGCTTCAGAGATGACTAGAGATTGGCTGCTGACTCCCATAGAAACTATGGACCCCTGGTGGTGAGTTAAATCCAGCCCTTTTAATTTGCTGAACTGGAAGTGATGTTTGGGGTTTCTAAAGGTTTTTGTTAGAGCCAGGGATATTATCCATTTTCCTCTTTCCCTATTCCCTTGTCTTTGACTTTATTAATTTCATTTTTGCTGTGTATTTTATTCCTATGAAAAAAAAACCAATTTGTTTGTGGAAAAGAGGCTGTTAAACTCCTTTCTTATTGGCCTGGGAGAAATAACTAACAAGGCAGTTCAGAGGGGAGGAAGTTTTGGAATTAGAGGTCCCTCATTATTTTCTGAACCCAATATTACGGTGAGCCACCAAATTAACTCTCCACATATTAAATTTGGCTAGAGGTCCCTCATTATTTTGTAAACCCCAATATCATGGCGATCCACCAAATTAACTCTCCACATATTAAATTTGGCCCCTACACAGTTCAGTTCTTTTCATCTTGAATGCCTGAAAGTCCTCTTTTTCAGTGAAGTCCCATTTTTACCCCTGAATTATAATACTCACTTTTGCTGGGTAGGTGATTCTTGGTTATAATCCCAGTTCTTTGCCATCCAGAATATCACATTCCATCCCCTCTGCTTATAGAATTTGGGGGCAATTTTTCCTGACAATCTCTTGGAAGATTATGTCTAAGCTCTTTTTCTGATCATGGTTTTCAGGTAGTACAATAATTTTGAATTATCTTTCCTGGATCTATTTTCCAGTTGTAAAGAATTGATTGTTATTTGAGGTTTGTATGACCCCATCTTTTGGCTAGAAATTTAAAAAAAAAACCTCGGAACGCACACTGGCCTCTGGGGCTGCACAAATGGCATGGTGCTCCACCCACTGCTTGTATCTGTTGCAATGGCACTCACATCATCACCACTCGCAGATGCCTACATGGGCTTGGCAAAATTATAATGATTGGAAGCCTAGTGAGGGCAGTCATGTGACTGTCAGAGTGGCCAGTCAATTGACTGGGAGCTGTGTGTGAGCAGCCTGGGGTCTGCTGGTAAGAGGGGAGGAGCTTCTCCATTCTAGTTGGAAGCTGGAAGGAGACAGGACGCTGCTGTGTATTCTCAGCTGATTCCTGGGTGGTGGTGTTATTCAGGTTGTATAATTTCCCTTTTCCCCATTTCATATCCTTTCCCTTGATCCTACTGATCCTGTTTGTGCTTTTTTTTTTTTTAAGTTCATTCTTGTTAAATAAATCCTACTCTGTTTTGAAGGAGGCTGCTGGTCTCCTTCCTTGCCCCAATATGCCACTTAGCTAACACTCCCCAATTAAAAATTGGTCCCCACACAGGTCAGCTATTTTTCCTGGGAGATATTTCACATTACCCTCTATTTTTTCATTGATTTGGATTTGCTTTATTGTGTCTTGGTTTCTCAAAAAGTCATTGGCTTCCATTTGTTCAATCCTATTTCTTAGACAATTATTTTCTTCAAAGAGCATTTCCATTGGTTTTTCTTTTTGTTTCTTTTTTCCCATATAAATATTTTATTATTTTCCAGTTACATTTAGAGATAGTTTTCAACACTTTTTAAAATAATCTATCTAGTTTCAAATTTTTCTCCCTTCCTCCCCTCCCTTGCCCCTCCCAAGAGAGCAAGTAATCTGATATATATATATATATAATATATATATATATATATATATACACACACACACAATCACATTAAACATATTTCTGCATTAGTCATGTTATGAGAGAAGAATCAGAGCAAAAAGGAAAAACCTCAAAAAAGAAAAACAACAACAACAAAAATAGAAATAGTATGGTTCTATCTTTATCTCAATTCCACAGTTATTTTTTTCTGGATTTGGAGAACATTTTTCAGACCTATGCAGAGGAAAACAATTTATGTCCAAACAAGAGATAGAGAATATTATGAAATGCAATGTGAATGACTTTGATTACATTAATCAAGCATTTATTGAGCAGGATTAATTTGCAAGCAATGTTTTAAGCCCCAGAGACACAAAGAAAGACAAAAACAAACAATGAAAACAATCCTTTCTTTCAATGAGGTCACAGTCTAATGGCAGACTAGGCCATGCTCACAAAACACACATACAATATTTTAACCTAGATCTCTCTTGATTCTTTCCATTCTACCACACTAATAAGAATAACCCTTATGCTCTCATTATTAACATCTCATAAATTATTTATTAAAGGAATATAAGAAATTCCCATTTGAACTTTCTTGTTTACTATCATTGAAGCTTTATTATTTAAAAGTTTCCTTTTGCAGGGTATCGACAGTTGCCAAAATATCTAGAAGAAATATAAAAAAAGAAAATAAAGTTTGTTCATTTTTTGAAAAAATCAAGCATAAGTTTTATATGGTGAACAATGCTACATGTCACATGAGCAAGAATCAATAAAACATGTTGCCAATATATGAATTAGGGTTGTCAATGCAAATGATCACTTAATAAGCATTTATTGAACTTTTCCTATGTGATAGACACTTGATACAATTAAAAAGGTGAAACAATCTCTTCCCTCAAGGAACATACATTCTATTATAGGGTTATAATATATTGATACACAAATAAATAGAGTTCATACATAACAGATACATAAGAGTTCAGAAATTAAAAACTTGGAGAATCAGGAAAAGACTTTAAAGGCAGGTATCTTGATCTGAGCCTTGAATGGAATAGAAGAAGTGGAGTTAAAAAAAGAGATAGGGAGAGAATTCCAGGAATGGAGGGTAGACTATGGTAATACAGAAAAAGGTATAATCAGACATGAAATATAGGCTAGAGTCAGATAGAAAAGTATGTACAATTCCAAATAAAGGCATTTATATTTTCTTCTAAAGTCAGTGAGAAAGCATCTTGAATAGAAAATAGAAATACTTAGTCCTGTGCTTTGGGAGAATCATTTTGGCAATAGTGTATGTGTGGATTAAAAATGGGAGAAGCTGGATTCATGGCCTTCATAGCTTCTCTCAAATTCTTTTTTGTTTCCTTTTTAATTTTACCCAACTAAAGGTTCATTAGTTTTATTAGAATAAGGTTTTAATTTTCATTAACAAGTTTATTATTAACAATGCTCTCAAAATGAGTTAATTGTATTCCCATATGGCTTTAAGAAATTTGAACATCCTCCAATATTATAATATTTTATTTTATTTTAATATTGACATATAGAGTATTTTATTTAAAATATATTTAAAATATATTGTAACATATTGTGTATATTTCCTATTGTCTATATATGGTTCTAAGTTAATTTCTTTTCGTTTTTTCAGCATTTAATTTGTGTCTATCATAGCTGATAAAAATCCTCCACTTAGATACACAGATTCAAATGAATGAAGACCAATTTTGCCTCTGCTTAATAAATCAAAATACTCTTTTTTCTGTGTCTTCTATTATACAAATAAGTTTTTTTTAAACACTTACTATAGGTCAGGCATTGTGCTAAATTCTACATATATCTCATTTGATGTTCATAACTACCCTGTGTGGCAGGCACTATAATTAACCCTATTTTGAGGTAGAGAGAAGGTAAGAAATGTGTGCACAGTCAAACAACTAGTGAGTATTTGAAGCCATATTTGAATCTAAGTCTTTCTGACTCCAGGCTTGTACTCCATGATGTCAGCCATCTACCTGCCTTGTATGAATGACACATATTCCCAATATTTATCAGTTGTTCTTGCAAATCAAATGTAAGGTGTTACATTTTATGTGTTAGTAAGTGGGTTTAAAATACTGAAACTCCTCATTTATTTTATCCATTTTGAAACTCTAATATTGAGTTGTTTACTCTAATCACATGTTTAGCTCTAATTGTTAGACTGTGTTTTATCATTACTTCTTTATTACCGATAAAAAAGAAAACATTTGGGGGCAGCTAGATGGTGCAGTGGATAGAGCACTCTCCCTGGAGTCAGGAGTACCTGAGTTCAAATCAGGCCTCAGACCCTTAACACTTACTAGCTGTGTGAACCTGGGCAAGTCACTTAACCCCAACTTTCTCACTAAAACCAAAACCAAAACAAAACATTTTTAAGTCAATTGTTGTCATTATGCCTAGTTTTGGTTACTTTATTATGCTATTAGTCTATCTCCAAAGGCTCTGTCCCTCCTCCCCACTCTCATTAGCATGCCCATTCTCACATTTCTTGATTTTAATTGTAACATTAATTTATTTTCTGACCTATATTTCTTTACATACGTATATTCCAATTTTTATACCTTTTCATCTTCCAGTCATTTAAGTAATTATTTCAACAACTTCTCATAACACTGGGAGACTAGAACAAGATTTACAATGAATCAGGTGGTTCAAAAAAGTCATTTTTGTCATCATGCTATTGGACAAAGCAAAGTTAAAAACTGAACAATAATAATAGTTATAAATAAGAAGCTATATCATACTTAAAGGAACCATGGAATATAAATCAATGCAAATACTTAACATATAGCATAAATGGGCTTGCTTCTAAATAATAAAGAAAAAGTGAACAGAATTGGAAAAAAATAAACATATTGATAGTAACCATAGTAGTTGATGATTTAATCTTCCTTTTTTGGAGATGGATAAATCTGACAGAAACAACCCAAAAAGTAGAACTGAACAGACTATTCAGAGACTTTCTGATAATAGTGTCATGGAACTGATTTTATTTGCATTATATAATCAAAATTATCCATTTTATCTCCTGTGACCTTATTTCCTGTTTTATCAAGGGCTCTTCTGCCCATAGTTGTAAAAATATTTCCTCTTACTTTATTATTTGTCTTTAATATAACCTTTTGTATCTAAAGCCCATATCTAGTCATACCTTATTATAACATACACTATAGAATTTTGGTCTAAACCCAATTTCTAAGAAACTACTGTCCCAGTAGTTTTTGACAAATAGTGAATCCTTACCCCAGACAGTTGGAGTCTTTGTTGTCTCTCCTCAACCTGTTTTCCAGGTTACTTATTTTAAATAATATATCCCTTGCATGTTCTATTTTTTTTCAGTAGTTTGACTTTGTCCTAATATTCCTTATGATCTCTTAAAATGCTTTTTTCTCCTTTGTCCAATTATTCTGTTTAGGGATTCTCTTACTGGGATAAATTTTTCCACATTCCATTCTAAACTTTGCTATTCTTATTTCATTTGTTAATCTCCTGTTTCATTTCTTTCAGGGAATTACTGTGTTATCAGGGTCAAATTTGTTTGTTTGTTTGTTTGTTTGTTTCTCTTTGATCATGTCTTCAGCCTTTCTCCATTTACTCATGTCTTTAACCTTAGTTTCTAGATTAGATCTTTTGCATTTGTGTGTTAATAGATACTTATATGATTATCTGTTATATTTATTTATTCATTCACTTACTCATTTATTTCTTTCTTTATTTATTTACTTAGACTTTTCCCCAGGTTATATGTATAAAGACATTTTCACATCAATTTTTAAAAATTTGCATTCCAAATACACTTCCTCCCTTCCTCCACCCCTTAAGAACTCGACCAATTCAATATGTTATACATTAGTAAGGTTTTGAAAGAAAACAGACAAAAAAACATTAGAAAGGTGAACTAACAAAAAATATATATTTCAATCTGTGTTCAGATACCATCAGTTCTTTCTCTGTAGATGGATTGCATTTTTGGTTTTTTTGCGGGGCAAGGCAGTTAAGTGACTTGCCCAGGTTCACACAGGTAGTAAGTGTCAAGCATCTGAGGGAGTATTTGAACTCAGGTCCTCCTGAATCCAGGACCAGTGCTTTATCCACAGTACCACCTAGTTGTCCTCAGATTGCATTTTTCATAAGTCCTTCTGATAGTATTCTGCTCATCATTTCTTATAGTTACAATAGTGTCCCATCATAATCTCATCCCACAATTTATTCAGCTTTTCCCCAAAAGTTGGGCACCACCCCAATTTTGATTTCAACTTTTTTAAAAATCTGTTTTAGGATACCAACCTAGTATTGGTATTGCTAGGTCGAAGAGTATGCATGGTTTTATAGCTCCGTGGCCATAGTGCCAAATTGCTTGACAGAATGTTTGAATCAGTTTACAACTTTACCTAGAATGTATTAATGTCTCATTTTCCCCATATCCCCCACAACATTTGTCATTTTCTTCTACTGTCCTATTATCCAACCCAATAGGTATGAGGTAGTACCCAGAATTGTTTTGACCTGAATCTCTGGAAGTTAGAGCATTTTTTTTATATGGCTATGGGTGGCTTTGATTACTTCATCTGTAAACTTCACGTCTTTTTCTCATCTATCAACTGGGGAATGACTCTCATTTTAACAAATTTGACTATGTCTTTGAGAACTGAGGCCTATCAGACAAACTTTATTTATTTATTTTTTTTTACGGTTACTATTGCTAACTTTATTACCCTCCATCCTATTGCCTTCCCTTGATATTTTCTATCTTCTTTCACCCTATTCCTCCTCAAAAGTGTTTTACTTCTGACTGCTCCCTCCCCCAATCTTCCCTCCCTTCCTTCAGCCCTTCCCCTTTATCCCTTTCCCACAGGGCAAGATATATTACTATATCCAATTGAGTGTGTGTGTTAGTCCCTCTTTGAGCCAATTCTGATGAAAATAAGGCTCAGTCACTCCCCTGCAATTCACCCATCTTCCCTTCCACTCCATAAGCTTTTTCTTGTTTCTTTTATGTGAGATTCTTTACCTCATTCCACCTCTCCTTTTCCTTTTCTCCCAGTGCATTGTCCTCCCTCCTTAATTTTATTTTTTTTTTAAGATAACCACGTGGGACAGTTAAGTGGTGCAGTATACAAAGCACTAGCCCTGGACACAGGAGGACACAAGCCCACATCTAGCCTGAGACACCCAACACTCACCAGCTATGTGACCCTAGGCAAGTCACCTAACCCTGGAAACCTCACAAATAAATTAATAAATATATAAATGAATGAATGAATAAAATTCTTTAAAGATATCATCCCTTCATATTCAACTCAAACCTGTGCCCTCTAAGTATACTCTATTCAGCTGAACTAATAATGAGAAAGTTCTTATGAGTTATAAGTATCATCTTTCCATGTAGGAATGTTAACAGTTTAACCTTTTAATATCCCTCATGATTTTCTTTTCCTGTTTACCTTTTTATGCTTCTCTAGGGTCTTTCATTTGACAGTCGAATTTTCTATTCAGTTCAGGTCTTTTCATAAAGAATGACTGAAAGGCCTCTTTTTTATTGAATTCACATTTTTTTCCTAAAAGATTATACACAATTTTGCTGAGTAGGTGATTCTTGGTTGTAATCCCAGTTACTTTGCCCTCCAGAATATCATATCCCAAGCCCTCCTATCCTTTAATGTAGAAGCCGCTAGATTTTGTATTATCCTGACTATGGCTCCACAGTACTTGAATTGTTTCTTTCTGATTGCTTGCAATATTTTCTCCTTGACCTGGGAACTCTGGAATTTGGCTATAACATTCCTGGAAGTATTAATTTTGGGATCTCTTTCAGGAAGTGATCAGTGAATTCATTCAATTCATTTTTTACCATCTATTTCTAGAATATGAAGAAAATTTTCCCTTATTATTTCTTGGAAGATGATGTCTAAACTCTTACTTGGATCATGGTTTTCAGGTATACCAATGATTTTCAAAGGTATCTCTCCTGGATCTATCTTCCAGGTGAGCTGTTTTTCCAAGGAGATATTTGAAATTGTCCTCTTTTTTATTCATTTGCATTTGATTTGTTGTGTCTTGGTTTCTCATAAAGTCACTAGCTTCCATTCATTAAATCCTAATTCTTTTTTTTTCCAGTTTCCCAAGTTTTATTGCAATACTGTGAGTGACCACAGGGAGAGAACCAGAAAAGTGGAAAGATATCTCTCCATTAAATCCTAATTCTTAGGCCATTATTTTCTTCAGAGAACTTATGTATCTCCTTTCCCATTTGGCTTTTCAAGCTGTTGACCGTTTTATTGACTTTCCTCCATCAATCTCATTTCTCTTTATAATTTTTTCCTCTACCTCTCTTACCTTATCTTCAAAGTCCTTTTTGAACACTTCTATGGTCCACAACCAATCATATTTTTCTTGGAAGCTTTGGATGTAGGAGCTTTAACTTTGTTATCTTCTTCTGAGGGTGTATTTTGATATTCCTTATCACCAAATAAACTTTCTAGGGCCAAGATTTTTTTTCTGTCTGCTCATTTTGTCAGCCTATTTCATGACTTTTAACTCCTTCTTAAAGTGGGGTACTGCTTCCAGGGCACACTGTCCCAAGCTTCAGATGATCCCAAGTGGTACAATTTAAGAACAGGCACATTCACCACTACCCTGGCCTGTGCTCTGGTCTGTAAGGGACCACAGGTCTCCTTGTTCTTTAAGCCATGAAGAGAATTCTGTTACACTATGGTTGAAAGCTCTGGCATGTCTCCACCTCTCTCCCACCTTGGCCATCACTGAAGACTGCTTCCTGGTTCCAAGCATGAGCAACACAACAGAGTTCAGCCACTGAGGCAGCAGAGACCTCTGAAATCTCCCCTTCCAGACAACTACTAGACCTCCTTATTGGACTGTGACCTGAGTTCCAGAAGTAGCTGTCACTACAGCTGATTCAGAGGCTATGGAGGCCTTTTTCCCTGGCATAGCCTGCTTGGGCCTGGATCTGTGCTGGTGCAGTCCAGGTATTGGCTCCTAGGCTCCACTCTCACCCCAGTACAAAAGACCTTTCCTGCCAAACATTTAAGCTGTCTGTGGGTGGAGAAAGATCTTATTCTGTCCTTTTGTAGGTTCTGCTGGTCCAGAAATTTTCTTATAGAATCATTTGAAGCTATTTGGAGGGAACATGTGGAGAGATTCGGAAAGTCACTGCTTTTCCTCAACCATCTTGCCTCCCTGGATAGCCAGGATATATGCATTCTAGGATGAGGTGAGCTGGCTCTCTTTTTTCCTATTCAATCCACAACCTAGATGTGTGTACCCTGGAAGAAGTTTGAAACCACTATCATAATCTTTGTCTTCTACCTCCTGGAGGCCAGATGAAGGTGTTGTCTTTGGCTTTGTCACATCCAAAAATCACCATCCAGAAGTTGGAATGCCCCCCCACACACACACACACTCACACACACACAGCAACCCTGAGAGTCCCTGAAGAAGATTAGAAAAACCTGGTGGTCTCAGACATCTTGCTGCTGTTTAGTCTTTGTACTATTCGTGTTTCTTTCTATGACTCCAAAAGCAGTTTCAACTTCTGTCCTCTTAGAGGGCTCAAAAACATTTTGGTGCTTCCCAAATCTGTATCACTGCACATTGATGATGGGCTGGCCTTGTTACCTGCTGCTGCTCTGACAGACCAGAACTGAGATCTTACTGAGTTCTGGACTCATTTATTGGAGCTTATCTCTGTTCTGCTTCCTGCTTCCTCTAGAAGATCCTCTCTTTGAGTACCCATGGAGTTTTGCTGTGTTCTTAGGAAGTCCTAGACTAAATGAAATATTTTATTGGTGGTTAACTTTGTTCTTCTTATTTGTTGTTTTTCTGGTGTGGCCTTTTCAATATTTGCTTTGACAATTGTGGAATAATAGGACTCTGCTAAAAGCCTTTTTTTATCTTGACTAAAAATATTTTTAAAGAAGTTTATTTTTGCACAAACAAATCTAATGCAAGCAAAATCAGAATGAAAGCAGTATGCTGGGAAACATTTTTTACAGACAGTGTTTCTGATAATGGCCTTATTTCTAAACCATATCAAGAACTGAATGAAATACAAGTCATTCCCTAATTGAGGAATGGTCAGAGGATATGAAAAAGTAGTTGTCAGATGAAGAATTTAAAGCTCTATATAGCCATATTTAAAAATGTTCTCAATTAGTACTGATTAGAGAAATGCAAATTAAAACTACTTTGAGGTACCACCACACATCTACACAATTGGCCAATATGTCAAAAAAAGGAAAATAATAAATGTTGGAGAAGATATGGGAACTTTGCAACATTAATGCACTGTTGGTAGAGTTGTGAACTTATCCAAACATGGTTCCAATTTGGAACCATGCCCAAAAGGCTATAAAACTGTGTATACCCTTTGACTCAGCAATACCACTAGTAGGTCTATATCTCAAAGAGATCATAAAAATGGAAAAGGACCCACATGTAAAAAAATATTTATAGCTGCTCTTTTTGTGGTGGCAAAGAATTGAAAATTGAAGAAATTCCCATCAATTGGAGAATGGCTAAACAAGCTGTGGTATATGAATATAATGGAACATTATTGTGCTATAAGAAATGAGGAGGTAATTTTCAGAAAAACCTGGAAAGACTCACATGAATTGATGCTGAGTGAAATTAGTAGAACCAAGAGAACATCATACACAGTATCAACAACATCATATGATCAAGTGTGATAGACTTAGCTCTTCTCAGCAATACAATGATCCAAGACAATGACAAAATAATTTTGATGGAAAATGCTCACCACATCAAGAGAAAAGAAGTATTAAATCTGAATGCAGATTGAAGCATACTATTTTCATTTATGTTGTTTCTTCTTTTGTATTTTTTTCAGTTTTTTTCTTATTCTTCTCTTAGTACATGACTAATGTGGAAATGTTTAACATGAATATGATGTATAACCTACATCAGATTGCTGCTGGCTTCAGGAGGGGGAAGAGAATGAAAAGGGGGAGAAAATTTGGAACTCAAAATCTTACAAAAATCAATGTTTAAAACTACTTTTACTTGTAATTGGAAAAACTAAAGTAAAATAAAATAAAAAAGAGCTGCTTCGTTCCCAAATGTACTGGTTTTTGTTTGTCTAAAATATGACTGTCTACTATTTTACATATGTGTGTATGTATATGTGTCTAATTTTAGCCATCTATATGGTAGAGGGGGGAGAAGAAAATAAAGAAATTTACATAAAACATCATTATATATTTAAAAGGAATGGCAAGTTATACATAATATATGTGTAGTTTCATGTGAAGTCATTTTTTTTAATTATAATGTTATCAAAATGCTTATTTTATTCCATAAATTAAAAAAATTAAAAAGGTAAAAGGTGAAATTCCACTATCAAGAAAGTTCATTCTACCTATTTATGACAGAAGCCTTGTCTACAGAGCCAATAACTGCAAAAAAATCCATGTGATTATATGACACAGGCCACATCTTAGTTTTCAATTTAGTTTCCATAGAAGAGACAGCGCTAAAAAGCCTCATTTGTGAGTAGTCTTCATACTAATCAATGGAACCAGACAATTGGTACCTTGCCAAAAATTAGAGAACAAAAAGAAATAAAATAACATTTTTTGACCAGATTGTTACTCAAAAGGACACATGATATCCACCTACATATATTTAAAATCCATAAACACTAAAGTAACAGGAAACATTTATCTTGTTACAACAGAGGAAAACAAGTGATAACAAGATAAAGAAAGAGATGTTGAGTGAATAAAGGGGAAAAACATTTGATGATGTGGACTTTTGGACTCCTGAATATATTTTGAAAAGAATGGATGAAACCACATTCTCTGAGTTTTCCCTAGCTTCTTTGAACACATTAATCAACAGATTCACAAGGGATCAGTTTTAACTCAGCAAAGGGATGGGCTAACGATGGACGTCACTGTGTGCCTTGATTTCTAATGTGATAGGCCATTGATAACATCCAAAAGATTAATCTCATGTTGTTTTTGACATGGCTGAAAGCAAGAAGTGCCTATGATCTCACAAGAGAAAATATACTCAAGAGATACGGAGTTTGATCTTCAGGCCAAAGGCTTTCAGATAAGTTCATATCCTGTAAGGCTAGTATTAATCCAAAAGATGATTGAATCAGAGTAAATAGACACAATCCAAGCTCCCCTGCCTGAAGCCTGGCAGTCACCCCATTTTTACTGCAAATATCCCAGCGTCTAGAGTACATATGACAAGCTCAAATTAACTCCATTAAGTACAGTAGCACCAGCTAACAAACCAAATCAAATTTTTTAAATCTGTGACCCAGAAAGAACTCTCTGAAAAGCTGTAGAAGAGCCGCAGGTTCTACATAATTGATTTTCTTCTGTGTATGAGTCATAGGGCACTTCAATATTTTCAAATTACCTTCAGAAATTAGCTTGATAAGCTGTTCATACATGTTCAATAAACTCATTTTCAAAATCTTTTTTTTATGCTTGGAGCTTAGCACAGTCCCTGTCACATAGTAGGTACTTAATAAGTGTTTATTGTCTGGTTAACTGAATTGAATTAGGACTAGTATGAGTATCTGAAGATATCTTCATATTCAAAGACGCAGAAGAGATATTGTGTGAAGGGTGATTTATAAACTTTAGAGCTCTACAGAAAAGGCAGCAATTGCTTAATGCAATAAACCCATTAGATATGTAAATGAATGATTTCATCTGAGATATGAGAAGAGATTAGAGCACCTTCTCAGGTTGTATTATGGCCTTCAATATCAGAAACATTTTGCTTTATACTTAAGATATTGTGGGGCAGCTAGGTGGTGTAGTGGATAGAGCACCGGCCCTGGAGTCAGGAGGACCTGTGTTCAAATCCGGCCTCAGACACTTAACACTTACTAGCTGTGTGACCCTGGGCAAGTCACTTAACCCTAATTGCCTCACAAAAAAATATATTGTATAATAATTAAAGCTTTATTTATACAATCTCAAGGAAAATAATCAAAATAGAGGAAAGAAAAATCAAACCAACAATTTGACACAATGTAGACAAAATGCAATGGCAGTTTTTCTGAGTTGACATTTTTCCTGTTGTTTGGTCAGATTTACTAAGGGAGATCTAAGTGTGAAAATTATACTCATCCACTTAGAAACTAAACCAGGGAATTGCCTCATTTTCGAGGACATAGTAGGTAGAGTTAGTTCATATATGGTTATTTGCAAGACTTTCCTTTAGTTACAAATTTTACCCAAGCTAAACAGCCTTAGTAATGTAGCCTACGCAGCAATGCAAAAAGAATAAGTTAGAAACCTCTGTGATATTATGATTATTGTGGATGGTTACAAAACATCCTCAATATAAATCACATTTACATCAGAAAGGGTAACCATGGACAAAAGTCCAAGGAATCTGTTTCAAATAGCTTAGATTGTGCTAATGGGGCCAAGGTCATAGTTTCAATCTTTATGTAATGGATTTTTTCCTAGTATATATCTTTGGTAAATACTCAAAGACTATGTTACGTACTTTTGATGAGGGGAAGGTTTAAAAGAGAGAGAGAATAGAAAAACAGGGGGGAATAGAGTGGAGGGAAATACAGTTAGCAACAGTAACTTTGAAGAAATAATTGAAGCAATTTTCTCTGATAAAGGCCTCATTTCTCAAACATTTAGAGAACTGAGTCAAAATTTATTTAAAAAAATAAGAGCCATTCTCCAATTGATAACGATCAAAAGATAGGAAATGTTTTCAGATGAAGTAATCCAAGCTACTTATAGTCATATGATGATTACAGAGCAAACATGCTCTAACTCACTATTGATTGAAGAGATGCAAATCAAAGAAATTCTGAGGTACTACCTCATTCCTATTTGACTTGTGAACTGAGTAAACCATTCTGTTAGAGCAATTTGGAACTACACCCAAAGGATTATAAAACCACATATACCCTTTGACCTAGCAATACCACTACTAGGTTTGTACCAAAAAGAAATTTTTAAAAATAGAAAAAGATAGAGAAAAGGACATATATGTACAAAAATGTTTATAGTAGCTCTTTTCTGGTGGCAAAGAATTGGAAATTGAGTAGATAACCATCAATTTTGGAATGACTTAACAAATTATGGCATGTGATAAGGATGGAAGACTATTGTGCTAGGAGAGAAAGGAATAGACTATCTATCAGACCTTTGGAAAGGGAAACACTTCATGACCAAAAAAGAGATAGAGTATATTATAAAATGCAAAATGGATGATTTTGATTACATTAAATTAAAAAAAAATTGTACAAATAGAAGCAATGCATCCAAAATTAGAAGGGAGGCAGAAAGCTGGGAAACGATTTTTATGGGCAGTACTTCTGATAAAGGCCTAATTTCTAAAATATATAGGGAACTAAATCAAATTTATAAGAATTCAAGTTACTCCCCAACTGAGAAATGGTCAAAGGATATGAACAGGCAGTTTTCTGATGAAGAAACCAAAGCTATCTATTCCCATATGAAAAAAATGCTCTAAATCTCTAATGATTAGAGAGATGCAAATTAAAACAACCCTGAGGTACCACCTGACACCTATCAGATTGGCCAAAATTACAAAAAATGAAAATAATAAATGTTGGAGAAGCTGTGGGAAAATTGGAACACTAATGCATTCTTGGTGGAGCTGTGAACTGATCCAACCATTCTGGAGAGCAATTTGGAATTTTGACCAAAGGGTGATAAAGCTGTGCATACCCTTTGATTCAGCAATACCACTTTTGGGTCTTTTGCCCAAAGAAATCATGGAAAGGGGAAAGGGACCCACATGTACAAAAATATTAATAGCTGCTCTTTATGTGGTGGTAAGGAATTGGAAGTTGAAGGGATGCCAATCAATTGGGGAATGGCTGGACAAGTTGTGGTATATGAATACAATGGAATACTATTGTGCTGTAAGAAATGATGAGCAGGAGGAGTTCAGAGAAACCTGGAGGGTCTTGCATGGGCAGATGCTGAGTGAGATGAGCAGAACCAGAAGAACATTGTACACAGTATCATCAACATTGAGTATTGATGTACTGTGATGGACTATATTCTTCTCACCAATGCAATGGTACAGAAGAGTTCCAGGGAACTCATGATAGAAGAAGATCTCTAAATCCAGGAAAAAATAAAAAAGAACTGTGGAGTATAGATGCTGAATGAACCATACTATTTCTTTTGTTTTTGGTGCTGATGTTTTTCTATTTTGAGGTTTTTCACCATTGCTCTGATTTTTCTCTTATAGCATGACTAATGCAGAAATATGTTTAATGTTATTATGTGTATATATATGTATATGTATATGTGTGTGTGTGTGTGTGTGTGTATATATATATATAACCTATATCAGATTACCTGCTGTCTAGGGGAGGGGGGAGGGAGGGGAGGGAGGGAGAAAAATTTGAAATTGGAAAGCTTGTATAAACAAAAGTTGAGAACTATCTTTACATGTAATGGGGAAAAAATAAAATACTTTATTAATTTAAAAGTAATATATATGAAGACATGTTTTTTTTCTTTATCATAAAAGTTTTTTATTATTTTTTACTTACATGTAGGGATGTTTTTTTCAACAATTGTTTTTATAAGTTTTCTAGTTCCAATATTTTCCCTCCTTCCCTTCCTTTCCTTCTCCCCAATACAGCAAGCAATACGATATAGGTTAGATATGTACAATCACATAAACATATTTCTCCATTAGTCATATGGTGAAAGAAGAATCAGAATGCAAGGGAAAAAACCTTAAAAAAAGAAAAACAAAAAACAAAAATAGCAGAAACAGTATATTTTGCATAAAGCACCAGCCCTTGATTCAGGAGGACCTGAGTTCAAATCCATCCTGAGACACTTAACACTTACTAGCTGTGTGACCCTGGGCAAGTCACTTAACCCTCATTGCCCCGCAAAAAGCAAGCAAAAAGGAAAGGAAAGGAAAAGAAAGAAACAAAGAAAGAAACAAGGAAAGAGTATGATTCAATCTGCATCCAGATTCCACAGTGCTTTTTTTCTGGATGTGGAGAGCATTTTCCATCATGAGTCCTTTGGAGCCATGTATTTTAAAAATACATTTCATTTATGTATTGGTTTTTTACATCTCCTACATTTCCCCTTGAATCCTTCCCCTTGTTCCTCATCAGAGACGTATCTCTTATAACATATTTTTTGTTTTTGTTTTGTTTTTGTTTTTTTGCAGGACAGTGGGGCTTAAGTGACTTTCCCAGGGTCATACAGCTAGTGTTATGTGTCTGAAGCCAAATTTGAACTCAGGTCCTCCTGAATCCAGGGCTGGTGCTTTATCCACTGCACCACCTAGATACCCCTAAATTTTTTTTTTAAAGAAAAAGTAACAAAAAGAAAAGAGAAGAGAAAACAAGCAGGAAAACAATCAATACTTCAAAAATTATCTGACAATATATGTAACACACCCTACCTTTGTTCCTCCCATGTCTGCAAAGAAATGAGGAGAGATATGTTCTCATGTCTATTCTTTGTAATTTTGTACCATTAATTTTCAGTTTTTTTCATTTCTTTTCAATGATATTACTTTAGGTATGCTATGTGTATATGTTGTTTTCTTTTCTTTGCATCAATTCTTCTGTCTTCCCATGTTTTGTTTTGTATTTATTATATTCATCATTTTTATAGCATAGCAATATTACAGCGAATTTGTTGGCTGTGTGTGAATGTATATGTGCCCATGTGCTAGTATTACCCTTGTTAAGTGATGTTTATGTTCATGTGTCTGTCTAGATGAGAAGCATGAGTAAAGATCTATAGTCCCCTCCACCCACAATGCTCCAATGTAGACTTTAATTCTTCCCAAGAGGGGAAGCAAGATATTGGCACAAGTGATAGACCTTGCTCTTCCTCAGAAAAAAAGGGTTATCAACCTAGAATTGTATCTGTTTGCCCCTTAAATATAGTTAATCTAGAGGAAAAATATTCTTTAATGGGGAACAAATTTTTTCATGCTATATATCCAAGGTTTGAGTCTCTTGCCACCCAAATGTCAGTTCTGCAATTAAATTTATGTCAATAGCAAAAAGAAATCAGAGATGCTATACAGATAATAATATACTTGACAATGAACAGAGTGAAAGAGTTTTCTTATTAGAAGTAAGATTTCTCACTTTATCCAAGGAGAGGGCACCAATTCTCTGTCATGGGGAAATTCTATAAAGCCTCTAATTCAGTAATCTGGGGATAGGTGCCAGCTATTCTACATGTCAGCTTCTTCTCATTCACTCATTCCCTTTGGGATTCTCTCTCTGAATATAATATGAAACTACATATCTTTTCTCCCAAAGCAGGAAGTCATAATCAAAGGTTTTATCTTCTCTCAAGCTATTGCCAGCAATTCCCCTCATATAAGAATGGAGTATTGAATAGTCAGTTTCCAACAAAGAGGAGTCTTTTGCAAATAAACTTTAAACTATGGGTCATACATTCAGGTAACAAAATTTATTTAACCACTCATCAATATATGAGTATCTACTCTTCCAATTATTTGTTATCATAAAAAAGTGATTCTATAAGTAGTTTCATATATATGGAAGCTTTCTTTTTAATCAGTGTGCTCCTTGAGGTAGATGCTGTGAATTGGAATATTTGATTAAAGGATATGGATATTTAAATCATTTTATTTGCATAATTCCTAATAGATTTTTAGAATGTTTTACTAATGCTCAGTTCTGCCAGCAATGTATGAGTGTACTGAATTTCTACAACCTTTCCAATGTTGAATATTCACATTTTTTTTTCATTTTGCCAATTTGCTGGTTGTGAGGTGAAATCTCAGGATTCTTCTGATTGGCATTTTTCTTATTATTTGTGACTGTTATTTCATGTGGTTGTTGACAATTTGTGATTCTTCTTTTGAGAATTATCTGTATTTGTCCTTTGACCTATCATAAAGGTGTTGTGTTGTTTAAAATCTAAATTGTGGTTTCTAATCTGCCCCCCCCCTCCCAGGCTTGGGGGGAAGCTGGCTAAAATAGCTGATAAATTCAACAAGAGTTTAGGCTTTTAAAAATTTATTAAAACATATATTATAAGTTAGTGAAGAGAGAGAGAGATTAAGAACAGAACAAATTCCTTTTATCATGAAAATCCTAGCTCAGATCTAATTCAGTATAGCCAGAGAGAAAGAAAGCAATTTCCTTTCCTAACAGCCCATGTGAAATATCTCACCACCAAGCCAGAGTCCGAACGACTAAGAGCCCCCCACCCCGCCCCCACTGCCCTGTTCTCCATCTGCCGCCATGCTTGTTTCCCGGACAAAAAGAGCCTGATCCTCAACAGCTTCTCCCAGAAGCCATCTGTGAAACAGGAAGCAGGGCTGTCCACACACACAGCTCCAAGCTAATTGGCTGGTAGCTCTGATTGACAAGTCCCACAGGTGGTTCTATAGATGTAACTTTCAAATGCTAAAGTCACATGGTCTCTAAATCACATGCCTTCTCCTCATGGTGGAGGTTCCCTACAGTATCTTTCCAGCAGGGGTGCCATTCCAATTCTCACAGTGTTTAATCGTTCCATTTTCTTAACACCCTCTGCAATACTTTCTACTATACAAAGGCATAAGGCATAACTAACATTCATTAATCCTTGATACAAAGTTAGTTCCCGTATTCCGTAAGGGAATATTTCTAGGAAGTTTTACTATAAAGGTCACCATTCCTTATGATACAATCTCAAATTACCATAGAATTTTAAATTTAGAACTGGAAGGCAACTTACAGATCTTCTACACTTTCTTAACCTAAGGTCCATCAAACTTAAAATATGTGTGTATGACACATATATAAATATGTATATTAATTTATAGGTATATAACATATATGTAATATGTATATATGTTTGCACATATTATGCATATCTAACTATAATATGCATATGATATGTGTACATATATACACATTATATTTGTATATATGTGTATACATAGGTCTATATTTCAGCATTATTGGTTTCTCTTATAATCCTTGAATTTTATTACATTTATAAAATTAATCTAATTCATCAATTTGTTTTATTATATAGAAATGTTTTTTTCTGAAAAGGAATCTGTAGGTTTCACTATATTGACAAAGATATGAATGATATCACATGAAAGATAAGAATGCCTAATTTTAGTTCAACTCCTTCATTGTTAAGCTCAAAACATTCTTCAAGATTTAAGGTAAAGAGTCTAAGAATGTAAGAGGACAAATTAATTTCACAAAAATAGAAAGTAGTTGAGTCAGTTTATGAACCCTGGTTTACTGATTCAGTCAAGAGGGTTTGTCAATTGTTTGTTTTCTTTCCACCCTGCTTTCTATTATTCACACATTTCCTTACATGAGGCACAGTAACAGCTCTGACATTTGTAATGTTCTTGAAGGTGAATAAACAGATACTAATAAAAATCCTGGATCACACCAATATAGGCTAGCTAACTTTTCTATGAGGGGGGAAAGCGGGGATGTGCTTTGTGTCACCTACTTGATAGCTACAACTAGGCAATCATCTTGCCAAACTATGTTCTAGGAATAAAAGAACATAATGACAGAATTTTGTATGGTAGAAAGAATACAGTATTATGAAACATCAGATGCATATTTAGAAGCTCTCCCTTCCTCAAAAAAGCAAGAATTAATGTCATCCTTAGGCATACAGTTATTTGTGAAGTTTTGTTTTTCAAAGAGTAAGAGTATAATAAAGAAAATGTTCATGATGAAAATGACATTTATAACATACTTCAAAGGAGTATCTGTCTGCATAGTTTCTCCTCCATTAGAAAGTAAACTTCTTGAGGTCAGGAACTGTGATTTTCACTTTCTTTGTATAACAATGTTTAACATAGTGCTTGACACATATTAAGTCAAGAACAAGCATTTATTAAGAGTTTACTGTGTGCCGGGCACTGTACTAAGTTGGGAATACAAATACAAGTAAAAGGATGGTATCTTCCTTCAAGGCACTATCATTCTAATGGAACACATTAAAAAAAGCTGAAAATCAGAGGTAGAGGGGGTATCAGTGAAGGGGAATTGATCGAGTACTTTGCTGCCTAAATAGGATTGTTGCCTGATTCATTATCTCTGGTATGGTACAAGTTAATCAGTAAACAACTTTTTTAAAAAGTCTTCAGAGTTGTAGAAGAATGGCAGACAAAGTTTTGAAATATGTCCAGAACATGTTAAATAATATCAGCCTCTGGGGCAGAAATTTTAATGTTCACACCTTTAAACACTGCACATAATTTATGTCAACTCCACAAAAGCATCTTGCAAATTCTTCATAGTTTACTGAGCTGTGGGATACCAGAATTTATGCCCTAGAAATAAACTTGTAATTAAATTTAATAAATTATGCCCTAAGAATAACTTACCTATAAATCATCAAACTATGACAGCATCCATATAAAGTTAATAAGCTAAAAAGATTATTTTAAATGGCCTGCATGCTACACAAAAGTGTAAACAAAAATATTTTAAAGTCACACTTGATGTTTCCAGAATATTTTGGGGATATAACATGTACAGAATAAAAATGATTGGTTTAGTGGTTAAGTCTCATTAATATTTGTGTATAAGTTGGAGAACCTGGAGTAATCAACATGAAGAAGAGCTTTAGAGTTCAAATATTGACTGCATATGTCAGATAAAACATTTATATAGCCACCAATTACACAGACTAGACCAGAGCAAACTGACATGGAATTTTCAATCTGGATCCCTTTATGGATCAGGGAGTACAGTCTCTCTCATGTATTCCCTGCAGAATAAATGATCAGGTATATCACTTTAATTTTAGCCATTATTTGGGCAGCACATGGGAACAAATGGCAAAGGTGATAAAATAATAAACCAATTGAAACTTCCATTTTATATGTTGGAAAATTGACTAGAGATATTGAGACAATTCATTCTAGTGTATAGTTATACAATGTGTGTAAGAAGAACTCCCTGATTGGCTCTGAGTAAATTATATCCCATTAGAATATGCCTAGAGCTGTATCCCTTCCACTGATGCATTTTCCCTGACATTTTGCAGTGAGTATCTTGATAAAAGGCACACACAACAAGAAATTTATCACTGGTTCTATATGACAAAGCTATGACCAAGAGGATTGACCACTGAGCCAAGATCTGCTCACTCAATGCATCTTATTAATGTCTTCATTCACTGACTCTTTCTCTTCTTCTACTCTCCTGAACATGTATGTGTCTTCCTAGAACTTCTCTTGAGGAAAGGAGGAGGGAATCCCTCCTTCGTTTTGGTAGATATAAGAACTCTTTGTGGGGCAGCCAGGTGGTGCAGTAAATAAAGCAACGGCCCTGGATTCAGGAGGAATTGAGTACAAATCCAACCTCAGACACTTGACACTTACTAGCAAGTCACGTAACCCTCACTGTCCCACAAAAACAAACAAAACAAAACAAAACAAATAAACAAATAAAAAAACAAAAAACCTAAGAACTCTTTTCAGGCAATATGTTCAGGTGAGCCTGAGTAATAATATTAAGGCTGTTGAACGTTTCTTTTGCTTTGTTTTTCTTTACCATAATCCAGGTGACTCTCATGTGGCATCCTAGCCATGGAGGCAACTTTGTAAATTCAAAAAGTTAAGAATTCCTGGGTCCCTCAGTAGATGCTTCCTGGCAGTGTGAGAAGTTTTCTGCAGTACTTGGAAAAGGTAATTCTTAAGAGGAGGAGGAGTCTGATTCCTGGTTCTGCCTGCCAAGAGACATGGATCTTGAAGGAGGTTTGCACATGAAAGTGAACTGCTAATTCACCAGTTTTACAACATGACTCATGTTTTGATGTTTGAATATCAAGGCTGCAGGAGATTATGCTACGATTTATGTTACTAAACCATGGGCACCAGAGTTATTACTTAGCTGAAGCAGGACTTTCTGTAATTTCCTAAGTCTGTTGGAGCAAGGATATTAAGCACATAGAGACTTAGAAGATCAAGGCAGAACTAAGGAATGGAAGTGGGAGAACCAATGTTAGACATGCCTAAAGGGACACATGGGTAAATAAGGTTGTGAAGACCCTGAGTAGCCTTAGTATCCCTCAATTTTCCCCCATCTGTTTGTAGAGGTTTTAAAATAATTTATAAAGATCCATGGCATTTCCTAGGATGACTTTTCTGACATCTCACATCTCCATAAGTTCCACTGATCCTCTCAGTTCCACAAGCAGATTTGTGACAATGTTCATGTTTTCTTAGATTTACTTTCCATCATGAAATTAACAAACGCAAATGAGTCAATATGGAAAGAATAGAAAAACAACACTGCATATGGAGCCTGGCTGCTCTGCTCCCCCACCTGGGCCTTGAGCTGCTCAGGATTTCTTCCTGGTTGCCCGCTGGGGTGGGACAGTTGAATCCTTCCCCCAAGTCTACTGGTACCCCTGCACTTACCCCCAGGCCAGCCGTTCAGCCTTACCGCATACTCAGTTCCAGAAGACGTCTGTGCTGCAGCTGATTCAGAGGCACTGGGGCAAATTCCTCGGGTGGGTGTCTGGTGTGTTGGCCCAACTGTGGGGTTAAGCTTTACTCATGGCCCAGCATGGCCCCCTGAAATCTATCTACAGCTGGAGAAAACTCTCAGCCCATATTTTTGTGTGTTTTTCTGCCCCGAGAGTTATTTTATTGCTATTTTGGGGGCGATTGTATCAGAAGCCCTGTGCATTTAATGTCTTTCCTCTGCCATCTTGGCTCTGCCCCTTGAAATAGTGAATTACTAACAGCTAACAACAATGTTGGTCTAGGTAAGCCTGAGATTGGATCTCAAAGCCCTACTTGCTACTTTGTGCTTTATGTTTCTTTCTCAATAGTAAGTGACTAAAAAGCAATCATACCTTGGTTATTTCTAAGCTTGGTGAAAACCTTCTGAATTTGAGAGATTGATACTTTCTGTGTCCCTCAGTCAGTGCTGGCTGCTCTATGGGATATGCCCTCACAAACCTGCTGCATTGGTTCTTAAAGCAGAAGACAACTACAGACAGTACAAGGAGTAGAACTCCTGGCCTGATTTCCCAGAAAAGTGGAACCTTGAGGGAGGCAATGTAGAATTGAGCCAACTATGAAAGCCAGTTCAATGGTTCCACAAAATGCTCCATGTTTTTTGTGTTTTAAATAATATATTCACTTGCTTAGTGAATGTAATAGTAGTTTGCTACTTTTACTTTTTAAGGTCTTTGCCTTGTATACTTGTGAATCTTTTATGTGTTAAACAGTTATTTGGGGAGGTGGAAATAAATAGCCCTTACATGATCTATATTTTATACTATCTTTCTATATCCCCTTCTTGGGGATATCCTAGACATGACTGAACTCTATGGTGTAATAAACTTTCCTCAGAGTTCCATTACGGAAGTGAGAGGGAGGGCATGAAGAAGCAAAGACGTTGAGAAAGATCTTGTACCCTTTTTTGGAGACTAGGCTAAACTAGAACTGAGATAAGTATTTACAAAATAACCCAGAACTATGAGCTATGACAAAGAAGGTGAACATTGTAGAGCCTAAAATTCTAGCTGTGATTTTTAAAATCTAATGTGTGGTTGCCTGACCTGACCCTAGTGTGGGGGAGAAACTAGCTAAGATTTACTGATCAATTCAGCAAGAGTTTAGGCTTTTAAGTGTTTATTAAAGTGTATTAGAAGTTAGTGAAGAGAGATTGAGAATAGATTTCTTACAGAATGAAAAACCCTAGCTTAGATCTATTCAGGATAGCCAGAGATAAAACCTTGCCTTTTCCTAACAGCCCATGTGAAGTTCTCTGTCTGCCACCAAACCAAAGTCCTCAACAAAAAGAGCCAGATCCTTAGCCACTTCTCCCAGAAACCCCCTGTGCAAGAGGAAGCAGGGCCATCCTCACACAGAGCTCCAAGCTAATTGGCTGGTAGCAGTGATTGACATGACCCACAAGCAGTAGACACAACTTCCGGATGCCAATCCAACCTTTGAAACCCCAGAAAGATCACGTCATGCTTTCTCCTCAAGGCACAGCTCCCCTGGAATGTCTTTCTCAGAAGGGTGGTGGAGCTCCAATTCTCACAACACCCTAGCCTCTCTGGTCTTGGTAATGCTTTTGGGTGTTATACCAAATTGTGCTTTGTTTTTTCCAAGGATTTCTATTTTCCATTATGTTTTTAGTAATCTTGCTATTTCAGTGTCATATGACTTCTGGTCTCTTCAGGCACCCATTTTCTACATTTGCAACTCGTGGTCAAAGAATTCATCACTAAATAGTGTGGTAAAAAAGTTTTTAACAGTTGGTTAGCGATAATGGAGAGACATCAGTTTTTGAAAGACCACCCTTTTGGGGAGGAGACCGTGCCGTGTACTCCACCTCCACCTGATAGGCACTCCACTTCCGGGATGCAAGCTTAAAAGGCAAGGAGAGAACAGAAGTGAGGTCTTTTTTCAGCTCTCCTTGTTTGCTGGCTGCGCTGCACACACAGATGCTGATGGAGGTTGGACTTGGCCGGCTCGCCGTAGCAGCACGTGCTTGATGCAGCTCTCCCCCTCAAAGGTGGCCTTGGGTTTTTGGTGAGTTTTATACAGAATATAGACTAAGCTTAGACTTAAGACTATTTGTTTTGTATTCCTACTTTCCTATCCCTCTAATCAACATCACCTTGTAATTTCCAAACAATAAAAGCTCTAACTAGAGACCAGAGGCTTCTTCCATTTACTAGTCTGGGAGATAAATAAGGGAAAGGTTAAAAAGGGGAGGTTAATGCTCCAGTATCCAATTTTAAATCTCACAGTTTGGCCTACCGGGGAGTCTCAATATCTACCTAAACTGTTCAATGGAAAACATAATCCATTGCTCAGATGATGTTCCACTGTTTTCCAGAATGATAAAACCTGCCAAAGGTTACACTCTATAGACACAGCCATTGAGAATCCTAGGTCACCTCCATATCACAAGGAAGCAGCCTATTATTAGAGCACTAAACCCTACATGGGGAAATGGTGCATAAAATTTCAGGGGCAAATGTTGGGAAGCATGGCAAAGCAATTCAGGAAATGCAGCTTTCCTTCCTCCCCCCATCTTAACTTAATATATGCTAGAAGAATTATACATGTCTAAAAATATTGGATGACACTTGGGCTGAGTCCAATGAAAAATTGAAACAAAAAGATTGAACCATAAAAAATAGGGTGTTGGAAATATCCTTTCTATTCTGGACCAGTGGTAGCACAGTAGAAAGAATGGCAAAGAATAGCAGTATAGGAGCTATGATGGAAAAGTCTTATAATGAAATCTATCATGCATGGTGCACATGTGTCCCTATTGACCAGACTAACAGGAAAGTGCAAGCATTGATAAATATTGCTTGACCTCAGAATTTTGGCAAGGTAGATTACTTTCCTTCATCCAAATTTCTCCTCCACTCCCTTCTCCTCTTCTTTGTTAAAACAAAGCTTTTATGCATATATACAATACATATGTGTATATATATATACACACAACTATACATATTATATTATCTTACTGTGTAATAATATGATATATAATATATAACAATAGCATTAATATAAATGAATGAATAATAGAGCAATAAATGTGATAATGATCAACAATATAATACAATGACTAATTATATTATTTATTTTATGTATCATAGAATAAATTATATTTAACAAACTATATACAAACATATATCAGCTCTGACTCTATAGATGTAGGGCAGGAGGAGAAAGGAGGAAGTGGGATGGATGCATATGCATATTATACATATTTATACACATATATGATAAGATATAATGAGATGATGTGAAACTATATATATACTATACTTCCATATAAACTATCTAATAATTTATACATTAATATATTATTAGAGGACTTATATATAAGTATATCTTTCTTATTAGAGGGATTATTTCTGTATATAGTTTCCCATTATCTTATTGACTTTGCCTATGATGGTTTATAAAGTCTATTTATGTGTTTAATAAATAGATTTTCTCCTATTGTCTGTGGAGAGTGAACAAAGTTTGCATGGAGGAATAGTGCTGAGTGATTACTTACACATCAACCATTTAAGATAGAACACTCTAATACTCTTTTGGGAAATCTTAAATCTCCCTAGGGGTGTCCCTTGGTACTTATAAAACTACGGTTTTCTTTTAGAAATGATTTTACAATTGTCCCAACAAACAGGACCTTGAAACTTGAAGTCAGGGCTCACTTAGATTTCCCCTAGAAGAATGATCTAGTTGTCCTTGTGGATGTGGCTTTTGGGGCTAAACCTTCTTCCTTCTTGACCCAGGAAACAGATGGGGCAGGGGGTAACTAAGGAGAAAGCCCCTCCTCTCAGCTTTTCTAGCATGTAGAAAGAGGAGCAGCTTGAGATGATGTCTCAAAGCTTTCCCTGGAAGGAAATGGAGAATGAGGAGTGAGTTTTTAATCTGCTTCAACTACTATGTCTTTTTATTTTGGGGGGAAAAATCAGTGCATTAAAGGTCTGTTTAGTATAAGAAGGATGACCCTTTTCTCAGACCTGTTAGATGAATTATCCTTCTTGAGGAATGAAATTGAAGATACTTTAGGAAGGTAAAGAAGAATTTTATACACTGCGCAAAGATCCATTCTCCAATTATAGAATTGGAATTGAATGAATTTTAAAAGTTATCCAGTCCATAGTGCCCTCATTTTATAGTTTAGGAAGAGGAGTCCCAGATAGATTGAATGACTTCTCTGAGGACAGTCAGATGAGTTGTTGAGAAAGAATTTAATTCTAAGTCCTCTGACTTCATATCCAACACTTTCATTGAATTTTTATTCCTTGAGAGAATGATAATTGTCATAGTTATTCTTGAATAAAATGATAAATTCACGAATGCCAATTCACCAGTTTTTCAAAACAATATCTCAAAACCCTGAATCCTACTAGCTTGCTTTCATAGACTACTTTCCTCATTAGATTCCTATATGTATTTAGCACATGTGTGGACATGAGTAAGACATGACTCCATAACTAAACCACTGGCAGCAATTTTCTTCTCAAGAAGAGATGCACCTGAACTGAGAGGTAGATTTAGGAACATGGGCTTGACTCCTGATGGGTCAATGAGCACTTGGCCAAAAAGATGAGAATTTTGTTATTGTTGTTGTTGTTTTGTTTGGGCTTTTGTTTATTTTATTTATTTATTTATAATTGTTTTGTTTCTACATCTTCTTCAAGTTCACTTTACATTTGTCTCTAAATGAGGTAAAGATGTGAAAACATAACACAATGATCTATCACAATGCTACAACATTATGTTGATCACCATTGAGATAGAATTTTTGCATTAATTGTGTGAGATTGGCTCAATTAAGAATTCAGTCAGGCTGGGGCAGACTGTACCTAAGAGACATAGTGGTGATATTCTCCCAATTTGCTTGATGAGAAGGGGAGGGAAAATACTCTAAATGGGAGGAAAAGCTATAAATATTCACATTCAAAAAGGTCTAAATGCTCCAAACTTTTTTTTCTCTTGGAAAAAAAAGCAGTTAAAATCTTAGCTGCTGACTTTCCCCTGGGACAAAATTTTTACTCAAAGGTGGTTCAACTGTGGAAACATTTACCAGCTGCAGGTATAATGCACAGTCTGTTGTCAGGCTCACTGTTTCATTGGTTTATTTCTGGAGGATTATTTGGTTGGCTGTGGTCTTATATCCAGGCCATAAGGGAAAAAAAAGAACCTATGAGGTGTGCCTCTTTGCTACAGAATAGTGATTTGTTATGTGTTTTTCTGAGTTAAATATAGCAACCAGTCATCTTACACAGTCCAATATTATATCCTGCTTACTTAAAAAATGAAATACTTGTTTGGATAGATGAAAAACTCTAACTAAAATCTCCAGCACCACCAGCACCTCCAACTGCCCATATTCCAGTCATCATTTGTGTGCTTATGATATAAAACTCACAAATGAGTCCATGTAGAATAAAAGAGGCTTAAAGCATTCATCACCTATCAATCATTTAGCTTATTTTGTGATTATCTTTTTTTTGTTTTTGACAGTGACTTCCATTGCAAAAGAAATGGCACCCTTGGAAATCAGTTTATGAAGGATTTCATCTAAAGTGAGTCATATATCAGTGAGTGGGAACTGGACAGAAAATTAATTAGGGGCCCCTGGAGAGTTGTTTTTCTTCTCCCATCCTTTCCTGATTATATCAAATGGCTCATTGAAAACAAGTAAATTAATGTACTTTAACTTCAAGGATGTAGGAATATGGAAATGAAATGAACTGAATTCCTCACTAATGCATCTGGGTTCTCAAGCAGAGATAAAAGGTATTTCTTCACAGAGTTTTGAAGCAGGCCCAGTTCATGACCTTTTTTGTTGTTCTGAAATTCCCAAATGCCCGAGATGCCTGCCAAATACCAAGGACAACTAAGGTTTGCTTTACTCTACCTGTAAAGTTGACCTGTTTACAATTGTTGACATTTCTAGCAAGTGTGAAGGGCAGGCTTCTGGAAATGAGGATTTGATGTTTGTTTGTTTTTCAGCTGATTTTTACACTTTAGATTTATCCTAAATTGCTAGGAACATTCATTACAGAGAGTAAGTTAAGTTTAAATACAGTGGAGGGACAGTTTATATTGACCTAAATACAGTAATTTTGCAAACCTTTTTCTTGATTTCCCTTTCTTTTTCCCAAAGTGCTTAAAGTGAGTTTAATTGTCTGTCTTCACTTATCTGAACACAGTATATATTATTGGTCCACAGTACTGTGCTTTGGTAAATAGTAGGAATCTAAGAAAGGTTTGACTGATTTATTATAATCTAAATTAATAACATTAATAACTAATATTCTTATGAATACATAATTGCTATGAAAATAATGTGGGGCAGCTGGGTGACACAGTGGAGAGAAAGCTGGACCTGGAATCAGGAAGGAATGAGTTCAAATCTGGTCTCCAACACTTAATATCTATGTGATCCTAGTCCAGTCATTTAAACCTATTTGCCTCAGTTTCCTCATCTGGAACATGAACTGGAGAAGGAAATGGCAAGCCACTCAACTATCTTTGCCAAGAAAACCCCAAATGGGGTCATGTGGAGTCAGACATGAATGGAAAAATGACTGAACAAAAACCACAATAAAAATATGGGTCATATCTTCTCTGTTTTAAGCTCTTCTTTTAGAGAATACACTTTTATTTTTCCAACCAAAATTGCACAATTTTATTTTTACAATGAAATCTCACCAATATACTCTGGTTCCTTCAGATCTTTTCTGATTCCTTTCTCTCATTTCCATGTTTCATTGATTCATTCACTTGTTAAATATATATTTAATCAATTTAACAATCAATTAACAGGAATTTATTAATCACTTGCTTTATGCTAGGCACTGTGCTAGGCACTTTGTGTACAAAGACCAAAAGGAAGGAATCCCTCCCTTCAGAGACCTTATTTAGTATTGGGAAAGCCACACTTAGATAGATAAGTAGATACAGAATGTGTATAATGTAATGGTGATGAAGGAAGAGGCCACTATCACTAACATATATATATATATATATATATATATATATATATATATATATATATATATATATATATATATATATATATATATATATCATATAAGAGTTGGGCATTTCACTTGAGCATTGACCAAAACAATGAAGATGAGTTGGAAGCACATTATGGATACAGGGGACAGCCTAACCAAGTCATGGGAGAGGAAAACATGTTATATATAGGGCCCAATGAACATCCTAGTTTGATTTGACAATAGAGTGTAGAAGGAAGAGTAAAGAAAGTATAGGAAAATAGTTTAGAGGCAAATTGTGAAGGACTTTAAATGCTGAATGTAAGAATAATCCTTCTATCCTAGAAGGAATGGAGGGTCATAAGAGCTTTTTGAGCTGGGGAATGATATAGCCATACCAGTTTGGCATCAGTATGAAAGTTGGGAACTGATAAGGGGAAAGACTAGAGGAAGGAAGACCAAATTAGGAAGTTAATTGCAATGGTTCAGGTGAGAGGTAATGAGCTACAATCTGGGGGCATGGGGGGAATCTTTCAAAACCAGTTTTCCCATTATATCAGCACTCACAGAGTTAATGGGGCACCTGGGCCCTGTTTATATAAAGACAAATTGGTGTTCATGTTGTTGTTTTGAAAGTGGTTTGGGTTTACTGGCTAATGCACCAAGGTTATTTTCACCCTCATGATTATGGAGGCAATTGGGGAACACCAGCACTAATCTCTGTATCTCTGAAAAACATCCAACAGAGATATTTATTTTCCCTCAACAAGGTTTCATTTGGCTGTTATCCAGCTTCAGCCTTTCCCAGTACTCCCTGTACTTTCTTGAAGTTGTCCACTTTCCCTGACTGCCTGTATTCACTGCTGTGACCCAACTCCACCCATAGTGAGGTAGGTTCACCTCTCAATGAAGATGGAATTACTTCCCATTCATTTCCCATAAAGTCTTTAAAGAGGCAAATTCCTAACATATTTATTTGAGAGCTTTTTTTTTTTATTTTGTTTTGTTTTGTTTTGAGGGGGCAGGAGACAGTTTGTACTCTAGCTCTCATTGATTGGATCAACTGCTTCTTTCTACCAAGATGCAGGTAGAGGTGTGATTGCTTTTGTCAGAGATAGAAGGAAAGCAATAGATGCTGCGAGTAGAGAATTAGATATACACAAAATCATCAAGCTGATATTATAAATTCTGGAGGAGCTAGTTTTATTTCTGGAAGAGATGGTAGAGGTCATCTACTCTTATCTCATTTTGCAAATAAGCATACCAAGGCCTAGAGAGAATAATTGACTTGCCTAATTTTATACAGGTAATATGTGTTAGAGTCAGTATTTCATTCTTGTTCCTCTGATTCCTGTCTTACTGACTTTTCACTATACCAAATAATATTCTAAAAACTATAAGCAAATGGAAATTAATATTCAGTAATAATGACTCCTTTTATTTATTCAGTTAACATACTAGATGAATTATTTTGTCAGCTGTAGTCTATTCATGAAAAACTTTGATTCATATTGATCCTTAATCAAATATAGAATAATTCCTTCCTTCATTCCTTCCTTCTTCCCTTCCTTTCTGCCCTTTCTCTTTCTCCAACTCCCTCTGTTCCTTCTTCCCTTTGTCCCTTTGTTTCCTCCTTCCCTCTCCCTCTTTCTCCCTTTCTCCCTCCTCCCTTATTTTTCTTCTTCCTTCCTTCTCTCCCTTACTATTTCCCTCCTCCTACCTTTCTTTCCTTTCTCCTTTCTTGCCTCCCTCTTCTTCCTCCCTCCCTCCTTCCCTTCTTTCCTTCTTTTCTTCCTTCCTATAATATATATTTCAGAATGATGAAGGTATATGATGTTTTTAGGGAGAAACCAGTACCTTTGTTGTGAGGGCTTGCTCAGTCCTTTTTAGGGTTGCTTATCCACCTTTAGTGTCCACGTGACACTCAATTCTTATATGTGCCTTGAAGATGTTGTAGCACGTGCAATAGCCACATCCATCTTGGCAGATAGGCAAACTACTTTGAGGGTAACTGACAGACCTCAAACTTATCTGTGCATTAGGGGTGTGTCTATCCTAAGCATGTGAATTTTATCTGGCATAATGAATGGATGAGAATAATGTGTTCCATCAACTAGGAAAGTGGTTGATGCAAGTGCTGTGGAGCTCTTAGAGCTTGTTCAGACATTAAGATTCCAAGATCTTTCACTGTATTCTGAGCCATTGCCTGTCATCTTGACTTTTGTCTTTTCACTGGACTTTTTTTTTGGATGGGCCAAGTGAGGGTTAAGTGACTTGCCCAGGGTCACACAGCTAGTAAATACCAAGTTTCTGAGGCTGGATTTGAACTCAGGTCCTCCTGAATCCAGGCTGGTGCTTTATCCAATGCACCACTTGGCTGCCCCTTTGCTGGACTTTAATGACTAAAAGAGAGAGAGAGCAAGGCTGATGACTTTGTGCAGCTGTGTCTCACTGAAATCCAAATCATGTATGAATCAAGAAATTATCCCATGATGTCCTTGGTCCTCTTCAAAAATGAAAACAACAACAATGACAACAATGACTTCAAGTGATAAAAATAAAAGCATTAAGACAAATGTTATAAAGCTAGAAATATGGAAAGATTTACTTATAGAACAGGTGATGTGCAGGTACACAGCAACTTAGCTTTCAACCAGGGATTCCAGGAAACTCAGTCAACTATTTGCCAGGAGTCAGAGGCCAACATCATGTAACCAAGCGAAAATGTGATTCTAAGAGATGTGCTGACAGTTCTGCATCAACCATAGTGGCAGTCCCAACTGTTCTTGTCCTAATGTTGTGTGGATGTAGTATGTTTACCCTTTGACTAATGGATTAATAATAAAAGCCACTGCTGCTGGAACAATGTGTCCTCACCATGTCCATTAAGGTTCCCTTTTGCCTTGTATCCAAGCATGTATGGGCTCTGTTCAGTACTGGGAGAGCCTGCAAAGAGGAGTCATTCTCTTTTTCTTGCATCCTTTGGGATTGTCTTGTCATTCCAAAGCACCTGAACTCTTCATCAGAAAGCCAAGTATATTGGCAGAAACTACCTGAGGAAGTCAGTACATAATGAATGGGATGTAATCTCCCTTGTATATTTGTAAGAACACTGAATTTGAAACCATATTCTAGATTGCCAAAATGTAGTAAAGAATTTAGGCAACCGTGTACAAAATTCAGAAGAAATAGCTACTGTTGCCTCAGGTTTCCTCTATATTATATATACTCTCCCTTCTAATATCCCCCACATCTTCCAATTTAAATCAGGTTCAATCTATATTTCAACTCATCAGTTCATTTGACCAAACAACATTTATTAAATGCCTACTCTAGACTAGGCATTTATGCTGGTGAATTAGAATATAGAAGACAAAAATGAAAATCATTCCTTGATGTCAGAGAGCTTATATGTTAGTTCTACTCCTATTCTTCAGCTTTTCTGAAGGAAATAACTTCTCTCTCATATATGAATGTCCAAGTACCACAGTTAGTAACCTGACTCTGTGTATGGTCTAAACCTTTGTGCAAAATAACACTAATCAATTAAATGATCATTATACATTTGTTAAACACTTTCAAGGGCAGCTAGGTAGTACGATGAAGAGAGTAACAACCCTGGAGTCTGTCAATCTAAATTAAAATCTGGCCTTAGACACTTACTAACTGTGTGACCTTGGTCAAATCACTTAATCCTGTTTTCCTCAGTTCCTCATCTGTAAAATGAGCTGGAGAAGGGAATGGTAAACCCTTTCAGCATCTTTGCCAAGAAAATCCCAAATGGGGTCATGAAGAATCAGACATGACTGAAAATTATAGAACCAAACACATAAAGTGTTCTAGGTACTGTACTAGGAAAGGGGATACAAAGACCAAAAATAAGAGTTCCTGCCCACAAGGAATTTACATACATAGATAAATGCAAGATAGTTGACTAGGGTGATGTTAGAGGAACTAACAATGAGCAACTAGTCACAAAGGAAATGCTTCATATAAAAGGTTTCACTTGAGCCAAATTTTAAGATGAGTGATTATAAGAGGTATATTCCAATTATCCAGGACAGTCAGTACAAATATATCCTTGGAGACAGGAGACAAAGCATCTTGTGTGAGCCACACTGAAAAGGTGAATTTAGCTAAAGGTATAGAGAGTAAAGGGGAATGATGCATAATAAGGATGGAAAAGTAGTTTAGGGACAAGTAGGGAAGATCTTTCATTCAGTGATCAAACTGAAATAGAAATACACTATCTGATAGAAGTGTATTGACTAAAAAATCCACAAATTAGAATTATCCACGTCGTATTTTTATTTATTTTGTTAAACATTTCTTAATTACATTTTTTTAGTGTGGCAATTGGGGTTAAGTGACTTGCCCAGGGTCACAGAGCTAGTAAGTGTTAAGTGTCTGAGGCCGGATTTGAACTCAGGTACTCCTGACTCCAGGGCCAGTGGTCTATCCACTGCACCACTTAGCTACCCCTTAATTACATTTTAATATGGCTAAAAGCACACAAGAGTTTTGCTAGTGTAATGATTGGAATGATGCCACCTACTGGAGAATTGCTGTGGGAAAGCTCCGCCATGAGGAAAATGCCTCAGAGGGCAAGGCCATGTGGCTTTTCCCTGGCGTCAGGAAATGACGTTTGCTCATAGGTGCTGTCTATCAAGGCTACCAGCCAATCAACTTGAGGAGCCTCCTATTTTCTGGGAGGAGACAGGAAGGAGGAAAGAGAGCCTGCGCGGAGAGCTCTTGATCTTTTGGGTTCCTGACTTGATGGTGGTGGTGGTGGCAGAGGACTTCACAGGAAATTTGAGGAAAGATAGGAATGCCAGGCTGTTGGAATTCTGTTCTCAATCTTTTTCTTTCTATTTTTCAATAAACCCTTAAAAACCTAAACTCGTTTTATCAGTGATTTTAGTCAGTTTTCCCCAAAACTGAGGGAACAGATTAGAATCCACATTTAGAATCTTAAATTACACACTAGCTAAACATCATTCTGTGGAACACAGGATTGACACCTCTAACATATTGAATCATTAGAGTTTATTGAGGAGGGTGACAAATTCATACCTGTACTTAAGGAAAATCAGTTGGTCCAATATTTTGTAGCATGGATTAGAAAGGAGAAAGGATACTATTGCAGTAATCTCTTAGTACCATTCATAAAAACTTAAAACAGGGAGATAATTTGCACAACCTTCACTTGAATAGCTTGTAAACATGTAGGTTACAAAAATATATATTTTGTTATTAATTACTAATACTGCCTAATGATCTGTGATTTTTTTTATATCTTCTACTCATGTTACAGTTTTTTGTGTTTGTTTTTTTTAAAGAAAATCAAAATTGAATTAACTCAACTGACTGGTAAGTAGGAACACAGGAAACCTGAATACTTCTGCTTGTACAATCCAAACATAAACAGCTTTCTCTTATATTGGCTCAGTGTATAGGACACCAAGTTACTTTATATTATTGAAATTTCTCTTATGAAAAATGCATGGAATGGCACTCCCTTCTTCCAAATATCCATGTTTTCTATCACTGGATGTCATGGATATTTGTGTGCTATACTAAATAAAGCACTTAGAAAATAATAAGTATGGACTTATGAAGTTTTATGTGTTATGATCATGGAACTGGTCCTGAGCAACAGTCAAATTTGTCCTAGGTATTCTACCAAAAATAGTCAAATGTTTCTGTACCTCCAAGTTTTCTCTGCCCCCTCCTCAAAACACTAGTTTCAGGTATTCTGCTCTATTGAGTAAATGCCAGAAACCACACTTTTGGCAAGCAGCACAAAGCATGTCCTCATTTGTGGGAGGGGGTGGGATACAACCCCATGAGACAGAAACAGAGACACCCCAGCAATTCAGAAAAAGACCACTGCTAGTGAGATTACCATTGGGGTTGTGAGGTAGGGTTGGGGAGGAGTTTTATGCAGCCCCATCTCTGGTAGCTATCTAGTTTAATTAACCATTTTTCCTAAGTATTAAGTGCATTTATCTCAATGCTGTTAAGTTAGAATAAGTGGTGTCAGGGTCCTCTAATTTTTACATTTTTTACATCTTCAGTCCTTTTCTTTTAGCATCATGAAGGATAATTGGAAGTGACTGAATTCTATTTTAGGTCTGATTTGGCACACTGTTGTGTGAATATTATTGTCAATTTACAAATGAAAAACTGAGGCCCAGGAAGAGGAAGTCACTTGACCTAAGTCACATACCTAGTAAATATCCAAACTGGGAAAAGAGTCTATAGTATTGGGCTCCAATTCCATTGCTCTTAACACCAGGTTGCTTTTCCAATAGGTATAAAACAATGTTGTTGTTGTTGTTATTATTATTATTATTATAAAAATAGTCATTCTTCTGATTTGAAAACAATTAAAAATCATGCCTCTGTATATTCTGCATTTCTTATTTTTTTCAGATAAAAGTCTTTCTCTTCTTTAAACCTGTCCTTGTTATTTTTTTAATTAAAATTTATTTTTTCAAATATCAAGTAATTACTTTCTTGTTCCTACCTCCCACATCATTGAAAAAAAGAAAAAGAAAAGCAAAATCTTTGTAAAACTATGCATAGACTTATCACTTTAAAAACAGCAGTGACAGAGAAATCAATCAACACTTCTACTGACCTTGACTTTCAATTTATATCTCCCAAAATGTATTTCATAGCTGAGGACAGAACAAATTAGATAAAAGCACATGTATAAAATAAAGGAGGCAAATTTACTATGATGACAATTAATGGTTAAGAAGGGTTTTGCAATCCACCCCCAGTTTAGATCAAATTTATTTGCAAAAGGAAAGGCAGAAAAGATGTGATATAAATATGGTAGTGAGTATAATCATTTACCTAAATTCTTCTCTGAATACAAGCAACATCTTCTCTAGCAATGACCATTGTGGGACTTATAACTACTTACCACTACCATAGCCCCGGTTCCAGTTGTATGGCAGCCAAGAAGTCTTTATTCCATGGACTCTTTTTCAGATTCTTGAAAATGAGAATGGAAGTTAGAACACATGGGTTTTAGCCCTGGCCTAATCATAGACTATAAGAGTCAGGGCACTTAAATTATGAGACTCATTCTTCTCATCTGTAAATGAGAATTTTTACAGAGATTGAAGATTAATAATAATAATAATAATAATAATGAGAATTTATAAAACAACCTAAAGTTGCTTCAACAACTCTATACATTATCTCAATTGACTTTTTTTTGGGGGGGGGCGGGGTAATGAGGGTTAAGTGACTTGCCCAGGGTCACACAGCGAGTAAGTGTCATGCATCTGAGGCATGAACTCAGATCCTCCTGACTCCAGGGCTCTCAATTGAGTTTTCGTCAAGTTTGAGCTATGTATGTGTTTGCACTATTATCCCTATTCTAAAGTTGAGGAAACAACATAAAGAGGTTACATAACTAGACTAGGATCACATAGAGAGTAAGAGTCTGAAAAGGTTTTAAATTGTTTTTTGTGTTGTTGTTGCTGTTTATTTTTGCTTATTTTTAATCAAAGTCCAGCTCTCTACCCCTGTAAGTCCTAGCTACTCAATCCCTTCCCTATTCAATGATTAGCCATGGTCCACTTAGGCCACACATATTCCAATAAATCTCCATAAAGAATATAAATTGTATTTGCATATTACTTGGCTTTTCTCATCTTACTCCTTTCCCTGCACAAGCCATGTTGTAAATATTGGGGTAAAAAAACCTCTATCTCTTTCCCCTTCTTATTGCATCATTGATTATTATTTGCTATGTACAAAGATACTATGGCTAACTCCATGTATGTGATAAACACTTTATTATTTTTCCATTGATGGATATGAATCTCTCTGAAGTATCAATTCTGTCTTGTTGTGGTAATCAGTTATGGATATCTATAAGATAACTTTTCTTCTCCCCTAACCCCTTTTATGTTAGTGGACGCAGTATGTAGCCAGGGAAATATGTGGAGCCAAAAGGCCCTTGTTGGCTTAAATTTTGGCTTTATAAAAACAATGTTTTGACCAACTGTTGCTTGTTCATAGCCAACTGAAAGGATGAAGTCTTTTTTTCCAAGTTTCCCTTGCCCACCATGACACAGGATTTGGATGGGACCCTATTTTCATGTTTGGCCAAGTTGGTGTGGGTTGGCCAAGTCAATGTGTTACCATGGGCCTTCTGGTGGCAGTCATCCCCAGTAACACAACTCAGAGACTTCTTTGTCAAACTTAGGGTCACTGGTACACTGCCTATGAGGTAGTGTCTCCAAGGTCAGAATTAAACATATACTGACTGAAAAGCACATGACTTATCTTCCACAATGTGAAGTCATCTTCTGGGTTAGTACCTGTCTTCTGAAAGATTAATCATGCTTTCTTTAGAGGTGAGGCAGAAATGAAAAGCATATTGCCATAATCAGCTTTTATACAATGAAAAGTAAAAATACTAACCAGTCTTTGACATGAAATTACTAATGAGACAAAGTAAAAAACTATAGGGGTTTGCTTGTTTATTTTTAAGTCAACTATTATATATATATATATATATATATATATATATGGCTTTGGGGAGAGTAGCCACACACCACCAGTTTAGTAAAAATAGATTAATATAAAAGCAAATATTTGCTTGTTTAAAGACAAGATGAAATTATATTCACTTTTAATGGTTTTACACCCAGGAAGCAGCCTATACTTAAGAGAAAATAGTCTTCAAAAGCGTTTTCCTGTCTACCCAGAGAAATGGAACTTGTTTCTATAAATATACATGTTGCTCTTTAAAAAAAATAAATACTACCCCCATCCCAAACTCTGCATGCCACAACTCAAATTCTATTATTAGGAGAACCTCTTGTAAAGAGGAGTTTCAAAATCTCAATACATAAGAAGATGTTTCTTTTCATGAAGTATATACCAAACTCTAAGGAGAAAAACCAAAGTAAGTATTGGAAGTTTCCCCCCCCACACCCCTTTATATTACATGTTAAGTTTCTTGAATTTTTGTCATCTGGAAATAACTTGAACCACATGGCAGATGTAAGTTAATACATAAGATGAAAGTTTAAACTTATGGATAGTCATTTCTGGGGGAGTTGCACTTGATAAACAAATGTCATCACCACACATCCCATGCTTTCCCTCCCCCACTTCCCCCTTATTTATAAGTTTCTAAAAGTATGAACAGGGAAAAATAAGGTGGGATTATCAAATATGTAATAGAGAGATTAAAGAAAAGAAATTTGAAAAGACATGTAGCATAAATAATGAAACAAATTTAATGTTTACTACTAGGGGTTGAAAAATAAACCTGTCAGTACAATTGATAGAGGGAGCTGGACAATGAGCCTAATATTTATGAGTATTGCTGATTGACTATAGAAATGGAACTTTTCAAAAGAGAATCTCTTGGTTTTGCTCTTTCCCTTTTGGCTGCAGTGTTGTATGGACATAGGTACTGCTGTAAACCTCTAATTAGAAAAGAGAGTATTTCTTCCCACTGGGTCTGCTATAATGTATCCTGTGTGCATAGCATGCCTATTTTTCCTCTTTCTACATGAAGGAGTATTGGAGACATCAATAACTTTGGCTTTCAAAAGACTGTAATTGGGAGTGATCAGAAATCCAATATCCAAAGTACATGGTGGATTGTAGCCAAGTGGACCTGCAGCAAGTGTTTGAAGAATGAACTTTGGGACCCAACCCAGAAGAGAGATTTTGAGGAATGACCTGAAGGGCCCAACCCAAAGATAGCTGAAGCAGCCATGTGTTCTCTGGAAATGAAATTGCTAGTACAAATGCTATGCTATAAAAAAATAGCTTTAAATTTAAGCCAACGCTCCCCAGAGACTGAGGAAGTTTAGGAGAAAATGTGCCCACAAATATAGGAGGAAATATTTGCATTTTTATTTGTGTCATTGCAATAGCTTACTTTCTTAAGGAAGTTTTTTTTTTTGTTTTTGCAGGGCAATGGGGGTTAAGTGACTTGCCCAAGGTCACACAGCTGGTAAGTATCAAGTGTCTGAGGCCAGATTTGAACTCAGGTCCTCCTGAATCCAGGGCTGGTGTTTTTTCCACTGCGCCACATAGCCGCCCCCGGAAGTTTTTTTTTTAAAGAAAGCTTCCAGGAAATTGTGGGGTTTTAGTTAAGATTTATTTATTAATTTATAATTTTGGAGACACTATAATTCTTTTATATCTAAAGCAATTAAAATACAAAAATATTGGTTGCATGACCATTTTCAATGGCATTTTGGGGGTTTCCTAGTATAATTTCTATCATTTGATGAATTATATCACATACTTCATCAGTTACCAACTATTTGTGAAGTGATCTGTTGTTATTAGTTCATTTATAATTTTAAAAGTCCATTTTTAATGATTTTTATATTATTGAGCTGGCTAAAACTTTATATAATACTGGATTGCCTCTTTCTATCAAAACATGTTTGTTTTTCTTTCTTTTAGCTTATAAAAATAAGGTTGGAGAATAGGGTAGTATGGAAACTCAATAACATTTGATTGTTATAGAACTCTAGGTATTTTCCGAAAAACAGTTAGAATTGTAAGAGCATACTGAATTATATTTGAGAGACAGGATGGCATGGTAGAAGGGAGAGAGCATTGCACTTAGACCCAGAAGACACGTATAAGCTCAGTTTCTGACAACTACTTAGTTGCACAATCATGAACAACTCACATCTTTTCTGAGATTTGGATTCTTCTGAGGAGCTGATATGAGGAAATAATTTTATACATCTTAATTTATAACATACTTTTGAATCATTATATCATTGTGGCATAAAGGACACAGAACTGACTAGCTGATTCAGACTGACCTGTGTCAAGTCTCACTTGGGGTATTTATATAATATAGCATAAAAATTGCTGAGTCTCAATTCAGGAAGACCCCTGCTCAAATTGAGTCTTAGATACTTATTAGAAGCATAACTTTGGGCAAGTCACAATCTCTGTTGGCATAAGTTTCCTCAGTTGTAAAATAGGGATAATGATAGCACCTATCTAATAAGGTTCTTGTGAAGATCAAATGAGATAATATTTGTAAAATGATTATGACAGTTCTTAGCACATAATAGTTTTTTTGTTTGTTTGTTTGCTTGTTTGTGGGGCAATGAGGGTTAAGTGACTTGCCCAGGGTCACACAGCTAATAAGTTTCAAATTTCTGAGGCCGGATTTGAACTCAGGTACTCCTGAGTCCAGGGCTGTTGCTTTATCCACTGTGCCACCTAGCTGCCCTCACATAATAGGTTTTTAATAAGGTATTATTGTCTCTTTTCAATTTCTCCTACAATCTCTGCCATATACTGGCTGTGTATTCTGAGCAAGTATATTAACCTATCAGTGATCCTAAAAATGCTTTAAGACTCTAATTTTTAGGGGTAGAGCCAAGATAGTGGAGGAAAGGCAATGACTTGCCTGAGCTCCCCCAAACCCTTCCAAATACCTTCAAATAATGCCATAAGACAATTCCTGGAGCACCAGAAGCCAGAAAAAGACAGGTTGAAATAATTTTCCAACAAAAGACAATTTAGAAGGTTGGCCAGAAAGGTCTGTTGTGCCAGGGTGAGAGTGGAGTGCAGCCCAGCACACGTCATGCCAGTGTAGACCCAGACCCATCCCAGACTGAGTCTCAGCCACAGCAAACCAGAAGCAGGCCTCTGGAGCCTCTAAATCAACTGTAGCAGTATATGCTTCTGGAACTCAGCCCACAAAACATAAGGGTGTAGAACAATTGCCCAGAAGGAGATTACAGGGATCTCTTTGCAAGCAGTGAGGGAGGACTCTGTTGTTTTTTTCCATACTCAGATCCAGGTCACAGTCTTGGGTGATGGTCCCTGGCAGGAGAGAAGCACGAACACACTAGAGCTTACAGCTACAGGGGAGAAGGATTCTGTTCATACTTCCAAGGCTGAAAAGCTGCCTATGGTTGCTTGCATACCAGAACACAGTCCAGGAGAGTGGTAAACATACCTCTCCATAAATGATACCATCTTGGAAGAACTAAATCTTACAAATACCAAGAAGTGGGGCAGCTAGATGGCGCAGTGGATAGAGCACTGGCCCTGGAGTCAGGAGTACCTGAGTTCAAATCCAGCCTCAGACACTTAATACTTACTAGCTGTGTGACCCTGGGCAAGTCACTTAACCCCAATTGCCTCACTTAAAAAAAATACCAAGAAGTATCTCTCAAAATAGATATACAAAATCCCTGTAGCTTGGGACAGTGTGACCTCCACCCTGGAAACAGTACCCCGTTTTAACAAAGAATTAAAAATCATGAAATAAACTGGTAAAATGAGCAAACAGAAAAAAATATACCGACCTTAGACAGATTCTATGGTGATAAGGAAGATCAAAATACACCCTCAGAAGATAAAATAGTCAAAAGTGCCTACATACAAAGTTTCCAAGAAAAATATGAATTGGTCTCAGGCCATAGAAGGGATCAAAAAGGATTTGGAAATAAAGTAAGAAATGAAAAAAAGTGGAAAGATAAATGAGAGTAATAAAAGAAAAAAGTCAACACCTTGGTAAAGGAAATATAAAAATACCAAAGAAAATAGCAACTTAAATAACAGACGAGGGGCCAGCTAGGTGGTGCAGTGGATAAAGCACCAGCCCGGGATTCAGGAGGACCTAAATTCAAATCTGGACTCAGACACTGTGTGATGATGGGCAAGTCACTTAACCCTCACTGATCCACAAAAAAACAAAACAAAACAAAACAAAAGAAACAAACAAAACAAAACAAAGCAAAACAAAAGAAACAAACACAAAAACCAGACTAGGTCAAATGGCAAAAGAGGAACAAAAAGCCAATGAGGGAAAGAATTCCTTGAAAAGCCTAATTGGGCAAAAGGAAAAGGAGGTGAAAAAGCTCTCTGAAGAATATAACTCCTTAAAAATGAGTATGGAGCAAATGGAAGCTAATGCTTTCATGAGAAATCAAGAAACAGTAAGGCAAAAACAAAAGAATGGGAAAAAATAGAAGGCACTGTGAAATATCTAATAGGAAAAACAACTGACTTGGAAAATAGATCCAGAAGAGATCATTTGAAGTTTTTTGGACTGCCTGAAAGCCATGATCAAAACAAAACAAAACAAAACAAAAAGCCTAGACATCATCTTCCAAGAAATTGTCAGGGAAAATTGCCCTGATATTCTGGAACCAGAAGGTAAAATAGAAATTTAAAGAATCTACCAATCACCTCATGTAAGAGATCCTAAAATGAAAAAACCCAGGAAGATTATAGCCAAATTCCAGAACTCCCAGATCAAAGAGAAAATATTGCAAGCAGCCAGAAAGAAACAATTCAAGTACTGTGGAAGCATAGTCAGGATAGCACAAGATTGCACATTTTCTACCTTAAAGGATAGGAGAACTTGGAATATGATATTCTGGAGGGCAAAGGAACTGGAATTATAACCAAGAATCACCTACTCAGCAAAACTGAGTATAATCCTTTGGGGGGGGGGGCGGGAATGGAAATTTAATGAAAGAGAGGACTTTCAGGCATTCTTGATGAAAAGACCTGAGCTGAAGAGAAAATTTGACTTTCAAATACAAGACTCTAGAGAAGCATAAAAGGGTAAACAGGAAATAGAAACCATAAGGGATATTAAAAGCTTAAACTGCTTACATTCCTACAATGGAAAATGATACTTGTAACTCATAAGAACTATCTCATTATTAGGGCAGGTGCACGTAGCATATTTAGACAGAGCACAGGTATGATGTCAATATGAAGGGATGATATCGTTAAAAAATAAATTTAGGGGTGAGAGAGGAGTGCACTGGGAGAAAAGGAAAGGGAGAGGTGAAATTGTGTAAAATATCTCACATAAAAGAAGCAAGAAAAATATTTTACAGAGGAGGAAAAGATGGGGGAGGGCCTGGGGAGTGAGTAAACCTTACTCTCATTGTAATTGGCTCACAGAGGTAATAACACACACTCAACTGGGTATGCCTATCTATCTCAGCCTGCAGGAAAGTAGGAGAGGAAGGGGATATGGTGGGGAGGTTATAGAAGGTAGGGCAGATTGAGGGAGGGGGCAGTTGGCTCATGTAAGTCATTCCTTTGAGGAGTGAAAGGGTGAAAAGAGATAGAGAATAGAGTAAATGACATGGGGAGTGAGTAGGATGGAGGGAAAATCAGTTAGCAATATTAACTGTGAAATGATGATCAGTAGATTCTCAGAAAAACCTGGAAAGACTTCCATGAGCTGATGCAAAGTGAGATGTACTATATTCAAAGTAATAGCAATATTGTAAGATGATCACCAGTGAATGACTTGACTATTCTCAACAATGCAATGATCCAAGACAACTCTGAAGGACTTATACAAAATGTGATCCATCTCCAGAGAAAGAACTGATGGTGTCTGAATACAGATTGAAGCATATGTTTCTTTTGTTTCTTTTTCTTTTTTCTTTTTTTTTTTTGTTTTTTGCAGGGCAATGGGGTTTAAGTGACTTGCCCAGGGTCACACAGCTAGTAAGTGTCTGAGGCTGGGTTTGAACTCAGGTCCTCCTGAATCCAAGACTAGTGCCTTATCCATTGCGCCATCTAGCTGCCCCTGTTTCTTTTTCTTAAGTTTCTTTCCTTTGGTCTGTTTTCTTTTACCACCTGACTAATGTGGGAATGTTTTGCATGACTACACATGTATAACTTATATTTAATTGCTTGCATTCTTAAGGGGACTGGGGAGGGAAGGAGGAAGAAAATTTCAAACACAATTTTTTGGATGTTAAAATTGGATGTTAAAATTGTTTTTATATGTAATTGGGAAAAAATAAAATTCTAAATAAATGGGGGGAAAAGACTATAAGTTTTAGATTTGATGCTGACATGCTTTGTTATAGGGAGTTTCCTCTCTGTAGTTCCTATCAACAGAGTGTGCTCCCTACTGTAAATAACTATACTTTATATCAATCTAATTTTTAAAACCCTGACAGTTTTACCCTCCCCAATTTATTTATTAAACATTTATTTGTTCATTCATTCACTTACTTATCTATTTCTTCCTTCCTTCTTTCCTTCCTTCCTTCCTTCCTTCCTCCCTTCATTCTTTCTTTTTTCTTTCTCATAATTCAGTTTAATTTAATGTTCTTAATGACTAGACTTTTATTATTAGTTTTATTCCTTTTATTATTAAATATTTTTCATGACTACATTTAAAAATTATTTATTGAACCTATTTAATTATCTCTTAACATGTCCTTATTTAGGATAAATTTAAGTGTGTAAGTTAAAATGGAGAGCTGAGCAATGATCAATATAATTTGATTCATGTAGGTAGTCAATCTTAACCATGAACCCCCAAACTTGCATTTTCTTCAGAATTGTAGAGGTTTTATTTTTGAGCCTAATCACACATTGGTATATCTGTTGTATAAAGACCTCCATGATTAATTTTAGAGAAATTTGACCATTAGACTGTACCTTGATTGCAAGGAATATATATATATATATATATATATATATATATATATATATATATATATATATATATATTTGCCATTGCAGCACTACAAATCAGAGAAGACTTCATAAAGGAGGCAATAATAGAATGATATTTTGAATGCTGGATAGGGACTAAATGGAGAGGTAGAGCTGGCAATTGGCAAACTCCAGGATTTGTTTTTGTCTTTCAGTAATTTTCAGTCACATCCAACTCTTTGTGACTCCATTTGCGATTTTCTTGAAACAGATACTGGAGTGGTTTTCCATTTCCTTCAGCTCATTTTATAAATGCAGAAATTGTAGCAAGCAAGGTTAAGTGACTTTTCCAGAGTCACACAGGTAGTAAGTAAATGTCTGAGAACAAATGTGAACTCAGGATGATGAGTTCCTGACACAGGTCAGTAACTTTATCTTCTGCATCTAGCTCTCAGGATACCACCATTTTTCTAGTCATTCAGATTTGCAACCTCAACATCGTGCTTGCCTTCTTAATTCCAATGATCTCATATAAACCAGTTGGCTAATAGTTTGTCAGATCTCTACATTATAACTTTCACATGTCCAGTTCTGTCCAGTCACATAGCCACCACCCTAGCTCAATCTCTGATCCCACATCATTTCAATAGCTTCATATTTTATCTTCTTTCTTCTAGTGTTTCTTAACTCTAGCCCATCCTCCACATTGCTACCAAAGTGATTTTCCAAAAGCATAGGTCTAGGGACAGCTAGTTGGCACAGTGGGTAGAACACTGACTCTGGAGTCAGGAACACATGAGTTCAAATCTGGTTTCAGATACTTACCTGCTGTGTGACCCTGGGTAAGTTACTTAACCCCAATTGCCTCCTCCCCACACACCCCCAAAAAAGCATATGTCTAATCATATAACTTTCCTACTTGATACATTTCAGTGTCTCTCAATGACCTTCTTGGATTAAATATAACTTTCTCTGGAATTTAAAGTTCTTCTTAACTCTACAATTTTCCATTGTTGCATTTTTGTTATGAATTACTTTAATTCAAAACTCTATGGTTCAGAGTACTTGCTGCTCTTCATAAATTATGATATATTTCATTTTGTATCTTTGTTCTGATGATACCCTATTCAATTAATATAGTCGGTCCATATCTTCATCTCTCTGGAATCACCAGTATCCTTCAAAACCCAATTCAATTATCCTCTTCTTTTTGTTTTCTTTTGTTTTTGTGAGGCAATTGGGGTTAAGTGACTTTCACAGGGTCACATAGCAAATAAGTGTCAAGTGTCTGAGTCCGGATTTGAACTCAAGTCCTCCTGACTCTAGGGCCAGTGCTCTATCCACTGTGCCACCTGGCTGCCCCCCAAGGGAGTTTTTTTTTTCCTGATCCCCTTACATTCTAAGACCTCCCTCTGAAAATGACCTCCAGTTTATTATTGTTTATATATATATATATATATATATATATATATGTACATATTGTCTTGCCCTATAGAATATAAGTTTCTTGAGAAAAAAGATCTTTTGCTTTTACTTTTGTTTCCTCAATGATTCTGTTTATGTTTTTTATATGTGCATGGTATCTTGCCCATTGAAATATAAGCCCCTTGAGGGTGGAGAGGATTTTGCTGTTATATTTTTATTTCTTAGTGCTTAGCATAGTATTTGGCATGCAGTAGACTCTTAATAAATATTAATTGATTAATTAATTAAACATAAAGCAACATATATTTGTTGCTCACTTTTAGCTGAGTTTCTTGTCCGTCACTGATCCCTGGGTAATAGGAAGATTCTCCAACTGCTACTGTTCTTATGAAGTAAACAGCTTTACAATGGTGTCATTTTAGTGAATATAATTATTTTCAAACTGAACTATAAGTTCAAACTGAAATTTTATATGTGTTTGAGGTTCAAATCCTTTGATTTAGGGAAAGTATCATTTATTGTTTCTAAGAGAACAAGCTTGCAAAGAGACGATGAAACATTTTTCATGTTGAAAAATTCTTACCCAATAGCATTTTTATCAATTATGTGAAAATGAATAAGAAACATGTTTTAACTTCCATATAAATACCTGTTGTTATTAAAAAGGGAAAACAGCAGTCCAAGGAAATATAAATGCAAAGCAAATTGCATTTGGTCAAACTCCAAATACTTAAAAAATTCTCTTGAAATATTCAAGCTGTCCAAAATAGAATATATTTATCCCCTGCCAATTGAATTACTCATGTACCTTTCTGCCATTAGATACACAGCTCTTATTCCATCTGACTTGCCCTCCTCAAACCTTGTCTAATACAAATGTAATTCTAGCTGCAATTCTTAGTAAAGGAATGCTCTGTATTAAACTGAATTTTCTGGGACTTGCTGATTTTCTGTATTTTTATTTCCCTTGCTGTTAAGAAGACAACTTTTGCCAGAGGCGATGCTCTGTGATGGTAACTTGATAGTCAAGCACCTTTCTCAGTGGTGTGGGTTGAATATGTTCTTAATCATCTCAAATTGCAAATTGATTGGAGAAGTCAGCCTTTCCCAAAGTTGTGACTAAGGATTATAACATGCATAAAATTTGACCAACCCCATTTATATCTGTTACACTTTTGGTAGAGGGCAAAATGATAATTCTTGGAAAAGATATGGGTGACTAATGTACTAAGCATTCAGTATTCACTAGGATTCCATGCCATATACCACAATGACAAATTTCATAGAATCAAAATCACTAACACTTGATTTCTTAGTTCTTAGGTGACACCTAATTTTTGTTGTTTTTAGGAATTCAAATCACTCTAAAAATGTTACTTGCAAATAACTACAGGAATCACCAGACCACAATTTATTTTCCCATTAAAGCATCCTTCCCTAAGTAGGTAGAGAAAATGAAATAAATGAAATCAGCATTGAATAGTTTTTAAAAAGTTGGTTTTTCTGGCATTCATTAGGCATGAGGAGAAAGAAGACCTGGTTTTTAAAGTTGGCTCTATTGCTGCGTGACTTAGGGCAAGATGATCTTTAAAGTCCTCTCCAGTACTAACATTCTCTGATTATGCCATTTGCAAATTTCATGGTAGAACATGTCTCAAAGTCAAAATGTCTAAATTCAAGTCTTGGCCCTAACAACTCATTAAATGTATGACCCTCTTTGCCTCTCTGGCAATCATCTTGACTCTCTGGGCCTCAGTCTCTTTAAAATAATAGATGAGGATGATGGTGGTGGTAGTGGTGGTGATTATGAATAATAGCTGGAATGTATATAGTACTTTAAGATTCAAAAAGAGCTTTACAAACATTATATAATTTATTCTTCCTAACAATGCTGGGAATTAGGTGTTATTATTATCCCCATTTTGCAAATTAAAAAAAAAAACTGAGGCAAATGAGGCTAAATAATTTGCCCAGAGTCACCCAGTCTCTAAGTATGTAATGAAAGATTTAAGGTCACATCATGCGGATTCCAGGACCAGTACTGTATCCACTGTATCACCTTACTGCCTATTTATATGTAAAATGGACATACTAATATCTTCACAGCCTAACTTCTAGGATGAATATGGAAAAATATCTGTGTAAACCTTACACTGTGGTATAAATTTCTAATATCATAATCTGTAACAGCAGCATCACTACTTAACACTTGCTAATATAAAGAAACAGGCACACTCTATAATATTTAGTATAATATTTAGCATTTAATATAGAGAATGATGCATGGAAGCTACTCAGATCTGCTGAATTATTAAAGAATGAGTAAATTTTCATTAGAGATTCAGAATAAATTTTGTTGTTGTCTTACTCCAAATTTTATAAACTTATTACTCCAATAAGTCAAAGAACATGAGTTCATTGGCTGCAACTCCAAGTTCACTAATGAGGATGACAATTCATTTATAATTTATAGTCTTATAGGGTTGTCTATGGATAAAAGACTTTAAGTGCCTTGTCAATGATCACACAGCAGGTAATAATAAATACATTTACATAGCACATTAAATTATGAAAAATGCTTAACATTGGGGTTTTTTTGGGGGGAGCATAGTGAAGTAGAAAAAACACTGCCTCTGCTGTCACAAGATTTAGATTGAAACTACACATCAGATGTTTTAACCCTGAATGACCTTGAACAAGACATGTAAGTTATTTAGGGTCTCAATTTCCTTACCTTTAAAATGGAGGGATTCATGGAGGTAGTTTATGAGATTCCTCCCAACTTTAGATGTATAATATACTTTCTCATTTTGTCTTCATAGCATCTCAGTGACATAGATAAAATAGAAATTGTCATTATTATTGAAAAGTAAGAATGATCCTAAAATATATTTAATAAAACATGACTTCTTTTCATGTCTGGGAGGCAGAGGACTACTATAGCAGAATACTGTATATATTGTCAGATGTGGTCAATGAGCTGACTTTTTGATTAATTATTTTCTTTGCTAACAAGGGAGGATTGAGTCTGTGGTTTGTGTGAGTCTGTGCAATGTGTTTTGTTTCTCTGTTGGGGGATGATATTTCTAAAAATTACTATGAGGGAGGAAGGGAATAAGAATTTACATTGTATTTACTGTGTGTCAGGCATTGTGCTAGGTGCAAAATTAGTAGCAATTGTTAATTAAAAACAAAACAGTCCATTGTACATGAAGTATTAATTATAGATAGCAAATAAGTATGTCAATATTTGCAAGCCTGGACTAGTATAATAACTTCCAAATTAGTCTATATTTCCAATCTTTCCCTTTTCCAACCCATTCTTTACACAGTTGTCAAATTTGATATTTCTACTATAAAACTTTAATCCAACCATGTCACCAACCTCCTTAAGAAAAATCTCAATTGTCTCATTGATTCCAAGAAAATATATGAAATTATCTAGCATTAATGCCCTTACAAATTGGTTGTTGATTATCTTTCAGTCTTTTAGTCCTAATATATTCCATGAGTCAAACTGACTCACTAATTTCCAAATATAACATTCTGGGTTTTTTTTGGGGGGAGGGGGGAGGCAATTGGGGTTAAGTGACTTGCCCAGGGTCACATAGCCAGTACATGTTAAGGATCTGAGGCCTGATTTGAACTAAGGTCCTCCTGACTCCAGAGCCGGTGCTCTATCCACTCTGCCACCTAGCTGCCCCAAATATAATGTTCTTATCCCACTTTTGTTCATTTACAGAAATAGTCCCATACATATAGAATGCATTCTCTTTTTATCCCCACTTTGTATGATCCCTAGCATCTTTCAAATCATATCTCAGGTGCCCCTTTCTATACAAGGCCTATTCTGATCTTATAATCTCTCTCTCTTTCTGTCTCTCAATCAATTTGAATATATTTCATTTATTTATATAACACTAGAATGTAATCTTTTCAAGGTAAGAAATGTTTCATTTTTGTCTTTGTTTTCCAAGGACTTATAGTGAGAGCTAATTAAATGTCATTTGGATTATTGTTGAAGTCTACCCAAACACAAGACTTTGGGAAGACAAACTGGGAGGGGTACAAATTTTCTCCTTTATTCAAGATAAGAGCAACCAAGACATAGAACAACTCATTCATAGAACCAGAAATAGAAGCTTTATATCATCATTTCTAGGATGCTTCGCAATCCACCCTGCCTGGGATGTGCTACTTGACATTTTGCCTTGTGGCCTGTTTAAATGAGGGTTGTGAAACTGAAGATTATGTTTGGTTTGGATGGTCACTGAACTTTCCATGCAAAAATATACCAAACTATTCAGATTTGTGTCTGAAAAATGGGCTGACAATTTAATGAGTAAGGTTCAGTAGACAAATTTTCTGGCTCTTCTCCTAAGGCTAGATGGTGCCTCCATAGACAACCATCTATTTAAAGAAAATGCAATGTAAATTGAATCCCTAACCAGATTTTAACTGTGCTAATTGAAGAGCAACATGAGGATGAAACTCTTGATTCATTGGGAATGTAGCCTTTTGAAATGAATTGCCTGGAAAACTGGAAAGACATCTAGTAGAAATTAGATTTAGACCAATGTCTCACACTATATAATATAATTTCAAAGTAGATGGATGACTTGAATATTAAATACCATAATATCTTTTAAAATGAGACAATAAGTAGAGCAGATATCTTCCTATCTCTGGCTAGTGAGTACATTCTTTACTAAACAATAGCTTGAATCAATTGCAAAAGATATAATAGATACATATGTTTATATGGCATTGAAAATTGTTGTGTGAACAGTATTAATAGAACTAGGATAGAAGGGTGGCATTTAGCTGGTGTGGTAGGAGCAATGTTAATCATGTCTGCTGGGATTTTTTTCCTTAAAAGTTATTGAAACCATCAATATGAATTAATTGGTTCAAATGGTTAAGGATCAAGACATTGATGTAGCCTCCTGGTATTATATGTACAAAAGCAAAAAGAAGGAGCTTGTTTGGCATGATAGTATGGACAAGACAGATTCAAGGAAGCTGTGTTTAAATAAACCAAAGTTGTCCCTCTACTGAGTATGTTATGTTATGTCATGTCATGTTATAAATATATTTCTAAATATAAATATGTAAATATCATGTGAGCATATAAATATATATAAATGTATAAATATGTAAATGAAACACACTTATGGATGTGACTAATATGGGGATTCCTTTTATTTGACTATTTATATGTATTACAAATTCTTTAATTTTCTTTTTCCCCATCAGAGGTTAAAAAAATGGAGCAATTATAAATGGCTAATAATTAGTAAAAAATAAGTAAAGATAAAAGTTCGGTGTTTGATGCTCCACAAGAGACCATAAGACCATTGCAGACTTGAGGAAATAGACAAATATGTATAGATGTATCAGAAGAATTCCAACTGATTTGCAGAGGACATTTTTTGTGGAGAGGAGCTTTTTCAATTAAAAAAAAAGGAAAGACAGCTTCTGTTCTTGTTCTGTTGACCATAAATCTCCCCTTCCCCCATTTTTTTTACCTAGGTGACTTACAGTGATGAAAAAGAGTAATCATGTATCCCATCCAGGTCTCATTACTTGGTCGAACATCATCAGTGTCCATAACAACAGCATAAAGTAATTTCCCCAAAGATAAGTTGAGAAAAGATATGAGTAAATTATTATTTTATAAAATAATTTTTCATTAAATATTTCCCAATTACATATAAAGAAATCAACTCTTTAAAAATGAATTCTAAATTATCTCATTCCCTCCTTTCCCTTTTCCCTCTTTGAGAAGGCAAACATTTTTATATCAATTATACATGTGCAGTCATGAAAAACATATGTCCATATTAACCATGTTATAAAATAAAACACAAACAAACCAATAAAAGTAAAGTATAAAAACAAGGCATGATTAACTCTCTATTCAGAGTTTATCAGTTCTGTCTCTGAGGTGGAAGGCATCTTTCATCATGGGTCCTTTGGAATTGTCTTGAATTACTGTCTTGATCAGATTAGTCAAGTCTTTCACAATTGATCATCTCCATACAATATTGCTATTATTGCGTACAATGTTCTCCTGGTGCTGCTCACTTCACTTTGCCTGACGTCATATAAGTCTTCCAAGGTTTTCTGAAACCATTCTGCTTATCATTTCCTATAGAATAATAATATTCAATCACAATCTTACAAAACAACTTGTTCAGAACTGACCCAATTGATGGCTATCCCTTCAATTTCTAATTCCTTGCCAAGACAAAAACAGATGATATAAATATATTTTTGCAAAAATAGGTCCTTTCTCATTTTCTTTTATCTCTTTGGGATACAGAATAAGTAGTGATATTTTGGGGTCAAAGGTAATGCAGAGTTTTATAGACCTTTGGGGCATAGTTCCAAATTGTTCTCCAGAATGGTTGGACTAGTCCAGAACTCCAGTAACAGTGAATGTGTCCTGATTTTTGTACATCCCACCCAGCATTTGGCATTTATCTTTTCTATCATGATAGACAATCTAATAGGTATGAGGTAGTCGATGAGTCATTTTAATTTGCATTAATCTAATCAATAGTGATTTAGAGCATATTTTAATGTGACTTGATAGCTTTTGATAATGATCCATTCACAACCTTTAATGATTTATCAACTGAGGAATAGCATTTTTTTTTTATAAATTTGGCTCAGTTCCCTACATATTTGAGAAATTATATATCTTTATCAGAGAATCATGATATAACATTTCCCTGGTTTCCTTTTTCCTCCTAATTTTGGCTACATTAGTTTTGTTTGTTCAAAAACTTTTTAATTTCATGTGTGTGTGTATGAGAGAAATGCTTATTTCTTTCTTATAGTAATAATCAGTTATTGAATTATATTGAACTAAAAGGCAGTGTTGATGGATGAGATACTCCAAATCCCCAGGATACATGGCTTTACATGATTTTTGATACTGAGTGGGAGACGCCATTCAACAAGAGAACCTTACAAAGAATTTAATCTAAAGTGAATTCAGATTCATCATGGTTTTTTTGTTTTGTTTTCTTTTTGGTAAGACAATTGGGGTTAAGTAACTTGCCCAGTGTCACACAGTTAGTGTCAAGTGTCTGAGGCCAGATTTGAATTCAGGTACTCCTGAATCCAGGGCTGGTGCTTTATCCACTGTGCCACCTAGCTGCTCCCCCATTCTGTTCTACTCAGGAATGGGTGGGTATAGATTCTTTGTATAGACGGACCAAGGCTGGGTGTTATCTGGGAGTAAGAGTATCAAAGTGAAGTCCAGAAACCTCTCATTAGAAAAGGAAGAAAATTATAAAAAGAAAATATGGAAATTTCATAAATGTATCTTCTAAGAATTTTATAATTATTAGGACAGTTGGGTTCTACATAGAAAGAAGGTATGGGAATAAGTCAGTTATACTGGGAATTTTTTAATAGATAAGAGAAAAACAAGGATCACCTAGGAGAAGGGGCAACAGAGAGGAAGAATGGAGAAAACTGTCTTACACAAAAGAGGCATGCAAGGAAAAGTTTTACAGTAGATGGGGAGTGTTGGGGTCATAGGGCAATGTTTAAACCTCACTCACATCTAAATTTGTTCAAAGGGGAGGAAATACAGAGATTCATACACATATATTTACATATATGTATGTGATATGTAAAAAGTTCAAGAGATATGGTTTCAAGGTAAGTAATAATTTCATTAATCATTTACCAGACAATTAATAAAAGGGTCAGTGGTACTTTTGAAAAGTAAAGTCTTATAGGCACCAAATATTAATTAAATAATTAATTAAATTATTTATTCATTAATTTATTTAATTGTTCCTTTATTTATCTACTTATTGATTTATTGATTTGTTTATTTATATTCTTTTATTCATTCATTTGTTTATTAATTTATTTACTCATTCATTCATCTGTTTATGTTTGGTTTTTTGTTTGTTTATTTGATTGATTATTGTTCAGGGCAATGAGGGTAAAGTGACTTGGCTAGGGTCACACAGCTAATAAGCATCAAATGTCTTAGGACAGATTTAAATTCAGGTCCTCCTGAATCAGGGCCAGTACTTTATCCACTGTGCCACCTACCCTTACCCAGTACCAAAATTTTATAACACTAAGAACTAGACACAACATTGATGGTCAAAAATTAAAGACTGATAAAATTAATGTAGGATGGTAATAGAATAATATTTTTCCAATAAGAAACATTGAACATGATGATTTAGATGAAGAAAAATATATATGGGGCAGCTAGGTGGTCCTGGATTCAGGAGAACCTGAATGAACACAATTTCTATGAAGAAAAATGATTTATGTAAACTCATGTAAAGGAAAAGATACATAGCATTAAGAGAATATACACATTGACTACAACAATATGTGAGAATTGGAGCACCACCAAACTGATGAGAAAGACATTGCAGGGAAGCTCTGCCCTGAGGAGAAAACACAAGGTTACCTTTCTGTGGTTTTGAAGGTTGGATTGGCATCTGGAAGTTGTGTTTGTCACCTGTGTGTCAAACAATTAGCTTGGAGGTGTGTGTGAGGATGGCCCTGCTTCCTGTTTCACAGGGGGCTTCTGGGAGAAGCGGCAAAGGAGCATGGTCTTTTCATTCAATGGGAGGCATATTTGGCTCTCTTAGATAGTTAGGTGAAAGCAGACTTTTCCTTTTTCTCTCTCTCTTTGCTAACTCCTAATATAGTGTAATAAATGCTTAAATCCCAAAGACAGGTGCTGAAGCTTTTCTAATTAAGGCAACCACACATTAGATTTTAAACATCACAGCTAGTTTTAGACTTTACAATTTTGGCAAACACAAAGGAGAATGCTGAACACATCCATCTTCTCATCTTCCAGTTGAGTAAGGAATTTTCCCTATTTTCCAATGTGCTGTCCCTTTAAGTTTTAAATTAGCAGGTAAGTATATACTTTACCTCTTAAGTACCCTTTTTCTAAGTTTAGCCTCCTATTAAAATAGGTCTTTCCCTTTTTGAGTTTCCCAATGGATTTGGGGTCTCTGGAATTTTAGCATCTTAAGCTTCCTTTCCTTGACCTCATGTTTACGCTTGGTCCTTATGAATTTGAATGTTCTATTCCTATTTTTATTTTTTGTTCTTACTTTTCTTTGTGTTATAACGAGCAAATTTTTGAATTACAGAAAGGGGACTGATGATATCACATACCACATAATTTGGGGGTTCCCCCCTAGAGAAAATAATTGCAACATGGGACTCTTATAAGCTACCAATTCAGCCAGGCATGAAAAAAGCAAGGCTTATTAAACTGTGTTTTATGTAGCATAAAAGGTACTTTAGCTTAGTGGAAAGCAAATGGTTAGAGAATGGATCTTTTGACTACTTAACACTTAAAACTCTACAAATGATCCTGCACTTTGAATTCCCCAAAAGTTTAACTTATTGGATCCTCTGGAATGTAGCAAGTAAGGAATTGACCAAAAACGGGGAAAAAGGAGGAATCTGAGCCTGAAGTTGGTTGCACATCAACAAAGGAAATAAAAAAGGAAAAAAAAAAGAGAAAATTCATGTGTAGAGGAGACAGAGAGGGTAAAATTATTCCCTTTCAAGAGATCCCCCCCCAAGATAAAAGGGGTATTGTAGTGAAGCTCAGGCGCTATATACCTTTTGGCCCCAAAGATTTGGGTTTATGGATATGAGAAATTCCTAAATTTGATGAGGACCCCACATCAGTTATCAGCCAGTTTAGCGCAATTTTAAGAGGATATTCTACTTGGAATGATGTTAATGATCTCATAGAAACAATATTATCGCCAAGGGAAAGAGCTGGTATAATAGCTGCAGCAAACTCCTTGGAAGCAATGGGAAAAGTTGATATTGGATGACTTGTAGAAGACCCTGATCAGGACCCCAATATCCCTAGGTGTTTTGATATGTTGAGGGATGCAAGGGAAACATTGTTGAAGGCAATGTAATCCTGTGCTAGAAAGACTGAGAACTGGCAAAAATATATAGATACAGTTCAGGGACCTAATAGATTCTATGACAGGTTGTGTAAGCATTCCAGGAAATATGCTAGACCATTAATCGCTAGAGATGCCCATATTATCTGTTCTCATTTTATACACCAGTCCTTACCATAAATATGGAAATATTTTGAAAGGCAGTGTCCAGGCTGGAGTAGTTTGAGTCCTGACAGACTTAAAGAAATAGCAACATATATTTATGAAGGAAATGAGAGGGAGCAAAGAAACAGAAAAGGCATTTTAGCTCCATTACAGGAAACAATGAGGCAGTGAGGCTGGGCAGTTGAGAATCACTATCAAACGTCTAAATTTTGCTATTACTACAATAGACAAGGACACTTTATATGATTTTGTAGGATTATGAAAAGAGAAAAGAACCAAAATAGATATAATTTCTCTCAGAGGAGTACAGAGAGGCAGAATGAAAATAAATATAGATCTTTTCAGGGGGGTACAGACAGACAGAGGCAAAACAGACCCTTTCAGAGAGATATAGGTGAGCAGAATGGAAACAGTTACAGGCTCTCTGAAAGGGGTACAGATCACAGAGATAAAAAAGATTGATGGTATATTGGGGGGAGGACATTGGAATCTGAAGATTTAACCTTCCCAGACCCTGAAATTTTTTTCAGACCTTGAAATTTTTAGCCCTCTTTTGCTAGTCCATTCCCCTCCCCAAAGTAATGAACCCCATATAACTCTTTGGGTTGGAGTTACTTATTATTATTGTTTATTATATACAGGAGACTCAAGATCAGTACTAGTCAGCAAACTTGACCCTGAATGTACACCTATTGGATCTCTGAATGTAGTGGGCATTTCAGGAAAAACCCAATCCGTTGTAAAATTAATCCCTCACATAGTGAATCTGGGCCCATTAACAGTAGAACATCCATTCCTAATTATGCCTGACTCTCCTGCATACTTATTAGGTCATGACCTCCTTTGTAAACTTAGAGCAACCATATCTTTTTCTCCAGATGGTGGCATTTCCCTGGACATACCAGAGGATACTGTCCACTTACTGCCAATTTTGATCTCAGACACTCAAGAAACAGTGGAGAATACATTTGAAATCCCTTCTGATATTCCTGAGTCCCTGTGGGCTTTCTCCTCTACTGATGTAGGTCTCCTTAAATCTGCTGTGCGTGTTACCATTAAGACCAAAGGTGGCCCAGCACCACCAATTCCACAATATCCCTTATCTAGAGAAGCCATTGAGGGAATTTCTCCTACAATTGAGGCTTTGACAAACCAAGGCATAATTGTCCCATACCCTTATTCCCCATTCAATAGCCCTATTTTGCCAGTTAAAAAACCCAAGCATGGGCCAGATGGCAAGACTGTTTACTGTTTTGTACAAGATCTGTGAGCAAATAATTCCTATGTTATACCTAGACGTCCACCAGTACCAAACCCTGCTTTATTATTTCCTCACTCTCATGTGAATCAACATGATTCACAGTGATAGATCTTTGCTCTGCTTTCATTTCAATACCAATACATTAGGACTCCCAATATTTGTTTGTCTTTACCTAGAAGAATAGACAGTGGACTTGGACCAGACTCCCATAGGGGTTTGTTGACAACCCCTATTCTCTCAAATTTTGCAGAAGGATTTAGCCTCCATTGCCTTTAAAGGTTCTGCTTTAGTCCAATATGTAGATGACTTACTCCTGGCTGAACCTAATGCTGAGATTTGCCAGGAAGACAGCTGACACCTGTTATTAGAGTTATACAAACAAGGCCAAAAGGTATCTAAGTCTAAAGTACAATGGTATCTACCTCATGTGGAATATTTGGGTTTTGTTTTGGCTGCTGGCACTCAATCCATCTCTCCTAAGTGTGTCCAGGCTATTCAACAACTCTCTGCTCCCTCTACTAAGAAGCAGCTAAGGGCCATTCTGGGAGCAGCTAGATATTTCAGACAATGGATACCCTCTTTTGGTGAAATTACTAGGCCTCTTACATCTCTAACCAAAAATTCTGTCCCAGAAACTTTACAGATGGATTCCCAGCATCTTTCAGCTATAACAGAATTAAAACAGGCCTTGTTATCAGCACCTGCACTAGGACTCCCAGATTACAGTAAGCCTTTTACTCTTTTTGTACATGAACAGAAGGGAGTGGCTTCTGGGGTCCTGACTCAAAATTTAGGACTCAAAAATTAGCTCATTATTCCACCCAACTTGATTTGGTAGCTGCTGGGGTGTCACCTTGCCTTAGGGTGGCCGTAGCTATGCCCCTTTTGGTAGAAAAGTCTCTGATCTGGTCTTAGGTAAACCTCTAATCCTACAGTGCCCTTGTGAAGTTGAAGCTCTCTTACTATGTCATAGGACACAGGCTTTTTCAGATCAAAGGCTCACTAGATATGAAGTAACCTTACTAGGAAATGAAAGAATCATTTTAAAGCATTGTACAGTCCTTAACCCAGCAACACCGCTCCCTGGCTTGCCACTCTCAGGGAAGCCTTTGCATGATTGCACCTCCCTAGTTGACATAGATGAGAAACCTCATGATGATCTTTTTGAGAAACCCTTAGATAACCCTGATTTTATTTTCTATACCAACAGTTCCTCTTTTATGCATGAGGGCAACTGTTATACAGGTGCTACTGTAGTTTCTGATTATGATACTATCTGGGCAGCATCTTTGCCTTCACATCTTAATGCACAGGCTGCTGAACTTGTGGTTCTCACACAAGCCTGTTTTCTAGTGTGAGCAAAAAGTGCTACTATATATACTAATTCTAGATATGCATTTAGTGTGTGCCATTCTGTAGCATGCTTGGGATGCAAAAGGGATTTTTAACCTCTGGTGGCAAAGCTATTGCTAATGGGGAATTTATTAAAGATCTCCTATCTGCCTCAAAACTCCCATCTGCCTTAGCTATTGTTCATTGTCCTGCTCATACTGGAAAAAGAGACCCTGTTTCAAAAGGAAACAAATTAATTGATTCTGCTGCTAAGCTTGCTGCTTTGAAAACACCTGAACATGTATTTAATCTTTCTTCTGATGATGATGTTTCCATTTCTCTTAGTTATGATAAGTCTGAAGTAGAGAAATGGAAAAAGAAATTCAAGGCTAAAGAAGTCAATGGGGTCTGGATGACTCTGGAGGGGAAGCCACTTCTCCCCTGGAGCTTCTATCGTCAGGTATGCCTATCTATTCACAGAAAAGGCCATTTTTGGCACACAAGGAATTGTGGACTCAGTAAAAAGGGTTTAGATTGCCCCTGGAGCTTTTAATGTGGCCTCTAGGGTTTGTGCCTCTTGTTCTGTCCATCAGACTTATAATCAATGTGCATTCCAGGCTAATGTTTATGGAAGTCGTCCTGTAGCATATACACCTTTTGAGCATATACAAATTGATTATATTACAATGCCTAAGGCAGGAAGTTATAAGTTTTGTCTTGTTATCGTTGATCAACTCACTTGGTGGGTAGAAACTTTACCATGTTCCCGAGGCACAGCTGCCTTTGTTGCCAAAACCCTCCTTAAAGAAATAGTCCTTCACTTTGGCCCACCAGCCCGCATTGATTCTGATAAAGGCACACATTTTACTGATTCTGTTTTATCCCAAATTTACTCTTTCCTGGGAGTAAGTCCAAAGTTCCATATACCCTACCACCCACAAAGCTCAGGCCAGGTGGAACTTATGAATAAAGAGCTTAAGATCATGATTGGCAAATTGTGCACTGAAACTCATTGGAAGTGGCCAGATATTCTACCCTTGACACTGTTCTATTTGCACAGCAGGCTGAGAGGAGAACTACATATGTCACCTTATGAGATGCTTTTTGGCCATCCCCCTATCCAAACAAAACCTTTTCCCCAAGTGTATACATCATTGGTGGGGGGAAATACCTCCGTTGCTTCCTATATACAGGAGTTACAAGCCAAATTACCTGAACTCCATGAGGCAGGAGCAGCAATATAGGCTGGACCCTTGGACTTCTCCTTATATGATTTGAAACCAGGAGACAGTGTATATATTAAAATTTTTCAGCGGACTAATGAGACCCAGACAGTTTGGGAAGGTCCTTTCCAAGTATTGCTAACAACTCTGACTGCCATCAAAATTGGGGAGAAGGACTCATTGATACATTGGTCCCATATAAAACTGGTACTAGCACATGTAGACCATTGAATTTCATTGTCTCTTATTCTTCCATGTGTATTTTGTTCTATTCATCTCTCTCTCCAATTTTGAAACAATGCAAGATGGTTTTGATTTTATAATACAATGTTAACTCAGGAAGTATTATTCTCCCATATTCTAAATTGTTTTTTATCTGATTATTTGATCAAATTCCATAAAACATTTCCCTGGCAAATTGGTTGCCATGGAAAGTTTAAATTAATTCTAGAAGTATTATTTTTATAAGAATAAAAAAGAGGGAACATTTGCAAAAGTTTTTTTTTCATATTCTTGTAATCAAATGTATTATTGCCATAAAAAGGGATATATTTTTCAAAATAAAAATATGTGATATGGGGATTTTAGATATTGAAATAAAAATGTTCTAGACAAAAAAATAATTTTAAAAGTCAGTTCAAATGCTACATAAGGCCTTTTTATGCTATTGTAACTACATTTTGAACTCGTGTGGGCTTATTTTTGTAGAGATTCTTATTCTTTTAAGATTGTGTTTTAACTTGTATTAAAATATGTTCTGGTTTTTCTCAAAAGTAATTGTTTACTAATTAAAAGAAAAGTTATTACTTGAAATTATTGCATAATTGTATATTGCATTCTGAGTCTAGGCACATCCACATTTTTTTGTGATCATTATTATCCTCAACTTTTAAATCCATATGAGACTTGGATTATGGGAACTTATTTAAGACATTAATTGCCTTCATTCTGAGTTATCAGATGCCAGTTGGCCAAGATGCCATCCAATCACAAGAGGAATACATGGAATACAAACAAGAGCAGACACTAAACTGTCACATGAGGGGAGACATGCATGAAGTCCAGATACTGCACTGCTTTGGGAAAGACCAAGAAAATGGCTATTGGCAAGTATCAAGGTTGTATTTTCTTGCTTTAATTTTCTTCCACATATCACTGGGTGGCCGGGTTATGCCATCTCATTTGACACCTGACTGCAATTCCCCCTCCTATATGCCTGATACCATGGCCATCTCAATCCTATGCATCTGATTAAGCCTGACTCAGTTATTTCTCTTTTCTTTTATGGTAACCCCCATAATTATTTCAGGAGTCATGATAAATGCAATGTTGGATTTGGCCTTGACATTTGCTACCAATTATATTAGATTCTTTAATTTCTCACAATGGCATGAGGATAATTAGGCAGATGATGCAAAAAGGGATGAAACAAAGAAAAATTATATTTTAAATTAATATCACAATTGTCTTCTCAATTTATCCTCCACAGAGGGGAGTGTAGTAATATTTAATTTTAGAGAATGTTTCCATTTTTGTTTTTATTATATGTTTCATGTGTAACAACTAAGATTCTGAATTTCCTTAGACATGTTTTTTCGAGAACTCTCATTGTTTGATTTGATTATTGGCAAAGCTATTTAAAGTTGTGTTAAGCTCAATTTGATAGAAAATTTTCCTGGCTAATTATCAGCATCAGAAACACCTGAAAGACTTTCATTCCACAAGTACACCCAGAAGACATCCCAAGAATCATCTGAGAAAAGACTTCCAAAGACTTAGATGGACATTTTCCTGTTTTCCTTTTCCACATTGTACACACTGTTTATAATGTCCACTTACTAAAGGGGAGTGGCTCCTTTAGTTTTTCTGTTTGTAATGTCCATCTGCTAAGAGAGGACTGCCCTTTAGCCTTTGTTAATGTGTCATTCAATTTCCTTTTTCTCTCTTTTCATCCCCTTTACTTTGTTAGTAATAAGTATCTGTAATGTTATTGCTTCATGTGATGAGATGGTGTTTCTTCACGTGAAGCACCGTGGGGAGTGTGAGAATTGGAGTACTACCAACCTTCTGAGAAAGACATTGCAGGGAAGCTCTGCCCTGAAGAGAAAGCAAGAAGTGTCCTTTCTGTGGTTTCGAAGGTCGGATTGGTGTCCAGAAGTTGTGTTTGTCACCTGTGGGTTGTGTCAATCAGTGCTGCCAGACAATTAGCTTGGAGCTGTGTGTGAGGATGGCCCTGCTTCCTGTTTCACAGGGGGCTTCTGGGAGAAGCGGCAAAGGAGCACGGTCTTTTCATTCAGGAACCGGCTGTTGGTGGGAGGCATGTTTGGCTCTCTTAGATAGCTAGATGAAAGTGGCCTTTTCCTCTCTCTCTCTCTCTCTCTCTCTCTCTCTCTCTCTCTCTCTCCTAGCTCCTAATATACTTTAATAAATGCTTAATGCCCCAAGACTGGTGCTAAAGCTAATTTAAGGTGACCACACATTAGATTTTAAACATGACAGCTAGAGTTTTAGACTTTAAAAATATAAATGGAAGGAACCACAATATTGCAATAATAAATTAAAGTTGGCATTGCTACTGTAGCCTAAGGACCATTGGGACTTTTAAAAATCTATTTACAGGTGACATTTTGCATATGTTTTATCTCTGTCTTGATTTTTTTTAATTTGGATCCCTGGATGAATTATTTAATAAACTAATTTAATAAATGCTTTATTCATTCATTCAAAACTTAATTCTATGAAAGTATATTGAGAAAACTTGGCCTCAAAGAAACAATCTGAGAGGGTATCTATCACTATGACTCTCAGTCCCATTCCTCATCAAACTCATGCATCTTCTCTACAAAGGGAAAATATGAATATGGTACAACTGCATGTAATTTTAGACTTCTTCCAGTATTCGTTTTGCCAAACTGAGTTGTTTTAACATCTTTTTAAATTTATTCTTATAGGAGATAGTTCTTGTGGATGGGGTAGCTGAATTTTTTTTAAATGGTAATAAAAGATAGATAACAAAATATACCAATTAAAATTATTTTAATAATAATGAAGACATTGAAATAATAAAAACATTAAGAGAAAACTTAACATTTCATCTCCCTGTACTCTTTACAAAGTGTAGAAGGGGAGGACATATGTTTGGAATATGCAGCATTTTGTCAGGATTTTGATATTTTAATGGTTTGGATAAACCTTATTTTCTTCTTTGTTATTCATTGAAATAAGTCCTAGTACTCTTAGTGGAAGTGTGCTAGTGTAGGGTTATATCAGAAAATGTAGGTCATAAAAAGATATTAATATAATTTTATTTTTTAACTTTATAAAAAAAGGATCAAATAATCAAATCCGGAAGAGGATTTGGAGATCATCTATTCAATTCCCTTATTTTAAATATGAGAAAACTGAGTTTCAGGCTAGTGGCCCATTTTTTAATCAATTTGTTTTAGGAGTAGTAAGAGACTTTATAGATCATCTTATCCAAACTTTACACAGGAAGTGTATGCCATTTTACACAGGAGGTTACTGAGTTCAAAATGTGGAAAGTGATTTGCCAAAAATCTCACAGGTAATAAGTAGTAAAGTCAGTGAAGATCTAACAGGTAATAAGTGACAAAAAAAAAAAAAAACATGTCTTCAGATTAGAAATCTAATGCTCTCTTTATCATACCACATACTGAACACTTAGGTCTCTCTGGACTACAGGTCCAGTGCTTTTTCCACTACAGTATGCAACATAGTTGAGTCACAAAAAACTCAAACAGCAGAATTCATGGGTTTAAGAGTGGGGATTAGTTTTAACTTCATAACTGTCTTTTTGTGACATGATATACAGCCTGAGCCAAGTTCATACCAGAGTAGCCATCCACAGTCACTCAAATAGTATCAATCCAACTATGACTCTCTTCTAAGGTCCTTATGTGCCTACTGCCAAGAATTTTGAAGGTACTTGGACAGAATTATGGATAAAACCAGAGTGTTAGACCAAGGCAGTGGCATTTGACCTTTGTTGGATTAAAATAGATTACCTTGACCTCTTTAGCACCATTTTCTAAGAAATTGGGCTTTTGTTCTTTTATTCTTTATTTCTAGATTACTTGTACATTTGCTCTTTTGATGGTACAGACATGTAAATAGGCAAAATAATGTCTAGTTAAAAATCCCCTGGGTCATAGTAGCATAGATGCCACCTATTTGGGAGATAAGAAAATGTCAATTCCTATCCCGATATTTTAGCCTATACCCCAGAAAGTATCACAAAGTAGTTGTACCCCTAAATTCCAGAAAGAACTGCTGAGATTATAGCTGTCTTATGAAGGAAGCAAGAAAGCATTCCCAGTTTGGGAGGAAGAAGGTAATATGCCCTATGTCAGCTTCTGGGGCAAAGTCCCATTTATCCCATGTTAGTTGAAGTTTATAATAATTAAGCCATTAGCTAAATTTGATTTAATAACTGTAAAAACAAATTATAAGGTTTCTACTGTGAGATTTAAAATTGGATATTAGATCATAAATCTCCCCTACTTAACCTTTCCCTTAATTTATCTCCCAGACTAGTAAATGGAAGAAGCTTTTGGTTTTCTAGATAGACCTTTTATTGTTATGGTAGTCACAAGGTGATGTTGATTAGAAGGATAGGAAAGTAGAAACACAATACAAATCGTCTTAAGCCTAAGCTTAGTCTATATTCCGTATAAAACTCACCAAAAACCGAAGGCCACCTTTGGGGAGAGAGAGACTGGGTCAAGCGCGTGCTGCTGCTACCCGCGAGCCGGGCCCAGTCGAACTCTCATCAGCATCAGCCTGTGCAGTGCAGTCAGGAGACCAGCAGAGCAGGAAAAATCCTCCACTTCCATTCTCTCCTCGCCTTTTCAGCTCGCACCCCAGAAGTCCAGTGCATAGCAGGCAGTCTGACATGTGCAGCAGGCGCACTGGCGTGCGTAGCTCATGCCATTGGTCTCCTCCCCAAAAGGGTGATCCTTAAAAAAACTGGCGTCTTTCAGTTATCCTAACTGACTGTTAAAAAACTTTCATTTTTTTTTTACCACACTACCAAATGCCTGACACTATGTTAGGTTTTACGGATACTAAGACATGAAAAAGGCACTGATCCCAAGAAGCTTACATGTATCATCTGAGGAGGGAAGGGGAAGGTGTGTTATGGATTTGACTCCATGATTATACTCTGAGATCATTATACCCCAACATGAGCCATCTATGTTATAATTCCATGCCATTGTGCATGTGTGAAAGAGTGGCACAGCCCAATCCGTCTTGATTTATGAGATAATAATTTCAAATAAACATTATGGAGGAGTGAGAAGGACAAAGGATTTAGAATTTAAAGGCCTTATCTGAAATTCTGACTTTTATTTATAATCTCTGTGACCATGGGTCAGTCATTTAACTTCTCTGGCCCTAAATTGCCTCCTCTGAAAGATGAAGGGATTGGACTAATGACCTCTGAGGTTTCTTCATAATTGAATTTTATAATACTATTATCAGCATGTATGTTAGTATCAATCTGATATGTAAATGATACAGGGTAAGTAAAAAGTCACAAAGGGTTTTCATGTTTTCATAAATTTTTGAAATTTTTTTTCTTTATTTTTCACCATGTTTGAGATTTGATTTTCTACACATAATATAAATTAATTCATATGTGTGTATGCACATATATGTATGTGTGTATACATATACATACATAAATACATATATAAAGTATATGATGCTATGCTATTGTAAATTAAAAACAAAAATCAAAAAGTTATTAAATAATCATGAGACTGGCCCATACTATTTACCATTTTAATGTAAGCCAGTTAAGAATAGTAATTTCAGGACTGATTAAGTTGGGATCCCACTTTTGTTATTCTTTGAGAATCCCATTGGTTTAAAATCAAAGAAAAACAATTATATATGTGTGTGTGTGTGTGTATGTGTGTGTGTGTATGTATGCATGTATGTATGTACATAAGGCATAGAATCTGAAAGTAGGGAGAGAGCTCAGTAATCACATCATCTAAATTCCATAGTTTACAGCTGAGAAAAGTGATGTTCAAAGAGCTTTAGCATTGAATTGATGATCCCATCATGAAAAGTCACATAGTAAGTTCTTAGCACAGTGCCTGGAACACTTCATACATATTTAATGACAGAGTTCTTTCCATTCTGCTGCTGTTGGTTTTAGTAAAATCAAATGATGATGCTGATTATAATTTGTCACTCTTCAAACAGAATGAAATTACCCTTTAGCTATAGGATTTAGGACCATACTAATATCATGCGAAGAGTGGAGGTGTGGGGGAAGAACTGGATTTGCAAATAGCAGATTTGAATTCAAATTTCAGTATTGGTACTCACATTTAGGGTGGTAATTCCAGTTCCATGATATTGGTTTATGATATACTCACATCTTATCAGTTGTTTAGAGTCTATAGTTATGCTTTGAGAACACCAAATTACAGAATATTCAGCCCAGATTGTACCTTAGATGTCATTTAATTTAATTATATCATTTAACAAATGAAGGGACTGAGGACCAGAAAGAAGTGACCTGCCCAAGGTGACACTCAGCAAGCTAATGGTAGAGCCAGGTTTTGACCCCAGGTCTTGGTCTGACTCTGAGCCCAGGTCTCTTTACATTACATCAAATGCCTCCCACGTGATTTGGCCTTTAGTAAGTTACCAAATACTGATGAAACCTGTTAGGCTATCCCATTTATGTGGTTAATATGGATCAATGTTTCATGTAACAAGCTGGGTGTGCCTAAAACTTTATGGTTTCAAAAACATTACTCTAGTTCTTTGGCACCGAGAGCTATCATAGCACCAAGATGCCCAAAAGCTGTGAACCCACATGTAGCCCATGGGATAATATACTCTGTGGGTCACACTTTTAGTTTTCATTTTTAAAGTCTCACAAGGTTGATTTAAAAAAATAGGTCTTAAAACTATGGGTCTAACCCCCATTGCCCGCAAAAACAAAAAAACAACAAAAAACAACAACAACAACAAAAAAAACTATGGGTCTATGATAATTTGTATTTAGACATAGAGATTAGATTATGACAAGCAACTAAATGGGTTTAGTTTTCTTCTAATTTTCCATTGTGACAAGAAATGCTAGGGGGACGTTCTCTTCACAAGATGCCATTACTTGCCATATTTCTCAATGGCTGATTTTTTAAAAATTTCATTCATTTTGACACTTTTCCCCCTAGTGAAATAGTTGAAACTGCCCAAGTTTTATTTTAAAACAGACTATCTGTGACAGCTCTGGAAAAATACTTGAATTCCACAGAGATTTGTTTAAAAACCCTACAAAAATAATTACATCTTATTAAAAACACTGAAGTGGTTTAAACTGGTATATCAGGAGGGGGTTGGGAGCAAAAGGGAGCCAGGATTGTGTAATAGGGAGAAGATCCAATGAAATTTTATCTCAAACTAACACACTCTGGCAACTTTTTTTTTCTTTTTGCAAATTCTGCCTGTGACTATAGTTCCATTAGGCCAAATAGATGTCCTTCTCAATAATAGTCAGAGTTGTAAAATGGCTAATAGCAAGCCACTGGGATTCTAGGCATACACAGGAAAAAAGAGCATGAAATTTTAACATTAACTCCCTCTGGCCACCAGGTTACCTAAGTCTTCATATTTTAAAATAATATTATTTAGGGGAGAGGTCCATATGTGATTTAATTGTGTAAGACATTCCCAGTATGGAGAATTCTTTCACCCAGTTCCAATAAGGTAATATGTCAGCATATATAATCTTAGATATTTGCCTGGAACATTGCAAGATTAAATGACTTGTCTATAGTCACAAAGCTAAATGTACAATTTGAACGCTCGTCTGCCCTTATCAAGGTCAACACTCTAACCCCATTGTCTTATAACTTCTCAATAATAATAACAATGATATGTTGCAGTGTTCTAGGCCATTTTGGTTGTTGTTTATTTGTTTTTTGAAGATGTAATGGCCACTCAGTTTAAAATGTCTTCTTTTATCCCACAAAACAACTTCTCAAATCACTATTACAATGGCCAAATTAGTCTTGGCTTCTTTGTATGATTATTATCTGATACACAAATACAATGTGCTCAATTTGATATATTATTAGTTAATCATCAGTCAAGTTGTATTGAATATAACTTAGTTCCAATCCCTAAATGAGGAAAGGTGAAACACCTTTCCTAAGGATGTAAACCTTCCCTGAACTATACTTGAGTTCCAAAGTTTATGGATTATTATCACCTAAAACCACATAGGACTTTTCAATCAGGGCCATTCATTTTCCTAATTCAGCATATAACCCAATCAATGAGGGGAAAAATAAGCAATCTCCCCTTCCTAACCCAAATTGGCCAACATCTATACTTTGTCCCCCAACAGTTTCTAATTTTAAGAGTTTTAATTGCCACACTAAGTTTGTTTTTGTATAAGGTTTCTTATGTATGGTAAAGGCATCTTTTGGTTGCTTTTTCTCTTTTCTTTTGGCATGATTTAGTGGGAGCAATATTTACTAATGTAGAAAAGGGCATCATATGTGTGTCTTGCAGGGTAGCAAGAATGGATATTTCTAGCATCTCCTCCTCTCATCATTCTCCAATAAAGATTTTATTTCTTTTCAGTAGGGAAATCAAGCTGTTGGCCAAAGGTGTGTCACTCTGTTCTTCTCAGAAACAAAGGTGAACTAGATTAGAATTATATCTAGAAATTCTTGTTAAGTATTAGTAGTCTAAGGGTAGTAAGATTTATGTTCAAGCTAAAATCCTGGTTACTCTTTCTTAAAGGGAAAAGGAGACCCCAAACTTTATATCCAAGGCTTGACTGTCTTCCCACCAAATATCAATGTCACAGTGAAAACGTAGTGAATAGCAAATAAACTCAAATCAGTAACAAAAAAAGGAATCAGAGAAAGTATACATATGAGAATATATACCATATGATACATTGGAGGTAAACTATCTCAACTCAGCTGAGAAAGAGTTCCAGATCTCACCCCAGGGGAAATTTTCTGAAGAGTCTAGTTTGTATGGGGACACAGTGTTAATGGGATATGGTGGAAGTTGTCCATTCTGATTTCTTCCCATAGTCTTTCTTTCCATTCAATTATCTGAAAAGGGGTTGGAATCACCATCTTCCCTCTCAAAGCTGGAAGGCAGAAAAACACTAAAAGAGCTAAAGAAATTGGATTTCTCTTCTTTCCCTTCTCACAAATTTGGTGCATCCCTCATGTAGGTGTGGGGCATTGAGAGTCCCATATCAATGGTCATTGGGGATTAGGTTTCATTAATATCTATTTGGGATCCATGGTAGTAAAATGCAAAAGTCCCTCTTACATAAGCTATTTTTTCTCCAAAATGCTAATGAAAGTATCTTTGAAATTTATTGGTCGAGGGGACTCAATTTCAAAGCATTGATATAGGTTCCAACTTGCCTGAAGCATAAAAACCCAATACATATGGAAACAGCACTCATCAAGGTTTATGGGCACCCCACTAACATGTAAGTCATCTTATCTTTCTGGTCAGACATGCTACTGTGACAAATGTGGACTTTAGAGATGTTGTGTCCAGCTGAATCACTGCTGCATTGTTGTTGAATAGCCTCCTCATGCTATTGTCAAATAACTTCACTTTAGTTGAGGTCATATGGTCTATAAATGCATTATTTTACTCTGATCCTGACCTTGAACTTTCACAACAAACAGAGTCAGTCTTAGCTCCAAACACATAGTCACCTTGCATGCACTGCTTCATGAAAGATCCAAATAGAATTTTCCCCAGGATAATTGATTTCTAGTTCAATGGAAGATTAGAGGTGATATAATCCAAACCCCTCATTTTATAGGGGCTGCTAAGAGAGATTTAGTGACTTGCCCAAGATTACAGAAGTATTTACTAGCAAAGGTTAAATTTGAACTCAGGTCTTCTTGCTCCAAAATCTATCACTCTTTCCATGACACCATGCTGATGTATCTATTATAGTATCCTGGGATACTATGATTACTACTACTATTTATTCTCCCCTTCCTTCTTCTGCTAGTACTATTACTACTTCTACAATGAAAACAACAATAATAACAACAACAATTACTACTACTGCTACTGATAATGACAATATTTTAGTTTGCAAGTAGTTTTTAATACAATGTGACTTATTTGACTCCACAGAAACCCAATCTTACAAATGTAATGTATCCACGTGATAATGAAATACCCCTAAAGAACCAAATGAGATTAAAATACTCATTCCATTACCAGGGGCAAGAACACATAGCTACAGGTAGAACCTTCAGTTGGGATGCTCTGGTTTTCAAAGAGCACAATTTCTGAGTCTATTTTATCTGTAAGATGCTTCAAGTCTTTCTCTCACCTAAGTGACAATTAACTCACAGTCATATGAAGATTAAACATCAAAAACTTCAGAACAAAGAATTCCACAGTAAATAATAATTTACTGACAAAATTTTCCCCAAGATTTTGATCTTGGGGAAATTTTTTTTTGTAAAAATGGGAATCAGAAGTGGTGATTAAAATGGTTTCCCTGGACTGAGTGTGTATTTTAAGTTATTTTCTCAATTCTGACAGATATGAGAAAGGGAATCTCAAAAACTAAGTAGTAGCTGTTTCTGACATGCAAGGAACGGAGCATGTCATTCACAAATTGGACAAGGCATTTCCTCTAGGAAGCATTGGCTGTTGTGTTCTCATGCACCACAGTTTACCTCTGTGGGCATTTATGTTGTATTTATAATTCTGGGCTGGAGAGTCTTGAAACCATTGAATTTGTGGAAGTAAATTGCTTGGAGCACTATGAAAATATCATGAGACCATGTGGTTTTTAAACTTTTTTTCACTGTACTATGTTCACCGATTATTTCCAGCTGTTTCTTCCCACTAAGAGCACCTTCACAGCCTGCTTTTCCTTGTAATGGTTTGTGAAGTGCCATTAGTTGTTCAGGTAAATGTCTGGTGGGGTGATTTCAGCTCAAAACAGAGCTATCACAACTCCTCCCCCAATTTCAGGATCTAAGTATAATGTCTCCCTGTTTTTTTCTGGTTTTAGGTTTCTACTATGAGTAGGAAGTAGAAATACAGGAAAATTTCATTAATTGGAGACTCCACTCATTCAGGCTTTATGATGATACAGCCAAGGATGGTTTATTTTTTGTTAACCTACGGGGGAAAAAAACAAGTTTCTGAACAAATTTATAATGAAAACAAGATTGCAGAAAGGATTTTAACCTACTTAAGGGAACAAACTGCCTAGAAGGCATTAGTCAAATGTACTTGCATCCAATGAGCTAAATTCAAAAATGTTATCAATTAAGCAAAACCCCACTATTACCTCTGCCAAGTAACACCTTTTTAGTTATTCTATTATATCATTGTGCTTCTTTAAAAAACACTCTAAAAATCAGACTATTTGCTTTTTCAGATCTTTTTTTTTATCTTTTCCATACCCCAAACCTCCCAAATGAATCCACAAGGTCATTATTTTATAAGGCAACCTTCTCTCCTATATTGAACATATTAAAAACAAAACAAAAGGCCTTGATAACTGCCTCTACGAAAACGAGGCTCAAATCTATTCCCTAGAAGAATTATTTCAGATGAAAAGCTATTTAATTATTTTTTGGATAATAACTCCTTCTGCTGTTTATTCTCATTGTCCTTGAAAGTTTATAGTCAAACCAAAACACAACCATTTTCCTAGCTTCAGGGGCAAAAATGTGTGAATCTAAGAATTTAGCTTAGATTGACATATCTCATAAGGTAGAGAGGTGGTTTCAGAATATCATCTTTATGAATCAGGTTTCAGGAATTTTGAGAAAAAAGGTAGGAGGCATTGGATATCTATGTAGCTCATCATGAAATCAGGTCATTATAGTATGACATCAGGATATTATTTGAAATGAATTCTTAAGAAACTTCATGTACTCCCATAAGTCCCTTTAGAACTAGAAAAAAATGACTCTGCTGCCCAATACACATTATTTTATTTTGGTACTATTCATGTATTGACTCCCCTCCATCAGGTAACTGAGAACTAACTATTCTTGAAGAAATGCTTATAGACAAACACTCATACACTATATTTACTTTTATATACTATGGGTGAACCACATGAACACATACTCCACATAAGCTTTTTCCCTAAATTTGGTTTCCACTGCACCAGAAAATCCTAGATGGATGCAGAAAATAAACTTCATCCTTGAGAAGATAATTTTAGCAACCATGGTTGGCAGAATATTAATAGATGCTAGAGCTCATGGTTCTCATGAAGCCACTAAAAACATGCTCTCAGTTACAAGCAATTTTAAGTGGTTTAAATTTGGTAGATTGCTTATAAAATGAGAGCTTTCTAGACATTCCAAAAGATTGGTCATCTCTTGCACCTCGTTTTAAAAGAGACTTAGTAGCAAATTTGTAGTAATAGTGTTTTTTTTCTTTATAAAGGGTTTTTTAAGAGAAATGATACTTTAGGTGGCCTAGGAGTAGATCTTAAATATAATATTTGAACACATGACTATCTCAGTTTTTTAAATTGAATATCACATAAATCATTAGACACTATTAGGAAAATCACAACTATAAAAGATCACATAGCTTTAATATACAAACAAGATAATAATCTTTCTTTCATATACCAGTTAAGAGTACATTAATGATGGTATACTTACTGTTATTATTGCCAGAGTGAATATAATTCAACAAGTATTTATTAAGCTGCCACTATACGCAGGGCTGTAGTATAGAAAGACAAACAGACCTACCCACAGGAAGATTATATTTTGCTGAGAGGATGCATTTACACAGATAAGCAAATATAACCTACATACAAAATAAACATGATTATATTCAAAGTTTAATCCAATAAATACAAAGTAAAGTCAGGGGAATATTATATAATATTGTTTAGCTAAAATCTCCTCTAACTCCATATCATCTTACAAAGATTAAGCAAGCAGATAGAAAGCTTATCACCAGTCAGGTGAGGGGTAAGTGTGTATAATGCAGCCAAGTTTGAAGAGGCTTATTACCAAAATTTATTCAACAGCTGATTAATTTTTCTATCCACAGAAACTCCTGAAGATTGCCTACAACAGTGTAGAGGGGCTTTAATAAGCATTGGCAGGTTGCCTACTCTCAGTAATGAAATGTACCTTCAGGAATTTCTCAATTCTCTCAAACAGCAGGCTATTCCCTCCAGAACTATTCTCTTCCAAGATGTTGGTCTCTGGGCTTTGTGCGTTGGAAGCTCAGGAGCAGGCATTGAAAAGGGTGCATACAGTACCCAAAATGATTTCAACAAGTCTATCCTCTTCACCATCTTCCTGTGAAAGCAATATAGGAATTCATTTCAAATAAAACCATATAGTAATACTACAATGACCTAACTTCATGGTAAGCAAGATAATTGTCCAATTTCTCTACCCTACCTCTTTACCACTAATCACCTGAAACCAAACATGCACATATAATAGACTAAACCACCTGTCTACCTTATGAGATGTGACAATATAAGCAAAATGCTTAGATTTACATATTTAATGAAATTAGCTAGATGTTTTATTTTCAAAGGGATTCACCATTAAACTTCAAACAAAAAGAGAGTAAATAGCTGACATGAACCACATGAGGCAATAAATGGATAGGTCTATGTTCAAAATGAAGGAAGTTCCAGAGTCCATTACCATTGTGGAGACATTGTTTCCTCCATGATCATTATAGATATTGTATCTGCCAAACTATGTTTAGAGAGTGAACTGGTGATGATTTCTAGAAAAAATAACATAAATCCTAGAAAATGATTTTTATCAAGCAATGGAAAGAAAGAAAGAAAGAAGGAAGGAAGGAAAGAAACAAGCAAACAAAAACAAAGAAGAAAGATAGGATATTAAGAAGAAGCTGCTGGGGCAGCTAGGTGGCGCAGTGAATAAAGCACTGGCCCTGGATTCAGGAGGACCTAAGTTCAAATCCAACCTCAGACACTTGACACTTACTAGCTGTGTGACTCTAGGCAAGTTACTTAACCCTCATTGCTCTACAACACCCCCCTCCAAAAAAAAAGAATAAGCTGCCAAAAGTTTTTGGCTACACCACCAGTTAAACTAGCTCATCACACACACCCATAGGTGCCTGCTTCTGCTTTGACAGAAGAAATAATGGAAATTCAGAGATCTGGTAACAGTATAATTGATTTGCTGAATTGGCCAAGAAAAATCTGGAGCACCATTTGGACAGTCAGAAATGATTTTTTTCTCTTATGGGCCAGGATGATGGTGGAAATGTGGAGGCAGGCATTATTCCCTGTTTCCCCCAACCACCACACATACATGCTCATTCAAACAACATTAAATGAGACTAAAGTAAATAAGGAAGTTATGGTGCTGATCTGGGGAAGTTTGGTTTAACATAGTTTAACTTGGTCTAATTAAACCAAGCTTGATTTAATCCATTCTCCCATGTGGACTGTTTGGGAATTCAGATATGGGATCTTTGTGCAAGAAGAATATAAAAGAAAGTTTTAGGATTTGGGCTCCTAAGGCCATCCTAAGACAATCTCCTTTCTGACTCTTTTTAACTTCTTTCATAGTGGCTTTTATCTCTCTTTACAGTTTAACTGCTTTCATAATAGACTATGTTTAGTAAAAAGACTTTTTGAACCTTTAGGACCTGAGTGATCTATTAGATCAAATGTAGAGTCACAACTGGGAAGAGGGCCTTGGTACAAATAAGGACAAGGGTTAGAAAAGGGCCATCAACTATTGTCACATGAAGAATACGCACCCCTTAACCCTACTGTGTCCTATGAAAAGTGGCATTGGCTTTCTACCTGTGAAATATTCTGTTTTGTTGCTAGCCAGAAGAGCTACTACTATTATTGAACAGAAAGCATATGATCTATAAGACTTGACAGGGCTAGTTCAAGAGTAGTAAAAATCACCTAAAACAATACATTCATCAAATACAACCTGTCTGACAAGACCAATAAACATCTGGGAGGTTCTGTCTTCTGTGGTGAAATGACTGATGATTTTCATGGTGAAACTATGTTGTTAAAGTGCAGATACCAGTTCTCTTCCTATTAAAATTCCTGCTGGCTCAATTGAAACATCTACTAGAAGAATATTGACTTGAAGTTTATCAGTACCATCTATATGTGGACCACTCAAGAAAGAATATTTTACTACAAAAGACACTGCTAAGTTCCTAGTTAACTGGAAGCTGTTGACTCAATAAAATGGGAAATTATCTTTAAAGATGACTCCAAAGAAGCCCCAGTGACCACTGATTTTTCATCTATTGAGGAAATACACAAATGTTAAAAGATAATCAAAAACATGAAGATATTTATAAGACACCTTAAAATTATGAAATCTTAAGTATGTATTACTTCAATGTAACAGTGGACTTGAGTAGCAGGAAGACCTAAATTTAAATCTTATCAAAGATATTTATCAGGTATGATAACTTAAGTTTCAAGTGCCTCAGTTTTCTCATTCACAAAATGGGAAAAATAATAGCTTCTACTTCATAGGGTTGTTGTGGCAATCAAATGGGTTAGTATACATAAAGTTCTTTATGAACCTTAAAGCATTTTATACATGTTAATTTTATTATTATTATTATTATTATTACTATTATTATTATTATTATTATTATTATTATTATTATAAATACGGACAGCTAAGTGGCAGCGTGGATAAAGCTTTGGGCCTGGAGACAGGAAGACCTGAGTTCAAATCTGCCCTCAGATACTTACTAGATTTGTGGAGCTGGGACAGTCACTTCAAAATAAAACAAAACAAAACAAAACACACGCAAAAAAAAAAACCCTCTGTTTGCCTCAGTTTCCTCATTTGTAAATTTGAGATAATAACAGTAGATAGGTTGTCATATAGTAGCAATAATAGGGTTGTTGTAAGGATCAAATGAGATGATAACTGTAAAGTTATTGCCATGCCTGGTATATAGTAAACACTATATAAATGTTAACTTCATCAATTCTGTCATTGTCATTGTTATTTCTATTACCTCCTGTATTACTTCCTATCAGAAACAGGTGATTCAGCAAGTGTTAATGATTGGGTAATAAGGAAAAAATGCTTACTAGATATGAGGCTAAGATTCTCGTGTCTATATAAGTATTCCCCTTAAGAGAGAAAAAAAATAGGAAAGAAAGGCTCTCTTCATCCATCCTCCCTGTACCATGACTAAATCCTGTTTTCCTTCAGTTAAATGTAAATTACAATCCAATAAGCTAATTCATATTATCATTCAGTAGTTGCTTACAACTTAATATATTACCCTTACTAGGGATGCTTATATTTCAATATCAGATAGTTTCTTCATAAAATATTCAATTCAACTCAACAAATATTTACTTAGCATTTGCTTTTTTCCTGGCAGTGTGGAAAAAGACAAAATTAAATGGTTGCTTACCTCAAGGAGGTTAAATGCTTCTAAATTAAGTTGAAACATAGAGGCCGGTATCATCACTTCTGTCTTATCTACAGTCCCTCTTAACATGAGGCCCTAAGGTATAATTTACTTAGATTGCATCTCAATCTCATCCTGCATCTATGCACACAAGTTATAAACCCTGAAAGTGTCATTTATGGGAGCAAATCAATGAATAACATCTAAAGCAATGGGAAAAATGAATGATTAATGGTGAAGCACTTGTGACTTATTTTATGATCATAAGTATGTAGAGCTTTTACAATAATAAGCAAATGAATCATGTAAAAGAAAATCCATTTTATTTATGATAAAATTCTGAAATTTATCAGTGAGTGGTACTGATTTAATGATCATAACACTAAAATCCTAAACTTTTATAAGAAATATGGATTTTAAATTTGAGCTGTGGTGATAAGTCTTTTATTTTATTGAGTTTCACCTTGAGATTCCAAATGTTCTGGAAAAGATTGGCTATTTCTAAGATCTTAAAGGATCAATGGTCATGAAGACAGTCAATTAACATTTGCTGAGTGCTTGCTATATGCCATCCACTGTGTAAGAAGCAGGGATATAAAAAGATGAGGAAAAATTCCTTCCTTCAAGAAGCTAATGGGGGAGACAACAAGCAAACAAATTTGTGAAAAACAAACTGTACACCAGATAAATAGTAAATAAAGAAAGGGAGGCTCTAGAATGAAGAGGGATAGGGAAAAGATGAGATTTTAGTTGGTACTTGAACAAAACCAGGGAAGCCATTAGGTGGAAATGAAAAGGGATACCCCTCCAGGCCTGGAAGATAGCCAGAAAAAATGCCCAGAGCTTAGAGACAGAGTGTCTTGTTTATGGACCACAAGGATGCTGATATCACTGGACTGAAGCATATGTGGCGGGGAGTAAGGTGAAAGAAGACTGGGAAAGTGGTGATGAGGTAAGGTTATAGAGGACTTTGTATGCCAATAAAGGATTTTGTATTTCTTCTGGAGGTGATAATGAGCCACTAGAATTTACTGCATGAGGGGGGAGGGGGGGAGGAGGGAGTAACATGATAAGGTAGGTAAGTATATATTATCTTTTAAAACAATTGCCAAAAGGTGTGTGTGTGTGTGTGTGTGTGTGTGTGTGTGTGTGGTGTTTTTTGGGGTGGGGTATGGGAACTGGGGAATCTAGAATTCAGTATAACACAGACAAATCATTTCTAAAGCACTTTACAAAATCTTTTTAAAGAATTCAGTAATAGTGGTGAATTATGTTTATTTTAACTGCTTCTTTTCTATACAACTAGCTCACATAATGATCTAATTTTCCCAAGTGGCCTCAGTGACACCATCAACTTCTGAGAGAGCTCTCTGGCCTAACAGGGGATATATCCTATGTACTAGAGCTCTGTAGTTCACTTCCAAGGAAACTTTGCTCAATGCTAAAAGGATTTCATGTTGCTATTGCATAGAAAATCCAGCATGATTCCTTGGTTTTTAACACTTCACTCCTCTACCTATGACAGTGTCAGAAGAGTGGGTTATTGTGTCAGTTAAAAAGGAGATAAAATTTTCTTCTTACTCTTTGAAACTTTTCTATAATATTGACTCTTACATAGGAAGTCTACCTCCTGTGGGGGTTTAGGAAAGGGCAGTACCCTTCACAAACCTTGGCAGCATGGACCGACTATGTGAGCACAGGGCAGTTGAAACAGGGTTTCTACTAGGTGATCTAAGCCTGGGCCTTGATTCACTGGCTACCATTGTTTCCCTTTATTTTTCCCTAAACATGTGAATTCAATGATGTCCTTGATATTGACATTTCTAGCCTTTCTAAAGTATTTCTTGATATCCGAACATGGATGGGGGAGGTGGCGAGAGAGACAGACAGACAGATAGAGAGAAAGAGACAGAGACAGAGACAGACAGACAGAGATAAAGTGACACAGAGACAGAGAGAGGAGAGACAGAAACAGAGAGACAGAAAGATATAGAAATACAGAGGGAAAAAGAGAGATAGAGAATAAACACAAAGCAGTTAAAAGATATCTTGAATATGCTTAGAATTTTTTAAATGGATCATAGCATTTCCCCTATATTACAAGGAATTTACTTCAATCTTTGAGTACATCTTTCCTTTCCCTGGAGTGAAGCAAAAAATATGTTCAATAATTTCAATGGTTCCCTCATGAATGAACAGAATAAAGTTCATTGAAATGGGTATTTGGGATTGATGGTGTCACTTCATTGGTTCCCACTATTTGGAGTGATGAGAGATACATTCAGCTTTCATATATCCTTTTCTTCATAACTTAAGCTTCCCTCCACTTTCTGCTGTGTTATTTTACACTGATTTTTTCAAGGATTTGGGCTAGGTTGGGGCAAAATAGAAATGTGGGGAAAATCTTTAGTATCTTTCTTTTCCATTTCTCCCATCAGTACCCTCTCCCTGATTGTTAGAATACTCTTCTTTAATTGTTTCCCCCTTGGTTTTTAGCTGTCACTTTGAGAACACTAATAAATTATGCTCCCTATTTTAGACAAAGGTTTTAGTGATGAATGATATTTCAACTGTTTCTCCTTGTGACAAACATACCCTCCCTCAAATCAATATGCATTATCCCTTTGTATAGGCAGTCTTGTCAGGGTCCCTTGACCACTAAGCAAAATCTATTTAAGCTATTGAGATAATATGACCCAATGGACAGGTGAATCCTCAGGTTGGAGTAGGGTAGAATGATTACATAGTAGAGTTTGAAATCCCAATATTGTTAAATTGTGAAAGAGCCTGGGGTTTACAAATGATGATTTTAGAAGAGAAGTAAAAAATCCTGACAGTGCCATCAGCACTCATCCTGATCTATGTCTTGCTACTGGACTCTCTGATGACTATGGAGGAGAGAATAAGGCTTATGATTTTCCACAGCCCTACCTCATTTAAATCCAATTCACTTACAAGTAAAGACATCACCCTGATAATGTCACTGGTACTCTTTGATAGTGCAAGATGAACAACAAAAATAAACCAAGAAAAATGATAGTCAAGGGGGTTTAGAAAGGTGTCTCATTCTGAAAAAAAAGAGGACAATTTGTTTTAGAGAAACGTTATGGGCATAATTCAGGTAGGGTATTCAGGTTATTGTGAGAGTGGCATCATGACATAGTAGATAGAGATCTTTAGAATTAGGGAGGTTGGTTCAAATATAGTCTATAGTGGCAACTAGGTGGTGCAGTGTATAAAGCACCAGCCCTGGATTCAGGAAGACCTGAGTTCAAATCCAGCCTCAGACACTTGACATGTACTAGAGGTTTGACCCTGGGCAAGTCACTTAACCCTCATTGCCCTGTAAAACAAACAAATAAACAAACAAACAAAAAAAAAACAAATATAGCCTATAAAATATACTAAGGGTATGATCCTTGACAAGTCATTTCTGTCCCAGAAAACTCCTTTATTATCAATCATTACTAGAGGGCAATTTCTCATCAGGAATTCAATAAACTAATGAAATCATAGGTCCTAGCAAAATGAAGAACAACAAAAAACATATTAGGCTTTTACTAAGTTCCAGATACCAAACTAGAAACTGGGCACACAAAGGCAAAAATAATCCCTATACAAGGAGCTAACTTTCTAAACACCTTCAAGTGATTTAAGATATTTCCATTGAAGCCAAGGGGATTTACTGAAGTCTAAACAGAAAAGAGCATGCCACCTGAGGGATGTATTTTGTAAACCTTTAAGTGTTAGACTAATGGGAGCAATCATTGTTACTGAGGTACCAAGAGAACTGAGAGAACAATCTCTAGCACAAGACTAGGTAATGCCTCATGAATAAGATAGATGGGAATAGGGGCAGCTAGGTGGTGCAGTGGATAAAGCATAGGCCCTGGATTCAGGAGTTCCTGAGTTCAAATCTGGCCTCAGACACTTGACACTTACTAGCTGTGTGACCCTGGGCAAGTCACTTAACCCCCATTGCCCCGCAAAAAAAAAAAAAAAAAGAAAGAAAAAAAATTTTTAAAAATTTAAAAGATAGATGGGAATTGAATCTTGAAGGAAGCCAAAATGAGGATGGAGAACATTAGAGCCATGAGGACAGGCAATGAAAAGATTCAGAGATGAAAGATAGGATGACATGTTCAAGAAATAGACGGAACAAGGTGGATAATACTGGATGATACAATATGTCCAGGAAGTAATTGTAAGATGGAAAGATAGGAAAGTCCCAGGTTGTGAATGGTTTTAAAAGATAATTTTATGTTTAATACGAAAGGTAACAGGGAACCACAAGAGTTTATTGAGTAGGGTGGGGTGGGGTAGGGTTATACAGTCAGACTAGTAAAAATAATTTGTCACTTTAATTGGCTCACTATGTGTGTGCATTGCTGCTATGAAAACGGTTTGGAAAGGGTACATACAGTGAGAGAAGGAAAGAAGAAAGGATGGGAATTCCAGGGATAAGGAGGTTAAATCACCTTTCATCCCCTGGGTGATAGTCATAGAAACATACCAACATAATGATTGTAATTGTCCATGAGAACTCTTCTTCTAGCTTATGTATTTGTGATGCTTTCCTGGGAGAATTTTCATTTTTACAAAGGCTTCCTGGACAAGGAAGATTTCACACCGAAGAAATAAAATTTTGATGGGACAATTTTAAATACATCTTCATTTTTTAATTTTTCCTTTAGTTTTTTTCCTTCCTTCCTTCCTTCCTTCCTTCCTTCCTTCCTTCCTTCCTTCCTTCCTTCCTTCCTTCCTTCCTTCCTTCCTTCCTTCCTTCCTTCCTTCTTCCCTTCCTTCCTTCCTTCTTTCCTTCCTTCCTTTTTCCTTCCTTTCTTCCTAGGCAGAGGAGAATGGTTTACATCTAGTTTCAATTATCCATATAGCTGTCTTGTTATTCTCTGCCTATGTGTAAGTATTCTTACATCTAGAGTAAAAAGGAACCAAACTATCCAGAAACATACACATAAATAATTATCTTTATTCTGCAGATATAAATTTGTTTTTCAACAAATTTTTCCTTTATTTCTACCAAATGAACACTTTTCATAGGATTAGGAGATACCAAAAAAAAAAAAAAAGTCTTCAAAATCCTTCTGAAATAGGGGTAGAAAACAATTCTGGGTTGTGGTTTGGGAACTTTGACCAGTGGTACAATGTATAGTGTAGTGTTAGTGATTTTCTCATTTCCACAGAAGGCCCTAGTGCACTTGCGACGGGAATATCAAGTGTTACCATGAGTTTCTGCAGCTGTGAGCCATTATTTCCAGTGGCAGTAGAAATCCATAGAGAGATCTCCTGGGATATTTTGCAGAATGCTGTGGTGGGCTTAATATTAACCCTTGCCACCACTGCAGCTAAGACTTCCGGCAAAGACCCAATTTTACTGGTAAACTTCTGCCAAGTTCTAGAAAAAGCAGACTTGATCACTAGTAAATTCTATTTGGAGATGGGGAGCAAGTGCCGTTTAATACCACATGAGGCCCCATGGAAGCCTTTCGTCTCTATTTGACAGTTTCACACCCTACAATGTCTGTTTCATAGAAGCTGAACTTTTTCACAAGGAAAACATGTAATAAGAAACAAAGGCAAACCGATGAAAACAAAAATGCTTCCTCTCTTAAAAATTCAGGAATTGAGGAGTTTGGTGAATTCCCCTAACACGTGTCCAACTATGTGTTCCTTTCAAGAAGTCTGATGTCCAAACTAGGCTAGTGCTTGAATTTTAGTGTCCTTAGTTCTTATTAGTTCATTTAAAATCTGTCTTTTTCTAAAGAGGTCTCTTTCTTAGAATATCTGTCCCTATAAAAATAAAACTCATGGTAATGAATCTATGTATTTTCATATAGCAATATCTACATAAATATAATTTTAGCTGTTAAAATGGAGCCTATCTATCTATCTATCTATCCATCTGTCTATCTAACAAACAGTTAATAAAAGTTTATGAAACACCTACTATGTGCCAGGTATAGTGCTAAGCTTTGGAGATGAAAATATATACAAAAAGATAGTCCCTGTCTTCAAGGAGTTTATAATTTAATAGGGGAAGACAAAACTAAAAAAACCAAAAAAAAAAAAAAACCCAACAACTGAAAAGAAATTGGGAAGTTTCCAACTTTGAGGCATGATAACAGATTCAGTCTGAGAAGTCCCAAAGTAGTGCAGCCAGCAGAGTCCAACTGTCCATATGTCTGCCTATCTATCTATCTATCTATCTACCTATCTATCTATCTATCTATCTATCTATCTATCTATCTATCTATCTATCTATCTATCAAACATGTACACAAAAATACAGACACATATATTTATATAGATGATAGAAAATAACTGGATATTATAGATAGGAATAGAGATAGGAATTGGACCTCTGATTTCATTGATATAGAGAACTCCCAGGGAGGAATTTCTTTTACCAATGAAAGTTGGAACTGTATGAGCAACTCATGATTTTACAGAGTTACCTAGAGGACTGAGGGGGTAAGTGATTTGTCGACTGTCATATAGGCATTCTGCATCAGAGGTGGGCTTGAAACCAGTTTTTCCTAACTCCAAGGCCAACTCTTTCCATTATACCACTGTATATCTCACATAGAAATATACATTTAAAAACATCTTGCATTTCTATTAATATATGAGAAAATATTAAAACATATATTTTAGTTCTAGCTCAGGAGAAGAATAAGAAAATGAAATATTAGCAGGATAGGATAGGTTACACTTGGTGTTATTTATTTTATATGTGCCTGTTTTTACATGTGGTTATGCATGTATATTCAACAGATATATGTGTCTGTTCTTTTATGGTCATATCTACCTAAAGCTATATCTATAAACCTACATATCCATATCTACTTATCCATTTATACATACATATGTATATGTATATGTATATGTATATGTATATGTATATGTATATGTATATGTATATGTATATGTATATGTATATGTATATGTATATGTATATGTATATGTATATGTATATGTATATGTATATGTATATGTATATGTATATGTATATGTATATGTATATGTATATGTATATGTATATGTATATGTGAGACAGAGATAGATGGGGTGTGGAGGTGGAGGTTACAGTATGAGATTTTTCACTATAACATACTACATACAGATTCAACTAGTAGAAACACACTTAGCCTTCATGTTTCTCTATCTGCTACTGGTTTATTCTTTTACTAATTCTCTATATTGTTCTATGGCAATCTAAGGGTGTGTTCTGATAATTCCTCATAAATTAATAGAAATGAAGATGTTTTTCCTTAGCTATGTTATTAATTTTAATAACTAATTTTCATTAACTAAATATAACTCTATAATTGTGGTTTATAAGTATATATTACATATATTGCATGTTTATACATATAATAAATTGAGTCACTCAATGTTTTGATTTATGATCATATATATGATCTTTAGTAATGATATCAAACACCTCTGTATATTATTGCTATTTTTGTTCCCACCATCTGCCACTAGTTAATAAATGAACCAAAGAACCCTTTCCCTGTAAATTTTCAACTCTCCCCATCTCAAATCCTCTGATCCTCCAATCTTAAACAGTATTATTATTACTAGCTATACCACTTATTAGCATGATAATAATCAATACATAGACTTATTTAAACATTTTAATATTTATCAGTGCAAGAAAAATCACAGCTATTAACACTTCTAATCATTTTATAATTTCTGAGTTCTCCATAAAACTAGTCCAATAGTTCACTTATATAAAGATAGCAGTTAAATCTTTCCTAGGAATTCTGATCAGGATGTTTTCTCCACTGTATATAAAATAAGATGAATCTTTCAAAATGACAATTAACTCACGCATTCTCCTCAAAATAAAAGTTCTTCAACATTCATTCTGCATTTTCCAAAGTCTCAGCTATGACAGTTAAATCTCACCAAATTTCATGAATTATCTCTAGTCTGACAAAGGTTCTTGATCATCTATCTTAAATTTAGAGTATATCCACAGTTTTTTGGGGGCTGCCTATTGAAATTTGGATATGTATGAATAGATTGATAGATGGGGTAGATAGATACGTCACAGGGCGATGTTGCAAAAAGAAAACTGCTTTTTGGTTGGTAAAATTTGAGACTGGATGACTATAAATCTTAGACACAATGTTGAACCAACTCACACACACACACACACACACACACACACACACACATTTTTTTTAGATTAAGACATGGATCAGAGAAGTAAATTGAATCAGCAGCCAGCAGCCTGGGTTAGATTCCCACCTATTATACAACTGTCCAGTTGCTAATGAGTCCTTTAATCTCTTTGAACCTCAGTTTCTTCTCCTGTAAAGTGGAAATACATCTAGCACTACCCATTTCACAGAATTGAGCTAAGTAAATAATAAGCAACATTTTCATTCAGGTTTATGAAGCACTGTGTGTACATTTTCTATTTCATCTTCCTAATGGGCCCATGAGACAGGTGCTGTCATAATCTTTATTTACATATCAGGAAAAAAATTGTAAGTTGTTAACTTTTCTGTTTCATACTTTCTTTTAGCCTGTGTAATATATGTCATCATCAGAAGTTCTGACAACGTCAGGATCAGAGTCAGAAACATTTCTAAGGGGTATATAATAACAAATAATGTTTTCTATTCCTAAGAATATTTTAATAAGAGGTCTAAAAATTGTTCATTTAAACATACCAATAAGTCTTCCATCTAACCATATTTTCTTTGCTGACAGCAACACTAATCCATTAGATCAGGAGCATGCTATAGATGTAGTTTATCTAGATTTTAGCAAAAGATTTGATATAGTATTTCATACTGTTCTTATGGAAAAGATGAAGAAATGGATAATTTAAATAAATGGTTTTGGAACTGCTTGGATGACTGGACTCAAAGAATAATTGTGAAATTTCTTCTTGGCAGGTAGTCTCCAGTAGAATGCTTCAGGGACCTGTGCTTGACTGTTTCTCACACACACACACACACACACACACACACACACACACACACATACACACATACACACACACATTAGTTCCTTGCTTAAAAAAAACCATACTTATGTAGTTTTTAGATAATACAACACTTGGTGACAAAGCTACACACTAGATGACAAATAATGATCCCATAAGATCTTGACAGGACTGAATATAATATGATAAAATTCCCTAATGGAAAATGTAAAATCTTACACTTAGATTCAAAAATTCAATTTCTCAAGTATAAGATGGAGGATGTAGGGGTTTATATGGAAACAAAATCTTGGAGGGTAGTTAGTGGATCGGTGAAAAACTCAGTATAAGGCATTGGTGTGATGTGGCAGGCAAACAGAACAAAACAAAACAAAAATTATTATTATCTCAGACTGCATTAAACAAAGAAAAAGGCACAGAATTAGAAATATGGATATAAGAATCCTTCTCTTCTTTGCCCTACTCCTTTAACACGTAAGGCATTAAATTCAGTTCTGGTTAGCACAATTTAAGAAGGATAAGGATAAGCCCCTCAGAGCTTCTGGAAGAGAGCAACCTAGATGATGGAGAATCTTGTAGATCTTGCAATATAAAGAATGAATTAACTAAGGATATTTAACCAGGAAAAATGAAGATTGGGGCTTATGACAAGTTCAAGTATGTAGAAGACTATGATGTGGAATTACAAACTTGGACTCACAGGGAAGAGCTAGGAGAACTAAGTAGAAGTACTAAAAATACAAAATTTAGTTTGATGTCAATAAAATAATCCTGAATAGTTAGAACTGTGGAAAAAGTGAATTAGGTTATCTTAGGAGGAAGTGAGTCTTGTATCATTAGGGGTCTTTTAGCAAAGAATGTAATTTATAATGAGAATTATTTGAATTTTGTCTTGGAATAAAAGGCATCAGAGGACCCTTCTAAATCTATTTTGTTTTAAATCATGTAATCTTTCACTAACAAGTTATTATTATTAAAAATAGGCTTTAAAATATACTTCACGTAGTTCATGCATACTCATCATAACTTAGAAAAGATAAATAACATGCACATCACTTCAAATTATTCTTTAGATATATTTTTTCTCCCCAAATATTTCATATTTGTAAGTTTTACCCAGTTCTGATATTTATTAAGTGATTTTATGTATCAAACCCATTTAAAAGAAAAGTGTTGTATCCAAGACTCAAAATCAACAGAATTTAGGGAATGACGAATTTATGTTCATAATTTCCAATTTCAAGATTTAATAAATATGGTTATAATGAAACTTACAGGGGGAAAATGTTGATAAAAATAACAACATTTTTTCACATATTTTTAAATTTTCAAGTCCATTTTACTAATGCAATGGAATACTTTTTTAAACTGGCCATTGAGGCCCAGACTGCAGATCAAGTTTCTTATTTTCAAGTGAATAAATTAGATGATAATGCAACATAATAATTTCATCTGTACTATTATTAGCTAGTACACATTTGCTAATGGGGAGATTGAAACAATAGTAGTACTATTCCATTCAGAGGTTTTCAAAATATTAAATATTTATTACTTCATTGTCAAAATAAGTGGAGTTGTGTTATTTTTTCTTTTAATAAATATTTTTTACTATCTATAGAGAACAGATTATTACCTAAAATTTTATCCGGATTTCCAGGGACTAAAATTGTGTCACAAACAATCCAGTGAGTTACCCATGTCTCTATCACTTTCTGTGTCTTTGTCTTTGTGTCTTTCTCTCTTTGTCTCTCTGTCTCTGTAAATCTACACATAAATACAGGAACCCATAGACATATATTTGGATTGGATATGTGATTTCATTGGAAGGGGAAGTTTATGATAAGAAAATGCCATCAGCAATATAGATTTTTCACTCTCACTGAAACTTAAGGTCTTAGAGAGTGACTGGGGCACTATTAGGTTAAGGGACTTGGTGGAGGTTAAATAACCCATATGTTTCAGAAGCATAATTTGAATCTAGGTCTGACTTCAAAACCAGCTCTCTATTCACTGTATCATAGCTATGTCAGATGTCTCCATGTTAATCTTAGTCTTGTTTATTTTAAATATATATATATATGTATATGTATATATATGTTCGTACACATATAGGTATACATATATCATATGTAGGCATGGGTACCCAAATTATTGATTATATGTGTACACGTGTATGTACATATATGTATATATGTGAATACATGCTTATGTGTACATGTGTCTATGTGTCTAAATATAGATAGTTTAGAGATAGATGAGATAGATAGTAGATAGATAGATAGATAGAAGATAGATAGATAGATAGATAGATAGATAGATGGATGGATAGATAGATAGGTGATAGATGGATGGACGGATGGATAATAGATGTGTGGGATGTTAACTTGATTGGGAAAACTACAGATGCTATATAGAAATTAAATCCCTTATAAGTCTCCAATTTTTCTATCATTAATAAAGCCAAAGGTGGTGGCAACATATGATGTCAATACACTTTAATTAAGTGTAATAATTCCCTTTTTCCTTAGGTGGCTGTGTTAAGAAGTATTTCTCTTCAGAGATTTATGTTGTGGCGGCTCTATTTCTCTGCGGTGCCTGAAAACGGTTCATCTGTGGACACCACTGCCCTCCCTTGGAAGTCAGCGAGACTGCAAGAAGCTCCAAGGTTAGTTTAATGATGTAACTATTAATCTTCAGTATCAGGAGCTCTGCTTCTCAGTTTGGGTATTTTTTAGCTCTCAACATAAATATTCCAGTTCAGAAAAATTAAAACTTACATGTAGGTTAGAATGTAAGGATAGATTGTTGAAATCTGATGTTAAAAAGAAACCCTTGCTTAGAAACTATTTCTTTATATTTTTACAGAAATCCTGCAATTTCTTCTTAAGGGCCTATATTCAAATCCTCGTCCTACCATAGACCATCTTTGTGACATTATGAAAATAACTCAAATTTTCTGAGCTTCAGTTTCCTCAGCTGTAAAATTCTACTATTATAGATGGCATAAAATATCTATTACACAATTACAAATACTCTTACACAATCCATCTAGGAACAATATACTGAGTAATTAATGCCCATTCTGGTTCTGCCAAAGCTCAGGATACCTCTGAGGTTCCAACTTCCTCTAAATCTGCGATTCCATAGAGTAGGATGAGATGACCTCTAAGTTTGTCAATATTATCCTAAGGAATTTAACATTGATCAAAACTTTTAGCTTTTTGACTGAAAAGTGGCAAGAAACTATAATTATTATCACAGCATAGTGAGAAATACCTTTTCCAAAAGATATCATGCAGCAAATGTGATATCAGGAAAATCAACTATCAAACAGTATATAAATAAAATCAAAATCAAGAAGATATATGCCATGACTTTTAAGGAAGGAAGAAAAACAGTGAACTTGGCAAATTAAGTAGAAGTATCAGGAGTTAATTTGACTGAATTGAAATACCCTATGCTGTCTTTTCTTAAAGGGAAGGGCTCTAGAAATTGATGACTTTTATCTGCTGAACAGATGCTTCTAGCACTAAGATTCCATGAACACACATCAACAAGTGACCTGGAAAAGCCACCTCAAGAATGATTAAAGAAGTGGCCCAAGACATGAAAATGCCCAAGGCTATCTGGTCTGAGCATTGTCATGAACTGGGAGGTTTTGTTTTGTTTTGTTTTGTTTTGTTTAATCCAGTGGAAGAGACATTTCAGGCACAATCAAAAAATCCTCTCTTCCCTTTTCAACATCTGGTTTAGCAATTCCTTGAACGACACAACAGTTCTTTCTCTCTCTCTTCCCATCTATTAAATTGTACCTAGGTCCTGAGACAGAAACTGATGGCTATGTCAGGACAGAACATTTCCACTTTAACCCTCAGTTGGAAACAAATACCAGTATCCTATAAAAAATAAAGCCACCATACATGGTTGCATGTAGCAATCAGACTACGAATTGCCTTGGTTTTTTGTATCTTCTGACAATTTGTTGAGATTTAAGGTGAAAAGCACAAAACATTATTAACAAAAAATAGCACTTTAAACTCATCTATTTATTTTTTCATGTGCTAACATAGGAAATGATGTGGAAAAATGAAATCAAGCATGGATTTTGGCTATTCTAAATACAGTGTCAAAACTGTAAAATAATATACTTTATGTTTTCATATAATTTTCATTATAAAAATATGCAACTATTATATAGTTATGTGAGGTTTAGCACTAAAATTTAAAATTTATTATTATAGTTGGTAGAGTAAAGAGAATGATGGATCTGTAGTTATGAAAGAATTAGGTTTAAATTCTGCATCAAATACTTGCTCTTTCTGTAACCCTGGATGTCACTTAATCTTGGACTCAGTTTCCTCAAGTCTAAAATAAGGAAGATAATACACTCTAAGGGTTATAGTGAAGATCAAACGATATCAAATATATAAAAGATAATGCAAATCTTTATTACACAAATATCATTGATTACTATCACTTTAATTTTCATGAAGAAGAGACAGGTGGAACAGTCAGTAGAATTCTGGACCAGAGTCACTAAGACTTCAGTTCATATCCTGCTCACTATCTAAGTAATAAATGATAAGCCTCTTGGCCTCAATTTCCTTATCTGTAAAATGGGAATACTTATAGTACCTATATACTAGGATAAAATGAAGATCAAATGAGATAACACTTGTAAAGTGCTTTACAAATGTTCCAATACTATATAAAAATTAACTATTTAAAAAAAAAAGAAGAGTGGGGGAGCAAGAATGTTTGATACAATCATTTGATTTCTGAAAAATTTAAAAAGTACCTTACTTTGAAGCCTTCATGGATTGTGAAATGCTTCCATATGTGTTCTCTTATTTTATCCTAAGCAATAATGTAATGTACACAGGGCAATTGCCCTCATCTATTTGATAAGAAGACCTTTTTAGTTAATAGAACTAGGACTCAAAGTTTAACCTTTTATCTCCAAGAAGTAGACTTTCCCTTATACCTTGTTATTTCTCAATTCCTTTTTCTGTCTACCCTTGCCTTCTTACCCTACCAAAAACATAACAAGTTGCATTTATATAGCACAAAAATCCTCCAGGAATTGTTTTCAGAAATTTTGAACCACAATCTGAACTAATATTTAACTCAGTAGTATCAAGACATAGATTACAATCTACTTTCAACATTCATATCCTTATTTCTGGCCATATAACTGATCTTCAACAATACTGAACAAACCAAGATTTGAGAAAATAATTTAAGTCAAATGTAACACTCTGCTCAGAGCAAAATCCTAACCCCATTCCACCCCAACTCTCATGAACTTAGGCTACATTGTTCTTCAAAGGTATCAAAACCATTGTTGTTGTTTGATTGTCATTGGACAAGAAAACAGCAGGCTCTTTTTATAAAATCTTTGTTGTATGAGTACAAAATAACCATAAGGAACTGCAAATGAATTTTGATGCTTGACTAATAGACCTCATTGGCCAATTTAGAGATAGAGAAGCTTTGCTTTTCTGAATTAACTTGGACCTCTCCCCATACATATGCTCATTAACTATCTCTTGCTATAGTTAAATGTATCTTCTTTTATTGTTGAATAACCTATCAGTGTTTCATTTCTTTCCATTATCAGACATAATCTCCTAAGGGACAAGCCTCAGTTAGTTCCAGCTCAGAATACTTTGTTATAATAATTAGCTTGTTTTAAGACAGGGCAATATAACGGTCCCTTGTGTGGGCATGAATCTCTCCTCTACTACTTTAGGTACTTTATATTGAAAAAAAATTGCTAATATTCCAAGATCTCAGAAAAGTTCCTAAAATTTTGGCAAAGCTTTGGCTCTATGCCTTAACTTGTCTTTATACTGATCTCTCGCATAATCCCTGGCCTCTTTGTTGTTAAGACAAAACTTAGGTTATGGGTAACATTTGGATAAATAAACACCACAGTATATTACTCTTTTTTCTTAATAGACAGGCACCAGGAAGGAGAGAAAGACAGAGATAAAGGTACTTATCTGGGAATTTCTCTTAATCTTTGAGAAGGTGGATATAATTGGTAGCATCATACTGAGTTTTCTGCTGCCTATTTTTCCCCTTCTCTGCCACATATTAGTCCCACTTTCTCTTTATTCCTTTGATCATTGTACCTATAATCTTGATTCTTTTTTATTCAGTTTTTTAATTCCCCCACTCCTTCCACTCTACTTCTATGCCCTTAACATCCTTTTAACTCTGAGATAGCTTCTTCTTAGATACAACTTCCAAAAAGAATGACCAAATCCCTCACTCAGTTGGAAAAACATTCCTTTGATCATCACTGAAGTCTATTAAATTTTTTAAAGGGCATTTTACACTTAGTCTGACATCTTTAATTCATTGATTGAGATGTCTTCTTACCTGATAAATATGGGCTAAATGGGTTAGGATGGTTTTGACTCAACTTTACTTTACAGACACCCACACATAATGTGGGTATGTATGTCCTTCATAATCAATGTCTTCTTACATTCTCTTCATTTACTAGTGATTAAATGTTCATATTTTAAACATAAATATAAGCACATGCTATAACTAAAGAGGATGGAAGCCATTTGGCAGAAGAAAAAGAAGAAGTTTATTTATATTTATATTATTAAAATAATTAAATAATATTAATAATATTTAATTAAAATAACATTAAAATAATATAATATAAATAAAAATTATTAAAATATTATTTAAAATATAAGTCAAAATATACAGCCACCCATTCTACATTTTTACTGTGGAGAATGATAATTTGTAAGCATAGCAGCATCCTTGAGTTCAGCTATCACATTGTGAAAATTCTAACTTTTCCTGTATCCCAGTTTTGATTTTTGTTATGTGAAATGTATGCCTACACTTAGAAATTAAGTAAATAACCTATTTACTAAACTGGCAGATCATGATAATGTTAATGAAGCCAAGAGTATTAATTTTTTTTTTTTACTGGAGGGCAATGAAGATTAAGTGACTTGCCCAGGGTCACACAGCTAGTAACTGTCAAGTGTCTGAGGCTGGATTTGAACTCAGGTACTCCTGAATCCAAGGCCAGTGCTTTATCTACTGTGCCACCTAGCTGCCTCCAAGCCAAGAGTATTAATGTAAAATAAAATAGTAGAACTAAGAGACAGTAGAAGTGAGACAATAGCAGTATAAGTTCATTAATTATGATATCAGTCATATATAAGAATATTAATAAAGTCGTCCTACATGTTCCTGCTTTATTTAAAATCTAATTTTTCTTGCCATATTTAGGTAAATGATGTAGAATTAATAAGAGGAGTAGAACATAATGTGTTTTCAAAGATCTCCAAAATTATCTAAAAAAGAGAAGTTGGATGGTAGAACTTCAAAGGAATTCATTAAAAATTCTGCTAAATTGTCTCAACAAATCTATAACTACTCACTTCATATTTCACTGAAACACTGGGTAGGTTGGAGTCATCAGCTCCAGCCATCTTTACCAATACATGTATTAAACCATGACTCAAAGTACAAATTAGGATATTCAGAGATTCTACATGTTTACCTTCTCATGTTAGAAAGTATTATTTCATTAATATAAATCACTAACCATTCAGGAAAAGGGTGAATGGTATTGAAGGCATTTAATTACCACTAATTCTCATCTCCTTTTCCCAAATCTCTTCACTCTGGGAATTTGCAGAGATTGGAAAATGTTGACAATTAATTGTTACTATACTCCAATTGTTCCTATGCTTTATTTAAATGATTCTGTAGTATATTCTTATTGTCTGACGATATGAAGATAAATGACCCTGTTTCCATACTCAAGGGATGTAGCATCTAATATGTTCACGATATTTAGTCAATCAATAAACTATCCACTGCTTACTAGGTGTCATTTATTGTTCAAAACACTTGGTATACAAAGAAGGGGGAAATAATTGACTCTACACTTAAGAAACTTGACATTCTCATGAAAGAGACAAGGTATAAATAGCTATGTTTGCAAATGAGATGTACCACATAAATGGAAAGTTATCTCATTGGGAAGTTGCTAGCATGTGGGAATGTTTGACTATTACTGAAAAGGCATATAGTTGGCAAATGTCGCACCATGTGTGATGAATAATAAGAAAGCCAGTGCAGCTATAAAGTCAAGCAAGTGAAAAGTGGTAAAATGTAAGACTGGAAAGGGTTTGATTGTCAAATAGAGGTTAGTTTACTATAGCAAGCAACAAGTATATATTAGTAGTGGTTGTGAAGGATCAAATCACAACTACAATTTAATATATATTTTTCTCCCCTCACTTTTCTTTCATTTAATATGATCAATTTTCCTTTTTTTCTTTCTTCTTCTTTTCTTTCTTTTCTTTCTTTCTTTCTTTCTTTCTTTCTTTCTTTCTTTCTTCTTCTTCCTTCCTTCCTTCCTTCCTTCCTTCCTTCCTTCTTCCTTCCTTCCTTCCTTCCTTCCTTCCTTTCTTTCTTTCTTTCTTTCTTTTTTCTTTTTCTTTCTTTCTTTCTTCTTATCTTTCTTTCTTCTTTCTTCTTTTTTTGGTGAGGCAATTGGAGTTAAGTGACTTGCCCAGGGTCACACAGCTAGTAAGTGTCAAGTGTCTGAGGCTGGATTTGAACTCAGGTCCTCCTGACTCCAGGGCCAGTGCTCTATCCACTGCAACACCTAGCTTATCCCCTATGATTATCAATTTTTAACAAAGGTATGGAATAAAAAATCAGTCCCAGTCATTCCATATTATCTGACTTCCTTTCTTACCCCTGTCATATTATGGCTCTTAAGGGATGCTTGTATATATTTTTTTTCCATCTGTTCACTTGTGTTTACCTTTTATGATTTTCTTTACCACATTTTATTTCAAAATGTCTACTTGGTTCCGATCCTTTCATCAGGAGTGCTTGAAAATGCTGTTTCATTAAAGATTTAGTTTACAACAGATGATTAAAAACAATTTTGCTTGGTAGGTTATTTTTGGTCATAAGACTCTCTCTCTCTCCCTTTCTGTCTCCCTCTCTCCCTCTCTCTCCATACATATGTGTATACATATATACACATATACATATATGTGTGTATGTGTTCTATATACATATATGCATACATATATGGACATATATACACACATAGTTGCCTTTTTGGAAAACCATATTCATTGTTTTATCCTTTATGCTGGTAGCTCCTAAAACTTATGTGATCCTAACTGTGATTCCTTAAAACTTAAATGCTTTCTGGTTGCAGCATTTTTTCTTTTAGGTAAAAATTCTTGACATTTATTTATTTATTTTTTTTAGTGAGGAAATTGGGGTTAAGTAACTTGCCCAGGGTCACACAGCTAGTAAGTATTAAGTATCTGAGGCCAGATTTGAACTCAGGTACTCCTGACTCCAGGGCCAGTGCTCCATCCACTACACCACCTAGCTGGCTTCTTGAGAATATTACTGTTTCATGTCTCTATCCACTTTAATCCATTCTCAGCTGCTAAAGTGATATTCGTAAAGCACAGATCTTATGGATGAAGCTGATCTTTCCCTCTTTATGCTACTCCATTATCTTGGCTGTTCCTCCAGATCTGTGCTTTACGAATATCACTTTAGCAGCTGAGAATGGATTAAAGTGGATAGAGACATGAAACAGTAATATTTTCAAGAAGGGTATTACAATAGACCAGATGTGAAGTGAAAAGACTCTATTAGGCTAGTGGAAATATCAGAGAGAAGGGATCCTATATAAGAGATCACATGAAGGTAGAAATGGCAAAACTTGGCAGCAGACTGGCTGTATTGGGTGAGTACAGCTAATGAGTTGAAGACATTGCAATTGTGAGTCTGAGAAAATTGGAAGCTAGCTATGTTCTTGATAGTAATAAGAAAGTTCAGAAGAGGGGGAAATTGGGGGGAAAGGGAAATGAGCTATGTTTTGGACTGGTTAGTTTTATATACGTATAGGACATCCAGTTCAAGATATCTAATAAACGTTGATAATGCGATACTGGAGCTCAGAAGAGAGCCTAAGGCTGAACAAAGAATTCTGTAAATGACATGCAAATAGATGCTCATTGGACCCATTGGAATTGATGAAATCACCAAGTAAGTTTGTATAGAGAAGAATAGAGGGATGTAAAATTTTGGGGAACATTATTTTTTCACAAGAAAAAATAGTATGCTTTTATTGTAGACTCCTTCAGTGTTTTCTCTGGATGTGGATAGCATTTTTCATCATGAGTCCTTTGGATTCATCTTCGATCATTGTATTGATGTGTAAAAAAAAAATTAATAACTTAATCTAATCTAATCTGAAAAAATTTATATAACTGTGCTTATATGAAAAATTATAAGTTTAGAAAAATTATAATTTGGCTGTAAGTCTTGCCAAGGTCACCGTTCAATTGTAAAAATATTTTATTAACTACTTGCCTAATTTGGCTGGGGGACTAATCTGACTGCAGGACTTATCTTATTGGGCTATTAACTTAGTATGGGCCCTTTAAAAATTTCTCCACACTGCTCCACTCCCAAATTAATAAGCAAAAGATTAAGAAGGCTATTAATTAAATAATCAAAGCAGAATTTATTTATAAAAATCAATGTAAATGATAAGAGATAAGAAATGCAAATTATACTACCTGTCTGCTTTTAATAAGGGCCTTTGTCACCTCTTGCCTTAGGGTATGCTCCAGCTTTCTCCAACTTTCACTCTTTTTCTCCTTCACTCCAGCTTCCCTTTCACTGCTCAGCTCCTTTCTTCTAACTCCAAGCCACCTCCACTTTGTCGACCCCCCTGAAAAGCCCCTTAGCATCCTCACCTCTGTTGCCAACCCCCTGGTGTCTCTAGTGTCTCTGTCTCATAGTCCTTCCTCTCTTTCTCCAACCTCCTGTACCCTCTCCTGTTCTCTTAATCTTCCGGCCTCTCCCAACCTACATCTGCCTCATTGTCTTCTCCAACCTCCTGTATCATCTGCCCCTTAGTGTCTCTACCTTCTTTAGCTTTCTCTATATCATGGACCTCTCAGTGCCTCTTGCCTTCTCTCCCTTTCTCTATCCTCCAGGGTCTGTTCTTTTCTCTCAATCTTCTGGCCACCACTGTATCCTTCTAAGTCCTCTGGCATCCCCCCTTCATTGTCTCACTAACTCTCACTCCGTCTCTATCAGCCCCCTTTTTATAAGCCTGCTCTCCCAGGTGAAACCCGCCCCCAGGGCCAGCTCAGCCCCGTGCTTTGTGTGCCCACAGCTGGGGCTGGGAGAAGCAAATGCCAGCATCCCTGAGGGTTTTCATGGGCCTTTCTGCTGTGTGAATGGAGAGAAGGGGCTGCGCTGTGCCACACCCGTGGCTTGAGGGTTTTGTCTGTGTAGTTTAGCCTGGCTCAGAGGCCTCCCTGCAGCTGAAGCAGAGGAGGAGAGGCCCTAGCACCTCTTACACAGAAAAAGCCCCTAAGGGCCTAAGGCTTTTTAATCTCAGCCCAAAGGCAGGTTCCCCAAATCACAATACATTTCCGCAGATGAGAATAGCTAAGTTATTTGTTGGATACATTGGATAATTGTATAATATTGCAGTTACTGTGTACAACGTTTTCCTGCTTTTGTTAATTTCACTTTCCATCACTTTGTGTGTATCCTTGTTTTGTTTTTCCTGAAATCATCATGCTCATCATTTCTCATAACACAACAATATTCAGTTAAAATCATATACCTCAACTTCTTCAGCCATTCCCCAATTAATGGAGCAATCCCCTCAATTTTCAATTCTTTGTCAACACAAAAAGATTTGCTATAAATATTTTGCACAGATATGCCTTTTCTCTTTTCAATTTTTTGTCTCCTTGAGACACAGACCAAGTAGTGGTATTGCTGGATCAAAGGGTATGCATAGTTTTATAGCCTTTCAGGCATAGATACTGGATGTTTCAAAGAGTTATAATTCCTAGTCCAAAGTTATCTAAAGACTGTCCATATACTTTTATTTGGATAGCACAACTTGGAAAGCATTCTAGACTTGATTTCCTTTTGTATTTTATGAAATGGAGAGCTGGGTTTGGAGTTGGAGTTTTGGGTTTGAATCTTTTTTTTGTCTTGTAACCTGTGTAACCTCTGGCAAGTCCCCTCACATCCTTAGTGACTGTTTGCTCTGTTTTCTCTTCTATTAAATGATTCTATCAGACAAATTATCACTAAGATTTATTTCGGCTCTAATGCTATTAAACTTCAACTCTATTACAATTCTGAACAGTAATAGACTTTCCCAGCCAAAATAAATGCATGTTGATTACAATATTAGACATTAAGAGACCATTGGTATCTTTTCATATCTGCTTTCTGCCTAGAGTTATATGGTCTACCTTCTCTGGTTTACCATTTTGCTGAAATTATATTTTGTAGCTGCTATGACCCACTTCATTTCTGTCCTGAATAAGAGTGCACAGTGACTTAATGTCCTCCAGGACATAATGATAGTTTGCATGGGTTTTACAGAAAGAGCAAAAAAGAAGTAGTGAATGAAATATGGGACTTGACATCAAGAATTGTTCTATACACTTTCTGGTTTGTAACTATAAGAAAATTTCCTAACCTCTCAAATTCTCAGTTTTAATAATCTCTGAAATGGAGATAGTAATTATTTACCCTATGCATGGAGTTCTTGTGAGGACAGTACTACACACACTTTAAAACATTATAAAATGGACTTGCCATCATTACCTTGCAATTGCTTTCTTTACTCTGCCTGGAATTTTTCTGGATCTTTTACTCCCTAGAAGCCCTATCCACATCACATCCTCTGCTTTTTCTTATTTATATTCCCTAACCAGTTGCAAAGGGTGTATCTAAACTTTGAGAAAGCCAAATTCTTTCACTTCCTGCATTAAGTTTAAATTTGCTTTCTTCACGACCTATTGGCCTTAAGGCCAATCATTACATAGAAATTTTAAGGCCAACATTACATAGAAATTTTCAACAATTCCTCTGCTTCTCCGTCCAGTCTGAAGCAAACTGCTTATGTCTCTCATTTTCAAAATCCACAATCCCTTTTGTTCTCTACCCATTAGTTCCTACTTTTTATTTAAAGAATTCCTCTTGTTCTCCATTGAATTCAGGGAATGATCAAGTTAGGTCAGATTACTAGACCCACCCAACTATCCTGATTCTCTTTAATAATTCATTACTCATCGGCTCCCATATCGGACTGCACAGCCACACTGTGGCCTGTGGCTCTTCAAGGCCCTGATCCATGGTCTTCCGTGACTCGTGGAAGCCTACTACATGGGCTTCTACAGAAAGGTAGAATTTTTCTTAAGCTCCTGTAATTGCATTCTTATAGAATGTTATCAATCATCTATATCAACAAATCCATAACTACAGTAAAAAGACAGCTTTTTCATCAAAAAGGGAAAAAGTACATTATTGGCAAAGGAACACTAAGGAAAACTATATGTCTGTGTTGTGAGAGACTTAAGCTACAGTAGAAAGGGTGAGAAGTTGATACTGGAGTGAAGTGAACAAATTAATTCTTTACAACTTTTTTTGTTGTTGTTGTTTTTGTTTTTTTAGTCAGGCAGTTGGAGTTAAGTGACTTGCCCAGGGTCACACAGCTAGTAAGTGTTAAGTGTCTGAGGCCAAATTTGAACTCAGGTACTCCTGACTCCAGGACCGGTGCTCTATGCACTGTACCACCTAGCTGCCCCAATTCTTTACAACTTTTTGCCACCAACTACTGAGAGCTTAATAAAAGTCTTCAAGTTATCATCTCTGATTGTAAGACTATCCTGATTGGCACTTTGGGACTATGTTGAAGAGAGGGTAAATAAAGAAGAAATTATGGTAGTTGGCAGGTAGAATATATAATATATTGGCAAATGTTTTATCTGTTGCATCTAAGACTACTTTTTAAATCACTGAATCATCAAATCAGATGATTTTAGAGTTACAAATGACCTCATTTAATATATATGTGTGTATGTATGTATATGTGTGTATATATGTATGTATATATGTATATGTGTGTATACATATGAACCTATATCTGAAAATAGATTCTCAATAAAATACTCTTGAAAAACATTCGTACAACATTTTTGTTGAAAATCTCCAGTGAGAGAGAAGTCCAGAATTCCTGATGCAACTAATTCCATTTTTGAAAGTTTTAACTGTGGGGCAGCTAGGTGGCACAGTGGTTAGAGCACTGGCCCTGGATTCAGGAGGACCTGAGTTCAAATCCGTCCTCAGACACATGACATGTACTAGCTGTGTGACCCTGAGCAAGTCACATAACCCCAATTGCCTCACCAAAAAAAATTTTTTTTTAGTGTTAAGTGTAAATGGATCATTTTTTTGTATTGCTTGTTTTCTTTATAGCAGACCAAAATTTGTCTCTTAACTCATATATGTTATTCTTATTTATGTTCTTTGGAGGCAAGCAGAAATGCATGCATATATGCACACATACATGCATATGTATGTGTGTATTGCACAGGTATGAATATATATACTATGTGTATAGAAATATAGAAATATATATGGATATAAAACAGTGCCTGGCATAAAGTAAGAACTATATAAATATTAATGATAATTATTATTAACTGGGAATGTTAAGCATGGAAGAAATGTTATCTATCTTCAAGAAGGGAACTGTTAGCACTCTTCAAGGACTTGAAAGTTTGTTATATAGAAGAGGAATTATATACATATAATTTTCTTTTCTGTGTGTGTATAGCTATTGGCTATATGTATGACAAATATGTAACTATATATAAAAATACATATCTATAAATATATAAATTTATATAGAATTGTATTATTTCTATGTAAACATATCAATTATATCAATATTATTTTATTAATTTATATTAATTCTAACAATACGTATTTAGAGTCAAGCAGAAAAATATTATATATAAAATTTCTGTTCTGTATCACAATCTTTCAAGTACTTGAAGATACCTACCAAGTCCCTTTTGAATCCCCTCTTCTCAATTCTTAACATTTCCAGTTAATGACAATTATTATTACTATTTATACAATGCTTCTTATATGCCAGGTACTGTCTTAAATACTTTACAACTACTATCTGATCCTCCCAATAACCCTGGAAGGTAAGTGGTATTATTCTCCCCATTTTATATATAAGAAATCAATGCAAACAGAGGTTAATTAAACTTTTCCAGTGTCACACAGATACTAAGTGTTTGAGGCTAGATTTGAACTCAGGTCTTCCTAATTCCAGGCACTGTGCACTATCTGCTGCACCACTGATCCTCCTAAACCATGAACTTAAAAAAATTAGTAATTTAATAGCTAACATTTATACAACACTTACTATATACCAGATGCTCTACTGAGTGTTTTACAACTATTATCTCATTTTATCTTCACAACAACTCAGTGAGGTAAATGGTATTATTATACCCTTTTATCAGATGTGGAAACCTAGGCACACAGAAGTTAAGTAAATTGCCCAGGGTCACACAACTAGTAAGCACCTGAGGCTGAATTTAAACTCAGGTGTTTCTGATTCTAGTTCAAACACACTATCCACTTGAGCCACTTATCCTTCCAAGCCATGAATTTGAAAGTTGTCTACTATGATAGCTGCCTTCCTTTGGCTACATGTAATATACCATAACTTTTTTTTTTTTGTGAGGAAATGAGGGTTACATGGCTTGCCTAGGGTCGCACACCTAGTAAGTGTCAAGCATCTGAGGCCAGATTTGAACTCAAGTCCTCCTGAATCCAGGGCCAGTGCTTTATCCACTGCACTACCTAACTGCCCCCTACACCATAACATTTTATTATTTTTTGGCTGAAATATAGTTCTGTTTACTCAAAAATTACTTACATATGTTGAATCAATACCACAAAAGAATCAATCACATTGTTAAGGGCTAAAATTCTAGCTAGTCTGTCTAAAATATCTAATGAGTAGTCGCCAATAAATCATAAGCTTTAGCAAGAGTTAGACTTTTAAGCATTTATTAAGGAGAATAAGAATTTGGTAAAGAGAGAGAAAGGCCTAGATTCCTATCTATTAAAGGGAGAGCACATTTCTAGCTCCGCTCTCCACCAGAGTCCCAAGGAAAGAGAGTGAGAGCAAGCGCCAGTCTCTTCCTTCCTCCTCCCACTAGCCCGTGTCACTTCCTGACGCCAAAGAAAAGACTCCTGGTCTTGCCCTCAAAGACCTTCACTTCATGGGCGGAACTCTTCTACAGTAAGTCTCCAGCAGGTGGCATTATTCCAATCATTACAACATTTTTATGTTTTAAAGTCAAAGAAATACAAGAATATTAGTGCTATGAGTATTGAGAAGAATATTAGTTCTGTAAAGAATTAATTGTTATTTGAGGTTTTTATGATCCCATCTTTTGGCTAGAATTTTTAAAAAAGCCCCAGCGTGCGCTGACCTGGGGCTCCACAAACCACATGGTGCTCCCCTTCCCCATTTTATTTCCTTTCCCTTAATCCTACTGATCCTGTTTGTGTTTTTTTAAGTTTGTTCTTGTTAAATAAATCCTGCTTTGTTTTGACGGAGGCTGCCAGTCTCCTTCCTTGCCCCAATACTGCGGCGAGCTGCTTAGCTAAAACTCCCCAATTAAAAATTGGTCCCCACAGTTTTGGCTAGTCAACCAGAACAGCTCCCTCTATTAGAGATAACCTGAGTTCAGAAACAGATTTAGACCAGTCTTTAGAATCATATGAACAGAAACTGCTCCGCCTGCAGGATATCACAGACCATACCTGCAGAGGAGCACAGCATAAAACAAATTCAGTCCAAAGGTCATCTTGAATTGGGAGGTATGACCTAGCGGAAAATCCAACAAAGGAAACTGAGAGTGATCAGACAAATAGGACAAGAACCAGAGCGTGTCATGAAAATCTAGAGGAAAGACTATCCCAAATCAAAGGTTGCAGATAGGTCAAGAAGGATGAGGACTTAGAAAATGCCATTAGATTTGAAAATTAATAATCATTGGTAACTTTGAAAAGAACAGTTTTAGTTGAAAAATATTGTCAAATTATAAAAGGAGAGGATGTGGGGAAACCAAATATAGATGACTTTCTCAAGGAGTACAGCCATGTAAGGGAGGATAGCTAACCAACAAGGATATTAAGATCAGCAATCTTGTTTTTGGCTGGGACTGTGTGGGGTGTTTCTAGGTTTGGGGGAAGAGAATTAGGCATTCTAGGTGGAAGCTGGAAAGTGACAGGGGTTCTGCTGAGTATTTTCAGCTGATTCCTGAGCGGTGGTATTTTTTCAGGTATTATAATTTCCCTTTCCCCATTTTATTTCCTTTCCCTTGATCCTACTGATCCTGTTTGTGTTTTTTTTAAGTTCATTCTTGTTAAAATATATCTTGTTCTATTTTGAGGGAGGCTGTTGGTCTCCTTCTTTGCCCCAATATTGTGGTGAGCTGCTTAGCTAGCACTCCCCAATTAAAAATTGGTCCCCACAGTTTTTGGAGAGTCAACCAGGAATTGATTATCCTAGTGAATTTCTTCAACTCACCCCGCCTCCCCCTTATTTGGCCATGAGCCAACTAACCTGGGGCACCTTCGTGCCCCTTCTTGCCCCTCCCCCACTGCCGCCTTAGGCAAACTCCCTTGCTCTTAAAAAAACCTTAGCATTTATCTTGCTGGTCAGAGAAAAGCAGGTTCATTTTGAACTGCACCATGATTGAATATTTGGTTCCCCCCTTGTATATTCTAATTGGCATATTTTGGGACAGCATATTGTCCCGATTTAAACTATTGGCCTGCTCAATACTTATTTATGGCATTGCTGGTTTCCTCCTCACAAACACAGTAAAAAAATCTTTGGAAAAATTGTATGGGAGAGTTTATCTTTCCCACCGAGCACATATACAATATTACTGGAAGCATTACAACTAAATTATAACTTTATTATACCACTATCATTATAACTCAAATGGCTATAAATTTTATTCTCATTATTGCCATTATTGCAATGTGGTATTTTTTCCAAAAAAGCTGTAAAGAGAGGAAGGGATATGATCATAGTAGACCACATGTTCAGAGGGATACCAGTACAGGTTCCTCTATTGGAGATGACCTGATTTCAGAAACAGATTTAGACCAGTCTTTAGAATCAGATCAACAGAAACTGCTCCCCCTACAGAATGTTACAGCCCACAGAGGAGCACAGCATAAAATATATAGCCCATTCAGTCCAAAGGATCTGTGTGCATGGAAGAAACTTATACCTAGGTTTGATCAGAATCCGAAGTCAGTAATTTCACAGTTAAGATCTATATTTAGTACATATCAACCCACTTGGGCCGATGTCACTTGTCTTATGGAAATTATACTATCCCCAAGTGAAATTGCAGATATTGTCACAGCAGGAAATTCCTTGGTGGTCTCTGGGGAAGTGTCAACAGAGTGGCCTCTCCAAGAGCCAAACTGGGATTATAATGATTCACAGCAATTCCAAGAATTAAAAAATGCTAGGGAAACGCTACTGAAAGGAATGGAATCCTGTTCTAAGAAATCTGACAACTGGCAAAAGTTTTTAAAACTCGCTCAGGAGCCTAACCAAAAACCTAATAGATTTTATGATAGACTTTGTGAAGCTACTAGGCAATTTACAAGACTGGACCCACTAGACTTAAAAGATTCCTATATTGTACGTAATACATTTGTATATCAATCATTGCCAGAAATCCATAATTTTTTTATGACACAGTGTCCAGGCTGGAAAGATATGGCTACAGAAAGGCTTAAAGAAATTGCCACCTATATCTTCAAGGAGAATGAAGACAATACAGCTAAGCAAAGCATTCTGGCACCAGCACTTTCAGGTCAGGCATTTAAAGGTCAGGACAAAACCCCTAAGGTGTGTCAGTACTGTGAAAAACAAAGACACTCATTAAGAGAATGTAGAATTAGAAAGCAAGAACTCAGGTGCACAGTAACTGAGGGTCTGGAATATTTTTTCAGGAGAAACCAGAATAATTATGAAAATTTTTACCAGAAAGGAAACAACCAAGATAATTACAGACCTTATCACAACCAGAATCAGTATAATCGTAGACCCTAACAGGGAGGTACAGAAGGACAGAATCAGAATCGGGGTAACTCTAGAATCCCTCAGAGGGAGACACAGGACTGATGGTGTCCAGGGAAGGAGTGGAAAATAAATACAGAAAGCTTTACTTTTCCAGATCCTGAATTTTTGAACCGTCTTGTACCAATCTATTCACCTCCCCAGAGTAACGAACCCCATGTGACCCTCAAAGTTGGGGACACATATTATGATTGTCTGTTAGATACAGGAACCTCTAAATCAGTCTTAGTGCATAAACCAGACCCTGGATGCAATGCTATTGGATCTTTAAATGTGGTAGAAGTCTCAGGTAAGGCCCAAAGAGTGGCAGAATTAACCCCCTGCACGGTATCTATGGGGCCCTTAACAGTAGAACATTCATTTTTACTTATGCCCGATGCCCCTGTAAATTTATTAGGTCATGATCTCCTTTGTAAACTTAGAACAACCATATCTTGTTCTCCAGATGGGGCTGTCTCTCTGAGGTTGCCAGAATATATTGTTCATTTATTACCAATTTTGATTGCAAACGCTCAAGGAGCAGTAGGGGATACATCCAAAATCCCCTCTGACATTCCTGAGTCCCTATGGGCCTCATCCTCTACTGAAGTGGGGCTCCTTAAATCTGCTATGACTGTTATTATTAAAGTTAAAGGGGGACCACCTCCATCCATTCCACAGTATCCATTGTGTAAAGAAGATATAGAAGGGATCGCCTCTATAATTGAGGCACTGAAAAGTCAGGGTATTATTGTCCCATGCCATTATTCTCCATGTAATACTTCCATTTTGCCAGTTAAAAAACCCAAGCCTGGCCCAGATGGCAAACCTGTTTATCATTTTGTACAAGATCTTAGAGCTATTAACAATTATGTTATTCCTAGACATGCTATAGTCCCTAATCCTGCCACCATAGTTTCTTCAATTCCATATGAGGCTACGTGCTTCACAGTGGTAGACCTCTACTCTGTCTTTTTCTCTATACCAGTGCATGAGGACTTTCAGTATTTATTTGCCTTTACCTGGAAAAATACACAGTGGACCTGGACTAGACTCCCACAGGGATTTGTGGACAGTCCTACATTATTTTCTCAAATTTTACAACAGGACCTGGCCTCTATCACTTTTAAAGGTTCCACTTTAGTGCAGTATATAGATGATTTACTTTTAGCCTCCCCTGATGCTGACATGTGTCAGGAAGACAGCCTCCATGTATTATTAGAACTGTACAAGAGAGGCCACAAGGTCTCTAAGTCAAAGGTGCAATGGTGTTTACCTCAGGTAGAATATTTGGGCTTCATTCTGCCTGCTGGAACTCACTCTGTCTCTCCTAAGCAAGTCCAGACTATTCAACAACTCACTGCTCCCTCTACTAAGAAGCAGTTAAGGGACATTCTGGGAGCAGCTGGGTATTTCAGACAATGGATACCCTCTTTTGTTGAAATTACTAACCTCTTATCCTCTAACCAAAAATTCTGTCCCAGAACCTTTACACCCGGATTCCCAGCATCCCTCAGCTATAACAGAATTGAAGCAGGCATTGTTATCAGCACCTGCACTAGGACTCCCAGATTACAGTAAGCTTTTTAATCTTTTTGTGCATGAACAGAAGGGAGTGGCTTCTGGGGTCCTGACTCAATCATTAGGACCCGTCCAGCATCCAATAGCTTATTATTCCAGCCAACTAGATTCTGTGGCCTCTGGGGTGCCACCCTGCCTCAGGGCAGTGGCGGCTACAGCCCTTTTGGTAGAAAAAGCCTCTGATTTGGTCCTAGGTAATCGTCTTACAATACAATACCCCCATGAAGTAGAGGCCCTCTTACTACGCCATAGAACACAAGCCTTTTCAGATCAAAGGCTGGTTAAGTATGAAGTAATGCTGCTAGGTCATGAAAATATCACTTTAAAATACTGAATAGTCCTTAACCCAGCAACACTGCTCCCTAACTTACCACTCTCAGGGGAGCTGTAGCATGACTGTGCCTCTTTAGTTGATATGGCTGAGAAACCCCATGATGATCTTTTGGATACACCTTTAGAGAACCCTGATATTGTCTTCTATACAGATCATTCTTCATTTATGAAAGATGGCACCCATTTCACTGGGAATGTTGTAGTTTCTGATTATGATATTATCTGGGCAGCTTCTCTGTCTTCACATTTTAGTGTACAAACTGCTGAACTTGTGGCTCTTACACAAGCTTGTAACAGCCAAAGGGAACAGCGCTGCCATTTATACCAACTCCAGATATGCCCTCAGTGTATGCCATGCTGTAGGCATGCTTGGGCTACAGAGGGGCTTTCTAACATCCTCTGGCAAAGCTATTGCTAATGGAGACCTTATCAAGGACTTCCTATCTGCCCTGAAACTTCCCTCTGCTCTAGCAACTGTACATTCCCCTGCCCACACAGGGAATAATGATCCTGTTTCAAAGGGGAATGGATGAGCTGATTCAGTAGCTAAGCTCACTGTTTTAGAAGCCCCATAACATGTATTTAACCTCTCACCTTCTAAGGATGTTTCTCTCCACCTAACTTATGATGATACTGAAGTAGAAAGGTGGAAAAAGAGATGCAAGGCTAAATAGATCAATGGAGTCTATATGGCTTCAGAGGGAAAAGCACTTCTCCCCTGGAAATTCTATCACCAGGTATGCCTCTCTATTCACAAGAAAGGCCATTTTAGCACACAAGGCATTGAAAGGGTAATTGAACCTTATTGCTTGATTTATAAGACAATTAATGAACATCTTGAGTCTTGCTGATGTTTTATTTCCTTTTGATAAATTATTTATCATTTCAAGTTTCTGTTATTGTCATTGTACTAGATAGAGAATTCATGGACAAGATGATGTGGTTTACTTGCTTAATGAAGACTGTGTAATAATGTTTAATAATATCAGCCATTTCCATTCATTTATCATTTGTATGTCATTGTGACTATGTATACTCTGGGTATGGTTTGGGATTATATATATATATTCCAAGTATATCCTAATTTATGCAGTTTGGCACACATTTTTACCATCATATTGTCTTTGGTGAAATTAATACAAGATTTATGATTTATGGAAATTTTCCATTTCAGAGACTAATTGCTCTTACATTGAGCTTGATGGAGATGGTTCAACTACACGATGCAGGCCCTGGAGAGAATATATGTACAACAGGAGGAAAGACAGGTACATGTAAGATACATTGATGGAGACTGAGAGAACAGCCAAATACATTCAAGAAGTCCATAGTTTATTTATGAGAGTAGCTATGTAGAGCACAATTGCTGGACATAGTCCAGTTTCTTTCTCTATCACTCCAAAAATGGCCTGGTGTCATGTTAGCCCTAACGCATGCACCTGGTTTAACTTAACTCGGCTTCTTCACTCAACCTGGTGGCATGGTCAGTATCCATCCACCTGAGGCCTAGCACAATTATTAGATGCCTATGCACCACAAGATGTAGTATGGTAAACTTTCCATAACATTTTCAGGTGTCATCACAGACACATAACTAAATTTGGCCTTGATCCAGACATATAGTGGTAAAAAGTGTTAGTAATGTCATAACTGTCTCAATTTTGTATTGCATATGGATATGAGTATCCTCCAAAGGGGGGACTCTGATATGCTGTATATATATCAAGTTTAAACTTGTTTTGTATAATTTGAAGAACTTTCATTGTTTAATTTGAACATTTTTGGACAATGCTATGCTAAAGATTGATGAAAATCCAGCAGTTCCAGAGACAACCAGAATCCAGAGACAGCAAGAATCCAGACCAGAGTCCAGTTCCCCTGATGACATCTCAACCCTCCTTTGAAGACAAGATTTTAAGGACTTTAAATGGACAATTTTGTTTTTTGTTTTTCCTTCTATTACTATATACATCATCTGTAATATGTATTTTCCCTTTCCTATATTGTTATTAGTATATTTTTGTTAGCATTGGTTATTATATTCTCTTATTTTTTTATTGTTTATTATTTATTGTTCCATCAAGGAAACACCCCGTGTTTCTTGATGAAACAAAGGGGGAAATGTAAAGAATTAATTGTTATTTGAGGTTTCTATGACCCCATCTTTTGGCTAGAATTAAAAAAAAAAAAAAACCTCGGTGTGCACTGCCCTGGGGCTCCACAAATCACATGGTGCTCCACCCACTGGTTGTAGCCATTGCCATGGTGCTGGTACCTCATGTCATCACCACTTGCCAACACCTACATGGGCCTGGCAAAATTATAATGATTGGAAGCCTAGTGAGGGCAGTCGTGATTGTCAGAGAGGCCAGCCAATTGGCTAGGGACTGTGTGTGGGGTGCTGGGAAGAAGGGAGTTTTTTTTCCAGCATTCTAGCTGGAAACTGCAAGGTGCTGGAAGAAGCTGCTGTGTATTCTCAGCTGATTCCTGAGTGGTGGTATGATCCAGGTTGTATAATTTCCCTTCCCCCATTTTATTTCCTTTCCCTTAATCCTACTGATCCTATTTGTGTTTTTTTTGAGTTTGTTCTTGTTAAATAAATCCTGCTCTGTTTTGAGGGAAGCTGCCGGTCTCCTTCCTTGCCCCAATATTGCAGCAAGCCGCTTAGCTAACACTCCCCAATTAAAAATTGGTCCCCACAGTTCTTAGGAGTTATATGTATCATCTTCTCAAATAAAAATATAAACAGTTTAATTAATTTAAACATTAATTTTTTGTGGTTTCTCTTTCATGTTTAGCCTTTTGTGTATCTTCTGAAGCTTGAGTTTGAATCTCAGATTTTCTATTCAGGTCGGGTCTTTTCATCATGAATACTTGAAAATCATCTATTTCACCATTAAATATCAATTTCACCCCAATAAAGAATTTTGTATAGTCTTTCTGGGTAAGTTATTCTTGCTTGTAATCCTAGCTCCTTTTTTTCTTTCTGAAATATCGTATACCAAGTCCTTCACTCATTTATTGTAGTAGCTGCTAGATCTTGTGTGTTCTCAATTGTGGCTCTATAGTATTGAAATTATTTCATTCAGGCTGATTTCAATGTTTTCTCCTTGACCAGTGAGCTCTGAAAATTGGCTATAATTTTCCTAGGAGTTTTCAATAAGCGTCAAGAGTCTGAGGCCAGATTTGAACTCAGGTCCTCTTGAATCTAGGGCCAGTGCTTTATCTACTGTGCCACCTAGCTGCCTCTAATTCTCTTTTCATGATTTTATTTCATGTCTCTTATTTCTTTTTCCAATTCTTCCTCTATTGTTCTTATTTGATTTTTCACTTTTTTTGCCCCCTCTTATATTTTTAATATTCTTCTGGAAATTCTTATTTGCCTTATGTCCAGTCTTTATTTGTCCTTGAATCTTTACTTTTAGATTTTTTTTTTTAACATTCCCTTCTAAGTTTGTGTCTTGAGCTTTCCTGTCACCTCAGCAAATTTTTATGGTCAGGTTCTTGTTCTTGTTGTTGTTGATGATGATGATGATCATGTTGTTGTTGTTGTTGTTTGCTCATTTTTTTCAGGTTTCTTTCTTGACTATGAACTTTATATTCAAATTTGCTTCTGTTCATCTGGATGAAGGTATTTCTCCATCCTAAACTTCAACCTTTTTCATTCTGCCGTTTTTACAATTATTTATGGGAATCTGTAAGTTTTTGGTATTTCCAACGTGGTATGATGTAGAGAGAAGTGTGATCACTTCCCTTCCTGTCTCCTTTCTAGTTTTTACTTAGAACTGTAACAATTGCAATGACACCACCTGCTGGTGACTTACTGTAGAAAAGTTCCCCAACTGCTACTGTCAGCATTACCAACTTCAAGGCCTTCAGCTGGTGTTGTTGTCATGTTGAGCTTTTGACTAGCTTACACTCCACTGTCACACACTTCTTTTTCTGACCTCCTAATTTGTCGTGAACTGGAAAAAATAATTTTCAACCTGACCTTTTGTTGGTCTGCCATTCTTTTTCCCCAAGTTCTTCCTTTTCCCCAACTTTCCTATTACTGCTTAAGGATATTAGCATCCTCCTGGTCACCTAGAATGACAATCTCAATATTACACCATATTCTTCACTCTTACCTCATGAATCCAATTAGTTGTCAAATCTACCTTGCCAGTGTCTCTCTTCTACATACATGCTACTCTCCATTCACATAGCTGCTACACTGGTTCAGTAACTCATGTCATTACTTCTGAACTAGTGTAATAATCATGTACTTGGTCTCTCTGCATCAAATCTGTCTCTATTATTTCTCATTTTTATCTGCTGGATTCCCTGGTTTCCATCAAGACACAACAACAGCAAGATCAAATCTTACCTTACAAAGATAGCCTTTTCAGTCTCCTTCAGCTCCTGGGGATTTCCCCCTAAAATGATATTACATTTGCAAAGTATTTATCTTTTGCATACCTAGTTATTAACTTATTGTCTCCCAATTAAAATGGGAGTTTCTTTCAGAGAATAACCATGTTTTTGCTCTTTTTTGTGTCTCAACATTTAGGAAATTCTTGACACACAATAATCCATGCTCTCAACCTAGCTGTCATCTACAACTTCTCATTATTTCTCACCTCCCCTTATTCAATCAGTTATCAAAGCCTGTCCTTTCTATCTTTGTAATATATCTCCTTTATTCCCCCTTCTCTTCACTGACATTGCCATAACCTTGGTGGTGACCCTCATAACCTCACATTTTAATTATTGCAATAGCCTGCTTGTTAATCTCCCTGCATCAAGTATCTCCCCATCTTAGTCCATCTTCCTTTCAGCTGTCAAACTGATATTTCTGAAACACAAATATGACTAGTTCAACCCCTTATTCAAGCAACTCCAAGTGGTCACTTCACCTCAAAGATAAAATAGAAAATCCTCTATTTAGCTTTTAAATCCCTTCACAACTTTTCCCCTTCCTACATTTCTAGTCTTCTTATGCTTTGCTCTGCACCTTGTACTCTGTGATTTTGTGACATTGGCTTAGTTTCTCCCATACAACATTTTATTTTCCACTTCTAAGTATTTTTATTGTGTTTCCCCATTCCTAGAACTTTCTCCCTCCTCATTTCTACTTCCTAACTTAATTTCACCTCCTGTTTTAGCCTATGAGTTCCTTAAAAACTGGGACTTAACTTTCTTTGAATTTCCAGATAACGCATTAGTTGAAAAATGGTAAGGCTTAATAAATGCTTGTTAATTTGACTTGACTACACATACCAATAAATACTTGTTTTCTTATTGATTGACTTAAAAATAAATGTCTTCTTAATTAAGGTATAAATGCTGTTTGGTTTTGGTTTTGGTGGTGTCTTTTTTGTTGTTTTGGGATTTTTAAAAATTTTTGTCTCTATACTCTCAGTATGTAGCACAGTACTTGACAAAGGATAGGTATTTATCAAATAAATGCTCATTTAATTGAATATTGAAAATGTATGTTCACTGGGCAACTAGGTGAGATATGTAAATAAATAATCACATTCATTACCCTTTATGTTATAAGGAAACAATACTAATAGTTTACAAATTGACATTTCTGCTGGAAAGACATAGTCTGTCGTAGTGATAATGAGTTGGTAGCTTTATCTTTGTGTAAAAAGAGTAGGGTGTTGCTACTTTAGATTAAAAAAAAAATTCAGAAATTACTTTGGAAATTTTCTGAGGATGGGTCAGTTTCTCCAAATGAATCTGCTGAAAGGAATAAGGGAAGGTAGTGTGGTAAAAATTATTTGTGGCAAAGATTAATATCGGAAGTTTTAGCTGAATCATTTGAGAGATTGCTACTGAAGCAGCTTTTGAAGGACCTGCCCTTTTGGGGAGGAACATGTGAGGAACTTCCGGGTTGCCAACTTAAAAGCGAGGGCAGGAATGGAAGTTCGCTCTCTCTGGCTGTTAACTTAGCCATGGCAGTGCTCAGGTGAGGGGAGTTAGGAAGCACATAGTTAGTGTTTGGTCTTAGGTGTGCGGTTTGCGGCCTGGTGGGCAGTTTGGGATTCGGTGAGTTTCATAAAGGAATATCCTAAATTCCTTTAAACCAGCTTAATCTCTGGGATGGAATAGACTAATCTTATATCTAAGACTATACATCTGTATTTCGACTTCCTTATTTCCCTAATTGGTTTCACCTTTGTTGTCTAATTAATTCCCAAGCAATAAAAACTAATCCCTCACAGATTAAAGCTCAGAGGCTCCTTTTCTTATTGGCCTGGAAGATATATATAAAAGGGAAAGTTCAAAGGGGGAGATTAATGCTCTGTATTCCAATTTTGAATCTCACAGTAGAAAGAATAGTTCTGATATTTATGACTATTTTTTTCCTCCTCAATAGTTCTAATATATGTTGAGAATTTCATGTTATCCCAATTGGGAATGGTACATGATCTAGTTTATTTGAAAAAAGTGAAAATGAATGTTTTCCAATGAAGAGAATATAAAATTAGAATCTTTAAGAGATCCATTTTGGGATAATTAGAATAATTAATGGAAGAATTAGTGAGAATCAGTAGAAGGCAGCTTAATATTTTAGCTTATTTTGAAATACTGCAGTGCTTTTTCTTGAAATAGAAGGTGGTAATCAATGAAAAATTATTTAAATGTGGTAGAGATCATATAATACTTTCCTGGTGTTAGTCTAAGCACCATTACTTTGCATCCTCTGCCCCTGGGAAAAAAAAAAAAAAAACTGCTGTGGACTCTTCAGGGTCACATCTGCCAGGGCACATAATGGTTTTAATCACACTTTCCAAATGACTGGAATGCAAGTATGTGAGGGAAACAGCACTTAAACTGAGGCCTACATACTATTGTTAGGATATTTGTGAGGTGATTTTCTAGTGGTTTGAATGCAAAGTGCCAGAGACCTCTACTGAACCTAAACCAGTTGATATGCAGCTGAACAATCAATTGCAGGCAGATCTAATCAGAATCAGTCTCCATCTCCCTCCTCATCACAACCCAGGAGGAGCAAAGAAAACACATCTTCAATTTTAGCCAGAGAAGGAAGTTGGAATGAGGTATTATCTCCAGGACCATAGTTAAGCTTTTATTTTCCACTATGTTTTAAAATTTTAAACTATTTTTATTGATGTCTATTTTTTAATCACCATAACTTCTTCCACTATTCTTTTTTCAACCAAGTCATCCCACATAATAAATGGTATTTTTAAAGACAAAAAAAAAGACATGGAAAATAAAACAAACATAATATATTTCTTAGAAAACAAACATTGTAAAAGTATGAAAAGATGTGCAACACAGAATATTTATGGTCGTTCAACTATTGTAAAGGGTAGGGCTGGAGAAGTCTTATCACATATCATCTTTTGAGCCATGATTATTCTTCATATAGATTTTCAACATTCACTTTTGATACTCTCTTTGTTTTTCTTTCAATTTGTATTGTTGTAGTCTTCATGTATATCTTTGTTATACTCTTTTTTTCTTCATTTACATTTTTGTACTCTAATATTGTAGTCTCTGTGGGTCCTGTTTACTTTATTAGGCCTCAACTAATGTAAATGTTTCTATACTTCTCTGTATTTTTCACGATTATTATTTTTACAGAGCAGTTATATCTCATTATATTCATGAACCATAATTTATTTATCCATTCCTCAATTTGAGGGTATCTACTTTGGTTCTAATTCTTTGTTATCACAAAATTCTTTATTATCTATACTTTTTTGGTTTCTATGGGCACTATCTTCTTATCAATGGGCTACTTGAGTTATAAGACAGTAAAAGGATCTCTGGGCCAAAGGATATAGAGATTCTAGTCCCTTAATTTGCATAATTCCACATTTTTTCTAAAATTGCTGTACTGATTCACTGTTTTTCCAATTATATGTGATTATGTGAATAGGTACCCAGAAATAAGTTTTTGACAAAATGATACTCTCACTTATGCTGAAAAAATTAAAAGGTGATACACAGGAGTATAATTTCTACAATATTTCCACCATAGTTTATGCATATTAAAACAACTTTGTATGAGAATTTTCCTTCTATTATTTATTTTTAAATTTTACATAGTGAAATAAAGAATTTTTACCAATCTTGTATAAGATCACCAGAATTTTCATATATCAATAAGAAAACGAGGAGTTTTACTCCTTTTTTTGAAAAAAAGCAAAATCCCTTACAAAATTAATGCATAAAACATATTGGAGTCAATCTACATTAAAACCTGAAACTTTTTAGACTGGTATAAAATGTTTAAATTATATTTTCAAATGAAATTAGAGTATTTTCACGTTTGGGACATGATAATATGATAAAATAACAATGATATTATTACTTTACAATTTTAGTCCTACAACAAAAAATCAATGGGAAAATTTATGATAGGAAAAAATCATAACAAACAATTCAGAGAATCAAAATTTCTATAATTAAAAGGGAACTAATAAGGGGTAGGGTGTTACCCTTGAAAGAGAATGAAATTGGGGCAACTAGGTGGCACAGTGGATAGAGCACTGGCCCTGGAATCAGGAGTACCTGAGTTCAAATCCGGCCTCAGACCTTAACACTTACTAGCTGTGTGACCCTGGGCAAGTCACTTAACCCCAATTGCTTCACTAAAAAAAAAAAAAAAGAGAGAGAGAGAATGGAATTTATAGACCCCATAATATAGTACAAAAATTAATCATCAAAAATAATGGTTAAAAAGTAGAATTATATATAGCAATTCAATGAATGAAATAAATAATTATTTATAAGAACTACAACTAAAAGATTACATACTACTTAAGGAAGGATTCCCCATTGCATGAGAACTCTGAGCAGTACTTCATACAGTTAAGAAAAAAACATAGACTTCAACATCTTTAATCTTATCATCGCTTTCTTAATTTATTATATCTAGCCTTTATACAACATTTCCCACTCATCCTACAATCCATCTTCAACCTTCAACCTGATATTCTAGGCCCATATCCTTTGACCCTGACTTATGAATATTTATCATAACTAATAAGAATATAGGGGGCACCTATTTGGAGCAGGGGATAAAGCACTGGCCCTAGATTCAGGAAGACCTGAGTTCAAATATGACCTCAGACACTTGACATTTACTAGCTGTGTGACCCTGGGCAAGTCACTTAACCCTCATTGCACCACAAAAAAAAATATAGACCCACCTTGGCATCCTTATACCTTTCCACTTAGTATATACCCATGCACCCTGCTTACTAACTTAGGCTTTTAAAATGGTATTCAAACAAATAACATAAGAATATTCCTTCCTGGCCCCCATTCTTCTATAAGTGATGTTTTCTCCTATTAAAATGCAAGCAATTTGAAACAGATAATTGCTTCTTTATTATCATCATTATTTCAGCACAATGATGGAAACATATTGAATGTTTAATTTTTATACATTAATTCATTGTATAATAAGTTCTAAATAGATAATGAACAAATATATTTGGGGAAAAACTGCAGGAAAATGGATAGGGGTATCTTTCCCAACTAAGGGTAAGAGAAGATTGCTTAATCCATAGTGGATAGAAAAGAATCCCAAATGATAAAATACTATTCCAAAAATATAAAATCATAAGCCTTCTTCACAAAAGCATTAATGAAATATAACAAGGAAAAAATTTTTAGGAAAGTATTTTTTGTTTTGTTTTGTTTTATTTTGTTTTGTTTTGTTTTTTGTTGGGCATTGGGGGTTAAGTGACTTTCCCAGGGTCATACAGCTAGTAAGTGTCAAGTGTCTGAGGCTGGATTTGAACTCAGGTACTCCTGAATCCAGGGCCGGTGCTTTATCCTCTGCGCCACCTATCTGCCCCCTTAGGAAAGTATTTTAATAAAATTTGTCAGATAAAAATAAAATATCCAAGCTATATAGGTAAATTATTAATATATTAGTCAGAGATCCATTGTCCAATAAATAAATAGTCAATTAATCAACAAGAAAATATTTATTAAATACTTGCTATGAACCTTACTAAGCATTAGGGGAAAAAAAAGACAAAAGCGAAGTTATTCCTCCCCTCAAATAACCTGCATTATTTAGGGAACACAACAAACGAGATAGCAAATATAAAACACTTTGTAAACCTTAAATCATATAATTGGTTTTATGTACATATGTAAATATAGGCACGCATGTATATATTTGTATAATATATATGTATATGCGTATGATATGTATATGTTTATACCATACCTATTCATATATGCATACATGTGTATGCGTGTGTAGTACAAAATCATAGTTTGGGGAGAAGGTGAGTACACTAGCAGCAGGAGGGATCAAGAAACACTTCATACAGAGGGTGGAGAATGAATAGCCTTCAAAGAAACCAGGAATTATAGGAGGTGGAGTTAATGAAGCAGGACTTTCTAGGAATGATACAGATACAAAAAAAAGGTATGGGGAAAGGGTATGGAATACTTTGTGGGGAGAACAGTGCATAGGCCAGCTTGATGACTTCAGAATAAGTGGAGATATGTGTAAGACGAATGGAAGTATAGTAAAAGGCCAAGTTGTGAAGATATTTAAAATTGAACCCAAAGAGTTTAAATTTTATAATAGAGTTGAGGATGACTGAAATTTTAAACCTAAGTGATTTTTAAGTTTATAGTGTCCTTGAAAGTAATAAGGGAATTTGGAAGACGAATTTGTTTGGGGGGGCGGGGGAGGATAGTAAGTCCTAATTTGGAGTTGTTAAACTTTACTCAGGTACTGATAGATTCAAGTGTCGAGTAGACAGTTTTTTATGCAATATTAGACATTGAGAGAGAGAGAGAGAGAGATTAGGAAAGGCTACACCATTCTGGCATATGTGTAATTTAAGATTCTAAATGTGGATTCTAATCTGTTACCCCAGTTTGGGGGAAACTGACTAAAAATCACTGATAAAACGAGTTTAGGTTTTTAAGGGTTTATTGGAAAATAGAAAGAAAAAGATTGAGAACAAAATTCTAACAGCCTGGCATTCCTATCTTTCGTCAAATTTCCTGTGAAGTCCTCTGCCACCACCACCATCAAGTCAGGAAGCCAAAAAAGGCCAGTGCTCTCTCCGCAGGATCCCTTTCCTCCTTCCTGTCTCCTCCCAGACCATAGGAGGCTCCTCAAGTTGATTGGCTGGTAGCCTTGATAGACAGCACCCATGAGCAAACGTCATTTCCTGACGCCAAGGAAAAGCCACAATGCCTCTGAGACATTTTCCTCATGGTGGAGCTTTCCACAGCAAGTCTCCAGTAGGTGGCATCATTCCAATCATTACACATCGTAATTATAAGTGAATCCATAGGAGAGGATGATATGATCAAGTAAGAGAGTATAAAGAAGAAAGAGAAGAAAACTCAGGAGAGATCATCAAGGTATCCTGATAGATAGTTAGTATTTCATGGATGATGAATCAACAAGGAAGAATGGCAGAAGTATAATCAACTAGGGTGCAGGGCAGTCAAGAAAGAGTAGTGTCATGAGAACACAGAAAAAAAAAAAGATAGTATCCAGTAGAAGAGAGTGTTCAATGGTTAGAAAATTCAGAAAAAATATGAGAGTGATGATAATTGTCAAGAGGTCATTATGATTGGAAATTGAGAAATCAATGCTAAGTTTAAAAAGAGCAATTTCAGGTGAGTTATGAGGTCATATGTATTTTTTTTTTGCGGGACAATGGCACTTAAGTGACTTGCCCAGGGTCACACAGCTAGTAAGTGTCAAGTGTCTGAGGCCAGATTTGAACTCAGGTCCTCCTGAATCCAGGGCCAGTGCTTTATCCACTGCACCACCTAGCTGCCCAGTCAGATGTAATATTAAAGATTTTAAAGTAGAGGAATTAGAGGCACCTGAAGTACCGATAACCTTTTTCACAATAGTCTGGCAGCAAAGAGTGGAAAGATAGAAGGTAAAAGTTAACAGGGGCTTCTTCCCATTTCCGGTTGGTCGGCTGAGCCTGGAGGAGGTGAAGTACTGCAAAGAAGTGTAAAACCAAGGTCCTCAACAGTTTCAGGAATGATCCTACAGTAACATCTTTGAAAAGGATTTTACCAAGGACAGCTATGGAGATGATTGATGTAACAGCTTGAACTGAGTATGTTATGGAGTGGGCTGCAAAGAATCCATATGGCTTCCTTACTACAGTGATTTTGGCTCTGATTCCACTTTTTCTAGCAAGTGCAATACTGTCTTGGAAATTGGCAAAGATGATTGAGGCCAAGGAAAAGGAGCAGAAGAAGAAACAGAGACATCAAGAAAACATTGCAAAAGCTAAATGGCTAAGGAAGGATTGAAAGAAAAATTAGGTTAAGAAGAAAACTCTTGGGGCAGGTAGGGAGCAGCCAGGTGGTGCAGTGGATAGAGCACCAGCTCTGGAGTCAGGAGGACCTGAGTTCAAATCTGGCCTCAGACACTTAACACTTACTAGCTGTGTGACCCTAGGCAAGTCACTTAACCCTAATTGCCTCACCAAAAAGAAGAAGAAGAAGAAGAAGAAGGAGAAGAAAACTCTCCTTGATTAGAGGCTATGGTTAGAGAAAATTCATTAAAAATTATGAAGTTCTTGAAGAAACACTAGGGTGCTTTTGTTATGTTTTATAACAGAGTTATCTTATCCAACTAAGTTTGACCATGTGAGAAAATTTAAACTCTAACCTCAATACTATACCTAGTAATTTTTCGGCTTGGTTACAGAAGCTTGTTGGTACCTGTCAACAGACATTTATTCTCCAAATTCCTTATAACTCATTTTGCTGTTGCTTTTTGATAGCCCATGAACTAAAGTAAATCTTAGGGAAGATAATATGTTAAGACTGTGAATTGTTGTCTAATAATGACTTAAGTATGGGATCCTATTTATGGACAGACATTTGGAATATTGAAAATTAAGATTTTTTCCTCCCCTGGGGGTACAGGAAAAATATTTTTTAGTTATTAAAAAAAAAAAAAAACTTTCCATGACACGTGGATCGGTTCATGATTCATTGGGTTGTATAATTTGCTCCACTAGGGCAGATCACTTCCCTTGCATGTTTTCTTCGTCCTCTGCAATTGTTCTTGATGTCATTCCATAAATCTTTCAGACGAACCACCTAGTGGGCCAGCTGTCTTCCTCTAGTTCTTTTAATGTTGGTGCTTAGAAGAATCAATGTAGACTTGGGCTGTCTGTCTTGTCTCATTCTCACTGTTAAACTAGCCTACCTCCTTTTCTGATCATTCATGTCCATATGCTTTCCTACAGCTCTTATTCACATCTATTTTTTGATAGGGAATCATTTCTTGGGAGCAAAAGCATATCTTGATCAAGTAACAGTTTTGATTTCTGCATTGTTAATATCAAATACACTTGGAAGATACTGGCAATGTGATTGTAAGACATTTCATATTTGATTAATTTTAATACACTATAAAATTATTCCCGCTTTTCTTTTTTGACTGTATAGCATATTATATATTGGGCAAAAAGAATTATGTGCAGTTATGAAGAGTACTATCCATCTTATGAATCACCTGCAGAAAAGAATCTGGAATTACTATGAATATATCAGACTTACTAGGATCCAGCTTATTCATGTTTGTATTGTATGTAAGAGTAAAATGGCTAAAAAGTTTTGTCAGATGATTCTGTGAATATATACATTTTTATCCATTATTTTCTTTTTAACCTCTATGATAGTAGTAAGATAACTCGATGTTAAAGATCAGTTTCTTGAGACATCTTAAAAACAAGACCCAAAGACACAAAACCCATTTTCATTTTCTGTGGTGGTATGGAAAGATATTAAGGTATATAAATTAAATTAAAATGAAAATAGGCTAATTTTTTAAAGTTCAAGCAAAAGGCTAAAATTAAGAGTCCTTCCCTTTGTGAAAAATAATTGTTTAATTGATTAAACTTCACATATGCTTTTTATGACCTGGTCTATTATTAAACTTTAATGGCTCTGATCATTTTTTCCTTTTAAATGAATGAAAACTGTTTAAAAATATGTTAACCTAGTAATCCTAATTTAAGAAATAAATTAGTTATATAAATAAATTTGATACTTTTTTAAGATGTGAAAAATAAAAAGTTAACAGTGAAATCCAGTGAGGGTTGTTTTTAAGAATTGGAAAGATTTAGACATAACTGTAGACAAGAAGGAAAGAGACAATTGATAGGAAGAGAATGAAGATTAGGCAAAGCAGGTATTTTTTACAACACATTGTGGAATGGCTGAACAAGTTGTGGCATATGATTGTGAAGGAATACTACTGTGCTATAAGAAATAATGTGCTCAATAATTTTAGAAAAAAATGTGAAGATGTGCACAAAATAATGGACAGTGAAATGAAGAGAATGAACAGAACATTGTATATAGTAATACAAATATCAAGAATGAATTTGAGTCAGTGTTTTTTGACTATTATAAATAGCCAAATTAACTAAAAAGAACAAGTGTAGTCCATATATCATATACAATAGGTAGTCAAGGTAGTAATCTTTTTTTTCGGGGGGGAGTGTTTGTTTTGTTTTGTTTTTGTTTTTGTTTTTTTGCGGGGCAATGAGGGTTAAGTGACTTGCCCAGGGTCACACAACTAATAAGTGTCAAGTGTCTGAGGCCGGATTTGAACTCAGGTCCTCCTGAATCCAGGGCCAGTGCTTTATCCACTGGGACATCTAGCTGCCGCCCACCCCCTGCCACATAGTAATCTTGAAGTGTAGAATTTGAAGGTTCTCTGACTCCAATGTTAATGCTCTTTCAACTCTTTCACTCTGTCTTCTCTTATATTTTAGGAGCAATTTCTAATTCAGTTTTTAAAATGATAGAAATGTACCCAGCTTTTGTTAGGCATGTGTACAAAAAAGTCAAAGATAGAAAGAAAGCAAATATATCAAAATAAAGATAGAAACACATTGTAGCAGAGAACTGGAAACAAAGTCAGTGCCCATTAATCAAGAAATTTTTAAATAAATTGTGGTGCATTATCATAATAGAATACTTCTCTACCTTGGGAAACTGCACATGGAGAATTCAGAAATAAATGTAAAGATTTAGTGGACGGATGCAGAATTAAGTAGAGAAGGAAACATGGATTCAGGATTAATACAACAATGTAAATACAAAGGATGGAAAAAAATAAACTGAACTTCACTCAAATATAATAACCAAACATGGACCTAGAGAAAAGTTGAGAAAAAAATGTACATCCTCTACATTGCAGAGATTTGAGAACAACTAAGTACATAAAATATTATATTTTCTGTCAGATGCAGTTGATGCATTGATTTGTTTTGGTGTTTATTTTAAGGTATACTAGGAGAAAATAATATATTCAGAAATGATAGTGATATAAAAATAAAAAGTTGAGGGAAAGAGGAAGAAAGGAAGAGAGAGAAAGACAGACAGAGACAGAGAGAGACAGACAGAGAATAGGTAGATGTATATATTAAGTGTTTACTATGTGCCAAACAGTCTGATAAGTTCTAGAAATAATAGATACAAGAAACCTAAACAGTATCTTCACTGAAAGAACTTACATGCTAATACAAAAACAAAGGGCAAAAATGGAAGCTGGAAAAGGTCAGAGGAGATAAGGCACCATAATGTGAAGATAGCTCTGAATTGGTATGGAGGCATGGTTAAAGGCAAGATAATGTAAAATTTCACCTATCAGAGTCTACCATCAGAGGGGAAATAGGTGGTGGGGGTCCTTAGGTATTCCTCTTTAAAGAATTGCACCCTCTCACAGACCATCCAATTAGAATAAAATAGTCTTTATTTGGGTGCTAGAGAAAGTGACCAAAAAGGAAGTCAAATACTTTCCTCAATGGGAGAAAATGATTCAGAGAGGTGTGGAAGATGGCGGAGAGGAAGCAGCAAGCTGCCTGAGCTCTCCTTCTGTTCCTTCAAAATGAACATTAAATCAAGCCTCTGGACGAATTCTGAAACTACAGAACCTGCAAAGAGACAGAGAGACACAGTCCTCCAACCAAAGATAATTTAGAAGACTTCAGGAAAAGGTCGGTCTGACTCGGGCAAAAGGGAGGCCCAGCGCAGGGCAACAACCCAGCACTGAGGGGGTCGGGGCAAGTCAGCAGGAGCTGCGGGCCACAGCCAGACAACTGAGGCTCCCGGAAGCTGGTTCAAAAATCTGGTGGCCAAGAAGGACAGTGGAAAAACCTACCTGCACCAGCCGGGAGGGAGACGAACGGGTCAGGCGGCACCAGACGCCAGGGTCTGGCGCCTGGCTGGCTGAGCGCAATCAGACAGGAAGTGCAGGGCGGGGGATCTCCACACACCATAAAGGTCTCAGAGTAAAAGCCCGGTCACAGAGCACCTATACCCCTGCACAAGAAGCCCAAAACAGGGACCCTGGTGCCCCTAGAGCAGACCTCAATTTAAAGAATAAATAAATAAGCTGCAATAATGAGTAAGAAGCAAAAAAGAGCCGTCTCCATTGATAGCTTCTGTATCAATAGGGAAGAAGCCAACACAAACTCAGATGAGGACAATAGCCTCAAATTGTCTACATCTGAAGCCTCACAAGGGAAGGTGAATTGGTCTCAAGAACAAAAAGCCTTCCTGGAAGAGCTCAAAAAGAATTTTAAAAATCAATTGCAAGAGGTAGAAGAAAAAATGGGGAGAGAAATGAAAGCAAAACAAGAAAACTATGAAAAAAGAATCAGCAGCTTGGAAAAGGAAGCTGAACAAAACAAAGCCTTAAAAAATTCATTTGGCCAAATGGAAAAAAAAGCTGCATAATCTCACTGAAGAAAACAATACCTTAAAAAATTCACTTAGCCAAATGGAAAAAAAAAGGTGCATAATCTCACTGAAGAAAACAATGCCTTAAAAATTAAAGTGGGACAGTTGGAAGATAAGGAATCCATGAGACACCAGGAATCAGTCAAGCAGAATAAAAAAAATGAAAAAATAGAAGAAAATGTGAAATACCTCATTGGAAAGACAACTGATCTGGTAAACAGATCGAGGAGAGACAATTTGAGAATCATTGGACTGCCTGAAAGCCATGACCAGAAAAAGAATCTAGACACCATATTCCAGGAAATTATTAAGGAGAACTGCCCTGATATCATAGAATCAGAGGATAAAATCATCATTGAAAGAATCCACCGATCACCCCCTGAAAGAGACCCCAAAAGGAAAACTCCAAGGAATATTTTAGCCAAATTCCAGAATAATCAGGTGAAGGAGAAAATACTCCAAGAAGCCAAGAAGAAGCAATTTAAATATCATGGAGCCACAGTCAGGATTGCTCAGGACCTGGCAGCTTCAACATTAAAGGACCGCAAGGCTTGGAATATGATATTCTGGAAGGCAAAGGAGCTTGGATTGCAGCCGAGAATCTATTACCCAGCAAAAATGTCCATTTTCTTTCAGGGGAAAAGATGGACATCTAATGACATTGGGGACTTTCAATCTTTCCTGGTGAAAAGACCAGAACTGAATAGAAAATTTGATCTCAACATACAAGACTCAAGAGAAGTTTAAAAAGGTAAACAGAGAGGAAAAAAAAAAGTTACCCTATTACGTTAAACTGTTTATATCCCTACACAGGAAGATAATACTCATAACTCTTAAGAATTGTAAATGTATTTGGGCAGAGAGAAGGACTTTATATAGAGGGTATAAATATAAATTGTCTTTGATGTGATGATACAAAAGAATTAAGGGGTTAAAAAGGGAGTCTATGGGGAGAAGAGGAAAGGGGAGGTGGAATGGGATGAATTATATCATATGAAGAGGTGGAAAAAAACCTATTACAATAGAGGGAAAGAAAGGAGGGGGGAACATGGTTTCAACCCTATTCTCATTAGATTTGACTCAAAGAGGGAATAACATATACGTTCATTGGGATAAAGAAACTTAACTCATTCTTTAGGGAAACAAAAGGGGAAGGGAAAGGGGGGGACTGATAGAAGGGAGAACAAAAGCAAGGGAGAAAAGGGTAAAGAAAAGAGAGGGGGGTGATAAAAAGGGAGGGCAGATCAGGGGAGGCAGGGGTAAGAAGTAAAACGTCGGTGAGGAGGAATAGGGTGAAAGAAGGGGGGAAAAGTACAAAGGGGGTAAATAGAATGGAGGGGAATAGACAGTCAGTAATAATAACTGTGAATGTGAATGGGATGAACTCTGCTATAAAACGGAAGCGAATTGCAGAGTGGATTAAAAACCAGAACCCTACAATATGCTGTTTACAAGAAACACATTTGAAGCAGAGAGATACACACAGAGTAAAGGTAAAAGGCTGGAGCAGAATATATTATGCCTCAGCTAAAGTAAAAAAGGCAGGGGTACCAATCCTTATCTCAGACAAAGTGCAGGCAAAAATAGATCTCATTAAAAGAGATAAGGAAGGAAATTACATCTTATTTAAAGGTCCTATAGATAAGGAAGTAATATCAATATTGAATATGTATGTGCCAAGTGGTATAGCATCCAAGTTCTTAGAGGAGAAGTTCAATGAGTTACAAGAGGAATTAGACAGTAATACTATAATAGTGGGGGATCTGAATCTCCCCCTCTCAGAATTAGATAAATCTAGCCAAAAAATAAATAAGAAAGAAGTGAAAGAGGTGAATAGATTACTAGAAAAGTTAGACATGATAGATGTCTGGAGAAAATTGAATGGGGATAGAAAGGAATATACCTTTTTCTCAGCAGTACATGGCACATTTTCAAAAATTGACCATGTATTAGGGCACAAAACATCATAGCCAAATGTAGAAAGGCAGAAATAGTAAATGCATCCTTTTCAGATCATGATGCAATAAAAATTACATATAAGAAAGAGCCAGGGAAAAGTAGAATGAAAATCAATTGGAAACTAAATAATTTCATTCTAAAGAATGAATGGGCCAAACAAGAAATCATAGAAACAATCAATAACTTTATCCAAGAGCATGACAATAATGAGACAACATACCAAAATCTATGGGATGCAGCCAAAGCAGTGCTTAGGGGAAAATTTATAGCTCTAAATGCTTACATGAATAAGAAAGAGAAAGAGGAGATTAATGAATTGGGCATGCAACTTAAAAAGCTAGAAAAAGAACAAATTAGAAATCCCCAATTAGACACTAAATTAGAGATCCTGAAAATTAAAGGAGAAATTAATAAGATTGAAAGCAAAAAAACTATAGAATTAATCAATAAAACTTAGAGCTGGTTTTATGAAAAAACCAATAAAATAGATAAAATATTGGTTAATTTGATTAAAAAAAAGAAAGAAAACCAAATTACCCGTATCAAAAATGAAAAGGGTGATGTTACCACCAATGAAGTGGAAATTAAAGCAATAATTAGGAAATATTTTGCCCAACTGTATGCCAATAAATTTGACAATCTAAATGAAATGGATGAATATTTACAAAAATACAAACTGCCCTGGTTAACTGAAGAGGAAATAAAATCCTTAAATAAACCCATATTAGAAAAAGAAATTGAACAAGCTATTAATGAACTCCCTAAGAAAAAATCCCCAGGGCCAGATGGGTTTACGGCTGAATTTTACCAAACATTTAAAGAACAATTAATTCCAATATTATACAAATTATTTGGAAAAATAGGTGAAAATTTGGCAAAAGCAAAAACGGAGAAAGAAAATTATAGACCAATTTCCCTAATGAATATTGATGCTAAAATCTTAAATAAGATATTAGCAAGGAGATTACCGCAAGTGATCAATAGGATAATATACTATGACCAGGTGGGATATATACCAGGAATGCAGGGCTGGTTCAACATTAGGAAAACTATTAACATAATCAACCACATCAATAAGAAAACCAACCAAAATCATATGATTATCTCAATAGATGCAGAGAAAGCTTTTGACAAAGTACAGCACCCATTCCTAATAAAAACACTAGAGAGTCTAGGAGTAGGGGGAGCTTTCCTTAGAATAATAAACAGTATCTACCTAAAGCCATAAGCAAGTATTATATGCAATGGAGATAAATTAGAGGCCTTCCCAATAAGATCAGGGGTGAAACAGGGATGTCCATTATCACCCCTATTATTTAATATTGTCCTAGAAATGTTAGCTTTAGTAATCAGAGAAGAGAAAGGAATTTAAGGAATTAGAATAGGCAAGGAGGAAACAAAACTATCACTCTTTGCAGAAGATATGATGGTATACTTAAGGAATCCTCGAGAATCAAGTCAAAACTTACTTGAAACAATTAACAACTTTAGCAAAGTAGCAGGATATAAAATAAATCCACATAAATCATCAGCATTTCTATACATGACCAACAAAGTCCAGCAGGAAGAGATAGAAAGAGAAATTCCATTTAAAGTAACGGTAGATAATATAAAATACTTGGGAGTCTACTTGCCAAGACAAACCCAGGAACTCTATGAACACAACTACCAAACACTCTTCACACAAATCAAATCAGATCTAAATAATTGGAAAGATATCAATTCCTCATGGATAGGCAGAGCTAATATAGTAAAAATGACAATACTGCCTAAATTAATTTACTTATTCAGTGCCATACCAATCAGACTACCTAAAAATTATTTTATACAGCTAGAAAAAATAATAACAAAATTCATCTGGAAAAACAAAAAATCAAGAATATCCAGGGAAATAATGAAAAAAAAATTCACAGGAAGGTGGGTTAGCAGTACCAAACCTGGAGCTTTACTATAAAGCGGCAGTCATCAAAACTCTCTGGTACTGGCTAAAAAATAGAGTGGTAGATCAATGGAATAGGCTAGGCTCAGGAAATGCAGTAGTAAATGACACTAGTAATGTAGTGTTTGATAAACCCAAAGACTCCAGCTTCTGGGATAGGAACTCAGTATTTGACAAAAACTACTGGGAAAACTGGAAGATAGTATGGCAGAAATTAGGCATAGACCAACATCTTACACCTTATACTAAAATAAGGTCAAAATGGATACATGATTTAGACATAAGACGTGATACCATAGGTACATTAGGAGAGAAAGGAATAGTGTACCTATCAGATCTTTGGAAAGGAGAACAGTTTTTGACCAAACAAGAGATAGAGTATATTATAAAATGCAAAATGGATGATTTTGATTATATTAAATTAAAAAAAAATTTGTACAAACAGAAGCAATGCATCCAAAATTGGAAGGGAGGCAGAAAGCTGGGAAACAATTTTTGAGGCCAGTGCTTCTGATAAAGGCCTCATCTCTAAAATATATAGGGAATTAAATCAAATTTATAAGAATCCAAGTCATTCCCCAATTGAGAAATGGTCAAAGGATATGAACAGGCAGTTTTCTGATGAAGAAACCAAAGCTATCTATTCCCATATGAAAAAATGCTCTAAATCACTATTGATTAGAGAAATGCAAATTAAAACAACTCTGAGTTACCACCTGACACCTATCAGATTGGCTAAAATGACAAAAAAGGAAGATAATAAATGTTGGAGAGGCTGTGGGAAAATTGGAACACTAATGCATTGTTGGTGAAGCTGTGAGCTGATCCAACCATTCTGGAGAGGAATTTGGAATTATGCCCAAAGGGCAATAAAGCTGTGCATACCCTTTGACCCAGCAATAACACTTTTAGGTCTTTTGCCCAAAGAAATCATGGAAAGGGGAAAGGGACCCACATGTACAAAAATATTTATAGCTGCTCTTTACGTGGTAGCAAGGAATTGGAAGTTGAGGGGGTGCCCATCAATTGGGGAATGGCTAGACAAGTTGTGGTATATGAATACAATGGAATACTATTGTGCTGTAAGAAATGATGAGCAGGAAGAGTTCAGAGAAACCTGGAGGGTCTTACGTGAGCTGATGATGAGTGAGATGAGCAGAACCAGAAGAACATTGTACACAGTATCATCAACATTGAGTGTTGACCTACTGTGATGGACTATATTCTTCTCACCAATGCAATGGTACAGAAGAGTTCCAGGGAACTCATGATAGAAGAGGATCTCCAAATCCAAGAAAAAAAAAAAAGAAAGAACTGTGGAGTATAGATGCTGATTGAACCATATTATTTCTTTTGTTTTGGGTGCTCTTGTTTTTGTTTTTTTTTTTTTCTATTTTGAGGTTTTGCATCACTGCTCTGATTTTTTCTCTTGTAACAGGATTAATGCAGAAATAGGATTAATGTTATTATGTGTATATATATATGTGTGTATATATCTATATCTATATCTATATGTATAGAGATATATAGATATAACCTATATCAGATTACCTGCTGTCTAGGGGAGGGGGGGAGGGAGGGGAGGGAGGGAGAAAAATCTGAAATTGTAAAGCTTGTATAAACAAACGTTGAGAACTATCTTTACATGTAACGGAAAAAATAAAATACCTTATACATTAAAAAAAAAGAAAAAAAAGAAAATGATTTAGAGACAACATAATATTCTGAGGCATATTTCTCATTGACCAGGAGAGAGGACAAAGCCTTTATAGAGGAAGGATCGTGGAGGTTCGGATGGGGTGACCACCTGACTATGGAAAGTTCCCTTTGGAAATGGGGAAAGCTTCCTTAGAGTCGGGGGATTTTCTTTTGGAATGATAGTCCTGACCTCTGGAGTTATCTCCATCTCCTAGCTCAGGTAGTAGCCTAACTGACTTTCCTACTAAAGGATTTAATCTCCCTTTACTTTTTAGGTATGTCTGTCCTGATAGCTAGTTGGCCAGTTTAAACTTTAATAGTCCCACTCCAGGTCACTACCATACTAAGTATGGATTCAGTGAGTATTGAGACAGCATGGAAGTAAAGTAAAAACAAACAAAAAAGAGGCAAAATATATTTAAAAATAAATAAATAAATCAGAACATTTTACTTAATCTAGACTATCAATGTTTTTCCTATTCTTTGCATTTTAAACTTTAGGACAAATACAATTATCTTTGCCTATAGTTGTTCAAATGTCCTAAACTACATATTATGTTTCTGACTGGTTATTGCCTACTACTGTAGAATTCTTCATTTCTAGGTGATTTCTTGTTATGGTCAAAAGAAGGTACAACCTTTCCTTCTTATCAGTTTTACACAGATCTTCAGCTGTAGCATTTTCCCTATCTTGTCCTTAGATATAATTACTAATAACAAAAAAGATGGAAAGAAAACATCTGCCAGAAAAGAAGTATTCTTAAAATACAAATTTGATGTTCAGTGAAAGGAAGCACTGGGTCATGTTTTATATTTGTTATTTGTTTTAATCAGTCACTGGCTAGGCTGCTTTATATGACAGACTTCTAAAATAAAAAGAAATTCAAGTTCCAAGAACATGAAGACAATAAATATAGTCATTTTCTATGTAAAGTAGAGGGAAAAGTAAAGGTAAGAAAAGTAACCTCAAATTCTAGGAATAGAAAACTCTCAAAGAATTTCCGTTTGAGGGATACTATAGAAAATGTAAAAATGAAGGATCCATTAAATTAGGATACACTGGAAGCTCAAACATTATTCATTTCCAGTATCCTCAGGGTCCATTTTCCAATTCATATCCTTTAAATAAGTTTAATTGTGTGTGTGTGTGTGTGTGTGTGTGTGTGTGTGTGTATTAAACTTTATTACAGCTTGGAAAATTGAGGAAGACACTTATTAAAAAGAGGCAGCAACACATGTGGAATTATTTTTATAGTCATTCAGCCTGTTGATATAAAGTAATAGATTTGAGTCAAATCTCATTGACACGAGTAGTTAAAGTGAAAGATGATCTGTTTCTGCACTGTGACTCAAATGGATGTCCAATTAGCATAATGATTAGCTCAGCTAATATCAACAGAATCATTCCTTTGTCACTTTGACAGCTTATATCACAGTACAGATTTTAGCTGATTCCTTAGGATTCCTGACTGCCATCAGAATATATGCACACATACATACATAAATATATATATATGTATATATATGTATGTATGTAAATGTGTGAGTGTGTATATATACATCTATACATATACATAATATACACCTATACATATACACAAATATACATGTATACATACACACAAATATACATACACACATGTGTGTATGTATATATATATATATATATATATATATATATATATATATATATATATATATATATATATATATATATATATATATATATATATATATATATATATAAACACCATATTGTGTTTCTCAGTTCCCTGGAAGTGGATAACATCTTTCTTAATAGGTCTCTTTCCATGTTTTTCTAAATCAAACAATTTATCATTTCTTATATAACAGTAGTATTCTATCACAAGTATATACACACAGCTTGTTTGGCCATTTTTCAATTGAATGTTAGTTAGCATAGGTTATTATATTCTGTTATTTTTGACTGTTTCATCAAGGAAACATACCATTTCTTGAGGAAACAAAACGGGAAACTGTAACGATTAGAATAATGCCACCTGCTGGAGACTTACTGTAGAAGAGTTCTGCCCATGAAGTGAAGGTCTTTGAGGGCAAGACCAGGAGTCTTTTCTTTGGCGTCAGGAAGTGACACGGGCTACTGGGAGGAGGAAGGAAGAGACTGGCGCTCTGTCTCGCTCTTTTTTTCCTTTGGACTCTGGTGGAGAGCGGAGCTAGAAATGTGCTCTCCCTTTAATAGATAGGAATCTAGGCCTTTCTCTCTCTTTACCAAATTCTTATTCTCCTTAATAAATGCTTAAAAGTCTAACTCTTGCTAAAGCTTATAATTTATTGGCGACCACTCATTAGATATTTTAGACAGTTTAGCTAGAATTTTAGCCCTTAACAAATGACTTCTATCATTTCAGACAACCTAATAGGTGTAAGATGATATCTCAAAGTTGTTTTAATTTGCATTTCTCTAATCAATAATGATTTGTATAACTTTTTCAATACATTATATGTAGTTTTTATTTATTGAGAAACTGTCTATTCCAGCTCTTTTTTGGTTGCAAAGACTGGAAATTGAGGGTATTCCCATCAATTGGGGGATGGCTGAACAAATTGTGGTACATGATTATAATGGCATGCTATTGTGCTATAAGAAATGATAAGCAGTTGCTCTCAGAAAAACATAGACTTAGATGAGCTGATGGAAAGTGAAATGTACTGTGTACAAAGAGCAATATTGTCAGATGATCAGCTGTGAATTATAGCAATGAGGTGTGAATCTGAGCAATACAGTGATCCAAGATAACTCTGAAGGACTTATGATGAAGAATGCTATCCACCCCACAAAAGAACTAATGGTCTCTGGATATAAATTGAAACATACTATTTTTTTTTATGGAACTCATAGTTTTTAAAATGGATATTACAATTGCGTTTCTTACACGTAATTGAAGAAAATAAAATATTAAATAACAAAAAATAAATAAAATGTGCAAAGAAAAAAAGATGATGATATAAAAAATAAAAACTTCTGATTCATATCTCTTGATCATTTATCAATTCAGATATGACTCATTTGACAAATTTGACAAACTCCTTTATATATTTGAGAAATGTCACCTAAATCATATTGAGTGATATTGGTAATGCATTATGGAGTTTCCCTCATTTTCTCTTTTAATTAAAACTATTTTAGCTTTCACTTTGTCTGATATCATGATTACTATCCCTGCTTTATTTTACATAATAAATTATCTTCCAAACTTCTATTAAAAAAAATCAAAATGGAAAAGTGATGCTAATGCGTCCAAAGGATGTTGAGAAAAAAATAAAATTAAAAGACTGAAAACATAGAAGAAAATATGAAATATCTCATCAAAAAATAACTAACCTGAAATTTGATTGAAGAGAGATATTTTAAAATATATTTGCTTACTTATTGTTCTATCCATGTTGTTCAATTTTGGTTTTTAATCCATTCTTCTATCTGCTTCCATTTTATAGGGGAATACATCCCATTCATATTGGCAATAATGATTACTAACTTTATATTTCCTTCCATCCCATTGTCTTCTTTTTCTTCTTCTCTCTTTTTATCCTTTTCCTCCTCTGAATCATATTTTCCTTCTAACAACTGCCTTCTTTTTATCACTTCCCTTTATGATCCCCCTTTTATCACTCTTCCCACCTTCTTCTTATTCCATTCCCCTCCTACTTCCTGGTTGGGTAAGAGTTTGCATATCTAATTAAAGTGTGGATGGGCAGGCACACACAAATATATTCACATCTGAATCCATACACATACACATATTTTCATATATGTGCATATGTATTTAGATTGTAGATATCTGGATATAGATATGGATATATATCAATAACTATATCTATATAAATATTATTTCTCTCTTTGAACCAATTTAGATAAGAGTGCAGTTCAATTGTTTGCCTCTCCCCCACCATTTCGCCCACACTATAACAGCTCTTCCTTGTATGCCTCTTTTATGTGAAATAATTTCTCCCATTCTTACTCTTTTATCCTCCTTCTTCACAGGCATACCTCTGTCTTGTCTTTCCATTTTTTTTTTACCCCAACATAATTGAAGCACTACTGTACACTCTGATGATGTAGAAACCTTCTCACTATCCTAATAATTATAAAGTTCTTGGAAGCTACATGTTTCATCTTCTCTTATAAAATATAAACAATTTGATATTATTGTCTCTTATGATTTCTCTTTCAATTTTACCTTGTTACGTTATTTTTGAGTCTTGAACTTGAAAATAAGATTTTATATTTATCTTTCATCTCTTTGTAAGAAATGCTTGAAAGTCCTCTATTTCATTAAATGCCAATTATTTTCATAAGCAATAAGCATAGTTTTGTTGCATAGTTATTATATCAGGTCTAATGACTTTCAGAATATTATATTCCAATCCATCCACTCCTTTAAAATGATAGCTGGTAATCTTATGTGATCCTACCTGTAGCTTTTTGGTATTCCAATAATTTATTTCTGGCTCCTTAAAGTATTTTCTCTATGACTTGGTAGCTCTGAACTTTGGCTATAATATTCCTGAAAGTTTTCATTTTGGGATGTCTTTCAGGACATGATGAAAGCATGATTTTAATTTCTACTTCACCATCTAGTTCCAGGGTATTGGTACAGTTTTCCTTTATATGTTTTGAAATATGATGTCTAGGCTCTTTTTTTAATCATGACTTTCAAGTAATTAAATAATTCTTAAATGATTTCTCCTCAGTCTATAATTCATGCCAATTGATTTTCCTGAGATATTTCACATTTTCTTATTTTTTTCAGTCTTTTTATTTTGTTTTACTTTTTCTTGGTATCTCATGGATTCATTAGCTTCCATTTGTGCAATTATAATTTTTAGGGTTCTTTTTTTTTCCAGTGAGTTTCTGTTCCTATCTATAAGCAATTCTACTTTTTAAAGCATTCTTTTCTTAATTGGATTTCTGCATCTCTTTTATAATTTAGTCAATTTTGATTTTTATGGTATAATTATTTTTTCAGTATTTTTGTGCTTCTTTTACTCAGCTGTTGAAGCTTTTACAATTTTTTGCATCATTGTAATTTATTTTCCTAATTTTCCTTTACCAGTCTTATTTGATTTTTAAAAACATTTTGAGAGGATTGTAGACAAGATGGCAGAGGAAAGGCAGTGACTTGCCTTAGCTTTCCCCAAGACCCTTCCAAATGTCTTCAAATAATGCCATAAGACAATTCCTGGAGCACCAAAGCTTACAAATAGACAGGGTGAAATAATTTTCCAGCCAAAGACAACTTAGAAATTGATCAGGAAAGGTCTGTTGTACCAGGGTGAGAGTAGAGTGCAGACTAGTATAGGCTGTGCCTGCATAGACCGAAGCCTAGGTCAGACCCAGCCCAAGCCCAACCAATCCAAAAGTAGGCCTTGGAGGCCTCTGAATAAAAAGCAGCAGGAACTACTTCTGAAACTCAGCCCAAATACTGGTAAGGGGTAGGAAAAATTGGCCAGAAGGAGATTACAGGGATCTCTTTGCAGTACTGAGGCAGGATACTGTTGTTTTGCCCATACTCAGATCCAGGTGACAGTCTTGGCTATTGGTCCAAGGCAGAGGAACACTCACACACACACACAAGAGCTTGCAGCCACAGTGGAGTTCATAGTTCCAGGGCAGAAAAGTAGGCCTGTGGTTGCTTGCAAGCAAGGAGAGTGGTAAACATACCACTCCTTTAATCATACCACCTGGGAAGAAATAAAAACTTACAAATACTTAGGAGTGTCTCTGAAAACAGCTGCATAAACCCCAGAAGTTTAGGACAGTGCACCCTCCATCAAAGAAGCAGTGCCCCACATCAACAAAGAGTTGAAAGTCAAGAAACAGGCTAGCAAAATGAGCAAACAGAAAGAAATGCTGACCCTAGAAAGTTTATATGGTGGCAAGAAATACCAAAATACATGCTCAGAAGAAGATGACAAGCTCAAAGCTCCTACATCCAAAGCTTTGAAGAAAAATATGAGGGGTAGAGGAAAAAATGGAAAGAGAAGAAAGAGTGATGTAGGAAAATCATGAAAAAAGTCAACAGCTTGGTAAAAGAGACACAAAAAGATACTGAACAAAATAACACCTTAAAAACCAGAATGAGACAAATGATAAAAGAGGTACAAAAATTCAATACGGAAAAGAATGCCTTGGAAAGTCAAATTGGCCAAATGAAAAAGGAGGCACAAAAGTTCTCTGAAGAAAATAACTCCTAAAAAATTAGGATTGAGCAAATGGAAGCTAATGACTTTATGAGAAATCAAGAAACAATAAAGGAAGACCAAAAGAATGAAAAAATAAAAGGCAATGTGAAATATCTCATTGTAAAAACAAAAAACTGACTTAGAAAATAGATCCAGGAGAGATAATTTCAAAATTATGGGACTACCTGACAGCCATGATAAAAAAAAGAGCCTAGACACCATCCTCCAAGAAATTGTCAGGGAAAGTTACCCTGATATTCTAGAAGCATAAGGGAAAATAGAAATTGAAAGAATCTGCCAATTACCTTTGCAAAGAGATCCTAAAATGAAAACTTCAAAGAATATTATATCAAAATTCCAGAGTTCCCAAGTCAAGGAGAAAATATTACAAGCATCTAGAAAGAAAAAATTCAATTGTGGAATGACTTGTATTCTTATAAATTTTATTTAGTTCACTATATATTTTAGAAATGAGGCAATGAGGGCAGCTATGTGGCACAGTGGATAGAGCACTGGCCCTGGAGTCAGGAGATTTCAAATCCAGCCTCAGACACTTTACACTGACTAGCTGTGTGACCTTGGGCAAATCACTTAACCCTCACTGCCCCACCAAAAAAAAAAAATAGAAATGAGACATTTATCAGAAGTACTGGTCATAAAATTTGTTTCCCAGCTTTCTGCATCCCTTCTAATTTTGGACGCATTGCTTCTGTTTGTACAAAAACTTTTAAATTTAATGTACTCAAAATCATCCATTTTGCATTTCATAATATTCTCTATCACTTTTTTGGTCATAAACTGATCTCCCTTCCAAAGATCTGAAAGGTAAACCATTCCTTCCTCTCCTAGTTTATCTATGGTATCACCTCTTATGTCTAAATCATGTACCCATTTTGACCGTATTTTAGTATAAGGTGTCAGATGTTGGTTTATGCCTAATTTCTGCCATACTTCCTTCCAGTTTTCCCAGCAGTTTTTGTCAAATACTGAATTCCTATCCCAGAAGCTGGAGTCTTTGGGTTTATCAAACACTAAATTACTAATGTCATTTACTACTGTGTCTCCTGTGCATTCCATTGATCCTCCATTCTATTTCTTAGCCAGTACCAGATAGTTTTGATGACTGCCACTTTATAGTAAAGCTCCAGATTTGGTACAGCTAACCCACCTTCCTGTGCATTTTTTCTTTCATTATTTCCCTTCATATTCTTGACTTTTTGTTTTTCCAGATGAATTTTGTTATTATTTTTCTAGCTATATAAAATAATTTTTAGATAGTCTAATTGGTATGGCAATGAATAACTACATTAATATAGGTTGAATTGTCATTTTTTTTATATTAGCTCAGCCTATCCATGAGTAATTGATATCTTTCTAGTTATTTAGATCTGATTTGATTTGTGTGAAAAGTGTTTTGTAATTGTGTTCATAGAGTTCCTAGGTTTCTCTTGGCAAGTAGATTCCCAAGTATTTTATATTATCTACTATTAGTTAAAATGGAATTTCTCGGGGCAGCTAGATGGCGCAGTGGTTAAAGCACTGGCCCTGGATTCAGGAGAACCTGAGTTCAAAGCCGGCCTCAGACACTTGACACTTACTAGCTGTGTGACCCTGGGCAAGTCACTTAACCCCCATTGCCCAGCAAAAAAATAAATAAATAAATAAATAAACAAATAAACAAACAAATAAATAGATAGATAGATATATAGATAAATAAATGAATAAATAAATGGATGAATGAATGAATAAATAAATAAATATATAAATATTAAAATAAATAAATAAATAGATAGATAGATAAATAGATAAATAAAATGGAATTTCTCTTTCTATCTCTTCCTGCTGGACTTTGTTGGTCATGTATAGAAATGCTGATTATTTATGTGGATTTATTTTATATCCTTCTACTTTGCTGAAGTTGTTAATTGTTTCAAGTAATTTTTGAGTTGATTCTCTAGGATTCTCTAAGTATACCATCATATCCTCTGCAAAGAGTGAGAGTTTTGTTACCTCCATGCCTATTCTAATTCCTTAATTCCTTTTTCTTCTCTGATTGCTAAAGCTAACATTTCTAGTACAATATGAGATAATAGAGGTGATAGTGGACATCCCTGTTTCACCCTTGATCTTTTGGGAAGGCCTCTAACATATCTCCATTACATATAATGCTTGCTGATGGTTTCAGGTAGATATTGCTTATTATTTTAAGGAAAGCTCCACCTCTTCCTAAGCTCTATAGCATTTTTATTAGGAATGGGTGCTGTATTTTGCCAAAATCTTTTTCTGCATATATTGAGATAATCATATGATTTTGGTTAGTTTTCTTATTGATGTGGTTGATTATGTTGATAGTTTTCCTAATGTTGAACCAGCCCTGCATTCCTGGTATATATCCCACCTGGTCATAGTATATTATCCTATTGATCACTTGCGGTAATCTCCTTGCTAATATCTTATTTAAGATTTTAGTATCAATATTCATTACGGAAATTGGTCTATAATTTTCTTTCTCTCTTTTTGCTCTGCCTGGTTTTGGTATCACAACCATATTTGTATCATAAAACAATTTTGTTAGAACTCCTTCACCTATTTTTCCAAATAATTTGTATAATATTGGAATTAATTTTTCTTTAAATGTTTGGCCCAATTCACCTGTAAACCCATCTGGCCCTAGGGATTTTTTCTTAGGACGTTCATTAATGGCTTGTTCAATTTATTTTTCTAATATGGACTTATGTAGGGATTTTATTTCCTATTCAGTAAACCTGGGTAGTTTGTATTTTTGTAAATATTTATCCATTTCATTTAGATTGTCAAATTTATTGGCATACAGTTGGGCAAAATAGTTCCTAATTATTATTTTTTTTTTTGGTGAGGCAATTGGGGTTAAGTGACTTGCCCAGGGTCACACAGCCAGTAAGTGTTAAGTGTCTGAGGCCGGATTTGAACTCAGGTACTCCTGAATAGTTCCTAATTATTGCTTAAATTTCCACTTCATTGGTGGTAACATCACCCTTTTCATTTTTGGTACTGGGAATTTGGTTTTCTTCTTTCTTTTTTTAAATCAAATTAACCAGTGATTTATCTATTTTATTATTTTTTTCATAAAGCTACCTCTTAGATTTATTGATTAATTCTATAGTTTTCTTGCTTTCAATTTTATTGAATTCTATAATTTTCAGGATTTCTAGTTTAGTATCTAATTGGGGATTTCTAATTTGTTCTTTTTCTAGCTTTTTAAGTTGCATGCCCAATTCATTGATCTCCTCTTTCTCTTTTTTATTCATGTAAGCATTTAGAACTATAAATTTTCCCCTAAGCACTGCTTTGGCTGCATCCCATAGATTTTGTTATGTTGTCTCATTATTTTCATTCTCTTGGATAAATTCATTGATTGTTTCTATGATTTGTTGTTTGACCCATTCATTCTTTTTAATGAAATTATTAAGTTTCCAATTGATTTTCAGTCTACTTTTCCATGGCTCTTTCTTACATGTAATTTTTATTGCATCATGATCTGAGAAGGATGCATTTACGATTTCTGCCTTTCTACATTTGACTATGATGTTTTTGTGCCCTAATACAGTCAATTTTTGAAAATATGCCATGTACAGCTGAGAAAAAGGTATATTCCTTTCTATCCCCATTCAATTTTCTCCAGACATCTATTATGTCTAACTTTTCTAGTATTCTATTCACCTCTTTCACTTCTTTCTTATTTATTTTGTGGCTAGATTTATCTATTTCTGAGAGGGTAAGATTCATATCCCCCACTAGTATAGTATTACTATCTAATTCCTCTTATAACTCATTTAACTTCTCCTCTAAGAATTTGAATGCTATACTACTTGGCACATTCATATTTAATATTAATATTACTTCATTATATATAGTACCTTTTAGCAAGATGTAGTTTCCTTCCTTATCTCTTTTAATGAGATCTATTTTTGCCTATGTTTTAACTGAGATAAGGATTGCTACCCCTGCGCTTTTTTTTTTTTTTTTTTTAGTGAGGCAATTGGGGTTAAGTGACTTGCCTAGGGTCACACAGCTAGTAAGTGTTAAGTGTCTGAGGCCGGATTTGAACTCAGGTACTCCTGATTCCAGGGCCGGTGCTCTATCCACTGCGCCATCTAGCTGCCCCATACCCCTGCTTTTTTTACTTTAACTGAAGCATAATATATTCTGCTTCAGACTTTTACCTTTAATCTGTGTGTATCTCTATGCTTCAAATGTGTTTCCTGTAAACAGCATATTGTAGGATTCTGGTTTTTAATACACTCTGCAATTTGCTTCTGTTTTATAGCAGAGTTCATCCCATTCAAATTCACAGTTATTATTACTAACTGTCTATTCCCCTCCATTCTATTTACCCCCTTTGTACTTTTTTCCCCTTCTTTCATCCTATTCCTACTCATAGATGTTTTGCTTCTTACCCCTGCCTCCCCCAATCTGCCCTCTCTTTTTATCAACCCCTCCCTTTTCTTTACCCTTTTCTCCCTTGCTTTTGTCCTCCTTTCTATCAGCCCCCCCTTTCCCTTCCCCTTTTACTTCCATAAAGAATAAGCTAAGTTTCTTTATCCAAATGAATGTATATGTTATTCGCTATTTGAATAAAATCTAATGAAAGTAGGGTTCACACAATGTTCACCCCTCCTTTCTTTCCCTCTATTTTAAAAGGTTTTGTTCACCTCTTCATATGATGTAATTCACCCCATTCCACCTCCCCTTTCCTCTTCTCCCCATAGACTCCCTTTTTAACCCCTTAATTTTCTTTATATCTTCACATCAAAGACAATTTATATTTATACCCTCTGTGTATAATCCTTCTGTCTGCCCAAATACATATACAGTTCTCAAGAGTTATAAGTATTATCTTCCCATATAGGGATGTAAACAGTTTACCCTAATTGAGTAACTTTTTCCCCCCTGTTTACCTTTTTAAACTTCTCTTGAGTCTTGTATGTTAAGATTGAATTTTATATTCAGTTCTGGACTGTTCATCAGGAAACCTTGAAAGTCCCCAATGTCATTGAATGTCCATATTTTCCTCTGAAAAAGAATGTTTAGTTTTGCTGGGTAATATATTCTTGTTTGAAATCCAAGCTCCTTTACCTTCCAGAATATCATATTCCAAGCCTTGGGATCCTTTAATGTTGAAGCTGCCAAGTCCTGAGCAATCCTTACTGTGGCTCTATGATACTTAAATTGCTTCTTTCTGGCTGCTTAGAGTACTTTCTCCTTCACCTGATAATTCTGGAATTTGGCTACAATATTCCTTGGAGTTTTCCTTTTGGGGTCTCTTTCAAGAGGTGATTTGTGGATTCTTTCAATGATGACTTTATCCTCTGATTCTATAATATCAGGGCAGTTCTCCTTAATGATTTCCTGGAATGTGGTGTATACTCTTTTTCTGATCATGGCTTTCAGGCAGTCCAATAATTTTCAAATAATCTCTCCTGGATCTGTTGTCCAGGTCACTTGTCTTTCCAATGAGGTATTTCACATTTTCTTCTATTTTTTTCATTTTTAGGATTCTGTTTGACTTATTCTTGGCGTCTCATAGAGACACTATTTTCCAACTGTCCAATTTTAATTTTTAAGGCATTGTTTTCTTCAGTGAGATTATGCACCTTTTTTTTTTCCATTTGGCCAGATAGCTTTATTAAGGAATTGTTTCCTTCAGTCACTCTTTGTGCTTCCTTTTCCAAACTGCTGATTTTTTTTCATAATTTTTTTGTTTTGCTTTCATTTCTCTACCCATTTTTCTTTTGACCTCTCTCAATTGACTTTAGAAATCCTTTTTGAGCTCTCTTCCCAATTTTTTTTCTACCTCTCAATTGATTTTTAAAATCCTTTTTGAGCTCTTCCAAGAAGACTTTTTGTTCTTGTGACCAATTCATCTTCCCTCTTGAAGCTTCACATGTAGGCAATTTGAGAGTATTGTCCTCATCTGAGTTTGTGTTTGCCTCTTTCCTGTTCATACGGAAGCTCTCAGTGGTTAGAGCTCTTTTTTGTTTCTTACTCATACTGCAGCTTATTTATTTATTTATTTATTTATTTATTTATTTATTTGTTTGTTTGTTTGTTTGTTTGTTTGTTTGTTTGTTTGTTTGTTTGTTTATTTATTTTTAAGTTGAGGCCTGCTCTGGGGGCACCATGGTCCCTGTTTCAAGCTTCTTATGCTGGTGTATAGGGGCTGTGTCACTGGCTTTCTACACTGAGGCCTCTATGGCTTGTGGACTTCTCCCTGCTCTGGGCTTCCTGTCAGAGCACACTGGGATCAGTAGGCCTGGTCATGCCTGTTCTGTGCATGGCCCTCCAGCTGTCAACCTGCCCTCTCAGCTTGTGCAAGTGGCTTTTGCCACTGTCCTGCTATGCCACCAGATTTTTGAGCCAGGATTCAGGTGCCTCAGTTGCTCAGCTGTGGCCCACAGCTTCCTGCCGACTTGCTCCGACCCCCTCGACACTGCGCTGCCACCCTGCGCTGCACCTCCCTTTTGCTTGATTCAGACCAACCTTTCCTGAAGTCTTCTAAATTATCTCTGGTTGGAAGACTGTGTCTCTCTGTCTCTTTGCAGGTTTTGTAGTTTCAGAATCCATACAGAGGCTTGATTTAATGTTCTTTTTGAGGGAACAGAAGGAGAGGTCAGGCAACTTGCTGACTCCTCTCTGCCATCTTATCTCTGCTCCTATACAGTACCTTTTTCAAGTAAATTTAATGATTCTGGCATATTGTTCAATAGCCAAGGATTATTATTAATTTCACTTTATTTATTTAATTATTAGTTTGTATTCTTGAATGTTTATTTCTCTATTAATATATTATCCATCTACCAGGTCAAACTGGAATCCTTCCATTATTCTGTATTATTGAGATTTTGCTAAAATACAAATTAATATGAAAATTGCCTTAAATTCTTATTGATTACAATCTTTTGGTGTTACTGTTTGTGTTTTTTTTTTCAACACTGAAAATAGGGACTAGATTATTAAGAACATTTGTGGCCTGATGGATTTTTCTTTACTTCTCTTAGCTATTTAAAACTTTCCTTATGTTTTCAAAGCATAGTTTTAAATTATATTTGATTTTGCTACTTTTAGTTTTCCCTTTGGAAGGGTGATATTTTGTTTTGATAAAATTTTACTACTAAGAAATAATCAATAACCTCTTTTAAAAAAGGGCAATTATCCAAAGAAGAAATCTATGTAATTACAATGAATAAAGGAGATAACTTTGATTACATGAAACTAAAAAGAGTTTCACCACAAAACCAATATGAATTGATGCAGTCAAGTAAGCAGAACAGAGAAGATACATAATGACTATAATAATATAAAAAGAACAACATACACAAAAAAGCAATGCTGCAGAATTAAACAGAGTAAGAATGACTTGAAAGAAAAGATTTGAGAAGACAATCTAACCCACTCATTTGCAACACAGGAGTCCAAGGGTCTGATAAATTACACATATTTCAGACTTTTTCAAAGTATTGATCAGTTTTGCTAGCTTTTCCTCATCATTTTTTTAAATTAAAATATGATCAGTTATGTGGGATAGTTCTCTGGGAAAGGGAGAGAAACTACAAAAAATTTCCCATGATAAAAAACAAAAATTAAAAAAAAAAACTTATTAGTATGATAAATGAAACTGAAAATATCAGGGCCATGGATGAGATATGCCATCTACATATCATTATCTATCTATCTATCAATATCTATATCTATCTATCTATGTAATATAGAGAGCAGTAGGTAGAAATTAGAACTTTTCTTTTCAATTTTTTTCCCAGTACATAAGTATTTACCTGGATTCCAATTAGAAAAGTATTTATCTACCACATGCTGTGAATAATAACCACCCCTCAGGTAAGTCTTCTAAAATTTATTTCATATAACTTTATTGTTATTTATCTTCTGTTCAGAGACTGGGGATGCTGTTAATTGCTTACCATCTAATAAAATTATGGGATGACTGTTTTGCTTTGTTTGTTGAACTAAGAAATCCCTTTAAGTTTTTTTTTCCTATTCTATTTAGGAAATAATGGAAACAAACATTTCCATATAGTTATAGGTTTCCTGGCAGGTCTTTTATTGTAGAATAGTCTCCTTTAAAAATTAAATATTCAAGATAAAGTCAGAAAAAAATCACTTACACTCTTTTCAGTCAAAGGATACAAGATGTGATCTTCAATAATCAGAATCATCATGGTATAAATTTCATTCACAGTATGTTGAATAATAATTGTATATTCATCAATTTCCTTTTGTTTCTGAAATACAAATTCACAGAGGCACACAGACTGAAGAATTGAAAGTTTTAATGCATCCAAGTTTACCTTGAATTATATATATATTTTCCAAAATGGTCTTCAGTTGGACCAGTTCAACAGAGGAGAGTTAATCCCACCTTAATTCTGGTAAAATAAGAAGCAATGTGCAATCTGAGCTTGCTACTTGGTAGAGAAATGACCCAGAACCCATGGCTTATCTTGTTTAGAAGGCAATCTCATGTATTTTATTGTTAGAAAACAAAACCTTATATGCCTGAAACATCTGTAAGCTGTGTTCCTTTTTTCCTCTGACATTGACTAAAATCTTTCCATTAGGAGAGTTTATACCAAGTAGAATTAGGCAGTAGTTCCTAGTCCAAACACATACCCCTTCATTTCCTCTAATTTTATGCAATGTAAATAAATACTCAGTGGTGCTCAGAGGCTACTGGAAAATGGAATGCCTATCATGTGTTCTAAATGAGGCACTCTGGAAGAAAGGATTGCCTTGGAGCTGAGGAAAGTAATTGTCAGTTGCTAAACAGAAAGGTCAAAAGGAGTAAGTGGGCTTTTTCCTGTATTTGTCTGTGAGAATAAACATGGGGAAGAAAATGTTCCAGTATAAAAGAAAATATTCAAACAAAGCAAAAGTTTTGAGAAAATTGCCATTACAATTTTTTTTAACTTAAGACTCATGGTTAGAATTAACCATATACAATTCCATTCCATCTGGGGCTCTTTTCATTTTGGAAAATGACATTCAGAGAATTTAGATGGTATTTCTTATTACACATTTTGAACTTGCTGTATTGCTGACAGATTAAAGATAAGAAGATCATTTCCTGGAAAAACTGGCCCTCCAGCTAGATTCAGGATTTGCATAAAATGTAATGGAACAGCTTTTTAAATTTGCAGGGTAAAATACATAATCATGGTTTCAAATTATCACATAGCCTAGTGATATATGAGATTAACTGAGAGAGTATAATCGATATTAACATTTAAATAGACTATCCTAGTTTAGGCTACCCTTTAGCACACTAAAGAATATTTCCAACATTTAATTATAATCCTCAACTTGGAAAGGGCTTTGAAGGGCATCTAATTATCCCCTTGCTCAATATAAAAAAGAACTTCCAGTAAACTAGGAGAATTTCAGCTTTACTTTATACATTGGTAACTAATACTGTACTATGAACAACTTGTGAAATAACATTGTACATAACTATTGCACATAAGTCTTATAATCCAAAAATGTTACAGGTGACTGTCACAGCATTCTGAATAATTCCTTCAAAAAAGAAATGTCATATTTATAGTGGCTAGTATGAGACCTACAAAGTATTTTACAATATTATCTCATTCACACATTACAATTTCCTTTGAGATAGGAACTACTGTTATATCGATTTCCATTTGAGAGATGAGGAAACTGAGGCCAATATAGATGAATTAATTTGCCCATGATAAAATAACAAAGGTATCAGAGGCAGATTTTAACTTAAGACTTTGTTGACTCAAAATTTGGCACTCATTCAACCATGTTATCTTCCATATTTTAACTTATGAAATCAAGATTAAGTTAATCATTTTAAAAGATGTGTTTTCAATCATCCTCTTGAAAATTGATTTCATCCTTTTCAGTCAATATTGGTAACAATAAACCTAAGGTTTTGTTTTGTTTTGGGCAGGGCAGGGCAATGAGGATTAAGTGACTTGCCCAGGGTTACACATTTAGTGTCAAATGTATGAGGTCAGATTTTAACTTAGTTCCTCCTGAATCCAGGGCCGGTGCTTTATCTACTGTGCCACCCAGCTGCCCCTAAACCTAAGATTTTTAAATGAATCCACAGTTGCCTAATGAGACATACTAACTTAGCAACATAATATCACCCTTTCCATTTGTGCTCTAGAATTTTAATGTAATAATAAATTTTCATTTGATGTGTTTATTAATGTTGTTGAAGAAAATATTATAACCAGAGATGTGACTTACAAAATATAAGTTATGCTTGACTCATTTATTTGCCAATATTTTATGGAAAATATTTTTTTAAAAAATAATAGGTTGAAATGATAAATTCACAATGGACAGAATAATCTGGCTAATTTTTCCCTCATGTCTGTATTTCTGAAGTGACAGGAATTGTTCCCAAAGATATTTGCTGGTTCTTCAGCTATATTCGTTGCAGCTTTCAAAAACTTGGATATCCTTCAGATGTAGATTCATTTCCTAAAACTTCCTAAAATACAACCACATCCTAAATACATTAAAAACTCTTCCAGTGCCCCTGGAGCTAAGTGAAAGATCCGATATCTGAAAGTTATTCTAATACACAAAAGGAAAATGGCATAGGTGTTTGTAGAAAAGGCTCTTTGTTACCTTTTTTTCATTTATCTTACTTTAAATGGGAAGAATCTAGAATGGTGTTTTTACTGTGGGACCTATCTCTTTCAGTATTCTTGGTTTTCATTCTCACTACAGTGATTATGATAGCTTTAAGTGTCTCTATATTTTAAAAGTTCTATTTGTTTTTCTTTTAAGGCCAATATTAATCCATGTTGTAGAATACTTATATGTTTCCATAGTGTAATTTGTCTTACAGTGCAAATCTAAGCTGATTATTGGTCAGACTAGAGTCTGACTTGATTTCCTAATGGTTTAGGGGGTAATAGGGAAGGAGAGGGTGTCCAACTGACTCAGAAAATGAATTTCCACATTATGAAGCAGAGCCTCTAGTGAATTTTTAATTTTCCAATTTGACAAGTCAACTCCTTAGAAAATGGGTGAAACCTTGAAAGAATATCAGTAGTTTAGGACTAGCCAGTTTTTTTATGAACATAATGAACTTTTATGACCTAGGACTAGTTTTCTTATCTATAAAATAAGGATTCCAGGATGAATTTTAAAGGTCTTATCTGTTTATAGATCACACAATCCATTGTGTACATTTGTTATTTATGCTAAACTATACTTTGTTTAGGCAAAGAATTCAGGATTTTCTGAATCTGATTTCTCTCAAAGAATGTATACAAAACTGTTGCTCTAAAGATTCAAACTGAAAAAGACCTCTACATTAAGCGAGATATCCTTATTGACTAAAGCAAGAGCAGAAATGCTTCCTGATATTGCACACAAATAGATTACACAGATCAATAAGACAATTGCATATGCATTCAATGGTACTTGTAATTCTTTTTGGTGAAATGCTTAGGTTTCTGAACCTTTGCCCAAAGTTGAAGCAAAACAGAACTCAAGTCTTTCTTTTGGTGCTTTTTTTTCCCCTCATAGAAATTGAAACATTCCCCTGTCCTAATGGAATGTGAACATTCCATAGTTAGCAAGAGATAAACTTTGAAGTAGGCTACTGGGGGGATAAAAAGTTTTTCTTATATTTTCACATAATCACTTATTAATCCTCATCCTATGAGTTCATACAGTAGCACAGAGTGCTAGCATTAAATAACTAATTATGGTCCTCCTTTTTATTGGGATATTTCCATACACAAAATATATACATATACAGATATATACATATATGTATGTATGTATAATTTAAAAGACCTGCATTTTCTCAGTAAAACTCTCTTCTTCCTCAAATAGCATAAATGATGGTACTTTCTGGGTGAAAATAGAATGTTTTAAGGAAATATTTATAAAGTTGATACATGTATACATATGATGAGAGAGAAATACAATAGATAAAGGGCTGGGTTTTGTATCAAGAAAATTGGGGTTCAAATTATTCATTTGACATACATGAGCTGTGTTCATTAACAAATCATTTACCTTCTCAGAGCCTCAGATAATATGTAAGACTATAAATTACATATAATTTGCCCTGATGGAAGTAGTTTCCATACAAGTCTTTACACTAGGAGTTCCCTACATTGATACATACCTACAGGTTTATTTCTCCATTGTGGGAATATAGGAAACAAAGTTCCCCAGTTGGTGGGCACTTCTTTTCATGTATTGTCTTCAACTCTTTTTTCCTCTTGTTCACATCCTAATTACATTTGCCTAATAATTAACTCTAGTTTTCCTTGCTGATATGCAGTTCCTAAAATGTAACATAATTAGGGCATTTAATGTGAATATGAAGGGAAGGAGGGAGTAGTGGGATTTGTTTGAAAAGTGTAGAAATTCAAGTTTGAAAGCAAGGATTGTAGATGCTATGTTTATATCCTAAGTTAGTGGTTAATGGGGGTTTAAATGAAAGGGCCAAATCTTGTTATTTTAAATGGGTAAAATGAAAATGGAGAGGTCAAAAATTACTCTCAGTGACCTAACATTTTTAAAGTACCTTGAATTGAGACAATGTAGAATGTCTAATATAAGGAAAACCATCCCCATTTGTTGCAACACAGAATGAATACCCTGAGCTTTGATAGAAAGCACATCCCATTTTCTCTCCTCCTCCCTCCAAAAGACTCTTTAGTTATTCCCTAGAGACACAGAAAGAAAACAACAGGCTAACTAGTTTTCAAAAATGAACCACCTTTCCAAAATTGTTTCCTCCCTCCAGTGTGCAAATCAAATAGATGCCTATCGTAAATAAGAGAGCCAATTCAGATAGAGCAAATTCGTAGGGAGCAAATTTAACAGTGCAACACCATAACATATTTGAATAACTTTCCTGAAGAACAGAATTTAAAACTATTATGAATATACACTTTGCACACACAGAGGTATTATAAAAATGCAAAGACTAGAATATATTTAATTATACATTATGATTGTTTCTCTGTTTATTTTTAGTTACATCACATAATTACAAATGTAAAATATGAAGTTTCTGATTCAACACAAAAGGACTGAAAATGAATGACATAGTAACATAATAGAATATTTTCATAGACAAATGGGAAAGATACCCTATAATAAAATGTGTTAAACAGATGGTGTCAGAATCTTAAGCTTCAATGGCTTAAAACTGCACTAAGACTTTTGGAATACCCTCAATAGAAAAGAAACCACATTTTCAGGTACCTTTCATGAAGCTTCCCCGTGGAATCAGTGCTTCTACTAAGAGTTGGTTGCTCACCTGGTCTTCAAGTGTCCATTTGTCTCCTCAGCTCAACTCTAGAGTACCAGGTTTAGTTACCTCTTGAGTACATAACCATCTCTTTGTACCAAAGGTCTTGCTACATGATGTTCATTGTGACCTTTCATGATTGTTTCTTTTTTTAATCTGTCTTCCCAGAGAACGTGTGTCTCTACTCTCTGAGTTATGCCTCAAATTTTATTGAATTGATCACCAACTACTGGATGTGGGTGTCTCTTTCTGAAAGAGCATGTCCATTGCTAGATATCATGGCCATTGAGGGAAAGAGGGGAAAAAGGAGGAGGGGAAACTCTGTTTCTTGGTCCGTCCTTGCTATCCTCTGGTACAGTTGTAGAAGTCATATTATACAATTGCACCAAGGCTGGAATGACTGGAAATCTCAAGTTTTTAAGGGTCATTAACTCTTACTTAAATTTAAGTTTAAAAAATCCCTCCCCTCCCCTACCTATCAAACTTTCTCTTGGAAAAAGGCCAGATATATATACACAATACACATACGCATGCATACATACATGCATACACATACAAATATATACAGATACATACATACACATATATGTGTTTGTGTGTGTGTGTATATATATATATACATATGTATGTATGTATTTATGCTTGTATTGTTTCCTTATTACACAATAAATCCCATTGAATCTATATGTCACTTTTCCTCCACCATTCCTTAATCAATGAGCTTTCACATTGTTTCTAGGGTCTGTGTCTACAAAAAGGTTTGTCATGAATATATGTCCATTACTATGTAGATTATTAGCACATATATAAATGCCAATGTGTATGTATGTGTGTGCTTATGTACTTGTATATATATTGTAAGGGGCTAAAATCCTAGCTATACTATCTAAAATCTAATGAGTGGTCGCCAATAAATTATAAGCTTTAGCAAGAGTATTTACGTGTTTAAGCATTTATTAAAGAGCATTAGGATCAGAGAGAAAGGTAAAAATCTAACTATTTCTAAGAGACCCCATCAACCGACTTGTCAGGAACCAAAAGAGGAAAAAGCCTTCTTCCAGCGTCCACTTCCTACTTCATGTCCTCCTCCCAGAAATTTAGGATCCTCAAGTTGATTGGCTGGTAGCCTTGATAGACAGTACCCACGGTAAACATCATGTCCTGATGCCAAGGACCTTGACCACATGGTTTGCCCTCAGAAACCTTCTCCTCATGGCAGAGCTTTCCTACAGTAGCTCTCCAGCAGGTGGCATCATTCCAATCATTATAATATATTAAGAACAACTTCTTTTCTATATACTGAAGGGTGGGGGTTGGGACTCATGGTTAAAAATACTTTCTCCAGAGAAAGAACAGGTAAAGTCTGAACACATACCAAAGTATATTAATTTTGTCATGATATTTTCTAGCTATATAAAATAATTTTTGGCAGGTTGATTGGTATGATACTGGATAAGTAGATTAATTTATGTAGAAATGCAATTTTTACTATATTGACTTGATCTACCATGAGCAATTTTTTTTTCCCAATTGGCTAAATGTGACTCTCTGAGAGGACCTATAACTGTTTGATTTTGCCCCCTGAAGGAGTATCTAAATTCACCAGTCATCCTCTGTCTAAACTCCTTTTGCCTAATCCTTCAGTACTGCATCATGTGTCCCCGTCTATTGCAATAATAGCAAAATCTGGGGGGTTGAGGGAGATTGTCACCTGCCTGACCTTGCTACCTTGTCATTTCCTATAATGGAGCCAAAATGCTCTAATTTGTAGTTATTTCCTCAGCCTTTCCATGGAATCCCTTCTCTTTCTTTCTGTCCCTTTCTTTACTCTCCTTCATAAATATATGTTGTTATTTTTTTTTAAATGCTGTTTGTACTCAGGGCATTCCAACCTGGACACCACCTTTCAAAATATTTCCATATTTCCAGCAAGGATTGGTGAACAAAGAGATCAGAAATGAAATGTGCATCTCTACAATTTAATGGATCTAATCCAGCATACTGTCTGGCACTTTTGCATAATCTGTCATAGAATCTAATAGGTCTTTCATTAGGTTCCTGAACGGTATTTACAAATTTTTGCCACTTATCAGTTTTGTTAGCACAGGATTTCATTGCTTTAAACAATGTTTCCCTTGCCTCCTGCAAATTATTAAAATGCTCAGGGATATTGGGGTCCCAGTTAGGGTTTTCTTTCTTTTCTTTCTTTCTTTTTTTTGGGGGGGTGGGGGGCAATGAGGGTTAAGTGACTTGCCCAGGTTCACACAGCTAGTAAGTGTCAAGTGTCTGAGACTGGATTTGAACTCAGGTCCCAGGTGAAAGAACTGATATAATAGTGGCAGTGAACTACTTAGGCACATCATGAAAAGCTGTTATACTGTGGCATTTAGAAGACCCTAACTGCGGGGAAGCTAAGTGGCACAGTGGATAAAGCACCAGCCCTGGATTCAAGAGGACTTGATTCCAAATCCAGCCTCAGACACTTGACCTCATTCTTTGAATTTCTATTTTGTTTTCTGTTTCTAGGATATTAAGAAGTTTTTCCCCAATCAATACTTGAAATGATGGCTCAGGATTATTTTTAGTCTTGGCTTTCATATAGTCCAATAATTCTTCAATTATCTCTCCTTTAAAGACAATCAAAATATAACAAAACTCTCTTTGTCATTCTTTGTTTTAATGCCTTCTGTCATTTGAAAAGAATCAAACTCTGAGGGAACCATTTCTTCTTGACTTTTGAAACTACAAAATTTCATTGATATGTTGTATTCTTCAAAACTTCAAACATTTTTATTTTTCTATTTTTCCATTACCTCACATGTTTGCAATACAAAGTATTTATATAGCTCCCATTTCTTCATTAGTAATACTTAAAAGTTGACTATCTCATTAATGCAATAAGGGATAGAATTTAAGAGTACCTCAAATGATCAAGCTCCATTAATTGACAAAGTAGGTAGATAGATAGATAGATAGATAGATAGATAGATAGATAGATAGATAGATAGATAGACAGATAGACATAGATAAAGATACATATATATTTAATCTCATATAATATATAAATATGAATATACATATATATAAATATATAAAATATAATAAACATAAATATATATGTATACATACACATACATATTTATTGGCAATGGTACCCCATCCTCCTAGTCACCCAGACTATAACCTAAATGTTATTGTTGGCTCTTCCTTCTTTATTATGCCCCAACAATTTCCAAGTCCTATCATTTATAATTTTGTAGCATTTCTTTTTTATGTTCTTTTCTCTCTTCTGACACTGATACTATCTTGATGCAAGTCCTTGTACCCTCATGTCTAGACTACTGTAATAGCCTGCTGTTTGATGTCCTTGTCTCATTTCTCTCCCCACTGCAGTCCAACTACCACTCAGGTGACAAAGACATTTTCCAAAAGCACAAGTATGGTTATATATGGTGAGGTGATGCTATAATATATAAGACTGGAATGGTGGGGGACAAAAATTATGAAGAGTTTATATGGAACTGATAGGAAGCTTGTTGAATTTATTGATTAGGACAGGGTGGGAGGTGACAGGGTGTTTAGCTACTGGACTTGTTTCTCAGGGCTCTCAGTTGCTAAGGCTGTCTCTTTTTCTCTATGCCTCAATGTGACCACCTTTGTTGGGACCTAAAAATACTAGCAGCATTATGACTAATCCCACAGTGAATGTTTCCAAATGTGCCCTATGAACTGAAGACTGAACATGTAGACAATCCTCATGGCCACAAATAGGTCAAAGTACAGTAGAATGGAGTAGTCTGAGACAATGTAGTCTTCATACTACCTCACACATCAGAGGAATAGATAAAAGTCCAGCTTGTCAACTTATCATTATATTCTGCTAAAAAAAATCAAACCTTTATACCTTTTAAACTATGAAGACAGAGAAGCTCTACTTTTGTTAATGCATTGAAAAAATATTTAAGACTTTTTTCCATGTCAGAAAACTGAATAAAATTGAACAGAAAAATATAGGTGTCTAGGACCTTCATAGACATTGATTAATTAAACTTCACAGTGCTTCCATTGACAAAATACCATCAGAAAAAATTAGGTAATTAGCCAATTTACACAAATTTAAAGAAAAAACAAACTAGCTTGCTAAGGAAGTAATTCTGTCAAGGATATTAAGTAATTATGTGACTGCCATCTTTAGAAAACTAGTGACCTTTAAAGCTACCAAGTAAATACTCTAAGCCTAGATTTGAATGTTTTCATGAGCTTGTGTGAAATGTAGTAAAGTGACTGTGATTTCCCAATCATATCATTTTTTTGATATGTTCTCCTGGAAACAATATAGAGGAATTCTCTGCTCTATCTTCCATTATTATTATTATTAAGTAGATAATAAATTTACAAGAAACATTCCTCTAATCATCTGTTAAAGCAGATACTAAATATATCAATGAATAATTAGAGTGAGGAAAGCAATACATACACTGAATTCCAAATTACTAAGCAAATAAGGATAGTGAGCAAAGAACAAGACAAAGAGAAAGGGAAAGTATATGACAGATACACTTCTAGCAGTTTTACTTACCAATAACTTATTTTTCCTAATTGATCTGAGGACATTATTTAAAAAACAAAAACTTAAGTGACTTAAGGAAACATTCAAATGATCATGTGTTATGAGAACGAGATTATCTTCAGAGAAGTTAGCTATATGTAATGTGTGTATATGTGTGTAATGTGTGTGTGTGTTCTTGTTATGTGTAATCAAAATATGGTTCTCAGGGATGCATGAATAGATACTTCTGGGAACTTTTCCACTCACTCAAAATGATACTTTGATCCTTGCCTGAAGGAAAGCAGGAAATTGAGGCCATTAAGTTGGAAATTCTATTCTCCTCAAAGAAGGGGATTGGACTAGAATTATATCTATCTGCCTTCCCAAATATTTTTTTTTGTCTAGAGAAAATTATTTCTAGGTTCAAGTTACTTTTTTAGGGGCAGCTAGGTGGTGCAGTGGATAAAGCACTGGCCCTGGATTCAGAAGGACTTGAGTTCAAATCCGGCCTCAGACAGTTGACACTTACTAACTGTGTGACCCTGGGCAAGTCTCTTAACCCCAATTGCCTCACCCAAAAGAAAAAAAAAAAGAGTTTATCAAGTTACTTTTCTAGTTGCTATCTCTTGAAGGGGAAAGAGTACTCCAATCTTAAATCTAAAGGCTTGATTCCCTTTACACCAAATATCAATTACACAAAAGACTATCACAAAGTGAATAGCAAATAAACCTTTTTATCCAATTGAACACCAAATATAAATTAGAGGAGTTTTATTGATAAGGATAGATCAGTATATACACAGAGGGAATGAATTCTCTTTCTGGGCAATAGATAATTTAAGCTCAACTGACAGAGCTGATGTCATCCAAGGAAAAATTACCCATAATTTATAGGGAGGCCGACTAGAAATCAGAGAAATAATTATGTGTACTTTCTTTAACAATTGTATAAATTGCCAAAGTCTTTTCTCTTTCTCTCTGGATTTCTGACCAGGGTGATTCTGGAACCACTTATGTCTTCTCTTAAAGCCAGGTACTGGACGATCTGTCTTCTGTTCTATTGTCAACTTTGTCCTTTACACAGGCATGAAGAATTTTTAGCACCATAATCTCCACCAATGCAAAAAATAGTTCTATAAAGAAACCAAGCTTAAACACTGGCTTACATAAGAAGGAACTGGGTTACTTACAAACTAATAAAAAGAATGGATAAATTGAAAGAATATGCCACTTCTTATTACTAACGATGCTAATAGCTTCAGAAAGAAGTCGCATAGAAAATTGAACTGACTTTGCTCCTCAAAAATAACTTTTAAAAAATGATGCCAGTGTATTATTTAAAATATTGCAGGACTAGGCTGAGGTTTCTAATATATTGCTACTTATAAATCAATGGCCACTGCACCAGTTTAGGTAGTAAGCATTTATTATTAAAGTATATTAAATATTAGTAAATAATTGACCACATAGCATTTCCCTAACTTCTTAACTAGTCACAGGATTACAGGCCTAAACAATTACATACTGAGCACATTTGGTCAAGAGAGAGAAAGGAGAATGGGCATGGTGAGGTCAAGTGAGTCCTAGGAAAGAGAGAATAAGCCTCTTGCTGTCTGGTCCCCTTCCTCTTTCTGATAGAGGCAGCTCCTTTCCCAGTGATAGAGACTAATTGGTCAGCATCATTTAATACCATTGATTGACCTGACTTGGGGGTGGTTCATAGATCAAATTCCAATCATTTAGGTGTGCTTCTTTTCCTAGCTAATCAGAAGGATCAATCTGCTTTTTAAAAATTATTTGTTTATTTATCTATCTATCTATTTATTTGTTTATTTATTTATTTATTAAACTGAAGGCTAATCCCAGGTTAGGTTTCTGGTGAGAAAGAGCAGCTACCATTAACATGCCTGGGTTTCACCTAGAAATTCAATTTTATTATTTTTTTTTCGAAGGCGATGAGGGTTAAGTGATTTGCCCAGGGTCACACAGCTAGTAAGTGTCAAGTGTCTGAGGCCAGATTTGAACTCAGGTCCTCCTGAATCCAGGGTCGGTGCTTTATCCACTCTGCCACCTAGCTGCCCCCAAAATTCACTTTGAACTCCCTACAAAACAGATTTAGCCAAAAGGAAAAGGAAGTACAAAAGTTCACTAAAGAAAATAATTCTTTAAAAATTAAAATTGAACTAATATAAACTAGTGACTCTATGAGACACCAAGATGTAATAGAACAAAATCAAAAATGTAAAAAAATGGAAGAAAATGTAAAATTTCTCATTGGAAAAACAACTGACCTAGAAAATAGATCTGAGAGATAATACAAGAATTATTTGACTTCCTGAAAGTCACGACTAAAAAAAAAAAAAAAAAACTTGGACAATACCTTTCAAGGAATTATTAAAGAAAACTTCCCTGAAATATTAGAACCAGAGGCCAAAATAGAAATTGAAAGAATCCACTGATCGCCACCTGAAAGAGATCCCAAAATGAAAACTACCAGGAACATTATAGCCAAATTTCAAAGCTCCCAGATCAAAGAAAAAGTATTTCAAGCAGCCAAAAAGAAGCAATTCTAATACCATAAAGCTGCAGTCAGAATTACAAAGGATTTGGCAGCTTCCACATTAAAGAACTGCAGTGTTTGAAATATAATGTACCACAGGCAAAGAAGTTAAGGTTTACAGTCAAGAATCACCTACCCAGCAAAATTGAATATATTCTTTCAGGGGGAAATTGGATATTTAATGAAATCGAAGACTTTCAACCATTTATGATTTAAAGGCCAGAGTTGAATAAAAAATTTTACCTCCAAATACAAAACTCAAGAGAAACATAAAAAGGTAAAAAAATAAACAAGAAAGAAAAACTGTAAGAAATTTATTAAGGTTAAACTGTTTCTAGTTCTATATGATAAGATAATATTTGTAAGTCTTAATAACTTTTATTATAAGAGCAATTGGGAGTATATGTAAAGAGGATGTGGTCATACAGCAATATTGAAGGGATGATAATATTTGTAAATGTTAAAAATTTTACTATAAGAATAATGAGGAGTATATATAGAAAGAAGGTGTGGTCATAAGGTGACATTGATAGAACAACACCCCAGAAAACAAAATAAAGGGGTAAAAAGAAATTTCACAGAAGAAGGGGGGAAGAAATTGAATGGGTTGAATAGTCTCTCTCTCTCTCTCTCTCTCACACACACACACACACACACACACACACACACACACACACACAGAAGCATAAAAGAACTATCATAATGGAGGGGAAGATGGGGGGCATGGGCAAAGATTAAATGTAACTCTCATCAAAGTTGACTCAATGAGGGAATAACAAACATATTCAGTTGGATATAGAAATCTATCTTACCCTATAAGGAAGTTTTAAAAGGGACTGTGATAATAGAAGGGGAAGGGAGTTTGATACAAAGGAGGCAATATTGGGGAAGGTGGTGATTACAAGTAAACCACTTTTGAGAAGGGAGAGAGTGGCAGGTCAGAGTGGGGGGAATAAACAGGTGAAAAATAGCATGGAGAGAAATAAACAGTCACTATAACTATAAATGTAACTGGTATGAACTCACCCATTAAACAGAAGCTAATAGCAGAAAGGATTAAAAACCAAAACGCTACAATACGCAGTTCACAAGAAACACATTGAAAGCAGAGAGATACACAGGGTACATGTAAGGGGCTGAAAGAGAATCTATTATGCTTCAGCTGAAACAAAGCAGGGGTAGCAATCATGATTTCCGACAAAGCATAAGCAAAAATAGATCTAGTTAAAAGAGATAAAGAAGGAAATTCTATCTTGCTGAAAGGTACCATAGACAATGAAGTCATTTCTATACTTAACACATATGCACCAAATCATATAGCATCTAAATTTTTGAAGAAGTTGAATGAGTTACAAGAGGAAATAGATAATAAAACTATCCTAGTAGGGGACCTTAACCTTCCCCTCTCAGAACTGGATAAATCTAATAAAAAAATCAACAAGAAAGAAGTTAAGGAAATGAATAAAATTCTTGAAAAGTTAGATATGATAGATCACTGAAGAAAATTGAATGGGAATAGAAAGGAATATACATTCTTCTCAGCAGCACATGGGACTTACATGAAAACTGACCATATATTAGGTCATAAAAACCTTAAAACCAGATGCAGAAAAGCAGAAATAATAAACACATCCTTTTCTGGTAATAATGTAATAAAAATTACATTCAATAATGAAGAATTGAAAGAAAGATTAAAAACCAATTGGAAATTAAATAATTTGATCTTTAAAAAAGAAGTGGATCAAAGAATACATCATAGAAACAAATGATGACTTTATTAAAGAAAATGACAATAATAAGACAACATATCAAAATTTATGGGTTGCAGCCAAAGCAGTTGCTAGGCAGAAATGTATATCCCTAAGTGTTTACATCAATAAAATAGAGAAAAAGCAGATTAATGATTTGGGCATGCAAAGAAAAAATACTAGAAAATGAACAAATTAAAAATTCACAACTAAACACCAAATTGGAAATCCTGAAAATCAAAGGAGAGATTAATAAAATTGAAAGAAAACCATTTAATTAATAAATAAACCTAGAAGGTGGTTTTATGAAAACAAAAATAAAACATTGGTTAATTTGATCAAAAAAAAGGGAAGAAGAAAATCAAATTACTAGTATCAAAAATGAAAGGGGTGAACTCACTACCATTGAAGAGGAAATTAAGACAATTATTAGGAACTATTTTGTCCAATTATATGCTAATAAATTTGACAATCTAAAGGAAATGGATAAATATCTACCAAAATATAAATTACCAGATTAGCAGAAGAAATAAAATATTTAAATAACCCAATTTTAGAAAAAGAAATTAAACAAGGCATCAATGAACTTACTAAGAAACAATCCTGAGGGCCAGATGGATTCACAAGTGAATTCTACCAAACATTTAAAAAAAATTAATCCCAATTCTATATAAATTATTTGAAAAAATAAGTGAAGGAGGCCTACAAAATTCCTTTTATGAGACAAATATGGTACTGATAAACAAACCAGGAAGAGCCAAAACAGAGAAAGAAAATTATAGACCAATCTTGCTAATAGATATCGATGCAAAATTTAAAATAAAATACTAACAAATAGATTAAAGAAACATGACAAGAATCATACACTATAACCAGGTGGAATTTATACCAGGAATGTAGAGCTGATTCAACATTAGGAAAACTATCAGCATAATTGAGCATATCAATAACAAAAGCAATGGAAATCATATGATTATTTCAATAGATGCAGAAAAGGCCTTTGACAAAATATAACACCCATTCCTATTAAAAACAGTGGAGAATTTAGGGCATCTAGGTGGCACAGTGGATAAAGCACTGGCCCTGGATTCAGGATGACCTGAATTCAAATCCAGCCTCAGACACTTGATGCTTTCTAGCTGTGTGATCCTGGGCAAGTCACTTAACCCTCATTGCTCCACTGGGAAAAGAAAAAAAAAAAAAGCTCTAGGGAAAGCAAAGAGCTTTACATACAAAAAAAAAAAAAAAACACCAAAAACCAAAACAACAAAACAACAACAACAAAAAAGTAGAGAATTTAGGAATAAAAGGAGCTTACCTTAGAATGATAAGTACTATTTATTTAAAACCATCAGCAAGCATTATCTGTAAAGGGGATAACCTAATAGCCTTCCCAGAACAATCATGGGCAAAGCAAAGATGCCCATTATCACCTCTATTATTTATTATTCTATTAGAAATGTTAGCTATAGCAATAAGAGAAGAAAAAAGAAATAAAAGGAATTAGAATAGGTAATAAAGAAACAAAACTATCACTCTATGCAGATGATATGATGTTATAGTTGGAAAATACTAGAGAATCAACTAAAAAACTTCTTGATATTATTAACAGCTTTAACAAAGTTGCAAGATACAAAATAAACCCACATAAATCATCAGCATCTCTATATATGACCAATAAAGTCCAGCCACAACAGAGAAATTCCATTTAAAATAACTGTGGCAAATCTAAAATACTTGGGAGTCTACTTCCCAAGACAAACATAGCAACTATATGACCAGAACTACAAAACACTTTTCACAGAAGTTGTTTAGATTTGACAGAGCCAATATAATAAAAATGACAATTCCACCGAAGTTAATTTATTTATTTAGTGCTATACTAATCAAACTATCAAAAAATATGTTATAGAACTAGAAAAACAAAATAACAAAATTCATCTGGAAAAACAAAAGTCCAAAGATATCATGGGAATAAATGAAAAAACATGAAAGAAGGTAGTTTAGCAGTACCATATTTCAAACTATATTATAAAGCAGTAATTATCAAAATAATCTGGTACTGGCTAAGAAATAGAGCAGTAGATCAGTGGAATAGAATAGATAGAACTTATACTATAGGAAATTACTATAGTAATCTAGCATATGATAAACCCAAAGATCCAAGCTTTTGGAACAAAAACTCATAGTTTAACAAAAACTACTGGGAAAACTGGAAAACTGGAAAACAGTATGGCAGAAAGTAGGTATAGACCAACATCTCACAATGAATACTAAAATAAGGTAAAAAATGGGTGCATGATTTACACATAAAGGATGATACTATAAGCAAATTAATGGAGCATGGAATTGTTTATCTGTCAGAATTATGGGTAAAGGAAGAATTTTGGACCAAAAAGACATAGAGAATAAAATTAAAAGTAAAATAGATAATTTGATTATATATAAAAAGCTTATGCAAAAATAAAACTAATGTAACCAAAATTACAAGGGAATTAGAAAACTGGGAAATATTTTTGGAAACAAATATCTCTGATAAAGGCCTCATTTCAAATTTATAAAAATACAAGTCATTCCCCAATTGATAAATGGTCAAAGGATGTGAACAGACAGCTTTCAGACAAAGAAATCAAAACTATCTATAATCATATGAAAAAAATGTTCTAGATTATTATTGATCAGAGAAATGCAAATTAAAATAACTGAGGTATCACCTCACACCCATCAGAGTGGCAAATATAACAAGAAAGTATAATATTGGATGTTGGAGGGGATGTGGGAAAGCTGGGATGCTAATCCACTGTTGGTGGAGTTGTGAAAAGATCCAACTGTTCTGGAGAGTAATTTGGAACTATGCCCAAAGGGTTACAGAATTGTGTATACCCTTTGATCCAGCAATACTACTGCTAGGTTTATATCCCAGAGATATCCTCAAAAAGAGAAAAAGACCTATTTGTACAAAAATATTTATAGCAGCTCTTTTTGTGGTGGCTAAGAATTTTGAATCAAAGGAATGCCCATCAATTGGGAAATGGATAAACAAACTGGTATTTGATGGCGATGGAATATAATTGTGCTATAACAAATGACAAACAGGATGACTTCGGAAAGGCCTGGAAAGACTTATATGAAATAATGTATTGTGAAGTGAGCAGAACCAAAAGAACATTTTCCTCAGAGACAGCAATATTGTTTGATGAAGAACTGTGAGTGACTTGATTATTCCCAACAATACAATGGTTCAAGACAATCCCAAAGGATAATTGATAAAACATACTATCCACCCTCCAAAGAAAGAACTGATGTTGACGGAACAAACTTAAGCATGTTATTTTCCACTTTCATTTTTTTCTTTTAATCAAGTTTACTTGTACAAAATAACAAATATTGTAATGATTTACATAATCATACATATAACCCATATGTGATGGTTTGATGCCTCAGGGAGGGGTTATGGAAGGGAGGGAAAGAAGGATAAAAATTGGAACTTGAAGCTATAAATAAAAAGTTTATTAAAAAAAGAAAACAAGAGATGTGAGGTGGTCTAAAAAATAGTACAAGCAAGTGAATGTGTTTGTTTTGGTTTTTTTGTTGTTGTTGTTTTGGTTTTTTTAGGGGGAGAGTTTGTTGTTGTTGTTGTTTGTGAGGCAATGAGGGTTAAGCGACTTCCCCAGGGTCACACAGCTACTAAGTGTCAAGTGTCTGAGGCTAAATTGGAAATCAGGTCCTCCTGAATCCAGGACCAATGCTTTATCCACTATGCCACCTAGCTGCCCCCTTTTTGTTTTTGTTTTTGTTTTTGCAAGTGAATGTTTTGAAGGATAGAAGAGGTATGGACATTTTTAGGTACCCAGGAAGTAAGTCATGGCTGAATCAAAGCTGAAAATTAGAAATAGAATTTTACTGATCAGAGGCAATTTTCTAATCAATTAAGTCAATTGATATTGAAAGTGGAAGTGTTGACATTGGTTTAGAGAAGCATCACCTCATTCTTGAACACTAAAGTAAAAGAGTGGAAATGATAAGATGATTTAAAGTATGGAAGAGAGGGACTTCACAATGAAAATATTTAATTTTTTCAACAAATTATGAAACCTACATTGTCATTTTACAGATAAGAAAGTAAGGCTCAGAGAAGTGAAATTATTTGACCATCATCACACAGACATTAAATAGCAGTATCAAAAATTGAAACAAACCTCCCTAATTATAAATTCAGTATTCTTGACACTGAACAACTGGTTTCTTTTTTGACCATGATATTTTATTAAATTGGTATAATGTTGACTTTTAACTTTCTAATCTTTTATTTTGACATTATATTAAAGTAACCTAAAGAGTATCTTGGCATGTTGTATATTGAACAAACACAGATGTGGATAATATCAGTAGTGTTAGTTACTTGAATTAGGTGCTACTCATATATGACAGTTGAAGTTAACTCAGCTTATACTATCTTCATTTTTACCTAGTTGTTTGTTTTAAGTGTATCAGTTGTATTCTTAAATTTAAAATACCACACTGTTCATAATCTCATTTGTTTTATATAACACTATGTATTGAACAAGATCCACTAAATCTGAGCGCTGTTATTCCAAGTGGACCTTCATTTAACCTAAATCTCAGGCTACATTTAAACAAAAGCACCTTTATGCATTTCAGTCCCATAAAAAAGAACTATATTTCAACAAGCTCCCACCAAATCCCTATAAACAAGTTCTATAGAAAAAAAATGATGCATATCATTAGGTAATAACCATTGGTCAAATAGAGACAAGTCACTGGGGGCTTTTTTAGAAATAAAGAACCTCTTAATTATTTAGAACATATGAATTTTCAGAATATATGCCTATTTAATAATGAAGTGTCATTCATAACCCCCTCACTGAGAGAGGCTCTTAAATGTGAAATTGACCTTGCCATTTAATGATTCGATAAATCTGTTAACATATAAACTGCTATTTTCATAGGTTTTAGCCTTTTATTTTCCTTTTTTGCGTGAGAAATTTAGGGGATATAAATGAACAACAAGGAGGATCTACAGGAAGTACAAATAGGCAAATCAACATTCCATCAGAATTAACACTATCATTACTATAAAACATTATTGATTTGATAAAATGCATTTGTTTAGACATGTATGGCCTCACTTGAGCTTTTTGAAGTCTTCTAAGATGCTCAAGATCAAATAAAATATTAAAAAGATTGTCTAAATTATCACTTGCATGTCCCTACAAGACTGGCCATAAAAGGAAAAGGCTTCTTGAGGCAGAGATGGGAGGTAAAATGTACCAATGATGTCAAATCAGTACCATCTGACCATCATCTCCCCTCAGACCGTAATGGAAACAGACCAGGACCCTGCACCTATGAGCCTTTGGAATAAGTAGCAAAGTTTAAAGCCCAATACCCACAGGCATGATGCTGAGAAACAATGCTTTTAGAGAGACAGGCAGGTAACTGCTCCTGAAAGACTAGAAAAAGTTCTTGCCACCTAGCTACTTGACACTATCAAATGGGTTAATATCAGAGACAGATATGCTCTCTCCCCCAGTGAAAATCACATTAAAGAAGATGGGTTAATAAAGGATCATCAGAACTTTCCATATGACTGGTAGCTGAAACCTTCCATATGCTTTGTCTTCCCCATCAGAATGTGAGCAGGGACTGTCTTTTCTATTTGTACCACCTGTGTTTAGCACAGAGCACTTAAAAAAGGGGGGGGGGGGCTTCATTCATCATTCTCTCTCTCTCTCTCTCTCTCTCTCTCTCTCTCTCTCTCTCTCTCTCTCTCTCTCTCTCTCTCTTTCTCTTTCTCTTTCTCTCCCCTACACTACATATGATTACTAAATACCCTTCAGATCTAACATTTCACTCCTCATCAAATATTTTACATTATCTTCATGGCAAAATAAAAAAAAAATTCTCAATGGCATTTAAAGTCCTCAACAATCTAGCTCTTACCTGTTTTTCCAGTCTTCTTTCATACAATATCCTTCCATCTCCTTTCTGTTTCAATCAAACTGGCTTATTAGCTATTCCCCATGCAATGACATCTTTACATCTACAAAAAGGTTCTTACTTTTCAGGAACATACTTCTTTGTCAGAAATATACTATATTCTCTTTCACTTGGGCCTTTTAGAATCCATGTCTTCCTTGAAAGTACTACTCATGTATTATCTCCTTCATGAAGTCTTTTTTAATTCTCCCCCAACCCCACTCAGTACATGATACATCTTGGAGTTATTTCTAATATATTTTGTATTTAATTATCAGTGGATGTGTTTGTTATGTCTCCCCCGTATGCTGTAAACTCCTTGAGGGTAGGAACTTTCTAATTTTTGCCTAGTACACTGCCTTATATATAGTAAGTACTTACAAATATTTGTTGAATTCTAATTTATTGAAATGATTTTGTTTAAAGATAAGTTTCTAAGCAATTAATACAAGTCCAAATAGTCATTTTCTATTCACAATTATTTAGTCACCCATGCAAATTAAGCCTATTATTTGGAGATGGTTGAATACATCAATCCACTTAGACCAGTTAAGAATTGCTTATTTAAAATAGCTGTTGGCAATGTTAAGTGTTCTGTTGTCTAATTTGATTTTAGAACAGATATTTTGAAGCCAAAGTGGTGGGGTAACTTGATAAAGGTTTGGATAAGGTTCTACATTTTAGTTATCTTTGTAAATTGGATCTGAACTTGAAAATACTTAACTTTGTCCAACTATCTGTGCGACAAATTTTCCATTGTCTTGATGCTAAGTACTGAAAAGAAACAAAAATTTAATGAACATAACTGAAAATTGAAAGAGTAAAATTGGAGAACACACTGCTTTAAAACATCTAGAACTTTAGACCTGCCAAGAAAAGAAGTTTAAATGTTTAACATACTTTTATAGGGCAAAACTAAAGCCAAAGACCAATACCTATAGACATATGTCTTTATTTACTCAAACATAAATCAAGCAGTCCAGGAACTTGTGCAAGTAAATCGGATTCCATTTGTATGTTTTTCCTGACACATAAATCTAGCTTTAAGCAGAATTGCATGAGTATTTCAGGAACTGAGCTCCCAGAGTGACTCATCTTTCACTAAAGACTAGGGACTGATGACGTGCCCTATAGAAATGGACTTGGCATCACTGTGGCAAACTTGAAAGACTCATAAACAGCCCATGTGTGCTTGTCTGTCTGCTTCTCAGCCAATCTAATGCATTTTGGCTTATAAGCAATCAAGAGATTGACAATAATCAGTTTTCCTATCCAATAAAACTTAGGATACTCTGTATGCATACTATAGGAAAGTATGAGTTTCATAAGGTTTTAAGTACTTGCTTACTATGTACAAGGAGAGTCAGTAAAGGGTCTGTCTTAGAACAAGGAGCATTCAGGTCCAGACATTTTTTCTGACAAATACTGTGAACATAGGCAAATCAATTAACATCTTGGTGCTTTATGTAACTTTCAGGAATTTTAAGATATGAATGAGTTACTGATCTATAAGAACAGAGGGAGTTTTCAAACCAAGTTTCCCACATTGAGATGATGATGATGATGATAAATTGTTAGCATTTGTGTATTGCTTTTTATTTGCTAGGCATTAGGCTAAGTGCTTTACAAATATCTTATTTGATACTGTCAACAACCCCAGAAAGCAGATGGTGTTATTGTTCCCATTTTATAGCTGAGGGAATTGAAGCAAAGGGAGGTTAAGTGACTTTCCCAAGGTCATAGATAGTTAAGTATCTGAAGTTGGATTTGACATCAGGTCTTCCTCACTCTAGGCCCATTGTACCAATTTGCTACCAGAAATATCAAACATGGGTAAATACGTTTTTATACAATTTTACTCCCTCAGTTTTCAGTTATATTCATAAATCTTTTGTAAAAACATATTTCTATATGTGTCTATATCTACTATCTCCATCTAATCTATGTCCATATCACATATTCACATACATTATGTTAGGAATTTTGGATAAATTTTTTTTAAAAAAACAACAAATATTCCCTGCTTTCAAGGAACTTTAAAGTCTGTTGAAGGGAGGGAAGATGGAGAAAATGAAGTGTGAGCAAAGGTGGAGATATGGCAAATATACTGATAACTATAACTCAAGGTAGATAGTGATGAGAACAATGAAAAGAGCTAAACCCAGATGCCTAGGAAAAATCGAAGTGAAAAATGTAGCAAGCACTTTCCAAAGAAATGTATGTGCCCTGTTAGTAGTGCCAAAATAGTTTTACAATTGAATAGTTCAATTTCATATTAAGAAGCCATCAGAAAATGAACAACCCAAATCATGGACCTCTTCAATGTTTTTATTCCCACATGCTCATTGGCATAACATCCAAAAGAAATCTAAGAAGCATAATGTGGCTGATATCTTAAGTTAAAAAAATGTAATATTAGTAAATAGGTAAAAAATGGATTCTAAAAAATGATGGAAACCATTCTTTGATGAAAAATGATTGTCTAACAGGAGAAAGGAATAGACATCTCCATGCTTCTTCCCAGTGGCAATAAACCTCAGAACTAAGTCTGTGAAGGAATAATAATAAAAAAAAAAACTACAAAAGCTTCTGACTAGGCCAAAGATTTTGTCCTTAATGAAAGAACACGGTGGTACTCCAGTTAAAAAGAGCACTCCAACACTCCAGCTGAAGAGAGTTCAGTATTACCCAACTGAGCCAGTGGCTTAATGTAGCTACATTTTAAAGTCATATGGAAAGATCTCATAGCCCTTAAGGTAAAACATCAAAACAAATGGTAATATTTCTTTTTAAATTTTAATTCTACTGAAAATTCACCATTTATTATTGAATAACTTGGCCACTTTCTTTGTATAATTCCAAATTGTTTTCCAAACTGTTCACCAATAAGGCATTACTATTATCATTTTTATACTACTCCATTCAAGGATAACCATTCCTATCTTTTATTAACTTAGTCACCTCTTTAAAAGTCTAATAAGCAGACTATTCTCTGGCTCCAAGGGCAGTATACTTTGTTTTGTTTTTGTTTTGTTACTGTTATTGTTGTTGTTAACACAAACTCCTAACACCATGATTATAGTGGAGGCATGAATAGAAGGGTTGTTTTTTCATTCCAAGCACCAGTCTAACAGCTCTGAGCATGTATCACCCTGGAAAGAACCAAGGACATTTAATCTTAACTCTATAATCCTCCACAGAAGTGTTCTTTATCTCATTCTGTGACACTCCAATTTACTTTTCATATCTTTTAAATGAGGAAGAATCCTCAGTTATTTCAAATTAGTCTTCATGGTGCATGAGAGGGATTTTCCTTACTATCTGAAGTAGGGTTGTTTTGTTTGTTTGTTTTTGTTTTTGTTTCTTTGATGTTGTAGTCCTAAAGTTTTAATACTGTTTAAACTTAACATTTCTTTTTGTTGGTGTTCCTCAGAATTTTTCAAGCTCTAATTTACCATTACCTATCAATATTTCTGGGCAATACTTCTACATGATTTCTTAAAGAAATTATTCTTTGTCATATTTTTCTAAAGAGAATATCATTTTTAAGTTTTTTTCTTCATATCCTATCTGCCATTTCAGTACTTTTATTTTTCAGGACCTTCATGGTTTTTTGTTTGTTTGATTTTTTTGTTTTGTTTTGTTTTTTCATATTGCGTCTCTCTGCCTTACATAGGCTGGAAGTGCAGTAGCTATTAATGGTCCCAAATTGCAAATATCAAAACAAAAGGAAAAATCACAATAAATGAAAAGTAAAGAAAGGAATTAATTTGAAATTATTCTTTCTAGTTATATATTTAAAAGCTAACTTAAATAAAATTGCCAATTTATATGAGAAATATATATATATATACACAGATTAACAGAAAAAAAGCTATTGATAATTCAAATAATCCAGACTAAAAAAAATAAATTTAACAGACCATACTTATAAATAAAAATTAAAATATCAGATGCATTTAAAAGTGAATTTTAAAATTTAAATATCTAATATTTGTAAGAAGGTTGCAAAATTAGGAAAATAGGGGAAATTACTGAATTCCTTTCAGGGAATAAATGTGGGGAAAAAAAGAAGAAATAAACTCTCTGTCTTGCTATCTGCCTCTCTGTCTCTCTCTCTCTCTCTCTCATATATGTGTGTGTGTGTGTGTGTGTGTGTGTGTGTGAAGAAATATACATATGTTTATATATTCAGGTATATGTATATGTATATGTTATATATATATATCTGTAGTGAATGTTAATAAAAATACTAAATGAAATTTTGTCAAAAAGCTCTATCAACATATGAAAGAGATGATTGGCTTGTAATTAGGCCAAGAATATAGATTTTGTCCAATACTAAGAACATTATAAACATTTTATACTATCTTAATAAAGAAAATGAAAAAACAACATGATTGTATCAAATACAAGGTTGGGTTATTTACAAAATACAGCACTAATTTCGTTAAAGGGAAGTAAATTCCTTTTACATAATATTCTAAATTTTATATATAAAGCCAAAAGAACACATATCTTTATGAAGAAACACTTGAAACTTTTCTAGTAAGATTGAAGTAAAGCAATGTTCTCTATTGTCCCACAGCTATTATTACGTATATTTATAAAACTGCTATAACAGTTAAACAAGAAAAAGACATTGAATTAACATGCATAAGCAAATAAGAAAAACAATTATCATTTCCTTTTTGCATATAACATAATTGTTTATTTAGGGAATTATAGAAATTCAACTAAAATAAATAAATTCCTTCCACAATATGTCAGGATATATAATAAATCCAAACAAATAATAAGCATTTCTGTATATTTGACAAAAACTACAGCAAAAGATAGAAAGCAAAATTCTATTTGAAATAACTTCAGAATGTATAAAATATTTGAGTATTGACCTACAAAGACAAACTGTGGAATTATATGAATACAACTAGAAAAACTAGTTAAAGAAAGAAAGACATAAATACTTGATACACAAATTGCTGCTGTTGGCAATGACAATTTAATAAAAGTGATAATACTATTTAAATTGATTTACATATTCGTTGCTGTATCAATCACACTACTAACTTTATACAACTAGAAAAAATGATATAAAAGCACCTGGAGCAACAAGAGTTAAGAATCTCAAATAATTTTTTTTTAATGGAAAGGAGGGAGGCACAAATGTATATGTCAAAATAGTTCTAATTATCATAATGATTTGTTCCTTGTTCAAAAAACAGATTAGTAGATCAGGAAAAACTATTAAGTATAGAAGATCTAGAACTGGATCCAAAATCTTTGATAAAGTTAAAGCCCACAACTTCTGGAGTAAGGGATCACTATTCAAAATTTTCTGGAAAAATTGGATAGAATTCTGGCAGAAATTAGGATTAAGTAAAATAACATCTTGTAACATCTTGTACCATGTGCCACAGTAAGATCCAAATAGACACCTGAACTAGATGTTAAAAAAGTCATATTATAAATAAAATAAAGAAGCAGGTCAATAAATATCTTTTGCAAATACATATAGAAATAATATTGACCGGGGACAGCTAGGTGGCACAGTGAATAAAGCACTGGTGGCCTTAGACACTTGACACTAGTTGTGTGACCCTGGGCAAGTCACTTAACCCTCAATGACCCACAAAAAATTAATAATAATAATATTGACCGATAAAGAGATTCATAGCAGGGAGATTTTAGGTCAGGGAGAGGGCAGAATTTCTTTGATTGAACAAAACAGAAAAGCAATTGTACAACTAAAATCAATGAAGTTAAAATTAAAAAGAAAATTACCAATTGGGTTAAAATTGCAGCAAGTTTCTATAATAAAATTATGTTATCCAAAATATATAGACAGGATACAGACTGTGCCTCAAAAGTTTTAGTGCAGTTTTATTTTAAGTTCTAAATTGCACTAAGTCTTTTGGAACACCATGTATATGAGAAAAATAGACAGTTCCCAAAAATAATTGACAAAAAAATTGACTGTTAATGCCTATTAAAAATAATAATGAAGGCTTTAATAATCCATATCAAAAATAATATGAATTGTTATTACTAACAAGGGAAATAAAAATTAAAACAACTCTGAGGCTCTACTTCATAACAAACAGATTGACAATGATGAACTATAATATTAAAAAATGATAATTGTTGGAGGGTTGTGGGAAATCAGGCACACTAATGCATGACTGGTAAAATTGTCACCTGGTCTAACTATTCTGGAAAGCACTTTGTAAATATTCCCAATGGTACATACTCTAAATAATCTTTTCAACAAGGAGTTCTACAATAAGTCACATGGGTAAAGGGCAGAGGGAAAAGACCTAAATGCTCAATAACATTTATAGAAAATCAGCACTTTCTTATTGTGGCAAAAACAAGAGAATAATTCGCTCTACCCCAATCAATTGTGTCATTTCTTTGGGGAGCTTTAAGAAAATAACTCTTCATAAAACCAACACCCATGGAGTGAAGTGGATGGAAGTTCCAAAAAAATCAAACATGAAGGAAGGAGTTGGGAAAGGATGCTATACCCACTAAAAGGTGGAAGTCAAATAGACTAAGTCACCCATTCTCTTCAGCTAAACACCTCCAACCATAGTCATTTTATATTAATATTTAATTGGCTTATCAACTCAAAAATGTTAAAATGACTTTTTAATTCCTCTGCCTTGTTTTGCTGGCACTAAGAATCTCTCCTAAAACTGTTTCCTTTACTTTTTTTTTAATTCACTTTCTTTGAAACTGAAATCATTTAAGAGACTTTGACACTTTAAGGTCACCAGATAATCTTTTGAACAGAAGGTATGCAAAGGTAGCCAAATACATTTAGACTACTGACTACCCATGCTTTGGGGCATCATTTTCACTGGAAAAAAGTGTAGGAAAGTAAAAAATGCTCAAAAATATAAATATGTGTGTGTGTGTGAAAGTGGGGCAAATAAAGAAAAAAAGAAAAGAAAAATAACTTCCACATACACAAAAGAACCTGAAGGAAAGAAAGAAAAGACATATGTGTAATCCCTGTTTCCAGTCTTTTCTGTCTTTGTATTCACTATTTCAGGTCTGTTGGTAGAAGATTAATACAGTTCTTAATTCTCCATGCAGAAACATAAACAGTGGCCTTCACCCTGGAGAATTCAAATGTCTGGCTCCAGTTTCCCCAATGGATACATCTAGAGATACCCAATACTATTTTACTACTATGAACCCATTTAAAGGATACTATGTCGTGCTGGAAAACATCATTTTTTGACCCATGCATTTTGTTTCCTAGTACCACTTTTTATTCCTTTTTAACTAATTCAAAAGTCAAAAGAGATTAAAATGGAAAAGTAAAGATAAGAAAGATTAATTATGTTAGAGATACTCTTTGGCATTGTCATAGAGTAATGGCTTCTTTTTTCATATTTGATCTGCTACATAAAAAAAGAGAAATAAAGAAGATACTTTTACAGATTTAACCAATATTTAAGAACTATATTCTTGTGTTTGTGTTGCTATTTTTCAGTCATATATGACTCTCTGTGATTCCATTTGTGGTTTCCTTGGCAAAGGTATTGGAGTGGTCTGCCATTTCCTTCTCTAGATCATTTTTTAGATGAGGAAACTGAGGAAAACAGGTTTAAATGACTTGTCCAGGGTCACAGAGTTAGTAAGTGTCTGAGATCAGATTTGATATCAGGAAGAGGAATCTTCCTGACTCCAGGCCTGGCATTCTATGCACTCTGCCATCTAGCTGCCCTAACTACATTTCTACTTTCTTTCAAAATATCTGTCACATCTCAACACTGAAAACTCCTATTAGTAGAATTATAGGTAGGTAAGTAGGTAGGTAGATAGAGTAACATATCTAGTATATATAATATAGCATATATTATATTCCATATACTATCATGAAAAAAGTAATATATAATAGCATAGATATACTATCATTGTATTTCTATGGTTAATGTGTGAGACTGAGAGACTGAGTAGGGTGTTGTTCTCAGAAGCTGAACCTAGTTAAGGTTGATTAATTTGAGACCACACATGGACAACCCTGAGTAGAGTGTGTTCTCAGAGGTTGTGGACTGTGTCATCAACAGAGGACCAGTCTCAATCACACAACTTGAAGGACCTCCCTTTTAGGGAGGGAGAAAAAAGTAGAAAAAGGGACCCCAACAGGAAGTAGCTCTCTCTTTGGCCTTGAAGGAGCTTTCAGAGTGGACTGGAAACTGGCTGCCATAGAAATGGATCCCTGGTGGTGAGTTAATAAAATCTAGCTCTTTGAATTAGCTGAGCTGATTTGGGTTTGGGTTTTGAGACAGCCTTTGCTAGAGCCAGAGAGATTATCCATTTTTCTTTTTCTCTATTCCCTTGTCCTTGACTTAATTAGTTTAACCTTTGCTGTGTATTTTATTCCCATTAATAAAACCTGATTTAAATGTGTAAAAGAGGCTGCCAATCCCCTTTCTTATTGGCCTAGGGGAAATAACTAAAAAAGGCAGTTTGGAGAGGAGGAAACTTTGGACCTAGAGGTCCCTCATTATTTTCTGAACCTCAGTATTATAGTGAGCCACCCAATTAACTCTCCCCATATTAAATTTGGCCCCTACACTACTATTATGAATGATAATATATAGGTATGTGTGTTTATATTAATACACACACATACACAAACACACATACCTATATATGTATCTTCATATGCGTGTGTGTTTAATCCTTGCCTTCTAGTATCTGCCTAGTAGAAAGGCAAACAATAAAGGGGTACAAAAGCATATGCATATATGAAAAGATAGGCAAATGTTTAGGGCTCAATGTTCAGGGACTTAAAGAGATGGACTTTTAAAAAGGTATTTTTTAAAATGCACATATATTCTAATCTCTTCCAGTAGTATGTCATGTGTCTGAGGGCAGGAACTCTGTTTTTGTTGTTGTTCTAGTTGTCTTTATATTCAAAATATGCACTTTAGTGCTTTGTATATGGTAAGGGTTTAATAAGCATTTATTGAATGAATGAATGAATGAATGAATTAATTAATTAATTAATTAATACTAGAACCTTCTACACTCCATGATATACCAGTATCTATTTGGGAAAAAATATCTATTTTTAGGAGTTACATTGACGGTTTACTTAATTCCCCATCACAGTAAAACACAAGGAACACAGTTTTAAAATGACATGGGGTACACATTTCAAACCTTGTTTGAAATATTCAGATGTTTTATTTGGGCTCTGGGATAATTAACTTTTGGGAGTCTCATTTACTTTACTTGTAAAATGTAAGATTTGAACTAGATGAACTAGGTTTCCTTTCCAGTAATATTCTCCAAATCATACCTTCTGCTCCTACCTGAATTCAGAATCCCATCCCTGAGACCCAAGGTTATATTAATTGAAATTACACATTATTTTGCCCAAACTAAGCCATAATGCCATCTATCCTACTGCTACACATATATCCTCAATCCTACTACCGCTACCTTCTAACTCTAGATCTCCACCATGTGTTGTCTTTCCTTTTCGGAATATAACTTCTTTCATTCTTATATTTCTTTCCTTGTGCTTAACATAGTATCCATCACCTAATAAATTATTAATAAATGGTTTATTTATTCATTCATTCTTTCTAGGTCTAATATTCTATGATCCAGTTCTTTTAAAAATCATATGACTTTTATGATCTATATATTCTTGAGGAAATTAACAAAGTTGATTTTCTTCCTTGAAGTATGCTTCAAAAATGTTACTTGCTGTATCTATAAATCAATCCTTAAAGGGATTAGTGATAAAACAGGAGAAAGTAGTACAGCCTACCTCTTTTACACAACTATTCTAGCAAAGGTCACAGAAGAGAACCAGACTGAGTGGAAATCTAAGGAAAAAGCATAGTAAATCAGGTTATTAACCCAGGTAGCAGGAAGTAGAGTCACCTAGCAGTTGTGTCATTATGACCCTCCAGAGTTTAGCTGCAGGTTGAGTTTGAACCAAGGCACAGAATCATTATTAGGTATCCAGCCAACCCATTTCTGCATTCCAAGGCAAGGAGTAGTCACAGAGCTCACAGGCAGTAAACCTTTCCCTATATATCTTGCAAGATGAAGAAACAAAAGGCAACTAGTCATTGTTTTGTTCTGAACCCTCATTTTTGTTGTGTTAAGGAGGGGATCTACTTCTGGGTAAAGGGTTGGCCCGGAGCTATGTTTTGCTATAAGGAGTGCTTATGGAGATAGCTCATACCCAAACTGATGTTGATTGCAGATAAAGGTGCAGGAATAGATGTGAGAAATAACAGTGTAGCACTATCTCTGAAGTTGGTCACATATGTAGACCACAGACATGTCTGTGGACTGCAACATAACCAGCACAGGCAACTTAAAGTTGATCTGAACCTACAAAGCCTTCAAATTAGCTTATAGGAGCTAGGCCCATTTCTATTCTGTTGTAACTCTAGCCAGGGGAAACCTCCAATTGTGTTGGTCAAACCCAAAGTGAATCAGAAGCTTGAACAGTCTGACCAGGTAGGCAGAAGTCAGACTTCACCGTAGATTACTTCGGATACCCTGAAAAGTTGCAGGGAAGCAGGCAAACTGAGCTACCTATGAAACCCTTGAAGAAGACAGCATTTCGTATCCAGAGGAAGCAAAAGCAGGACCATGGGATGGAAAAATACAAGTTAGAACATGGACTATATTTAACAATTCCAAAGCCTCCCTCCAGCCCCCATCCCCTATTCAATTACAGTCAAACATCACAAATCTAGTCACAAGTTAAGAATGAAGATTTATTTCTTTCCTTTTCTCATGAAAGTATTTTATTATTTTCTCCTTATTTTCTAGTTTTCAAAATTTGTTTTTATAAGATTTCTAGTTGCAAATTTTTCTCCCTCCCTTCCTTCCCCCCTTCTAAAGACAGCAAGCACTCTGATATAGGCTATATATGTACAGTCACTTTAAACATTTCTGCTGTAAAGAATTAATTGTTATTGAGATTTTTATGCCTCAGCGTGCACTGGCCTGGGGCTCTGTAAACCTCACGGTGCTCCACCAACTGGTTGTAGCCATTGCCATGGCACTGGCACCTCATGTCATCACCACTCACCAATGCCTACATGGGCCTGGCAAAATTGTAGTGATTAGAAGCCTAGTGAGGGCAGTCATGTGACTGTCTGAGTGGCTATCCCATTGGCTGGGGCTGTGTGGGTTTTTTCTGGTATTGGGGAAGGAGAATTGGGCATTTTAGCTAGATGCTGGAAGGCAACAGGTGTTCTGCTGCATATCCTTAGGTGATTCCCAGGCGGTGGTATCTTTTCATGTTGTATAATTTCCCTTTCCCCATTTTATTTCCTTTCCCTTGATACTACTGATCCTGTTTGTGTTTTTTTTAAGTTCATTTTTCTTAAAATAAATCCTGTTTTGAGGGAGGCCGCCAGTCTCCTTCCTTGCCCCAATATTGCGGCGAGCTGCTTAGCTAACACTCCCCAATTGAAAATTGGTCCCCACACTGCATTAGTCATGTTGTGGAAGAAGAATCAGAACAAAGGAAAAAAAAAACTCAAAAAAAAAAGTAAATCCAGTAAGGTTCAATCTGCATCTATATCCCACAGTTCTTTTTTTCTTGATGTGGAGAGCATTTTTCATCATGAGTCCTTTGGAATTATCCTGGACCATTGTATTGCTGAGAAGAGTTAAGTCCATCACAGTTGATCATCACACAATGTTGTTGATACTGTGTACAATGTTCCCCTGGTTCTGCTCATTTTACTAAATTTATTTCTTTTCTCCAAAGTTTTTGAAGAAAATTTACCACTCATCCATCTATTAAAAACCCAAATATCATTCTCCTATCCAATTAGGATGGGTCTTATACAAAATGCTGAAAGCTGAGTTACATATATTTTGCTATTTTGGAATTAAGTACCTGGCTTCTTTCCACACCAGTGCACAAATTAGCATGTATTTATAATCACCAGCTGTGTCAAACCTTAATTCATCCGGGCTCATCATAGACTATAAAAGACTGGAAAAATGTGTTGTAAAATAATTTAATTTCAATGTAAGAAATGAAGTCAATAATTTATAATTTTCCTTTTTTATCATCTTTTTCCCCCTTAGCTAAAATACAAAATTGTTGTGGTCTATTAATTTTATTTAAAACCAATCAATATAAACTATGTTTTTTAAGTCTGCATGCAGTCCTGAAATGACATCCTTGCATTTATTCTGGTTGATTTTTCTCCAAATACAACTTCAGTAATATACCCTGTTTTATTTACATGCCTTAAATTCCAGATATGCATGTTTTGTTCATAATTTTGCTAACCTGCTTTTGTCTTTAATTAGTAATCTTATAAAGCATTTGTATGGTGAAAAGACTGACAGACAATATAGAGGGGTTAAAGAAGAAAAACTTAAGCTGAATAAGAATGACAATCATCAACATAGTTCAAGACTCTACTTCTTTTGCCATGGAAGGGTATATATTGTACAGAAATGTAGAAGTAAGCAGCAAGGTATTGATATGAGTATTGGGGATTTTAGATATCGGAGTCAAAAGTGTTCTGAATTCACTCAGAGTATTAATAGTATCAGTTCAGAGGTTACATAGGATTTCTATGCTATTATATATACATTTTGAAATTAATGGTATGGGTCTATTTTCATAGAGATTTTCATGCTTTTGAGATTGTGTTTTATACTTAGTTTTTAAAACATGGAGAATATTTGTAAAAGCTTTTTGTGGTCATGTGATCAAGTTTATATTTTATAATACTCTTATTAATATTAAGTTCACATTCATTTAGACTTCCTTAGTTTGAATTTCATTGTCTTCTATTGTTCCATGTGTATTTTCTTCTATTCATTTGTCTATCTAATTTTGAAACATTGCAAGATGATTTTGATTTCATAATACAATGTTAATTCTAGGAGTATTGTGCTCCCATATTCTGAGTTGGTTTTGTTATTTTTTCTCAACTGATTATTTGATCAAACTCTTGTTAAGGGCTAAAATTCTAGCTAAACTGTCTAAATATCTAATGAGTGGTCGCCAATAAATTATAAGCTTTAGCAAGAGTTAGACTTTTAAACATTTATTAAGGAGAATAAGAATTTGGTAAAGAGAGAGAAAGGCCTCGATTCCTATCTATTAAAGGGAGAGCAATTTCTAGCTCCGCTCTCCACCAGAGTCCAAAGGAAAAAGCGCGAGACCGAGCGCCAGTCTCTTCCTTCCTCCTCCCACTAGCCTGCGTGACTTCCTGATGCCAAAGAAAAGACTCCTGGTTTTGCCCTCAAAGACCTTCGCTTCATGAGCGGAACTCTTCTACAGTAAGTCTCCAGCAGGTGGAGTCATTCCAATCGTTACATTAGTCAACTCATTTTCCTAAGTGGGTACTGCTTGAATGGTCTCAAAATAATTGAATGCAAACCAAAGTTACATATCTAGTAACATATATGCATCAGTAGCCTTATATGAATGCCTTTCCATCAAAGCATAGCCAAAAAAGATCAAATGATATTTTATACTTGAATGTACTCTCAGGAATGCGCAGGAAAATTGATATGTTGCTTGCCTTCTACCTGGCTTACTGATGGAGTTATAAGAAGTGTTTTGTTTGTTTGTTTGTTTGTTTAACCTTTAAAACTCCATTATCAAAAATATATAATTATAGTAGCTCTTTTTGTGGTGGCCAATAATTGGAAATCAAAGGAATGGCCATCAATGGGGGAATGGCTAAACAAATTGTGGTATATGATAGTGATGGAATTTCATTGTTTTATAACAAATGACAAACAGGATGACTTTGGAAAGACCTGGAAAGAAATGTATGAAATGATGTATTGTGAAATGAGCAGAACATTGTACTCAGAGACAGCAGTGTTGTTTGATGAAGAACTGTGATTGACTTAACTATTCTCAACAATGCAATGATCCAAGACAATCCCAAAGGACTATTGTTGAACATGCTATCCACCTCCAAAGAAAGAACTGATATTGATAGAACAGACTGAAGCATGCTTTTCTTCATTTTCTTTCATTTTTTAATCAAGTTTTCTTGTACAACATGACTAATATGTTAATGTATGACATAATCATACATGTATAACTCCCCTCCCCCCAAAAAAAGAATATTTATTTGATTTATTCCTTTGTTTAACTATTTGTTTTGGTTAACACAAGTAAAATTTCAATTTTTTTCTTCCTTTCAACATTCTTTTAATTTTCCATAGATTATATTCAATAGTCTCATTTTCCCCATCTACACATTCATACTATTCATCTCTGCTCAGAGCCAATGTTACATTTTTGCTGATGAATGTCTACACAAGTATGGCAAAGGTAATCCTAGTGTAAAGTTGTTAAAATTCTAGCTATACTGTCTAAAATATCTAATGAGTTGTTGCCAGTAAATTATAAGCTTTAGCAAGAGTTAGACTTTTAAGAATTTATTAAGGAGAATAAGAATTTGGTGAAGAGAGAAAGAGTCCTAGATTCAGCTATCTCAGGAAACCTGCATTTCTGCTCCACTCTCCACAAGAATCCTGATGAAAGAGAAAGAACTACCCCTTCATCATCCCACAAGCCTCCTGTGAAACTGGGAACATACTGTCCACACGTACACACAGCTCCAAGCTAATTGACTGGTAGCTTTGGTAGACAGTACCCATGAGCAAACGTCACTTCCTGACACCAAGGAAAAACTGCATGGCTTGCCCTCAGATGCCTTCTCATGGCGGAGCTTTCCTACAGTAACTCTCCGGCAGGTGGCGTCACTCCAATCATTACAATACTAAATGTTCCCTTCAAAAACCCTTTCAGATTAATAAAACCAGTGTGAAGTAAAGTTTTCAGCATAATATGGTGGGATAAAATTTGTGTAGTTCTGGTCAAACATACAGTTGGGGAAAAAATACTCTCTTTGGAGTCACAAAGTATAGGCACAAGTACGTTCTGTTATTATCAGATGACTTTGGGTATGTAACTTATCTAGACCTTGTTTTCCACATCTGGAAAATCAGGAAGTTGGACTAGATGGTCTCTAAGTTTTCCTACAGCTTTAAGTCTATGATATTGTAACCTGAGGTTCTTAAGAAGCCTTCTTTGAATTGAATAATTAAGACTGAATAATAATAATAATAATAATAATAATGTTAAAAAGACTGAACTTGTCAATGTTTATGAAAGCAAAGATATTTGGTATGCTGAAACAATTATGTGGACAATTATATTAGAAACAATCTCTTTAGAGTATTACATGGTCTAAGCTGTCTAGGTAATCTACAATTTTTGTTAATCTTTCTAAATTTTTGGTTCTTTTCAGGGAAGTAGGAAAGATATGATGGAAATAACAAGATTGCAGTGGCTGATTAGCAAACTACCTTGCCCATGCTTAGGAAAAAAAACTGTATTCTAAATGGAGCCATGATTAAAAAAAAAAACAAAAACAACTGCTTTGATTTGTATTATTTAGGATTATTTACTTCTACATGAAAGACATTTCCTAAACATATGCTCCTCGAATAAAAATAAGCAAAGAAGAAAAAAAAACTATCCTCATTTGCCAATATGATTTTGCTTAGAAAATCAAAGGAAATAAGTAAAGAAAGTAAGAAAATTTATAGCTCTTGCAAAGTTTCTGACTGTAAACTCACAAAATCAATAATATATGAATAACAATTTAAAAATGCAAGATGTAATAACAGAAAGATAAATCCTATTCAAAACAACTACAAAATATGCATCAATAACTACATAAGTCAACTTATAAAACATTTCTTAAAGAAATTTAAAAAAAAATTAAATAGCCAAATGACTATTTTGTCACAGAAGTGGATCATACCAACATAAAGTTAAAAAAATGATACTACTCAAAGTTATTTTACATATTCTGTGCTACACCAACATAATCACTAACAGGTTATGGTCCAGAAAGATGATATTTTAAAAAATCCTTTTGGAATTAAAAAAGATACAAAAACAAAGAGAAATAATAAAGAGGAAAGGTTGGAGTGGAAGGCAAGTAATTCTTCTAGATTCAAACTGTATTATAAGACAACAGTCATCAAAAATATTTGGTCCAGGTTTTTAAAAAATGAAAAGTGTATCAATGGAGCAGACTAGAAAAAATAATAATAAGGAATAATTAAGCACAACAACACAGCATTTGATAAACATGAAATTATAAATTACCTAGGAGAAAACAATCTTTATTTGACAAGAACTTCAAGGTAAACTAAAAAGCAAGTTGGCAGAAATTAGGTTTAGACTAACAACTTCCACCATATTCCATAATAAATTTAAAATGGATATGTAGTCTGAATATTAAAGATCTTGCCACACTCAAAAAATAGACGAAAATCAAATCATATGTCTCTTACAGTAATTATTCAGGTGAGTCCTAAACAAAGAAATAACAAATATATTGAATACAAAGATGTATGGAAAGTTTTATGTAAATTAATGAAAATGAAATAAAAAGAAACAGGAAAACAATATACACAGTGACTACAACAATGTTAATGGATACAACTATAGCAAAAGACAAAATGAATGTTGTGAAATTTTAGGGATTGAGCTTGTCCCCAGAGAGAACTAATAAGGTAATTTCACATACTACATGGGTTTGGAACACTGTATATAAAGTAAGACTTGATATGTTGGATAGTTTTACTGAATTTTTATTCTTTTCGTTTTCTCCCTAGTTCCCTTTTTCAATAAGATATGGCTTTCTGGAAAGGCGTGGGAAGAGAATTAATGAGGGAAAGGTAGGCAATGTAAAATCAAAAGATAGCAATAAAATTTTATTATTAAAATAAAAAAAAAACATACTGATAAACTCCCAAGATTTTGGAACCACTTTCTTTGTGCTGCATATGTGTGTGTGATTTTTTCTGAATAATTAACTGAGGTTTTCAAAGGAATTTTGAAAATATTATTCTTCTGGCAGTTTTATGGATTTTCATAAATACATATAAATTTAAATTGGCTTAAAAGGTTATATTGAAAATATTTTTGGAATTAAAGGATGAGCAAAATGGTCTTGAGAGTTAAATCATGATTATCCTGCCTTCCAACATATTCAGTTTTGGTTAAGAAGCTTGTTTTCTTTCTGCTATTTTCATGTTAATAAATTATATTATGTAGTTGGCATTTTTGTAATTTTGTGTAATTCCAAGGTATCAAGATGAAACTTATATTTCCCATAATCAAGTTAAAGATTTTGACACATTTTCAAGGTCATAGATTTTGGAACTCCAAGGAACATTTAGAGATCATTTATCTAATCTTACCTCCATTAGAGAGCTAAAGAAAGCTGTGGGCAGAGCCCTGTTGTAAGCCCTAAATTAGTAAGTAAAAGAATAGAGATTAGAAGCTAAGGCTCCTAGACATGTTGTTTCTGTTACATTGTATTGCCTTGTATTTAGTTCTCTCATATTCAAATATGATTGATTCTAAAAAGGATGAAGAGAAAAAGATAAAGGGATCTATTTTTACTATATATCCCTGGGTTTTGTTGTTGTTGTTGTTGTTGCTTTTTTTCTTTTGTTTTGTTTTGATTTTGGTAAAGAATTGGAAATTCTTTGAAGCGATATCCATGAATTAGGGAATAGCTGAACAAGTTGTGGCATATGATTGCAAAGGAATACTATTGTGCTATAAGAAATGACAAACATGATGATTTCAGAAAAACTAGGAAAGACTTATATTAACTGATGCAAAGTTAAGTGAGCAGAACCAGGGGAACATTATACACAGTATGAGCAATATTGTATGATGATCAAATATGAATGACAGCTATTCTCAGCAATACAATGATCCATGACAATTTCAAAAGATTCGTGATGGAAAATGGTATCCACCTTTAGAGAAAGAAAAGATGAAATCTAAATGTAGATGAAAGCATACAATTTTCCTCTTTATTTCAAGGGTGTTGTCTGTTTTCTTTCAGAATATTATATTTGGAAATATGTCTTGAATGATTGAACACGTATAACCTATATCAAATGATTTACTGTCTTAGAGAAGGTGGAAGGAAGGGAGGAAATTTTTAATAAATGTTAAACATTATTTTTATATGTAATTTTTGGGAAAATAAAATAATATTCAAGAAAAATAAAATATAAAGTATGAAGAGAAAAGAACAGTAAATGCCTCCACTTATAGATATCTATTTTTTTATTCCAAATAATTTCTTGGACTTTAAATTCAAAGACTCTCAATATAAAGTTGTCAAAATAAATTGAAGTTAAGGTGTATCAGCTTGATGTTCTTATAAAGAGTTGCAGAAAAGCCAAAAATCTCATTTACACCAAATGACATGGAGAGAACTAAGTAAATTTTTATATGATTAAATCATGTGAAATTATAACTAGTGTAAATTATAGTCAAACAGTAATCAAGAGTATTTTTTGATTAAGAAAATAGTTATCAGATGTCCAGTATAATTTTCATGTATTCTGTATTTTATGTTTGAAAGGTGTAATTTAGGTAACATTTTTTATATAATATTCAGAGCCTGAGTCCCCACATCATGGACTCCTTTGCTTTATGTTTTCTCCCCTCCTCTGGAAAACAACAAAAGCAAAAACAAAAGCAAAAACAAACAAAAAACAAAAGAAAAGAAAACACATAATCACATGCTAACAGAGATCCTAGGGATTTTCTATTCTAGCTCCAGGTACATATGAACCTAAGTTAGTCAATTGAAATTTTTTGTCTGTTTGTTTTTGTCCCTTTAGTTTTCATAATTTCCAAGTGAGAAATGACTTAATTTTAAATGTCCATATATTAAGGATCTACGAAGGTATTTCCTTAACCAATATGGAGGATACTTCTAGTAAAGAGAAGCAAATTGTCTTTAGCTAGTTATTACTGAAAACTCTGAAGTCTCAGTTTTTGTTATAAGGAAGAATAATCCATGAAGATGAGTAAAGAGAAGGGAAAAGTTATGTGTGTGTGTGTGTGTGTGTGTGTGTGTGTGTATATATATGTATATATATATGCACATACATATATATATACATATACATTTACATATATATATATTTTAGACTACTTGGATTCACTGTAAGAGTGATTTTCTGCTTTCTTTTGTATCATACAATATTGTCTTATGACTGGATTGGATTAGATAACTAGGAGATATCTAAGGTTGCTTCTAATTCCACAATTTTATTATTTGATACATGTATATGTGTATATCCACCTCTCTCTCTCTCTCCCTCTCTCTTTCCCCAGACACACATACCCTCATATTTTCATGTATCACAAATGAAGATTAAATACTATTGCCTATGCTCAAGAAAAATAATCAGCAAGCAAAACCATTAATTATTAATATTTTTGTACTTCTGTTGCCATGGTTAATTATTTATTATTGTAAATTATGTTTTATATCTGGCAATGTTGTGGAATTTTTTCCTGTGGATTGAAATTTAAGGATTCCAAAACTCAAGAAGAAATCACTTTGTAACTTAAAATTAAACAATAATAGGCAAAGATAAAAGAAATATTGAAAGAACCATAATTAGGGGCAGCTAGGTGGCAGAGTGGATAGAGCACTGGCCCTGGATTCAGTGGGACCTGAGTTCAAATCCAGCCTCAGACACTTGACACTTACTAGCTGTGTGACCTTGGGCAAGTCACATAACCCTCATTGCCCAACCAAAAAAGAAAAAAAAAAGCCCAAAAGAACCATAATTCAGAATATGTCATTTCACTCAGACAAATGTTTGAAAGTCATGTCTACATAGCACAATATAGAATAGCAAACTGATGAAGTGCCAATTAAAGCCCAGTTTAAATAGCAAATTAATATAACGTGATCAGAACCTTTATTTTTATGTTCCCTTGAATAACCTACTCTGGCACTTTTTACCTGGATAGATTTGGTCAATGATAATTTTGTGATATATCCTAAAAAATCTCAAAGTGATCTTTTTATACTTTCTGTTTTAAAAAAATGGATAAATTGAAGATGTCCAAGGGGATTCTAATAGTGTAAATGACTTTTAATTCATTATATATATTTCTTGCACTAGACACAAAACTGTTTTTCAGTTTCATAAAGAATTCAATTAACCAATTCTCTACTTTGGAATACACTCTTGAAATTCCCCTAGCCAACATATACACCTCTTGCTCAAATTAATTTGGAAATCTAGAAGTGCCATTACTCTCAGTAGAGTCTTGTCAATTGATTTCCCTAACCCACAACTCTTCACGTGACTTTCATGATAAGTACTTCCTTTCCTGGGCATGATTACATTATATATGTTATCTTTATTTATAAGAATTTTAAAATCTTGCAGGCAGGAAATATCTATATATTTGTACCCCAATACCTTCCATACTGAATAATACAAAGACACTATAAATTCTTCTTCATTTATGCATTCAATTTCTTTTTGTTTAATAAAGAATGAATATAACAAAATGTCTAGAACACAATGTGTTTTGCTAGCTGAATAGTAATAGCTATTGTAACTACCATTTGTATTGTACTTTACATTTTAGAAAAGACGTTATACATGTTACATCATATTATCTTGAAAGCAACCCTGAGAGTTATGGGTGTCATTGTTATTTTTAACACATGAAGAAATTGAGGCAAAGAGAATCATACAGCTTTTCTAAGGCTAGTTTGAACTTGTCTTCTTGACTCCAGGTCTGGTGTTCTATCCACTGTACCACCTAGCTGTCTTAGAATATCCATTTTCCTCTAGATAATTTGGATGTCCTAAAAGTCAAAAAGGCTACTAAGTATGCCTGAAATAATGAAAATTTTATTTTTTGAATTCTTTTGACTGAAGTTTTTATGCACTACTTTTTTTTTAATGACTTGAAGATAAAATAAACCTCAGGGCAATTTCTTTTTGTAATCAGTGTCCACTGCCTGTCACAAAGAAAGAGTTTGAACCAAGAAGAATTGATAATGAAACTTGGGGGCAGGGGCAGGAGGGGTAGAGCAAGGTAAATCAAAAGATAACAAAGTCAAAGCTCCTACATCCAATGCTTCCAAGAAAAATGTGAATTGGTCTCAGGCCATGTAAGCACTCAAAAAGGACTTTGAAGATAAAGTAAGAGAGGTAGAGCAAAATGTAAGAGAGGTAGAGGAAAAAATGGAAAGAGAAATGAGAGTGATGCAGAAGGCTAATGAAAAAAAAGTCAACAGCTTGAAAAGCCAAATTAGCCCAATGGAAAATGAGGTGCAAATGCTCTTTGAAGAAAATCATTGCTTAAGAATTAGGATAGAGCAAATAGAAGCTAATGACAATATGAGAAATCAAAACGCAATAAAGCAAATCCAAATGAATAAAAAAAAATCAAGAGCAATATGAATTATCTTCTTGGAATAACAGGTGACCTGGAATATAGATCCAGGAGAGATAATTTGAAAATCATTGGACTACCTGAAAACCATGACCAAAAAAAGAGCTTAGACATCATCTTTCAAGAATTTGTCAGGCAAAATTACCCTGATATTCTAGAAGCAGAAGGTAAAATAGAAATTGAAAGAATCCATTGATCAGCTCCTGAAAGAGATCCCAAAAGGAAAACTTCCAGAAATAATATAGCCAAATTCCAGATATCCCAGGTCAAGGAGAAAATATTACAAGCAGCTAGAAAAAAAGGAATTCAAATACTGTAGAGCTACAGTAAGGATAACACAAGATCTAGACACTTCTACATTAAAGGACTGAGGGAATGGGATATGATATTCCAGAGGGCAAAGCAAATGGAATTACAACCAGATATCACCTACCTAGCAAAACTGATTATAATCTTTCAGAGGAAAAATGGGAATTCAATGTAAAAGAGGACTTTCAGGCATTCATCATGAAAAGACTTCAACTGAATAGAAAGTTTGACTTTCAAATACAAGACCCTAGAGAAGCATAAAAAGGTAAACAGGAAAAAGAAATCATGGGGGATTTTAAAATGTTAAACTGTTTCCATTCCTACGTAGGAAGATAATATTTCTAACTCATAAGAACTTTCTCAGTATTAGGGCAGCTGAAAGGAATATACTTAGACAGAGGGCACAGGTGTGAACTGAATATGAAGGGATTATATCTGTAAAGCATTTATGTTTTGCTTATCCTTGTTATTTTTGTGGAGCAGGCAGGGTGGGGTGGCTTATGTCTGGGGCCCGATTTGGGCTCAGGACCTCCTAGGTCCAGGGCTGGTGCTTTGTCCACTGTGTCACCTAGCTGACTCATGATGACATCTTTAAAATAAAGTTAAGGGGTAAGAAGAAAGGGAAAGAGAGAGGTGGAATGTGGTAAAGTAGCTCACATAAAAGAAACAGGAAAAATCTTATGGAGTAGAGGGGAAGATGGGGAAGTAGGGGGGATTGAGTAAGCCTTATTCTCATAAAAATTGGCTCAAAGAGGGAATAACAGGCACACTGAAGTGGGTATAGTAATATGTTTTTCCCTGAGGGAAAGTGAAAGGGGAAGTGATAAGAGGGTAGAGGCAAAGGAAGGGAGGGCATATTGGGGGAGGGGTCAGTAAAAAACAAAACACTGTGGAGTAGGGATAGGGTGAAAGAAGATAGAAAATAGAGTCAATATCAAGGGCAATGAATAGGATGGAGGGTAATACAGTTAGCAATAGTAATTCTGAATGAAATGACAGATCAGGATGCTATCAGAAGGACATAAGAAAAATGCAAAAAATTCAATAAAGACCTGATAGTATCTGAATACAGATTGAAGTCTAATTTTATTTGTTAGTTCTTCTTTCTTAGGTTATTTTGTCTGTTTTCTTTTACAACCTGTGTAATATGAAGATGTTTTGTATGACTGAACATGTATAACTTATATTGAATTGCTTGATTTCTTAGGGAGGGGTGAGGAGGGAGGGAGGAAGAAAATTTGGAACACAAAGTTAAAAAGAAACTGTGAAAAAAAGTATTGGTAATGAGTATTTACATAGACCTAATTTAATGTTTGCAAAATACATTTCCTCACCAAGTTATTGTGAAGATCAGATGATGCATGTGAAGTATTTTGTAAACTTTAAAGGACAGAAATAAAGACTGGACCTCTTCCTATCTCCTCAATACCTGAAGCTCCTGGGGCTTCTTTCTCCCTCATATTTGAAAGGGTAGAGTGTGGACATCAAAAGCTTCCTCCCAGATCCTACATTTAATGAGGGGGCCCAGGGTAATCATCTCATCTTTCCACACTGAGCTTCATCATTTTCCACTCCCCCACACTTTTTAGCTTCATTTTATGTGTTGTAATTTTCTTATTATATTGTGCCCTCTATTGGGTAGGGCCTTTTTTATTTTGTTTGTTTTGTTTCCATTCTTTGTATCCCCAGCACTTGGCACAATGACTGATGCATTTTGTCAGGGGCTTAAAAAATAATTAATAATAATTTTTCTATCCAGAAAAAAAGAATTATGGAATCAGGATGCAGATTGAAGCATACTATTTCTACAGTTTGTTTTGTTTTGTTGTTTTGTTTATAGGTTTTTCCCTTTTGTCCTGATTTTTCTTCCACAACTTAAATAATGCAGAAATGTGTTTAATGTAATTGTATATATATAACCTAAAACAGAATGCTTTTTGTCTTGGGGAGGGGACAGGGAAGGGAGAGAGGGAGAAAAAGTTGGAACTAGAAATCTTATAAAAGCAAATGTTGGGGGCAGCTAGGTGGCTCAGTGGATAAAGCATTGGCCCTGGACTCAGGAGTTCAAATTCGGCCTCAGACACTTGACACTTACTAGCTGTGTGACCCTGGGCAAGTCCCTTAACCCCATTGCCCTGCAAAAAAAAAATGTTGAAAACTATCTCTACATGTAACTGGAAAATAATAAAATGCTTTTATGATTAAACAAAACAATTGTTCCATATGGTCATTGGCATAGAGAACTCTTGGAAGAAGAAACTCCCTTTAGCAATGGTGATGAACACTTTCTCTGCAATTTGTAGAGAGTTGCCTAGAGCAAAATGCTTTAATGGCATCATTACATTGTCATTATGTGTCAGAGATGGGACTTGACCTCAGGTCTTCCTGGCACCAAGATTGGTTGTCTATCCACTATAACAAACTGTCTCTCAACTCTTGATGTTATTGCATAATTAAGCATTTCCTTTAAATTTAGAATGGTATTGTGTTTTTTATGTGCAGATGATGCTATTGGCCCAGATTCCAGAAAGCTTGCATTTTGGATTTGTTTTCCAGTAATGGTGGCATATGTACAGATTAGAAGTATACATTATTTGGTAATGGAACATAGAAGCTAAATGTCCACAGTAGCCCCTGTATCTTATGCCCCAGTATTTCCCTAAATGTGGCAGAAGTCCATATGTCTTAAACACTTGGGGTCATCAAGTTCATGTTTTAAACATTTTTTTTTTGCTGGCAAGAATCTGTGTGCTACATTCTCCAGCCTGAATAGGTATCAGATACATTGCAAATGAAAGGCTCCTCTTAAATGACATCCCTTGTCTTAAATGAGTTGGGTAAAAATAGAAATTCATAAGAGAAACCCATGTTTTGTTATTTCTGAGATCAGTTGTCTTATGTGATGGGACATGAGCTATGCTTTTATCCCTAGAAACCTGATGTATTATTGTGTTAATGGTCATCATCACTCACTTTGGTAACTGCTATTATTGTTTTTTGGCAAATGTTATCTGCAGGGCTTTAACTATAGATGATGTATTTCATATCTTTATTTTCTCCCTTTTCCCCCACTTTATTATATAGAAAAATATATTTTAATTCATACCTGGAAAATATGCACTTTGATCTGTCATTAGCTCCTTTGGGATATGGATAAATATTAGAAAGGAAAACAAAGAGCCTATCAGAATTTATATATAATTAATGAGTTATCTTGATGGGCTTTCAGCCCTCCAGAGAAACAACCCAATATGAAGTGCTGTTTTATTTGAGTCTGGTAGATTATTTAATAATAATTCACTTTCTTATGGTTGCAGTCATAAAGTATGATTTTTTTTTAAATGAGGTGGGGAATGCATTGAAGGGAGGGTTTTCTTATTTTCTATAGTCTACTGCACTACATTCCTATTAAGTATAATACTAGCAATTGGCAAATCAATAATATGAGAAGTAGGGGTAGTATGGTTGTGGAGCTAGGGAATATATCATTTAGTGCTACCAGTGATATAGATTAACAAATTATATTTAAGCTCTGCTTCTATAGAATAACAGGATTGTAAGCTCTTTCGAAAGTTGATTTCCCTGCTTCTAGGCAAGAATAATTAAAACCACTTTATAAACTTCATTTGCTTCCACTGGATCACATATTTAGTTGGAACTAACCCTATTAACTATCTAATCCAATATTTTTGTATGAAGACCTTTTGCTTCCTCTTTAAAAGTAAATAGTTTATACATTGAAAGAGATGGAGGGGCAGCTAGGTGGCACAGTGGATAGAGCACCAGCCCTGAAGTCAGGACTAGCTGTGTGACCCTGGGCAAGTCACTTAACCCCAATTGCCTCACTAAAAAAAAACAAGAAAAAAAAAGAAAGAGATGGAGAGAGAGAGAGAGAGAGAGAGAGAGAGAGAGAGGGAGAGAGAGAGAGAGAGAGAGAGAGAGAGAGAGAGAGAGAAAGAGAGAGATCACTTATGAACATTATGTACTTGACTTCTAATTCGCCTTTCATCCTCAGTTTCCCCATTTATAGAGGAAGGGAGCTCTATTAGATGGCTACTAATATTTTTCCAGCCAAATGAATGGAAATAATGTGCAAGCAGATCCTTCTATCTACTGATAGATCTATTAATAATTAATAATACTCATCCCAGATCTATAAACACTGGATTTTTCTCTTTCATTTCTCATTTGATAGGACCCTAAGGTAAAATTCTAGTGGAGATAAAGTCATTCAATTGTGTTAGCATTCTCAGATGCCAAGAGTTCTGGGGGAAAAAATATGACTTTTAAGGGCAATATTAGAAGACAGGACATTATGTCAGTGGGTATTGTCTCTTATAACTTCTCTTGAAAATTCTATACTCCAATACTCCTGTGCATGTGACCTCATCAGTATGGGTATTCCTTCTAATGATGCTACTCAGCTGCATCTGTCATTATTATACGATTCTAATCCCTGTCCTTCCATAATTGACCACAGGGGAGTAACCAAATGATTAGAAAGCTTTCCTTGCTTTCTCACAATGTCAAACATTGTGAAGATACTAACAGAGTATACAGTCTGTCCAGAAGTTCTCTCTTGCCCTCCCCCACCCCCCAAATGAGCAGCCCATCCTAGTAGGTATGCTTTTTTGGAATGTGTATCTAAACTTCTCTCACCCCAAAATGAGATGGAATAATATTCACAATTACAAGCTATATAATAGCAAGATTTCAAATGGACTTTACCATATACCACCCAGAAATCTCTTGTCAAATTTCCACTTTCTATGCTTCAAAGTTTTGAAGAATTCATGGTTGGGAATAAGCTTATTTCTCTTATATTAATGACTATTATAATCCTTTTTTTCCTTCCCCAAATTGTCTGTATTTCAGCCCTGACATATGCTCTTTTATTTCTTTTCATTAAGCATTAATTCCTTCACAAATGCAACAGGGTATCTCCATTAAATGCAAATTTCCTGACTGATAGAGGTCATAGATAGTTGCATTTCAAAACCCAAACATAATATACTTCCAATATGATTAGGTCCCATAGACCACCATAAGCTTTGTAATTGATCAAATACACTTTTATGCTGCTAACATTTTGCAGACTCTTATTATAACTGGCATCAATTTTGCCTGTCTTATGTAATCATCACATTCCAAAACAAACTCTGTTCTTTTTAACACTGGATTCCTGTGAAGTCTATAGAAGCAGAGAGCAAAATAGCATGTGATTCAAGAAAAGGATTTTGCAGCTTTTAAACCTCTTATAAGATCAAATATTATCTTTAGAAATCCTAATCAAATTACTCTTTAACTCCATCTTTACTTGCTTCCCTATGACTTCATCCTCGGCTGGCCCACATCTGACCCAATACTCATTTAATTCACATTAGGAGAAAGGTAGTGAAAACAACAGAAAATAATCTTTTGTTTAATTTTAAGTCCACAGAAAGCATTAATTTTTCAGTATGATATCATTCACTGATTTTAGCACACTGACTTCTATGTCCCCCATTGTGCTCATTTCTCTATTTCACCCAGCTAACCAGACACTGAAACTGTAGTAGTGCTTAATGGATATGACTACTGAATAACCACTACCTATTGTGAATATCTCAAAGATGCTGTAGGCAAGTAAAACGGGAGTGTTTATTTTTTTTTCCTTTATCCCTTCTTCTATTTCATAAGATAAAATTAGTAAAGGAATCAATGAAAAAAAATATTAAGGATGGTAGTCTAGAAATTCCAGATTTCAAACTATATTACAAAGAGGTCATCATCAAAACAATCTAGTACTGTATACAAAATAGAATGGTGGAACACTGAAACAGAGTAGGTACACAATACACATTAGTAAATGACCATAGTAATCTAGTGTTTGATAATTCCAAAGATCCAAGCTTTGGGGACAAGAGTTTACTATTTGATGAAATTGCTAAGAAAATAGGAAAGCAGTTTATCAGAAATTAAGCAGTGGATAGTCCTGGAGTCAGGAATAGCAAAGTTCAAATCCATCCTCAGATACTTGTTAGCTATGTCATTCTGGACAAATAACAACCTTGTTTGCTGCAGTTTCTTCATCTATAAAATGAGCTGGAAAAGGAAATGGCAAATCACTCCACTTTCATTGCCAAGAAAATACCAAATGAGGTCACAGATAGATAGATACACTTGAAAAAATGACTAAACAACAATAGGCTTACACCAAGATCTCACACTGTGTATCCAGATAAGGTCTAAATGGATAAATGATTTAGACACAAAGAATAATATCAGAAATGAATTAGGGGTTCATGGAAAATTTTTCCTGTCAGATCTATTGATAGGGAAAGTATTTGTGTCCAAACAAGAAACAGAAGTGATTACAGGAAGGAAATAGACAATTTTGACTATATGAAATTTTAAAAGTTTTCACTCAAATAAAACTAATACAGCCACAATTAGAAGGAAAATAGCAAAGTGTGTGTGTAGGGGGATTATATGTTTATGTGTTCATGTGTATGTATATGTATGTATGCACATACACATATATACACATGTGTGTGTACACATACATATATATAAATATTTATATATATATATGTGTGTTTAAATTTATGTGTGTATGTATGCATGTGTGTGTGTGTGTGTGTAACATTTTACCCAGCAATACCACTATAAGATCTGTATAACAAATAGATCAAAGAAAAGGGGAAAAGACCTATTTGTACAAAATATTTAGCAGTTCTTTTTTTGTTGACAAAGAATTGGAAATTGAGAAGATGCCCATGAATTGATGAATGGCTGAACAATTTGTAGTATATAATTCTGGCAGAGTACTATTTTGCTATAAGAAATGGTAAATGGGATGGCTTCAGGGAAAATAAAAAAGCAAACACCTGGGAAGACTTATAGGAACTGAAGCAAAGTGAAGTGAGCAGAAACAAGAGACCATCATACAAAGAAATAACAATATTGTAATGATGATCAATTGTGAAAGATTTAGCTACCCTGACCAAGACAATGATCCAAGACAATGCAAAATAGCCAAAGATAAAAAAATATTATCTGCCTCCAGAGAGAGAACTAATGAACTCTGAATACAGATTGAAACATTAGTAAATTGTCTTTACTTTTATTGTTTTATTTTGTGTTTTCATTTGCAAAATGGATAATATGGAAATATGTTTTTCATGATCTCACATGTGTATTAAAAATCAAATTGCTTACTTTCTCAAGAAGGGATAAGAGGTGAGAGAGAGACAATTTGCAATTCAACTTTTTTTAAAAAGATGAATGCTAAAATTGTTTTACATGTAATTGGTAAATATTTAATGGAACAAAGAATTAAAAAAGAAAACCACCATTATCTCCCATAAATGGACATGAAATTAGTCAGAATTTTCAACAAGGAGGTAAGAACAAAATGTACATTCTAGCAATTGTGAACATGAAGCCAAATCCTGGCCCAGGATTGTCAGAAAAGAAGAATGTGAAAGAACTAGCTCCTATAGTTTACTGCATTTGAAGAAAGGGCTTGACCATAATATTCTACAGATGACTAGAAGGCACAGTAACAGAGGTAAGCTAAGTAGTTAGGCCCATGTATCACAAGAAATATACAGCTAGCTCAAGACCAGTGTAAGCTTTAAAATCCTATGGGGACTTGTAAGGGTCACAACAAGAGATGAAAGAAACTCCCACTTGGGGATTATGAAAAGAAAATAAGACAAAAACTTATTGATGTCAAGATCTTCAATAGATATCTAGGAAACAGAAACAGAAACCAGGAAACAGCTTTAGCTCCAGGTACTCCATCAAAATTGGTAATCATGAACTAAAACTAAATCATGAGTAAGAAAACACCAAACATGATGAAAGAATACCATAAGAGAAATCCAAGAGGTAAATAAAATAAATATATATATATATATATATATATATATATATATATATATATATATAGTAATTCTAAAACATCAAGAAGCAGATCCTTAAGGAAAAATGGTTTGCACACAAAAACTACAAGAATAGTTTTGAGAAATGGAACAAGAAATGAAAGTGAAATTACAAATGAGATCTAAAAAGAAGGAAAAAAGAAATAAAGGAATATATTTCTTAGAATAGAAGGTAACAAAAGTATGTTGTTTAAAAAAAACTTAGAATATAAAAAATAAGTGTGAAATTGAGGGCTCCAGCAGAATGTGGGAGCTGGGTGACACTGGCACTTCACTGTCGTCTAAACTGGTCATAGGGAAAAATAGTACATGTGGTAGAATGGCCAGGCCACCACTGAGAAAAACACCATAACAAATAACCTATACTTCCAGTTCCAAAAGATGTAGTTATTAATTTGAAAAAGAAATTAAAAGAAGAAAACATTTTACAATAAGCCAAGCAAAAATACTAGCCAAATATGGAGAAAATGTAAATTCAAGTTACAAAAGAGAATTGTAGCTTTCTTTTTCTGTAAACATATATAAGATCAACTCTTTTCTCACTCAGAAAGGCAGTCTCCATCTTAAATCTGCCTCCTAGGCATGTATTCCTGTCTCCTAATAAATTTGTCTATTTTATTAGATTTGCTAGGAGCCTCCAATTCTTTGGGTGAGTTAGCACTTTCAAATCAGATCAGAGATCCTCCCAGAGTAAAATTAGAAAAGTGGTTAGGATAATATATTCCAAAATGCAAAGGAGTGCATGCTGCAAGTCAGAATTTTATACTTTGCAAACATTAACCTAACTGTCAATGAGAAAAAAAATATGCACATTCAAAAAATTAGTCAATTATTTGTCTCGAATAAAGGACAAGAAAAAAATACAAAGTACAATTTTCAAGAAAAGACCAAATAATAAAATCAATTATTTCATACTCAAAGGTTATTGCTTTATGAAAAAAAAACAGTCTTGATCTATGAGCTAAAAGAAAGAATTAAACAGGACCATTAATATCTCAAAGACATATAAGGGATTAAAAATTTCAGGGGAACTAAATGACACAAGTAAAACAAATATAAGCGTTGCTAACTCTCTTGCCTCATCCTTCCTCCTACTTTACTCATGAAATCATGATCTTGTGTGAGAAAGAATAGCAAAGTAAGAAGTAGCACAACTGTTGAGAAGATGGAAAAGAGAGGACAATGGGTGATGCCCACCTCTCATGAGCATGGCTAAATAATGAAGGGATATTGATTCTTATTCTCTCAGAAAGAAGTGTTCCTAAAAGAGAAGGTAATGTAGATAACAAAGGGTAGGTGGGGGTACTAGAGATGAAAGAATAAATTCTACATGTTGTGAAAATGAGCTTTCTTTTTAAATTATTTGAATTTATTATTTATTTATGTTTCATGCATTTATTTATTTACAGAATAATTTATTATTATTTTTTAATTTTGGCATTATTTTCTTTTTAAATTTTGAGTCCCAAATTCTCTCTTTCCTTTCATCCCCACACCCACTGAAAGGGCTAACAAAATTATATTAATTCTGCATGTGAATTCATGCCAAATATATTTCCAAATAAGCCATATCCCTATATGTTTATGAAATTAAGCTGTTATCAGAGAAAATTTTTATAAAACATTTCATATTACTTCTATGTCTTTGGTACCTTTTAGCAAAATGTAGTTTCTTGTATTATCTTTTTAAATTAGGTATATTTTTGCTTGTGCTCTGTGTGAGATCATGACTGCTACCTCTGCCCTTTTAACTTCATCTAAAGCATTGTCTGCTCCAGTTCTTTATTTTAAACCTTTATGTGTCTTTTTAATGTGTGTCTCTTGGAAACAACATATTGTTAGATTCTTATTTTTAATCCATTCTGCTATTTCCATTTTATGGGTGAGCAAATCCCATTTGCATTCAGTTATGATTTATAAGTGTATTTCTGTCAATCTTATTTTCTTCTAGTTGTCCTCTCTCTTTTTATCCTGTCCCTCCTCAAATGTCTGCTGACCTTGCTTCACTTATTCTTTCTTTTTATCACCCCCTCCCCATATTGCTTATCCCCTTTGCCTCTTATTGCTCCGATGAATAAGATAGATTTCTATACACAACTGAGTTTGTGTATTCATTCTTTACTCTTTGAACCAATTACAATGAGAGTAAGGGTCAATCATTGTCATCCTATCCAATGTTCCCCTCTACTCTAAAAGTTCTTACTTAGGCTCTTCCTTTATGTGAGAAAATGTTTCCCTATTCTACTTCTCCCTTCCCCTTTCTACCTTCTTTTAGTGCATCCCTTCTATTTTATTCTTTTCAGAGACCATTCCAACATAAGCAACTCATGCCCATGTTTTTTGTCTATGTAAAATCCTTCTAACAGCCCTAGTGTTAAGGGCTAAAATTCTAGCTAAACTGTCTAAAATATCTAATGAGTGGTCGCCAATAAATTATAAGCTTCAGCAAGAGTTAGACTTTTAAGCATTTATTAAGGAGAATAAGAATTTGGTAAAGAGAGAGAAAAAGGCCTAGATTCCTATCTATTAAAGGGAGAGCACATTTCTAGCTCCGCTCTCCACCAGAGTCCAGAGGAAAGAGCGCGAGACTGAGCGCCAGTCTCTTCCTTCCTCCTCCCACTAGCCCGCGTCACTTCCTGACTCCTGGTCTTGCCCTCAAAGACCTTCCCTTCATGGGCAGAACTCCTCTACAGTAAGTATCCAGCAGGTGGCGTTATTCCAATCGTTACAGTCCCCCCTGTTGTTCCTCAAGAAACAAAATGTTTCCTTGACGGAAGAGTAAAAACAATATAATAACTATTGCTAACTAATAATATGTGAACAACAATATAGAAAAGGAAGAGAGGAAAGTTTTGTCCAGAGGGGCGATTTTTTGTCCTCATGAACTGACGCTTAGACATTAGTCTTGCAAAGGGAGGGCCTCTGCAGAGAATACATGTTACAGATGGTGTATATTATAACAGAAAGAGAAAAAAAAACAACAAAAACAACAAATCAAAACTGTTCATTTAAAGTCTCTGAAAGTCTTTTCTCAGATGTCCTCTAGGTGTAGTCGTAGAATGGAAGTCTCCTCAGGGGTTGATGTGTGGATGCTGGTAATCAGCCAGGAAAATTTCCTACAAAATTGAGCTTAACACAACTTTAAAATAGCTTTGTCAATAATCAAATCAAACAATGAAAGTTCTCAAAAACATGTCTAAGGGAATTCAGAATCTTAGTTGTTACACATGAAACATATAATAAAACAAAAATTGAACCATTCTTTAAAATTATATTATTACTATAGTCCCCCCTTATGGGGAGTAATTGAGAAGACAATTGCTGCGATATTAATTTTTTTTAAATAATTTTTATCTTTGTTTCATCACTTTTTGCATCATCTGCCTAATTATCCTCATGCCATTATGAGAAATTAGAAAATCTAATATAATTGGTAACAGGTGTCAAGGCCAAATTCAACACTGTATTTATCATGACACCTGAGATAATTATGGGGGTTACCATAAAAGAACAGAGAAATGATGGGATATGAGCATTCCCACACTTGAGCAATATGTACTGCCCATACAGTATGCCAGGCTTAAAATAGGTGGATGGAATATATGTCCATGCCACCGAACATATTGGAAGAAACTGAGTCAGACTTAATCAGATGCATGGGATTGAGATGTCCATGGCATCAGGCATATAGGAGGGAGCATAGAAGCCAGGTGTAGAAGTGAGATGGGTGGGATGAATACTTCCAGCCATCTGTACAATATTGTGGGGAAAAAGAGAATAAAATATTAAACCAAGAGAATCCAACCTCAACATTTGTCAAAAGCCGTTCCCTCGGCCATACCTTGACTTCATGCATGTCTCCCCTCATGTGACAGTTCAGTGTCTGCTCTTGCATGTATTCCTCTTGTGATTGGATGGCATCTTGGCCAACTGGCATCTGATAACTCAGAATAAAGGCAATTAATGTCTTAAATGATAAGTTCCCATAATCCAAGTCTCATATGGATTTAAATTGAGGATAATAAATGATTGCAAAAAATGTGAATACATCTTGACTCAGAACACAATATATAATTATGCAACAATTTCAAATAATACCCGTTTTTTTTTACTTAGTATACAATTACTTTTGTGAAAAATCAGAACATATTCAAATACAAGTTAAAGCACAACAGAATCTCAAAGAAAACTTTTTTTTTGAAAAAAGAAAACTTTTACAAATGTTCCCCTCTTTTTTTTTTTTTTGGAATATGCTTATCAAAAATAATACTTCTAGAATCAATTTACACTTGCCATGGCAACCAGTTTGCCAAGGAAATGCTTTAAAGAGTTTGATCAAATAATCAGTTGAGAAAAAAATAACAGAAACAAACAACTCAGAATATGGGAGCACAATACTCCTAGAATTAACATTGTATTATGAAATCAAAATCATCTTGCAATGTTTCAAAATTAGATAGACAAATGAATATAAGAAAATACACATGGAACAATAGAAGACAATGAAATTCAAACTAAGGAAATCTAAATGAATATGAACTTAATATCAATAAGAGTATTATAAAATATAAACTTGATCACATGACTATAAAAAGCTTTTACAAATATTCTCCTTGTTTTAGAAACTAAGTATAAGACACAATCTCAAAAGCATGAAAATCTCTATGAAAATAAACCCATACCATTAATTTCAAAATGTATATGTAATAGCATAGAAATCCTATGTAACCTCTGAACTGATACTATTACTCTGAGTGAATTCAGAACACTTTTGATTCCGGTATCTAAAATTCCCAATACTCATATCAATACCTTGCTGCTTACTTCTACATTTCTGTACAATATATACCCTTCCATGCCAAAAGAAGCAGAGTCTTGAACTATGTTGATGATTGTCATTCTTATTCAGCTTAAGTTTTTCTTCTTTAACCCCTTTATATTGTCTGTCGGGCTTTTCACCATACAAATGCTTTATAAGATTACTAATGAAAGACAAAAGCAGGTTAGCAAAATTATGAACAAAACGAGCATATCTGGAATTTAAAGAGTTTTCTAAGATTGTCTCAAAAGCACAGCCAGGCCGGAGAAGGGCTGAGCCTGAAGCTGCAAATGCAGGTAGAGAAAATTGAGCATGGGCATCAGATCTCTGGACTTCCCAGGCAGGGGAAGCTATGGGCTTGGCCATAGGAGGAGTAGAGGGTGGGGTCTGGAGAGGAGGGGAGGGAACAGAGCAATTTGAATCAGACTTGATTTTGAACTCAGGCCTGGATTCCTCTTCCCCCACTTTGCCTCCAGGTGCTAGGGGATTAAAAGCTTCTAGAGGGTGGGTCATTGCCTCCAGGCATGCAAAATTAAAGCAACAATTACTGTTAGAACTGGGAAAAGCTGCAGGAATCTCTTCAGGTTTCTCTGAAAAAGCATGGTTGGGAGAGGGGGAGATATTTCCTTGTGTGAGTAAGTTGCTGGCTCTTTTAACAAAAAGAAAAAGAAAAATAGAAAATCCACAAAAACAAAGCATTAACATGATCTTATCTCCCATTTGTCTGGTTAAACAGACTAAAATCAAAAATAGGCTAATTAGGGAGTTTAAAAGGTCCATTCGAAAAAATTTAAAGGGAAAACACAGCCAGTACGCCAGTACTTAGTTAAAGGGAGAGGGAGGGGAAATTTCTTACCCAACCAGAAGATCAGAAGACTGAGGTTTAGCTTTCCTCTTCGTGGTCAGCCATCTATTAAGGGCTAAAATTCTAGCTAAACTGTCTAAAATATCTAATGAGTGGTCGCCAATAAATTATAAGCTTCAGCAAGAGTTAGACTTTTAAGCATTTATTAAGGAGAATAAGAATTTGGTAAAGAGAGAGAAAGGCCTAGATTCCTATCTATTAAAGGGAGAGCACATTTCTAGCTCCGCTCTCCACCAGAGTCCAGAGGAAAGAGCGCGAGACTGAGCGCCAGTCTCTTCCTTCCTCCTCCCACTAGCCCGCGTCACTTCCTGACTCCTGGTCTTGCCCTCAAAGACCTTCCCTTCATGGGCAGAACTCCTCTACAGTAAATATCCAGCAGGTGGCATTATTCCAATCGTTACACTAGTAATTATAAAGTTCTATTGAATTATACATATAATATTCCCATATAAAAATATAAACAGTTTAAGTTTACTGAAAACCTTAGGATTATCCTTTCAAGTTTACTTTTTTATGATTCTCTGAAATCTTATTTTTGAGTTTCAAATTTTCTATTCAACAGTGATCTTTTTATCAGAAATGCTTAGAAATTTTATATTTCATTAAATATCCATTTTTCCTCTGAAGAATTATAATCAGTTTTTCTGAGTAGGTTATTCTGGTTGCAATCCTAACTCCTTTACATTCTGAAATATTATATGCCCAGCCCTCCATTCTTTTAATGTGGAATTTGCTAAATCTTGTGTGATCTAGTCTTGACTGTACAATTTCTCAATTGTTTCTTTCTAACTGCTTGCAGTATTTTCTCATTGATCTGGGAGCTCTGAATTTTTAGTTATAATATTTAGTTACAATATAATATATTAGCTAAAATATAATTGGGTTTTCATTTTGACAACTCAGGAAGTGGTCAATGGATTCTTTCAATTTCCATTTTAGTCCCTAGATATAAAATATCAGGGAAGTTTTCCTTTTTACTTTATTGAAATGTGATTAATAAGATATTTTTATGGCTTCCTAGTAGTCTAATAATACTTAAATTATCTTAATCTATTTTCCAAATCAGTTGTTTTTGCAACCAAATATGTCATATTTTCTTCTATTTTTTCCTCATTCTTTTGATTTTGGTTGTTTCTTGATATCTGATATAGTTATTAGTTTCTACTTGTCCAATTGTAATTTTTATGGAATTATTTTCTTCAGTGAGCTTTGATACCTCTTTTTCAATTTGGCCTATTTTGCTTTTTAAGGTGTTATTGTCTTTGGTCTTTTTGTGCCTCTTTTATTAAATCTCTTTTCATAACTTTCTTGCATCATTCTCTTTTCCCAATTTTTTTCTCTACTACTCTTATTTCTTTAAAGCTTCCATAAATTCTTGTTGTGTTTGCATTCAATTAACATTTTTCTATGAGGCTTTGCTTGTAACTGTTTTCATATCATTGTCTTCTGAATTTGTCTTTGTCTTCCCTGCCGCAAAAGTAGCTTTTATGGTCATTTGTTGTTGTTGTTGTTATTGGTTCACCCCCCCCCCCCAACACCTTTTTCTTGACTTTGAACATTATACTGAAGTTGTACTATACTTACCAAGTTCTAGGATTTTCCACACTGCTGTTTTCATAGCTAGTTCTGGTGATCTACAAGTTTTCAGTGTTTCCAAGATGTTGGTATCTGGACAGAGGTATGGTCACTTTTCTCCTGATCTGCATTGTGATCTTTACTCTGCTCTCCTGAAACCAAAAGTACTAGTGCTCCTCTCTGTCTTAGAACTTGTACCAGGGCCCTTGTTTGGACTGACTACCAGTGTTCCTCTCTATCTTGGAATAGTGATTCAGAACTGCATGTAGGCATTTAAGTTGCCCATCAGCATCAGCTGCACTCAGGGCCAACAAAAGGTCCCCTGTAATCTGTTCTGATTAGTTATCTAACCACCTCTCCTCCCATCTCTGAACTAAGAGTTTCCAAAGTTGTTTTTGTAGCTGCCTCTAAGGTCCAGGCGGGTGTTGATGGCCATTCTCTAGGCCAAATCCCACTCTAGTCTTACAGACCACTGCTACCAACATCCTAAGTTGTATTATACTGGGAAAAAAATTCCTCACCCTAATCTTTTGTTGGTTTTTGCAGGCAAAATTTGTTTTTATGTCATTTGGAGGGGAATGTTTGGAGAATTCAGTTGATAATCTGCCATCTTGGCTCCCCAAATAATACTGTTTTAAAAAAGAAAGGAACATCAATAAACCAGAAAGATAAAATAATAAAGAAAATGAAGAAAATGAAAACTAAATGATGTCTAAGTTCTTTTCAAATTCCAAATCTATGATTTCTTTAATAGATTATTTCTTGTTAGGAAATACTAGTATTCAGACATTTTCCATTTTCTATAAGGACTTAAACACTTTCCATGACATCTTCCTTTTCTTTACCAATTTCCATTTTGGTAATTACTCTCCTACTTCTTTCCTTAAGAAGAAACATTTAGGGCAGCTAGGTGGTACAGTGGATAGAGCATTGGCCCTGGGGTCAGGAAGACCTGAATTCAAATTTGGCCTCAGACACTTGACACTTACTAGCTGTGTGACCCTGGGCAAGTCACTTAACCCCATTTGCCTCACCAAATAATCAACAACAATAAAAAAGAAGAAACATTTGATAGAAAAAAATAAGTATGTATAATTATGAAAAATTAACTCAGAATCACCACTTTTTAAAAAGGCAAGTTGATCAAAGAGGAAAAATAAAAACCGTATTTGCAAATTCTTGGAAAGGTCTTCTAGTAACCTGGGAAATATGAACAAATATGAGTGATAGGGAAATAATTATATTGCTAATGTTTCCTTTTTTAAAATGTTTTAGTTGAAGTCATTTTTATTCCATGGTGATAAAATGAGTTAGGTGGTAAACCATGATTCATTGAGAATGAGGGAATAATAGTATGACGTTAAAAGAGAAAATCATTAGGAAACTCACATCTGTGTGACTTGCTACCTCCACTTCATGATAAAGCTCAGGGGAAATTTTTGTTTTTCATATAAAGTGAAAAAAGAAAAGAAATATAGGCATTCCTTTGGCAGAATGAAAGCACAAGAGATACCAGCTTAGTAAACAGATTCCATTTTGCTTCAAAGACCCATGTAATTTTCATGGTCAGATATTTTTCCCCCTATAAAGATAATAGCAAATAAATATGACAAATAATCAATGCATGTTTCTAGAAGCATAAAATCACTGGATTGAAAAGTTAAGCCAGGCTCTGAAAACATGTAAACTTTAGGTTATTTTTTTTCCTCTTAATAAAGCCTTCAAAAGAATTGTTCTGGGGAAGCTAGGTGGCACAGTGGATAAAGCACCGGCCCTGGATTGAGGAGTACCCGAGTTCAAATCTGGCCTCAGACACTTGACACTTGACACTAGCTGTGTGACCCTGTGCAAGTCACTTAACCCCCATTGCCCCCCACACAAAAAAATGTTCTTAGCAATAACACAGAAACTCAAAGTTCTGTAATTTAAGGAACCATGTGAAATATATGCAGAAAAGTTGTAAGGCTAGGGTAAGGGGGAGCTTCGAGCTCAGTTTCTCTCTTTTTTTCTTTCTCTGTATCTCTTTGTATCTTTCTCTGCGTCTCTGTCTGTCTGTCTACCTGCCTGCCTGCCTGTCTGTCTGTCTCTGTTTTTCTCTGTGTCTGTCTTTCTATCGTTTTCTATCTATCTCTGTGTGTCTGTCCCTGTCTCTCTGTCTCTTTCTATCTGTCTCTGTGTCTGTCTCTCTCTGTCTGTCTCTGTTTCTGTCTGTCTGTCTCTGTGTCTGTCTCTCTGTATCTATCTTTGTCTCTGTCTCTGCCAGTCTCTCTGTCTCTCTCTCTGTCTCCGTCTGTCTGTCTATCTCTCTTCTTCCCTCTCCCATTATGTCTTGACCAATGACCCATGTGGTTCAATTAGGTTTAATCCTGGGGGAGGCTGGTTCTTTAAACATATATATCAAGCCCCTTTTCTCAAGCACTCTGATTATTTAATTCCCTACCCAAAATAGCTAGGTTTTTAGATTTCTTTCATAGCATGTATCCCCAAAAAGAAGTAAAATGATGCTTAAATATAATGTAGATAAGGTATAGGAAAGCTATTTATTGCCTCCATTAAAACAAAATGCTAAACCTAAAGGGCTCCCAATCATGGCACCAGCAAAGATTTAAACATGAAGCAGTAATTTATAATGACAATCATGATTTTCTGGGAGGTTGATAACTAACAACATTAAAATATGAACTACTTAGTGGTATCACTGAATAGATATTCATCATTCCATTTATCCTTTCACTGTCCAAATAATTCCTTGAAAGTCCATATCTTCTGGCAAACTAGACAAGGATTATATGCAATCTTCTTTTTGATATCTGTCTACTAAAAAAGTGGAGTGGGAATTGCAGAAGGAACTTACTGTAGTGCAATTAGCCTTGGCTAAAGGATCAAGCATCTTCTGACCTCTTTCATTTACAACATTCGCTTCAAGACTGGAAAATTCAATATAATAAACCCCTTTCCTTTATATTCAAGTAAAGAAATATAAATATAAGAGGAAGCCAGGGCTCTGAAATCAAAACTTAGGCTCACCTGGACAAGCCCCTCTTCTACTGACAAATAGCTGCAATTTCTTCTGGAATGGGAGAGAGTTTACTTTCAACCCCTCATGAGAAATGTGAGAAATTCCAAAAATTCCAAACCACAGAATAAGGAAGGGGGAGGGGGGGCGGTTAGGTGGCATAGTGTATAAAGCACAGGCCCTGGATTCAGGAGGACCTGAGTTCAAATCTGGCCTCAGACACTTGATACTTACCAGCTATGTGACCCTGGGCAAGTCACTTAACCCTCATTGACCTGCAAAAAAAAAAAAAAAAGGGGGTGGTGGAGGAGAGGGAAAGGGGTGTGTGTGTGTGTGTGTGTGTGTGTGTGTGTGTGTGTGTGTGTGTAAAGAGAGAGAAAAGAGGAAGGAGGGAAGGAGGGAGAGAGGGAGGGAGAGAGAGAGAGAGAGAGAGAGAAATTGTCTCATTCTAAATCAGTACAGTGTTGTCACACACCCGCCTCTCTCTATAGTGACTATCACTGTGGGGATCAAGGGACCATACATTCAGCTATTTGGTTCAATTTTATCTGAACCTGTTAAGTGAGTAATGAAATAACCACTCCATTCATTATCTTGAGGAAGAAAAGGGGTCTTAGCATAGCTTTATAGCAGGGCAATTATTGATTGAACCCAGAATACTGATACTGGAGTAAGATATACTTACAAATTATAATGCTGTTTCATCACTTCATTTTTCTCTTTATACTGAAGATCTATCATATCTATCACTCTGGGACCTTCACCTGATCCCAGGCTATTGCCCGCTGGGAACAGGGACTATGGTAGGCCTTTTCTGGGTCACAACTTCTGATGCTTCATTCATCTACCCTAAATCTTTGCAGTTTCCTCAACTTGAGATTGTAAGGGGGGTGGGGGCATTTAGTGACTATTGACCTTGCTACAAGTACCTTGACACATTGATCTATCTCTGGGGCACAGTGCAGGTTCAGTTATGTTATGAGCCTAGCTAAAGAACCTTCTCCTTGAGAAACTAAACCAAAGGACAGAAACACCTAAAGAGTTCAGTGGCACCAGATCAGTACTGAGCTAGCTCCAGGACCACCACCCTTCATTTCAGTCTCCCCCAACCCTGAGGAGATAATATTAGGTGTGGCTGCTGCCTTTGTGGTCTGAGGAGGAAAGAGGTGGCTTGAGAGATCCGCAGCCACCCCTCACCCAACTACCCCAGCCACCACCAGTGGGGGATGGTCCTCCCCGAATAGGGGAACTTTCCACAGTCGGACGATCACCTCATTAGTCCTCTATAAAAGTATCTGCCTATCTCCTGCTTGAGCAGCAGAGGCATCTCAGAGCCATGCCTCTCTGCCATGCCTTCTCTCCATGAGAAGTCCAAGGATTTATCTCATGTTTTCCTTTCCCTAGCACCCTAAATAAACTATTATTTTATTCTAATTGGATTTGTGTGCAAGAGGGTGTAATTCTTTAAAGAGGAATTCCTAAAACCCCTATCCCAAACCCCTACCCCTACCCCATCCCAAACACATATCTCAAACCCCCACCTATTCTCCCCATAAGAGTTACTATTTTCTTTTTCAAAGAGAACTATCTTCTTTACTTCCATAATCCATTTGAATATTCTTTTAAGGAAAATATAGATATGCTTTTCAGATATTTCAATATACTTGTCAAACTTATCAGCCATATTAATATACAAGATTATCATGGGAATGGAGAAATATGTTCAGAACTGTGTATCTTAAGAGAAATATCAATGTTGAGATGAAAAATGTTCTTTTTCTTTATTGGGTGGATTATGTTGTTGGTTAAATTGCTTTCTCAGCTGTTTCTCATAGAATCCCAGGCTCTCTATGACAGGTAGGTATATAAAAAGGAATTGGATCTGTTTCAACCTAAAATGTATGCCATACAGTTCCAAAGCTTGAAGAATTAATTTCTATTTATATACATATGTACATATGTATACATATATGTACAAGTACACATATACATAATGTATATTTGTGTGTGTATTCAACTTCAAATCAAAGAAAAAAAACAAAACTCATTCTCCAGAGTGAATTGATGTCGATTCTGAACACATGCTATGCCCCCAGTTCAGAACTGTTCTCTGAGGTTCCACAGAGGCATGAGATTGTACTTTTTGAATGTTACGCCAATGTTATGCAGGGGAGATTCTTTGACCAGTTAGTCTGGCACAGAAAGACATTGCCAAATGGATAGGTGAATGTCATAATTCCTCGAAAGGCAGAGTTATACAGATTTAACAAAGAATATTTTACAACATTTATAATTTATTATGGCTTGTTTATCATTTAATAGTTCTTTTTCTGGATGTCTTAAAAATGACCCTCACAAATCTAAATATAATAAAGAAAAAAGAGAAAAAGAAAATAATTTTTATTTAATCCTTTTTTTTTTCCTTCTGTGAATTTATTAGTTTCACAGCTGCTATGTTTACTTATATGTGTATGCCCTCCCTAGTATCAACCTTGGGGAATACACATAGCAGACTTATCTCCCCCTCACCCTCACCTTCTAAAGTTTAAGGCTTCTTAATGATATTTTTTTAAAAAATTAAACATTTTTATTTAAAGTTTTGAATTCCAAATTACATCTCCCCCTACCTCTCTCTCCTCCCCTTCTACCTCTCTGAGGTGATAAGCAATCAGATATACGTTATATATGTGCAATTATGGAAAACATAATCATATTAGTCACTTTGTAGATGAAAACTCAAATAAAAGAAAAAAAGAAAGTGAAACATAGCATGCTTCAGTCTCTGTTCAAGCAATATCACATTTCTTTATAGGTGGATAGTATGCTTCATCATTAGTCCTTTGGGATTGTCTTGGACCATTGTATTTCTGAAAGTAGTTAAGTCATTCGCAGTTCTTCATTGAACAATGCCTTCTCCTGTTTCTTCTCACTTCACTATACATCAGTTTATATAAGGCTTTCCAGGCCTTTCTGAAATCGTTCTACTTATCACTTCTTACAGCAAAATAATATTACATTACAATCATATACCACAGCTTGTTTAGACATTCCCCAATTGATTGGCATTCCTTTGATTTCTAATTCTTAGCTACCATAAAAAGAGCTGCTATAAATATTTTTGTGCAAATAGTTTTTTTTGGGGGGGATGCCTTTGGGATATAAAACTAGTAACAGTATTTCTGGGTCAAAGAGTATGCACGATTTTACAGTTCTTTGGGCTTAGTTCCAAATTGCTATCCAGAATGGTTTAATCAGCTCACAAATCCACCAACAGTGGATTAGCATTCCAGTTTTCCCACCCTCCAACATCCACATTTTTCTTTTTTGTTGTATCAGCCACTCTGACAAGAGCAAGGTGGCACCTGAGAATTATTTTACTTTGCATTTCTCTGCTCAATAGTGGAATTTTTTTCCCCAAAAATTATATGGGGGAGAAAGCATGTGGGCCCTTAGGATTCCTCTGTAAAGAATTATACTCTCATGCAAGTCCTATTTAGGAATAAAAGAAAAGGTTTATTGGGGTACCAGAGAAACTGGCTGGGAGGAAGGTTTAAAACACACTTTCCTCCTCAACTAGCTTGCGGAGCGCCCTTTTATAGGGCTAAGATGGCATGGGTAAGATGTCCCTTATTGGGTGATGGGTTGGAAGTAATTCTGGTGGTGGGTTGGGGTAGTTTGTTTGATGATGGGTCCTGGGCAAACTGGTGATGGGCGTTAACTCCATCCTGGTGGGTCTAATCAGTCTGCTAGTGGGAGGTTTCTTTGCCCTCTCCTGGTGCAGCCAGGACTAACAGGATTACCTCATGAAGGTGGTGAGGAGGACTGGAATGCAGGGTGGTGGTCCTTGAACTTGCTCAGTTGGATCCTGTGCTGCTTATCTCTTTTGGGTGTGTTCGTCCTTTGGTTGAGCTCAAGGAGAAGCTTGCTTCCTTGATCTCAGGGGAAAAACTTCTGGGGTAACCAGGGCCCAAAATACTCCCATAACACAAAAGTAATGTTGGTCCCTAGACCATGCGGAGCTCTCACTGAAGAGATTTACAACCTATGATCACCTATAAGTAAACATCCCAATTTCAGATGAGAAACTAAACCAATTTGACTTGTTTCTTGAATCTGGCTCAAAGGCCTGGGGGAAGGGTTTAGGGAGTATACCAGAGTGCTTTGTTTCTCTTTCTTACAAAAACTCACCAATACCTCCTGTCCCCTAGGACTCCTAGAATGGGTTTAGTGCTATAAAATTCATTTAGATCTCTGCAATATATAGAACACTCTAATTTTATTCCAGTCATTCATAGAGAATTAAACTGGAGACTCAGGCAAAATCTCTGCATGTACCTTTTAACACAAGGCACAACAAAATCCTCCTTTTTTTCTCTACCACTGCAAGAAAGATTCAAGTAGAATTCCATACATCCCCAAATAGTGTAAGAAATCAGGCTCTATTTGAGAACAGGAGCACTTGGAGTGCACTTGGAATTCATCACACATGATTTCTAAGCCAGCAGACAAATATTAACTTATGGAATTCCCTGGGGATTCCACAATACAGCAAGCCATCTAGATCTGCTCAAAAGCATAAGAAAATTATTAATGATTATCAAGTAGTCACTAGTATTTTAGGAAGGTAAAATCCAGACTTCTCATATTAGCCCCAATATCAATACTTTTTAAAAGATTCAGAAGTACAGAAGGTATTTATATTTATACATTAAACTATAAAAAATTCCTCTAAAATAAATAATTCTGACTTGTAAACACAGAAGGAAACTTGACTATAAAATTAAGTCTAAAATGAGAGAAAACAAAACTCATTTTTCAAGTGAGAGTACTCAAAATTAGAGAATCTAATATAGAGATGTGCCCAAATTTTATTCTGGGAAAGTCCCAACTAAGTTCACTTCTGAATGCAGCAGAATCCCTGCTTAAGTCACTCCCTTGTGCAGGTCTGGACAACTCAGCTGCTTTGGATCCACTGTGATGGTCAAATAAGTCATCATTCACTGAACTTGGCTTTCAGCTGTTAAACTGGAGATTAAGGAAACAATCAACATAGGAGAATTAAGGTCTTTAATGAAGCTAGGAATACCCAAAGATGGAACAGAGGACAGGGTTTTTAATGGGGTAACAGAACAAAAAGGGAACCAAAAGATTGTTCCAGAGTGATGTATAGATAATTAATGTAAATGAACCTTTGACAAAAAAAATAATAGAACTGCTCCTAAGTTAAGTATAGGCGTTACTGAATCTGAATAGAAACTACTTAATGTAGGTGGACCCTTTTTATATTAATAATATAAAGTCCAGGGAGTAAGGTAGGGAACTTTGAGAGTTGATAAGTTGCTTGGGGGAAGGTCCGTAAGTCCATCAATAGTCTGGAAATGACAAAGACAGTCAGCCCCAGGCAATTCATTTGCCTGGGAAAGAGGAGACTGGGTGGGGAATCAGTTTTCAGTAAATTTTGCAGTTCTCACAGCAAACTCTGCCATGGACTCTTGTCATTGACCTCTGTTACTCAAACCTCTTCATGGTAATGTAATAATGGAAAGAAGACAAAATTAAGAGCCAACCCCATCCCAGACAGAAGCTTGCTGAGGAGACCTAGTATTCTCTGATTTCATGGTGATGTGGGATGGAATTAGGGTCAAAATGATCATGAGTCATCCTAAAAGAATTACAAGACTCAGTGACTCAGTTTCCCAAGTTTTATTGCAATACTGTGAGTGACCACAGGGAGAGAACCAGAATAGTGGAAAGGTATCTCTCAAATAGTGAAAGAAAAGACAGTTATATTTAGAGTATGGATAAATTGATTATCAGTCTCATTATAATAATTTCCACTTTAGGAAGAGGTACAGGGGAAGGCTTATCCTAATTTGGAGTTCCTAGGGTCCTAAGCCAACTCCCAGGTGGGTAACTTTTTCAGTGGAGGTGTGTTTTGGGGGTTTGCACATCATAAAGTGAATCTGAGGACAAATTTGGCCTTTTCTGCGCATGTCTCTTTTTGGTTTCCATGGCTAGTTTCAAAACATCTTCATTTTTAATTTATTCCTAGTTTGAGTTTCTATAGCCTGTCAAAGTATCATTGTTATAGTCTTTGGCCTTCATGGCCTACCACACTCTGTTCCTGTTATGGGTACTGATTACAATGGGTAAGAGAACTTAGCATCCTGACTTGTAAATTATCCATTAACTGGGATCTGAATCCCTCTTAAAGCTCATATCTGAATTAGAGCTTGGGTCTTAAATTTTTCTGTTAACCCCCTTTTTGCCTCCTACATCAATAGCATCTCTTTACAAAAGAAAATCTAGGCCCCTCTCATACTCAGAAGAAGCCCACACCAGTTCATTTTCATCTCTCAAATACAGCAGGGAAGAGATATGGGGAGAAAGCAAGTGGGTCCTTAGGATTCCTCCGTAAAGAATTACACTCTCACACAAGACCTAATTAGGAATAAAAGGATAGGTTTATTGGGATACAAGAAAAACTGGCCGGGAGGAAAGGTTCGGAGAAACAAAACACTTTCCTCCCCGACTAGCTTGGGGAGCGCCCTTTCATAGGGTTTAGATGGTGTGGGTAAGAGTGTCCCTTATTGGGAGATGGGCTGGGGGTCCTCCCGAGTTGCACTGGGGTAGGAGGGATCCCTCCTGAGCAATCTGGTGGTGGGCATTAACTTTGTCCTGATGGGTCTAAGCAGTCTGCTGGTGGGCGGTTCCAGGTGGTCTTCTCCTGGTGAGGTCTCTCCCAAAGGATTACCTTATCTAGGTGCTCAGGAGGACTGGAATGCAGGGTGGTGGTCCTGGAGCATGCTCAGTTCAATCTGGTGCTGCTTATCTCTTTTGGGTGCGTGTGTATCCTTGATTGAGTTCAAGAAGAGGCCTACTTGATTTCAAGGAAAAACCCCTGAGGTTTCAAGGAAAAAGTTCCTTGAACTCCCCAGAGAACTGTTGGGGTAACCAGGGTCCATAATCCTCCCATGACAGAAGGAAAGAGGCAGAAATTAAATGGCTACAACATTTCACTGCTGTGTGTTTGGCATTCAGGTCTTTAATAAGTCAGCCACAAACATAAACACTTACCATGAGAAAAGCTGTATACTGTGCCAAGAATAAAAATACAAGCAAAGAGGAAGCATAAAAGTGTGTGGGGAAGGGGAGAAGAAGGTTATTTAGACGGGAGAAAGAGATGAAAGTAACCATTACAAAGATATGCTAGATAAAGTCCAAAGAGTGAGAAGTATAGCCTGGAGAGAAATGAAGACTCATTACTGGGCATCCTCTTAAAAATAGTTTTGAGAGGAACCAGGAAATCAGAGGGAGATGTTGCAGGGTAGAAGGAAGGATTAGTACTTCCAATGGATTAAGTCCAAGGGTGGAGTGAACTTCCGGGGAAAAGTGGAGTCTGGAAATTAAGGGGCAGCTAGGTGGCGCAGTGGATAGAGCACCAGCCCTGGAGTCAGGAGTACCTGAGTTCAAATCCAGCCTCAGACACTTAACACTTACTAGCTGTGTGACCCTGGGCAAGTCACTTAACCCCAATTGCCTCACTAAAAAAATAATAATGATAATAATAATAATCTGGAAATTAAGGAAACAATCAATATAGGAGAAAATAAGGTCTTTAATGGGGCAGAGGAACTGTGGTATCACAAAGCAAGATGCTAGGAATACCCAAAGATGGGAACTGAGGACCGGGTTCACATGGGGTAACAGAACAAAGGGAACTCAATGTAAATAAACCTTTTACAAAGGGAGCTATGAGACAACCCTTCAGTTAAGTATAGAAGCTACTTAACTCTAAATAGAAATTACTTAATGTAAATGGATCCTTTTACCCAATAACCCAAAGTCCTGGGAGTGAGGTGAAGAATCTTTGGGAGGGGATAATTTGTTTGGGGGAGATCCATAAACAAGAGTCTGGAATTGAAAAAGATTGGTTAGCCCCAGGCAATCCATTGGTGTGGGAATGGGGAGTAGGTAGGGATCAGTCTGTTCTCAGTAAATTGTCTTTATCAATAGCATGATGATGGTTATGATGATAACAATAAAATAATTATAACAATAGTCCAGAGTCTGGAGTATTGTCTCAATTGGGATGAAGGTTAGACCATGCCTTAATTGAACTCACACAATGGAACTTCTTGAAGCACCAGGAATTTCCTCATCCTGGAACACCCCTTCACCAGCTAGGTAGTATAGCAGATAAAGCACTGGTCCTGGATTCAAGAAGACTTGAGTTCAAATAAAAATTTAGATACTTATTAGCTGTATGACCCTGGGTAAATCATTTAACCACTGTCTGTTTTTTGTTTTCCCAATTGTGAAGTAGGATAATAATAGCATCTGCTTAACAGGGCTGTTGTGAGGACTGAATGAGACAATATTGATAACTGCTTAGCACAATGCTTGGCACATAACAGATACTTAATAGTTCCTTATGATGTCTTCATTTTCAGGAGGAACCCAGACCAACCAACTTTCATTATCCTCTTTGGGATGTTTCTATGCTTCCAGAGTGCCATCCCATTCTCCCACCATAAGTACAATAATCCATCGCCACCACTGCCTGCAGGATTTCAACTTCTTTTTATGTGTTGTCTTCCTCTCTTACTAGATAAATTTCTGGAGTCAGGGATTGTCTTTCTTTATTCTAGCACTTTACATAGTGTCTGATGCATGGCCATTAATTAATCAATGCTTGTTATTTTGCTTTGCTTATTATGCATAGGCTCTTCTAGGTCAAGAGCCAATCTCAAAACACATAGAAGCTGGATTATAAACTGTCAGAGCATATCTAGATATTCTTTGAAGTGAAGATTATGGATTTTCAATATAAATACCCAGAAATAGGATCATGAATATCCAGGCAAGAGACTGCAACATTTAAAACAAGCATGCTTAAAAGATTGGACTCCCATTAGCCAGTCTCTATCCATCCACATATTTCAAAATTAAACAAGGTGTCCATGTGGGAAAATATGCGCCTCCCCCCCCCCAAAAAAAAAAAAAGCTGATTGAAGTTGTCAGGGGAACAACTAATGTCTGGGAGGTGAATTTCAGCTGGGAGAAGGATGTTTACTAATGGCTCCTTTCCTCCCCCCTCCCCAGTAATCAGGATCACATGATGAGAGAGACCCAAGGCTAGTTACATGGGGGAGGAGTTTAGAGGACTGCTGCTTTGACTATACTGCATTCTGAATGGCTAGCATTTGGAGCCAGTGTCTTGGCTTGAAGGAAGAAGGGCGGAGCCAGTTGGGTTAAGAGATAAAAATGCTCCCACCATCATTTCCATTAGGGAGCTGGCACATTCACACTCAAATGTATAAATAAAGACCTTTGATACTTCTCCAACGCTGAGTCCCAGAAATTTTAAAATGGGGTTTCTCAAAATTTGTTTCTCACAGTCCCAATAGTCAGTTTTAAGCTTTAATAACTTTTGGAATGGCCTGTAAAACAGAGAAAACCTGCATCTAATTGTTTTTAGTAGTATAGCAACACAAAAAAAGTAGAAAATGTAGAACGTGTTTTGGGTAGAGATTCAGGAAACCTAGATTCTTAATCAAGTTCTTGCCCTAACTGGCTTTGCAAATTTGAACAAAAGTTTGGTTTTCTTTCAATGGAAATCTCCAAACAGAGTCTAGAAAACCACTGGTAGGGATATTTTGAAGTAGTCCTGTTCAGGTACTAATTTTCGCCTAGACAGCATTTGATATCCTTTCCAAATCTAAGATCATCGTGTAATTCCATTAGAACATCCTTGAGTAACAAAAAAGAGTGAACTACATTGTCTTTGAGTGTGCTTTTCTAGCTCTAAAACTGTGCCTAGGACAACTCTTATTCTATGACCATTTAAAAGATCTTTTAATAAAACAGTAGCCGACTCAGCAACAGGCATTCCTTATGTTCTTATAAGATAGCGTTTATGGGAATGTTATGGGCCCAGGCCACCCCAGAAGTTTTCTGGAGTACATCAAAGAACCTTCTCCTTGAGAAACTAAACCAAAGGACAGACATACCTAAAGAGTTCAGTGGCACCAGATCAGGACTGAGCTAGCTCCAGGACCACTGCCCTTCATTTCAGTCTCCCCCAGCCCTGGGGAGATAAGATTAGGCGTGGCTGCTGCCTTTGTGGTGGAAGAAGGAGAGAGGTGGCTTGAGACATCTGCAGCCACCTCTCACCCAACTCCTCCACTAGTGGGGGATGGTCCTCCCTCAATAAAGGAACTTTCCACAGTGAGATGATCACCCCCATCAGTCCTCTATAAAAGTATCTGCCTGTCTCCTGCTCAAGGAGATAGGTATCTCAGAGCCATGCCTCTGTGCCATGCTTTCTCCCCATGAGAAGAAGTCCAAGGATTTTTCTCTTGGTTTACCTTCCCCAGCTCCTAAATAAACTATTATTCTATTGGATTTATGTGCAAGAGGATATAATTCTTTAAAGAGGAATTCCTAAGGACCCCAACCTCTACCCCAAACCCACTACAATATTTCCCCACAACAGGAACTGAGCTCTATTGTTTTAATTTAATTTTTCACTGCAAGCATTTACATCTCAGATATTGGCAAGTGGTGATAAATCAGGGCTTGATATATCTTATTGATTGTCTAGACTTTTTAAAAATGGAAATAGTTAATAATTTAGATTAAATTTATGTTAGCTATGCATTCATTTTTTTTTTCCCTCTCTGGAAAACAGTTATTAAACATTTACTGACTTACACCTGTTATAAAACCTAAGGAGCCATTTCCAATACTATCTTGAACTTTTTTGTTTTTAAGTAAAGAAGTAGATAATTTTAAAATGCTCATACAGATTATTAATTTTATCTGATAATAAAATAATTATAAAAACTACCAACTAATTTTCTACAAGGTGGTCAATGCTATGATTCATTCATCTTGTGCTTTTATAATTCTTTCTGCTCTGATTGGATAATGATGACACCTTAAATGAAAATATACTTATTAATTTTGTAACTACTTGTCTGTATAACTCAAAATCTTCCTCAGAATCCATATTCATTTTTTGATAACTTGTTCTCTACATAGGACTTTCACTGATACCAGTAGAAACTCCACATGTATAATAAGTCCTAAAAAAAGTGACAAAGAAAAACAAAAATTCCTATTTGCTGAGGATTGCATATGCATTCTTTAGTCAATTAATACCTTTCATTAGAAAGGAATCTAATTAGCTAAAATGCATAGTTTTCTCTTACCAGAGTATTATGAACTTGTAAGAAAGAATAACAAAAATTAAGAAGAGAAAAATTCAATAGTACTGAATGTCATGAGCAAATTTTTATTTTTCTGCAGTATCTCATCTACCACAGGGATATAGTTTCTATATAAGAGAGTTTTTAAAGGTTAATAATAAATATTTTTACTGAATGGAATATTTAAGGAAAACAAATTCAGTGCAAAGTAAATAACACACTTTTAAAAGGATATATAATAGGTCATGGGGGGCAACTCTAATCTGTTGTAAAGGGTTTGTGTGAAGTTGGGGGGGGGCGAGACGAAGAGAATTTGGAACACAAAATTTTAAAAAATTGATGTCAAATTTTTTTACATATCATTTGGGAAAAAATCAAAATAAAGTAATACAAAGATTTGTATAACAAAAGCTCCATAATATTTTGAGTTTTATTATACCCATCTATCTATTCATCCATTTATCCAGCCAACCATCTTTTCATCAAGCACTAAAGGACCCAAATATGCTCAACTATGCACTGGGTGGTTGGTTAGGGGTAAATATTGATTATCCATATTCCCTGCCCCTAATGAGCATACAATCTAATAAAAGAGATGAAATAAACACAAATAGCTATAAAAAATTAAATAGAAAAATATGAAAAAGGTAACATGAAATGTCCTAAAAGGCAACTTAGGAAGGGTTTCATGGGAAAGCTATTATTTGAAATGGGTCGCTATAGGTGGGGTAACACTGATATTATTATAGGGAATGGTCATTAATAAAGGCATGGAGGCAACAAAATGTAGAGTGGTAGGTAGTCCAGTTTTATAGGTGATAGCATAAATGACAGGGAATGTTGTGAAAGAAAACCGTAGTGTTAAGTTGGAGATACATGATGGAGGATTTTGAATGTCAGTCTAAGGAGCTTATTATCATTACTATTAGCAGTGGTGGTCATAATAATAATAAAAATAACACTAACAATAATAGCATTTATATTATACTTTAAAGTTTGCAGATGAGTTTTCAGTGGGCAGTGAAGAATCACAGAGGGTTTTTAAGTATGGGGTTAATATTGTCAGAGAAATTAATTTAAAATAGTAAACCTGACAACAATGCATAGAAATGGTTAAAAATGGAAAATGAGTCAGTGAGACCAATTAGAAGTGATTGGAAAAATCCAAATAATAGGATATGAGAACCCTAACTAAGGTAACAACAGCAGGCCTTATCTCCCCACCCCCTTCCCTTTGGTTCTCTAAAAGTAAGTTGTCTGTCCTTAATATAATGAAATTCCTTCTTTTGCATTCTCATTTAAAGTCTGTAGAAAATGATTCATAAGATTATAGATATATATTTTAAAAAATGTAAAGGAATCTTTTTTTTTAGGTTTTTTTTTTTTGGCATGGCAATGAGGGTTAAGTGACTTGCCCAGGGTCACACAGCTAGTAAGTGTCAAGTGTCTGAGGCCAGATCCGAACTCAGGTCCCCCTGAATCCAGGGCTGGTGTTTCATCCACTGAGCCACCCAGCTGCTCTATAAAGGGATCTTAGAAGTCATCTGTCCAGTCCATGTGCTCATTTCATTAATAAGGAAACTAAGACCTAGAAAGATGAAATGACTCATCCATGGTTATGTAAATAATTCTTGCTTATTCTTAGTTATTTGAAGAGGACAATGACATCACAGGATCATGTGTTGACTTGAGTGTGAATTGGATTTAAGTGAGACAGAGTTGTACAGAGTTATTAACGTCTCTTTTCCTGAGCCATCAAAGTCCACAGGTAGGATAAAAGTGAGTATGACAAACAATGGCCCATGATTCAGTGGGTGACCTTGAAGTCTTCTATGCTTGACCAATTTTTAAGGGCTAAAGAGTGCCTGCTTCATCTGCCTTCATGGCCATTGGAATGAATTGTTTTCCTCTGCCTGTTCTACTGGGGGAAGCCTTCACATGCTTGGGGTAGACATCCCCCTAACTAACTGACAGGTTTGAGACCTGTCAGTTACCCTGAACCTGGTTTATCTCATTTGCCAAGATGGTTTACCAGGATATGGCCATTTCACATGTTACAGCTTCTTGGAGCCACAGGTGAGAATTGGGTGACTTAGGTGAACACCAAAGATATATGAACAGCTCTGAAAAGGGCTCAACAAGCTCTCACACTGAACTCCCCAATGCTCCAAGTAAAAGCCTGACTAAAATATGAACCCAAGTATTCTGAATACAAATGTAGGTATTTTCCCACTGTTACCACACTACTCAAACATTATAGAGTTCTAAAAGAAGTATTGTGAAGGGCAGTTAGGTGGCTCAGTGGAAAGAGCACCAGCCTTGGAGTCAGGAAGACCTGAGTTCAAATCCGGCCTCAGACACTTTACACTTACTAGTTGTGTGACCCTAGGCAAGTCACTTAACCCCAAGTGCCTCACCAAAAAAAACAAAAACAAAACAAAAAAAAGTATTATGGCCAAGATAATTAAAAAAAAATATTTCAGTTAAAATATCCTTTGCCTTCTAACTAAATTATCAAGATAAGCCTTTCTTTCTCCATGTTGATACGGAACCAAGTTTAAGAAAAAGGTAATTTTCACAGATTGATACTATGGAGAGACTATGCTATTTCACTTATTTCACATGTAGTAACTATAATTACATTTCAGATTTAAGCTTGTTTGTTTGCTTGTTTTGCCTTTTCCAAATGAATTCCAAAGTAGCTCGTCACTCAAAAGTGGTGCTTGTAAAAAGGTCTCATTTTAAAATTAATTGTTAATTTAACTATTGTATCAATAAGCTATATTCAATCAATATCAGTTCTTTCTCTAAAAGATGAATAGTAGGCTTCATTGTTCGTCTTTTGGAATTGTCTTGGATTATTGTATTGCTAAGAATAGCTAAGTCATTCACAATTCTTCATCAAACAATATTGCTGTTACTTTGCATAATTTTCTAATGGTTCTATTCACTTCAGTAAACATATGTTCATGCAAAACTTTCTGAAATCATCCTGATTGTCATTTCTTATAACACAATAATATTGGATTGCAATTATATACCACAGCTTGTTAGTCATTCCCCAATTGATGTCCATTCCTTTGATTTCCAATTCTTAGTAACCACAAAAAGAGCTGTTATAAATATTATTGTAAAAATAAGTAATTTCCCTCTTTTTTGGACTCTCCCCTCAAATCATACTTAGAAGTTATAACTAGCTCAGCTTCAACATACTCATTGAGTCTACATTTCTAAAAGTATAGCTTACAAGCCCCCACCAATATATTTATCTTCAAAAGTTAGCTACATTTCAGTAACAAGTGGAGGCATACATGTTAAGTCAAGACAACTCAAATCTCTGACCCTGATATATTTCTCCTAGTATCTTCATACCATTCCTATTGTTCTCTGCTAAGCATGTTTCACTGAACTACTTAGTCTTATTTTTCTCTAGAGATCAAATCAATTATTACTTTTTCTTCCTGAAGCTGTTCTTTGCTAGCTACATCTCCTAGTACATTAGTTATTCTGATATAAGATGCCCTTGCAGACAAGTAGAGGATAAAGAGAGAAAAATAATTTTCCTTCCTCCCACAAGCACATCACACTCTGCAAGAATTTCCAAGGAAAAGGCAAAGAAATATTCTTTCTCAAAAGCTGTTATTCCTCCATACCTGTAATCTACTTAGACTGCCAGAGATGATTATATCACCAGAACTTGTTTTTGTATATTAGGGCCTTATTTCTCAAATACATAAGGAATTGAGTGAAATTTATTAAAAATAAAAGTTTTAAGAAGAAGAAATAAAAGCTACCTATAAATCATATAAAATGCTCTAAATCATTATGGTTTAGGGAAAGGCAAATTAAAACAACTCTGAGGTACCATCTCATACCTATCAGAAATGATAAACGCTAAAGGGGATGAGAGGAAATGAGTACTTTAATTGTTGGTGGAGTAGTGAACTGTTCTAATTATTCTAAGTAATAATTTGGAACTATTCCCAAAGTGTTATAAAACTGCACCTACATTTTAATACACCAATACCATCATGCAGTCTGTACCCCAAAGGTCAAAGTAAAAGGAAAATGATCTATACATAGAAAAAATATATAAAAGCTCTCTTTGTGCTGCCAAAGGTTTGAGAATTGAGGGGATATTCATTAATTGGGAATGGCAAAATAAGTTGTGGCATATAATTGTGATGTAGTACTATTGTGCTATAAGAAATAACAAAAGAATAGTTTAAGTAAAAAATAAAAATGACAAGATCTATATGAACTGATGGAAAGTAAAGTGAGAAGAACCAGGAGATCATTGTGCATAGTAACATCTATGTTGTAATGATGATTAAATTATGAGAAAATAATGGGATTCTATGACACCCAGAGAGCCTTTCCTGATCTTTCTTAAGGCCAGCCCAGAGTCAGTAGAATTTCAAAAGAAGTTAACTCACCTTAAGACCACCCTCAAGTCCAGTAAACCAATAGATTTGAATGATGCTATCCAATTAGCTTTGAGCAGTGTGGGAGGGCCACCTCTCCTATGGACCTGAAGGTAACTTACAGGCTCTCTCTCTTGGGGTGGAACTCAGAGGAGGTGGCCACACTGAGCTCTTGCTCCTTTCTGAATTTTCTGAGCCAAATGCTATCTCTTTACTAATATTTAATATGCTTTAATAAATACGTAGTTCCCAAACCTGGTGCTATAGCCTCTAATTTCTAAGTAACAATGGATTAGAAACCCTAGCTAAATTTCCTAAAACTTGGGAAATTTATAGGCACCCCCATAAATTTTCAAATGACACAAACTGTAAAAGATATGGCTATTCTCATCAATACAATTGTTTTGGGCCTCATTTCAGTCTTCAGAGGCATATTGGTGGTCCTTAGCACAGGACCCTGAGACAACAGGAAAACGCACCGAGGTGGAGTGTTCTACCTTTGCTCAAAAACATGGATGCTGGCCTGAGCAAAATGTCCTGTCTGTCAAAAAAACAGTTCCAATTACAGCCTCTCCCACTTCCTGATGGTGAGCCATGTAAACTGGGTAGGTGATCAAAATCTGCCTGAAGACAAGGACCCTGCTGTGTCTGAACAATCCTATATAAAACCCCAACCTCTTGCAATGGGGGAGGTAGCAATGCTAGACTCCCCTTTCGACCATTGCTCCTCTAAAATAATCCTAAATTCTCCAAGCTTCCAAGGGTGTAATTCTTTGCAAGGAAGGTGGCACTGAACCACTCCAGCTCTAGCCAGTGACACAATGATCCAAGACAAACCTGAAAGACTCATAATGAAAAATGCTATTTACCTCCAGAGAGGGAACTGATGAACTCTGAGAGCAAATTGAAGTATAATTTTCTCACATTCTCACTTCTTTTTTTTTTTTTACTTTGTCTTGTGATATGGCTAATATGGAAGTATGCTTTCACATGGTTTTCCATGTGTAATTGATAATATATATTATTTGTATTCTCAGTAAGTGAGAGAGAGTGGGAGAGCAAAAAGAATCTGGAACTCAAAAGTAAAAAAAAAAAAGAATGTTAAAGATAAATTAATAGGATATTCAATTTAAATAAATAAAAATTTCATAAATGTCAGCTATTATTATTAAAATCTAAATAGGGAGGGAAAAAATAATGTGAAATCCTTAGAGAAAAATTAAATATATACTTTCTATGCTAAGCTTACATATGATAAATAGGAATTCAGATACAGGAAAAGACTAAAAGAGTGAGAGATGACTTTATGAATGAGGTGAGACTGCAACATGACAACGAATATGCAGAAAGAAAGGAGGGTATTTCAAAAGTATATGATGCATCAGCAAAGACATGAATGTGGGAACAAATAGCATATGCGTGGAGGACAGAGAGGAAATAAGCCTGAATTAGATTGTGGTTGAGAGTAGAGAGACATAATTTAGCATTCACTTTCTCACAGCCTTGAGGTGAAAGTGATTCTCGGGAATTTGCTCCCCAGTGCAATTCTGCCTACTTAGAAAGGCAAAGCTTAATAGTTCAACAGCTGGTTAAATTCACAGACAAAACCCTGTAGCCTATTCAGTCAAAACTATGATCTCAGTTCCCGATGAGACCTGTTGTCACTCCCATGATGGAAGAGAGACTTGAGAATGACTGTGTTGGGCTTATGGAACAGTTCATACTCGAGGTACATGATTCAAATGCTAACAATATCTGACACGTAAAGTAAACATGGTTTCTAGCATGTTTGTTGCAACAAGCAAGGCTGCAAGCTGAGAAGAGAGACCATGTACTAGGATCCCAGGAGTAGAACTCACGGGAATGATTAATGGAGAACTTGACTTGGAATAGTCTGGCACTGAGGGAGGTAGCTGTCCCTAGAATTCCTTCTGAAAGCTGTAAAACAGGACATTAAAACAAGGCACTAAGTTAAAATATACAACTGGGAGAGAGGAGGGGAGAAGAGAGTTCATTTGTTTTCATTTGTGGGTTACTTTTCAAAAGATGAAGTTCGTTTTCACCTTCCTAACCAGAGGCAGTGGAAGAGATAAGCAATTTGAGAGGAGATATGCATCACAGAAAGTGAAAACAACTTTGTCCAGACTCCTTTAACCCTGTCTTGTTGCTGTAGAAGGATTACGACCATTCACCAATATTTTAAGTATCCTGCTGATGGCAAGAAAAATGGATCTCAGTCACCAAGAAACGGTCAAAATGCGGGGCATGAGGCAATGTTTAGGAATGTTATTCTTTGTACCAAAGAAAGATACTGTGTAAATGCCAATGACTGCTTAAGGCTGGGCTGTAATAATCTTTCTGTTCTCTTCAGATAAAATTCTGTTGGCACTTTATAGTACTTTAGAAACTCCTGAATGGCTCTGACTTCTCATAAAAAATGCAGCTCTTTGTTCATTTGTTTCCATAGCTGTTTAAAACCTTTAAGTATGGAAAATAAAGGAAGAGTTTTTCTTTGTTTTGTTTTGCTGTAGTACTTGCATTTGTTTGGCTTGCATTTTCCCTCAATATTGAACAGTTTCATAGCTGTATTACTTGCCAGTCAGATATCAGAAATACCAGGTGGTGGCCCTGGGGAGAATTACATCTGCCACATCAACAGGAAATATTGATAGACAGGCAATAAGCAACATGACAAAAAGCTATGTAGCACTATCTTATCTGGTTCCTTACTTGCTCCCAGGAAGGATAGGACCATTCTGCATTACTTTACAATACACTTTGCCTCTGGAGCATGGAGGATCAATCCAGGTGATGGTGCTGCTGGCTTAGAATTAAGTCGAAGTTTGGCCAAACCATCCTCCAAAACAGAAGGAAGAATGACTAACTCTGAGAATAAGGGAAAGCCGGGCAGCTAGGTGGTGCAGTGGACAGAGCACTGGCCCTGGATTCAGAAGGACCTGAGTTCAAATCCAGCCTCAGACACTTAACACTTACTGTGTGACCCTGGGCAAGTCACTTAACCCCAATTGCCTCACCAAAAAAAAAAAAAAAAAAAGAGAGAGAGAGAATAAGGGAAAGCAATTGCTGCCAAAAGGTGACAGTTAGTTAGATGGCACAGTGATTAGAGTACTAGCCTAGAGTCAGAAGACCTGAATTCATATCCAATCTCAGACATTTACTAATTGTGTGACCATAGATAAATCACTAAACCTCTGCTTCAATTTCCTCATCTTTAAAATGGGGATAATAATAGCACCCATCTCATAGGTTGTTGAGAGGAGTAAATGAGATGATATTTTTAAGAATGCTTAGCAAAATTCCTGGCACCTAGTAAGCACTGTACAAATGTTATCTATTATTATTACATTTGTATGGTGCTTACTAGGTGCCAGGAATTTTGCTAAGCATTATTAACATAGTGGCTCTGTTTTGGGGGAGATTTGTGACCTGGATCGGGGGGGCTAGGTCACCCAAAGAATTGGTGGCTCATCACGAATCTTGTAAAATATAAAGAGATTTATTAGGAGAGAGAAACACATTGGAAAAAGACCTTCTAAGAAATAATGGAGAAAGAAAGACTCTTCTAGAGGAGCATAGCCAGAGACATATATGGGAGCCAGCCCCAACATGTTATCAGCTTCCAGGCCCTGAGATTATAGAGACTGCTGAGAGAGGAACATCTGAAATGAGATCATTCTGTCTTCTAGTTTAATCTCCAAGATTATTTTATTTCACTAAAATTTTCATTCACTCTTGTATATCCTTGTTATACGCTAAACTGTAGAATTCCAGTTCCTGGTTTTGGTTTGAATAAATAGATTTTTTTTTATGGATCACCATTTTTGATGATCTTTTGTGTAACTACTGCTTGATAAGGATGGACTAAAATAGTGATTATAAGGTAGGTACTACTTTTTCTCTTTAGAGTAACTGAAGAATTAGTTTCCATTAGACAAAAGATATTTCAAGAATGGCAAAATAGATGTAATTCTAGCCCTATAATGTTCTTGGAGAAAGAGGAGAAATAGAGCACCAGGCATGGAATCAGAAAGACCTGAGTTCAAATCCATCCTCAGACACTTACTAGCTGTGCGACCCTGGGGAAGTCACTTAACCTTATTTGCCTTAGTTTCCTCATCTGTCAAATGAGCTAGAGGAAGAAATGGCAAACCATTTCAGTATCTTTGCCAAGAAAACCCCAAAAGGGGTCATGAAGAGCTATACACAATTAAAAATGACTGATCAACAAGGCAAGGTTATCCAGTACCTTACCTGATACACCCTCCATCTCAACCCTTATCTATCATTTTGTTGGGACAGGTGAAGCTCTTTTCCTACTTTATTCAAAGGTGGGTCAGCCTTCAGATCATATCTAACCATACCTCCCATAAACAAAGTCTATATATTTAGACACACACACACACACATACACAGAGTTAGTTTAAATGTAATCAAACCTTGTGATTTATATTATCAGTATATAGAATTTTGGTGTCAGAGTCCAGAAAGTCTGGATTTAAATCTTCCCTCTTATAGTTCCTAACTATGATCTTTATCAGGGCAGCCTCCATGAAAATCAGTTTCTTCACGTATAGAATGAGGACAATAAAAATCTCTGGTTCTTTGTGCAGATCAAATGTGATAATGCGTGTGCTACAAAAAACTTTCCAATGCTACATACAATCCAATGGTGTCATTACCTAGAAAGGAGAAGCAGTGCCTTCATCACTTTGTCCCCAACTGTTACTGTTTCTGTTACAGCAGACTCTTTGTTATCTGCTATTTTGTTCATCATAATATATTTAAACAATATTTCTACACATTTTAATAGAGTGATGTATTAGAGTTATAGTAGTAGGCTTCCACCAGTCATGGACGACCATGGATCAGCGCCTTGAAAAGCCACAGGCCACAGTGTGGTATTGTATCTACCCCATGAGGAGTAGGTAGAGTGTCCTCTCCAGGGTGCTGACCTGGGCAGATCAATATGGAAAACAAGCTGTTGCCCATGCAGCAGGTTTTCCCTCTCCGAGACATTGGTGGATCCAAAGGAGAGGCAGAGCCAGTACAGTTTGGCACCAGTGCTGCTGCAGGAGTTGCCAGAGGGATGTGATGTCCAACATCCAACTGCCTAAGGGACCCTGGCTCCTGATTCTTCCTCAGGGTTAACTCCCAAAGCCTTTCCCATATATGGGTATAGCCCCAAGGCAGAGGAGGTTTAAAATCAGGGTTTCCTTCCCCTAGGCAGTTGCCTGCTAAGGCTGACAAGCCCCACCTGCCCTAAGCAATTATTTTTAAGGTGTCATTGACTCACCTTCACCCCTTCTCCGGTTAGTGGAAACAGTTCCACCATGAGAAGGCCAGGAGTTGGGCTCCAGTTGTCAGAGGCTATTTGAGATGCGCACCATTGGAGCATTTTATAGAGAGTGGGAGCTTATCCCCACTCCCACCCCGGCATGACAACCTTTGGAACCATTGGAGTTATGAGGTTAATCTTAAAGGACTGGGTAGACATTTCAAATGCGCTTTTCAATAAAGGAAAAAAATAAATTAACTTAAATTTTGAAGTAGCATTAAGACTCCATTCTTCATTAAAAAATGGCCAGCTAATAACTCAACATATGTAGATTAAATGTCCAAAATATACAGCTTTCTGTTAGGTACTCAGAGAGCTGCAATGGTAGCTGTTACAGCCTTATTGGGGAAGGGGAAATAAGGCATCAGTGAGATAAATGCATTGCATTTGGGCTGTGCATTCAATAGTTTGCAAATAGAAGAGGATGTGATGTTCAGGTAGGAAGGTCATTATTGATTGGAGCAGGATAAGTTTCATGAATAAAAGTGGCATTTGATTTAGTCTTTAAAAGATCAGTAATAATGAAAAATGTGAATAAAAAGAAAAAAAAAGATAAAGAAGATAATCCATGCCTGAATGTTATGATTTTTGTTTTGTTTTGTTTTGGTTTTGTTTGTTTGTTTTTATGGGCGGATTTGGATATGTGAGGGCCGCTGTGACAGCTGATAGAGTGCTAGGCCTGGTCAGGAAAACTCATCTTCCCTAATTTAAATCCAACCTCAGTCACTAGCTGTACTACCCTAGTAAGTCATTTAACCCTATTTTCCTCAGTTTCCTCATCTGTAAAATGTGCTAAAGAAGGAAATGTCAAATCACTCCAGTATTTTTGCCCAGAAAACCCCAAATAGGTTCACAAAAATTTGAATATGACTGAAAAATCACTGAATAAGAACAACTTAGACATGTGAGTTCATCAATATAGTTAATTCATAAAGTGGATGAACTCTTCATTGTTGCAGATTAACAACTCATCTGTAATTATTTCAGAGGCAGGACCTAACTAAACTAAATTTTATTAATTTCAAAGTGGATCCTCTATCCACTATGCCACACTGAATTTCTGTATCAAAATTATAGTGAATTAGACATTAGGAAAACTTTTTAAGTGTTTGTTATGTATAAACTACTTCACTAGGCATTCTGCAAAAGGCCAAGAAGATATAATGTCTCATCTCTAATAATATAATCTAGTTAAAAATGACATACAGAAAATTGTTAATAATTGAGTTGAATGTATCATTTGCAAAATGATAGACATATGGCATATTAATAAATGCTAAAGTGTTCAGAGGAGGGAACAAGGGTTAGGTTTGCATGGAAAGCTCTGTTGAAAATGTGGGATCAAAGATTTCTATTGTATAATTTAAATTTCTAAACATAGGTTCTAATCTGTCCCCCCCAGTTTTGGGGGGAAAACTGACTAAAATCACTGATAAACGAGTTTAGGTTTTTAAGGGTTTATTGAAAGAGAGTAAAAGAAAGAAAAAGATTGAGAATAGAATTCCTATAACCTGGCAATCCTAGCTTTCCTAATCCCCTCCTTCTGAAGTCTTGTCTCCACCACTGCGAGGTCAGGAATCAAAAGAGAGTGAGCCTCTCTGCGTGGCCTCTGCTTCCTCCTTCCTGTTCCCTACCAGAAATGGGAGGTTCTTCAAGCTGATTGGTTGACTGGGCCCAAAGGTGGTCAAAGTTCAAAGTTGTTAGCTTCTGAGAACCATGCTTTCTTAAGTACCCTTAAGTACCAGCCAGATGTGTAAGCACACATCTAGTTAACTAGAAGTCAGCCAGTAATCCAGTCAGCAGTCAGTCACCTTATCCAATTCAATCAGTTTAAATTAATCTCCTGAGTATCTGCTAGATCTCATCTATCACATACCATTATCTTGACACACTGTAAAAGAATTGGTTGAACCAAAAGGTACCCTGGAGGTCAATTTCTCTTCAGAAAGCTGGTTACTTCTCTTCCCCAGTTCTACCCTTTGGTGGATGGAAAGTTTAATCTCCTTATTTTAAAGATTTAAGTGAGTGTGGAAATATTTAATCAGACTTTTGACAAGTGCATTGAAAATTCTACCTCTCTTGCAGTCCACCTGCATTGCAATAAAGTTTACTTGCCAAAGGGGAAAAAAAAAAGAATTGGTTGAACTTTGAAAAATAAAGAGAAGTGGGAATAATATCCTAGACTTTGAGGTTGGGCAAGTATTCTTAAGTGAAAGAATGGGGGCAGGAATGTTATATTTCCTCTTTGCAGGATAATTAAGAGATCCATTGTTTGAAGAGTTATAAATTAAGTCAACATTACCTGAAATAACCACTTGTTTTTGTATCTTGTAGACAATCTAAGTCAAAGAACTGCTATTAAATGAAAGAATAATATCTTTAAATTAAATCCACAATATCTGAAAAAATAAAGTTGCTATCAATAGCTACATGGTGATAATAGATGTAAATAGGCTAAAGAATATTTACAATGAGGAATTGTGCACCATATGAGAGATAAAACATAATCAAAGACAAAATTGTATATTTTTCTATAAGTTTATTATATATAATATACATACCCAAACATATACATATACAAACATACATGTATAGTGTTTATGGTTACATGTGCATGTATACACAAACATGCATAATACACATCAGAGTTAGTTGGGGGAGAGATGAGAGAAAGAAAGAGAGAGAGAGGGAGAGAGAGAAAAAGAGAGAGAATGTCATTCCTCACTGTCTTCTCAAAGAAAAGGAAATCATTGCCATAGGGTGGAAGGAATTGCAAAGGTCGGAGAGGAGGGATCCTTTGAGTGGATACTCCCATCTTAATAGGAAGTAACAGAAAAACACTGTGAAATTTTTTTAATGTATCATAGGAGTGATCCCATGGTCAAAAATTCAGGGATCAGAACTCATACATCAATGGTTCATAGACATTAATGCATGAACTCACATACATTAACTCATTCCTAAATTATGCCTATGTACAATTGTACAAATGATTTTTAAACTTTCTACAAATGACAACATTGAGAATTTAAAGAAGGATTTAACAAATATGATGCTATATCTTATTCAAATCAATGAGTCCCTGAAGCTTATTGAAGAGATCAGACTTTGGTTTTATTACAATCATTTTGACTTGTGTGTGGAGGATGGCTGGACCAAGGGAGAGCATTGAGGCAAGCATATGAGTTAGGATTCTATTATAATAGATTGCATATCCAGCAAGTAGGCACAACATGGTTGATGAACCAGCAAAAAAGAAGAACGAGTGAACAGACAAGTAGGAAGAAAAACAGGAAAAAGAAATGCCGCTAAAATCTAGAAAGGAGATAATATCTAGAAAAGTGTAATCAACAGCATAAGATGCTAAAGAGATTTCAAGAAAGAAGAGGATTTATAAAGGGCCATTATAATTGATAGGACATCATTGATAACTTTAAAGTAAGCAGTTTCAGTGAAGTTATGAGATAATTTCATGCCCTCTGTTCAGTAGGGGCAGAAAGAACCATCCTTGCATATGATCTCTCCCGGAGTAGTCCTAACCTTAGCTTCTGTTTGCATAGATCTTACAAGGATCTCCTCTACCTAATAATAATGTACCTGGGGATCCTGTAGATCCTTTTCTCTAGGAAAGATATGAATACCCACACCCTTTCATTTAGGAAAAAATTATTGAATTATGACAACATTTCTTGCAATAAAATGAAGGCCTCACTATTTGCCACATGCCTGATCTCTGAAGACAAATCCACCTTACTATTTGCCCTGCCAATGAACTTCCTAGGCCCTCAGGCATTGACTTTGTTCTGCTAGAGTATTTTAAAGATTTCTGGGTACTGATTACTTTTCATTCATCCTGTACCTGAACTTGTGAACTTTTTCTAAAACATTATTCTGTTCTTATTACAAAATAGTCTTAAGGACAATAACAAAACCTCTGTGATATTTTGTATTATATGTTTCCTGGATCGCCATTAAATTAAGTGATTTGCCTAGTCAGTATGTGCCAGTATGTGGCAAAGGCAGATCTTGACCACAAGTCTTTCTGCTTTCTAGGTCAGATCTGTATTTATTGTCACCTCTCTTCATCTTAATACTGATGAAAAATAGAAGTTAATCATATTTTGAAAAATAACATGAATTCATAGAAAAAATATTATAATACATATTACTACCTGTGTGACAATTAGAAAGTCACTTAACTTCTGTATGCCACAGTTCTGTAATATGTGAAATAAGGGGTATTGGACTTGTTGACCTCCAATGTCATTTCTAGCTCTGAATCTATGGCTTAGATTGATGATTTCCTCTATATGCATTGTCATTCCCAATTAGAATGCTAACTCTTTGAAAGTAGTAGTTGGGGGCAGAACCAAGATGGCAGATTAAAGACAGCAACCCAGCTGACCTTTTTCAACATTCCCCTCCAAAAAACCTTTAAAATAACACCTCATCAAATCTTGGAGCAGCAGAGCCAATGAAAGGTCAGGGTAAGATTTTTTTTATGGCCTAAGAAAACTTAGGAGGCTGGCAGGAAAGACCTGTAACACGAAGGTGAAAGACTGTCCAGAATTAATCCATGCATGGTAGCAATGGTGCTTGTAACAGCAACAGATTTGGGAGTTCTCAGTCCAGAGATGGTCAGGGGGATGGACAACTGATCAGAAAGAGATTACAGGGAACATTTTGCTGTCACTAGGTATAGCTGGTGCTGATTGGCAGCTCTTGCTCATTTGCAGTTCTGGGTCAAAGTTCCAGGACAAAGGGGAATGCTTGTGGTTCACAACAAAGGGAACAGGGGCCCTGTTTGGAGTTCCAAAGAGCTGGAGGAGAGCAAGTGATCTGATCAATTTTAGGGCCAAAAGGAATACTGTTGTTTGTGGCTAGGGGGGGAGCAGGGTCCCTTGCTAGATAAAGACCAGAGCACAGACCAGGAAAACGGTAACCACGCCTTTCCTGAGAAGACACAACCTCTGAAACACCAAAAACTTGCAAGACCCACAGAATTAGCTCTAAAAATGGCAGCATAAAAATGATTTAAGAAATAATTCCTTAAAAAGCAAAATAGGATAAATGGAAAAAGTTATAAAAGCTCACTGAATAAAATAACTCCTTAAAAATTAGGAATGGACAAATGGATCATTAATGGCTCCCTGAGGCATCAAGAAACAAACAAATTCTAAAAAAATGAAAAATGTAAATATGTGAAATGTGAAATATCTCATTGAAAAAGAAATGACCTGGAAAATAGATAAAGGAGAGAGAATTTAAAAATAATTATTCTATCAGAAAGCCATTATCAAAATAAGATTTTAGACATATATTGTAAGAAATTATAAAATTACCCTGATATCTTGGATCCAGAAGGTAAAATAGAAATTGAAAGAATCCATTAGTCTGTTCTGGAAAGAGATTCCAAAATGAAAATTGCCAGGAATATTATAGCCATATTTCAGGGATCCCAGGTCAAGGAGAAAATACTACAAACAGCCATAAATAAACTATGTAAATGTCATGGAGCCACAGTAAGAATCACACAAAATTTATCAGCTTCTACATTAAAGGAATGTAGGGCAGGGAATATGATATTTATAAAGGCAAAGGAGATAGGAATAAAACAAAGAATAATCTACCCAGAAAAAATAATTATAATCCTTCAAGGGGAAAATGGATATTTAATGAAATAAAAGACTTTAAATAATTCCTCAAGAAAAGATCAAAGCTAAAGAGAAAATTTGACATGCAAACACCAAACAGAAGAAAATCATAAAAATAGGTAAATGGAAAAGTGAAATTATAAGGAACTCAATAAGGTTAACCTGTTTATATTTCCGTATAGGAAGATGATACATGTAACTCCTAAGAACTTTATCATTATTCAAGCAATAAAAGGGGTTTGCATGGAGGGCATGAGTGTGAGTTGATTATGTTAAAATGATCTCCAAAACAAATGGAATGATCAGAAAGAGGGATTTATTGGAAGAAGGGGAAAGGGAGAGGTGAAAGAAATAATTTTCTTATATAAAAAGTACAAAAGAAAGAATTTTTATTGTATAGTTGGAAACAGGGTTGTGGTGGGCGGTACCTGAATTTCACTTTGGATTGGTTCAAAGAATACACACACACATATATTGACACATGTTTGTATGCATAGGGTAGCATGTGCAAGGAGGAATAGCACCTCTGGTATGAGGGCTTGATAAGCCCTTTTCTGTTCTTCTCATCCACTTTTGGTGTGCACCTAATTCATCCAACTTTTATCTGTTGCTCCAAAATGCTGTAGCATGTGCAAAGGCTGAATCCTAGTAAACCATATTAGAAGACAGGGTAAACCAGGTTGAGGGTAATGGATGAGCTTCAAACCCATTGGTGGGGCGGGGGGGGGGGCGGGGGGGGGGGCTACCCCAAGCATGTGAAAACATCCCCCAGAGGAATGGGGGGATGAGAACTATGAGGTAATATCAATTATTTTACAGCATTACTCTTATAATAACCTCACATATCAAATATACAGGAGTTAAACTTATAAAAACAAAAGCCATTCCTCAATTTTTAAAATGCTTAACGGATATGAACACTTTTGTTAAGAAATCATATATATATATATATATATAGTCATATTTTTCAATTATTTAAATCACTGTTGATTAAAGAAAGGCAACTTAATACAACTTGAGGTACCAGCTTACATATCAGCAATGACAAATTTTGGAGGGGATTAAATAGGTACATTAATGAATTTTTGGTGGAGTAGTGAACTGGTTTAGCCATTCTAGAGAACAATTTGGAACTATTCCCAAAGGGCTATAAAACTCTATGTATCTTTTGACACAGAAATACCAACATGAGACATGAACATTTGTAGACTTCTCTACTCTAAGTATTCATGTAATGTAATTCTCTTGTGCCTGACTTGTGGTAGAGCCCTCAGACCTTATATTGGTCTGATCAGCCATATTCTGTACCTTGACCTCAACACAGTGATGTCATTTTGGGCCTTTTCAAGAAGGAAGGGCAAACACCAATACCACAACTGCCAGAACTAGTAGGTCTGTATCACAAAGGAATCAAAGAAAAAGGAAAAAGATATACATGTACAAACATATTTATAGCAGCTCTTTTTAGCTAACAAACATTTGGAATTTGAGGGGATATTTTTCACCTAGAGAATGTCCAAACAAGTTGTGGCATATGATTATGGTGGAGTACTATTGTACTATAATAAATGACAAAGGGATATTTTCAGAAAACAAAACAAAACAAAACAACATGCCTAGGCCTAAATGAATTGTTAAGGGCTAAAATTCTAGCTAAACTGTCTAAAATATCTAATGAGTGGTCGCCAATAAATTATAAGCTTTAGTAAGAGTTAGACTTTTAAGCATTTATTAAGGAGAATAAGAATTTGGTAAAGAGAGAGAAAGGCCTAGATTCCTATCTATTAAAGGGAGAGCACATTTCTAGCTCCACTCTCCACCAGAGTCCCAAGGAAAGAGCACGAGACTGAGCACCAGTCTCTTCCTTCCTCCTCCCACTAGCCCCAAAGAAAAGACTCCTGGTCTTGCCCTCAAAGACCTTCACTTCATGGGCAGAACTCTTCTACAGTAAGTCTCCAGCAGATGGCGTCATTCCAATCATTACAGTCTCCCCTGTTGTTCCTCAAGAAACAAAATGTTTCCTTGACGGAACAGTAAAAACAATATAATAACTATTGCTAACTAATAATATGTGAACAACAATATAGAAAAGGAAGAGAGGAAAGTTTTGTCCAGAGGGGCGATTTTTTTTTTGTCCTCATGAACCGACGCTTTGACATTAGTCTTGCAAAGGGAGGGCCTCTGCAGAGAATACATGTTACAGATGGTGTATATTATAACAGAAAGAGAAAAAAACAACAAAAACAACAAATCAAAACTGTTCATTTAAAGTCTCTGAAAGTCTTTTCTTAGATGTCCTCTAGGTGTAGTCGTGGAATGGAAGTCTTTTCAGGGGTTGAGGTGTGGATGCTGGTAATCAGCCAGGAAAACTTCCTACAAAATTGAGCTTAACACAACTTTAAAATAGCTTTGTCAATAATCAAATCAAACAATGAAAGTTCTCAAAAACATGTCTAAGGGAATACAGAATCTTAGTTGTTAACACATGAAACATACAATAAAACAAAAATTGAACCATTCTTTAAAATTATATTATTATTATAGTCCCCCTTATGGAGAGTAATTGAGAAGACAATTGCTGTGATATTAATTTTTAAAAATAATTTTTATCTTTGTTTCATCACTTTTTGCATCATCTGCCTAATTATCCTCATGCCATTATGAGAAATTAGAAAATCTAATATAATTGGTAACAGGTGTCAAGGCCAAATTCAACACTGTTATTTATCATGACACCTGAGATAATTATGGGGGTTACCATAAAAGAACAGAGAAATGATGGGATATGAGCATTCCCACACTTGAGCAATATGTACTGTCCATGCAGTATGCCAGGCTTAAAATAGATGGATGGAATATATGTCCATGCCACCGAACATATTGGAAGAAACTGAGTCAGACTTAATCAGATGCATGGGATTGAGATGTCCATGGCATCAGGCATATAGGAGGGAGCATAGAAGCCAGGTGTAGAAGTGAGATGGGTGGGATGAATACTTCCAGCCATCTGTACAATATTGTGGGGAAAAAGAGAATAAAATATTAAACCAAGAGAATCCAACCTCAACATTTGTCAAAAGCCATTCTCTCGGCCATACCTTGACTTCATGCATGTCTCCCTTCATGTGACAGTTCAGTGTCTGCTCTTGCATGTATTCCTCTTGTAATTGGATGGCATCTTGACCAACTGGCGTCTGATAACTCAGAATAAAGGCAATTAATGTCTTAAATGATAAGTTCCCATAATCCAAGTCTCATATGGATTTAAAATTGAGGATAATAAATGATTGCAAAAAATGTGAACACATCTTGACTCAGAACACAATTTATAATTATGCAACAATTTTTTTTACTTAACATACAATTACTTTTGTGAAAAATTGAAACATTTAAATACAAGTTAAAGCACAACACAATCTCAATGAAAACTTTTTTTTTGAGAAAAGAAAACTTTTACAAATGTTCCCCTCTTTTTTTTTTTTGGAATATGCTTGTCAAAAATAATACTTCTAGAATCAATTTACACTTGCCATGGCAACCAATTTGCCAGGGAAATGCTTTAAAGAGTTTGATCAAATAATCAGTTGAGAAAAAATAACAAAAACAAACTCAGAATATGGGAGCACAATACTCCTAAAATTAACATTGCATTATGAATTCAAAACCATCTTGCAATTTTTTCAAAATTAGATAAATGAATATAAGAAAATACACATGGAACAATAAAAGACAATGAAATTCAAACTAGGGAAATCTAAATGAATATGAACTTAATATTAATGAGTCTTATAAAATATAAACTTGATCACGACTATAAAAAACTTTTACAAATATTCTCCTTGTTTTAAAAACTAAGTATAAGACACAATCTCAAAAGCCTGAAAATCTCTATGAAAATAAACCCATACCATTAATTTCAAAATGTATATGTAATAGCATAGAAATCCTATGTAACCTCTGAACTGATACTATTACTCTGAGTGAATTCAGAACACTTTTGATTCCGGTATCTAAAATTCCCAATACTCATATCAATACCTTGCTGCTTACTTCTACATTTCTGTAAAATATGTACCCTTCCATGGCAAAAGAAGCAGAGTCTTGAACTATGTTGATGGTTGTCATTCTTATTCAGCTTAAGTTTTTCTTCTTTAACCCCTCTATATTGTCTGTCAGTCTTTTCACCATACAAATGCTTTATAAGATTACTAATTAAAGACAAAAGTAGGTTAGCAAAATTATGAACAAAACGAGCATATCTGGAATTTAAAGGGTTTTCTAAGGTTGTCTCAGAAGCACAGCCAGGCTGGGGAAGGGCTGAGCCTGAAGCTGCAAATGCAAGTAGAGAAAATTGAGCATGAGCATCAGATCTCTGGACTTCCCAGGCAGGGGAATCAATGGGCTTGGCCATGGGAGGAGTAGAGGGTGGGGTCTGGAGAGGAGGGGAGGGACCAGCACAATTTGAATCAGATTTGATTTTGAACTCAGGCCTGGATTCCTCTTCCCCCACTTTGCCTCTAGGTGCTAGGGGATTAAAAGCTTCTAGAGGGTGGGTCATTGCCTCCAGGCATGCAAAATTAAAGCAACAATTAGTGTTAGAACTGGGAAAAGCTGCAGGAATCTCTTCAGGTTTCTCTGAAAAAGCATGGTTGGGAGAGGGGGAGATATTTCCTTGTGTGAGTACATTGCTGGCTCTTCTAACAAAAATAAAAAGAAAAATAGAAAATCCACAAAAACAAAGCATTAACATGATCTTATCTCCCACTTGTCTAGTTAAACAGACTAAAATCAATAATAGGGTAATTAGGGAGTTTAAAAGGTCCATTTGAAAAAATTTAAAGGGAAAACACAGCCAGTATGCCAGTACTTAGCAGTTAAAGCGAGAGGGTAGGGGAAATTTCTTACCCAACCAGAAGATCAGAAGACTGAGGTTTAGCTTTCCTCTTCATGGTCAGCCATCTGTTAAGGGCTAAAATTCTAGCTAAACTGTCTAAAATATCTAATGAGTGGTCGCCAATAAATTATAAGCTTTAGTAAGAGTTAGACTTTTAAGCATTTATTAAGGAGAATAAGAATTTGGTAAAGAGAGAGAAAGGCCTAGATTCCTATCTATTAAAGGGAGAGCACATTTCTAGCTCCACTCTCCACCAGAGTCCCAAGGAAAGAGCGCGAGACTGAGCGCCAGTCTCTTCCTTCCTCCTCCCACTAGCCTGCGTCACTTCCTGACACCAAAGAAAAGACTCCTGGTCTTGCCCTCAAAGACCTTCACTTCATGGGCAGAACTCTTCTACACTAAGTCTCCAGCAGGTGGCATCATTCCAATCGTTACAGAATCAAAGCAAAATGAAGTGAGAAAAAAGAGATATCATTGTGCACAGTAACAACAATGTTGTAATGATGATTAACTATAAAAATATTTATCTACTCTGATCAATACAATGATGCAAAACAAATCTAAAGGACACATGATGAAAAAGAATTGTATCTACTTCCAAAGAGAAATGATGAAATCTGAGTGCAAATCTAAGTAGCTTTTTTACACTTTTACTACTTTTATTTGCCTTGTTTTGTGATATGGCTAATATGGCTAATATTTGTATGATTTCACATGTATAATTGATCATACATTATTTTCCTTCTCAGTGAGTTGGAAAGCGGTGGGAGAGGAGAGAATTTGGAATTTTAAATTTAAAAAGAAAAGAATATTAAAAAAAAATTAAAAATTTTCGAAAGTAGTGTCTGTCTCTCTTTTCACTTTTTATTCCAAGCCAACATTTAACTTAGTGCTTGGAACAAATAAATATTTAATAAATGTTTTTTTCCGTCCCATTTGTCACTTAGAAATTCAGGAGAGCAATTTTTTTCTCTATTTTTTTTAGAATAATGTTTATAGCAGAGGTGTCAAATGCTTGAAAGAATTCAATTTTAAATTTATCTAACCAAGTAGATTTTTCATTGGCAATTGATTTATGGATAACTTGATTTCTTTTTTGGAGAAAGGGTTATTTAATATTTCTCTTGCTTTGGTGGTTGAGGTATCTTCTATTTTTCTAGATACACATTATTCTGTGTTAATTTTTTTTAGTTTGTTGGCAAATGATTGTTCATGAGAGTTTCTGAAAATAATCTGTCTTCCCTGTCTGTTTTGAGTTCACCATTGTCAATTTTAAAAAGCTATTTATTATCTTTTCTCTTTTAAAGGATTGCGTAGTTGATGTTCATCAACTTTATTATTTTTGTTAAATAGCCCTGGGTTTTGTATACTACCTTGGTAATCTTTTATTTTCAAGTCTCTCCATTTCTTCTCTATTTTTTGTTTTGTTTTGGACTTCTTTGAGAATTGCTTAATTTCCTTATTTTCTAGGCTTTTTGTGTTCAGTGAATACTTTCAATCCTTTTTCACCTTAAAAAATATGCTTTCCGACAAATAACTTTTCTTGCAAGAATTGATTCAGTTATATTCCTTCAATTTTAGTATGTTACCTCAATGTTTTCTTTAAAATATTTTTCCATTATTTGTTCTTTGACCCACTTCTTCAGATGTCTTAGTCTCCAGTTAGGTCTTTTCTTCATATTTTCTTTATTAATTACTAATTTTATTGTTCTATTATCTATAAAACAGAGAAAGAAAATTATAGATCAATTTCATAATGAATATTGATGCAAAAATCTTAAATAAGATATTAGCAAGGAGATTACAGCAAGTGATCACCAGGATAATATACTATGACCAGGTGGGATTTATACCAGGAATGCAGGGCTGGTTCAATATTAGGAAAACTATTAACATAATAAACCACATTAATAAGAAAACTAACCCAAATCATATGGATGCAGAGAAAACTTTTGACAAAATACAACACCCATTCCTAATAAAAATACTAGAGAGCTTAGGAATAGGTGGAGCTTTCCTTAAAATAATAAGCAGTATCTACCTAAAACCAGCAGCAAGCATTATATGTAATGGAAATAAGTTATAGGCCTTCCCAATAAGATCAGGGGTGAAACAGGGATGTCCATTATCACCTCTATTATTTAATATTGTACTAGAAATGGTATCTTTAGCAATCAGAGAAGAAAAAGGAATTAAAGGAATTAGAAAATGCAAGGAGGTAACAAAACTCTCACTCTTTGCAGAGGATATGATGGTATACTTAGAGAATCCTAGAGAATCAACTCAAAAATTACTTGAAACAATTAACAACTTTAGCAAAGTAGGAGGATATAAATTAAATCCACATAAATCATCAGCATTTCTATACATGACCAACAAAGTCCAGCAGCAAGAGATAGAAAGAGAAATTCCATTTAAAGGAACAGTAGATAATATAAAATACTTGGGAGTCTACTTGCCAAGACAAACCCAGGAACTCTATGAATACAATTACAAAACACTTTTCACACAAATCAAATCAGATCTAAATAACTGGAAAGATATCAATTGCTCATGGATAGGCTAAGCTAATATAATAAAAATGAAAATTCTACCTACATTAATGTACTTATTCAGTGCCATACCAATCAGACTACCTGAAAATTATTTTATAGAACTAGAAAGAATAATAACAAAATTCACCTGGAAAAACAAAAAGTCAAGAATATCAAGGGAAATAATGAAAGAAAAAATGCACAGGAAGGTGGGTTAGCTGTACCAAATCTGGAGCTTTACTGTAAAGTGGCAGTCATCAAAACTATCTGGTACTGGCTAAGAAATAGAGTGGAGGATCAATGGAATAGGCTAGGCACAGGAAATGCAGTAGTAAATGACACTAGTAATGTAGTGTTTGATAAACCCAAAGACTCCAGCTTCTGGGATAGAAACAGTATTTGACAAAACCTGCTGGGAAAACTTGAAGATAGTATGGCAGAAATTAGGCATAGACCAACATCTGACACCTTATACTAAAATACGGTCAAAATGGGAACATGATTTAGACATAAGAGGTGATACCATAGGAAAATTAGGAGAGGAAGGAACAGTCTACCTCTCAGATCTTTGGAACGAAGAACAGTTTATGACCAAACAAGAGATAGAGAATATTATGAACTGCAAAATGGATGATTTTGATTACATTAAATTAAAAAGGTTTTGTACAAACAGAAGCAATGCATCCAAAATTAGAAGGGATGCAGAAAGCTGGGAAACAATTTTTATGGCTAGTACTTCTGATAAAGGTATCGTTTCTAAAATATATAGGGAATTAAATAAAATTTATAAGAATTCAAGTTATTCCCCAATTGAGAAATGGTCAAAGGATATGAACAGGCAGTTTTCTGATGAAGAAATCAAAGCTATCTATTGCCATATGAAAAAATGCGCTAAATCACTATTGATTAGAGAGATGCAAATTAAAACAACTCTGAGGTACCACCTGACACCTATCAGATTGGCTAATATGACAAAAAAGTAAAATAATAAATGTTGGAGAAGCTGTGGAAAAATTGGAACTCTAATGCATTGTTGTTGGAGCTGTGAACTGATCCAACCATTCTGGAAAGCAATTTGGAATTATGCCCAAAGGGGCATAAAGCATAAAGCTGTGCATACCCTTTGACCCAGCATTACCACTTTTGAGTCTTTTTCCCAAAGAGATCATAAAAAAGGGAAAAGGACCCACATGTACAACAATATTTATAGCTGCTCTTTTTGTCGTGCAAGGAATTGGAAATTGAGGGGTTGTCCATTATTGGGGAATGACTGAACAAGATGTGATATATAAATGTAATGGAATTCTATTGTGCTGTAAGAAACGATGAGCAGGAGGAGTTTAGAGAAACCTGGAAGGACTTGCATGAACTAATGATGAGTGAGATGAGCAGAACCAGGAGATCATTGTACACAGTATCATCAAAATTATGTGCTGATCAACTGTCATAGACTAGATTCTTCTCATCAATACCAAGGTACAAGAAAGTTCCAGAGGAGGACACATGATGGATAAGTCTCTCCAAATCCAGGAAAAAAAAAACTGTGTAATATGGATGCTGATAGGCTCATACTATTTCTTTTGTTTTTGGTGCTTTTGTTTTTATTTTTTTGATGTTTTTCCTTTTTGCTCTGATTCTACTTGTATAACATGACTAATGCAGAAATGTGTTTGATGTTATTGTATACATATAACCTATATCAGATTACCTGCTGTCTAGGGGAGGGGGGGAAGGAGGGGAGGGAGGGAGAAAAATATGAAATTTGAAATCTTGTATAAACAAAAGTTGAAAACTATTTCTACATGTAACTGGAAAATAATAAAATACTTTTTTTTTAAAAAAAGAAAGAAATATGAGTGTATATCCAAAGGTAGGGGTGAATGAATGAATAAAAAAAATCTTTAAAGTGAAAAAAAAAAAAGAAGATTATTTCAGCACATTCTTTTGTGGGTTTTGCTACTCCAGGTATTGTCCTTTAGCATTATTTCGATGTTTTATTAGAGCGATTGTGTCTTGAGTTTGAGAGCTTACTGCCTTTCCTACACCATCTTGGCTCCACCCTGGAAGTCAGCGCAGTTAATTCTTCTCATCATTTCTTATAGCACAACAATGTTCCATAATAATCTCATCCCACAATTTGTTCAGCCATTCCCCAATTGATGGGCATCTCCTCAATTTCAAATTCAATATTTTTTTTAATTGCTTTTTGGATACCAACCTTACTAGGTCAAAGAGTATGCATAGCTTTATAGCTCTTTGGCCATAATTCCAAATTGCTCTACAGAATGTTTGAATCAGTTTACAACTTTACCAAGAGTGTATTAATGTATCACTTTCCCCATATCCATTAGAACATTTGTCATTTTCCTCTGCTGTACTATTATCCAATCCAATAGGTATGAGGTAGTACCCCAGAATTGTTTTGACCTGTATGACTCCAATCAATAGTGAGTTAGAGCATTTTTATATGTCTATATTTAGATTTGATTATTTCATCTGAATACTTCATATTTTTGAACATCTATCAATTGGGGAATGGCTCTTTCTTTAACAAATTTGACTCAGTTCTCTTTGTGAGAATAGAGGCCTGTCAGACAAACTTGCTTCAATTTTTTTTCAAAGTTACTATTGCAAACTGTATTTCTCTCCATCCTATTTTCTACTCATGATATTTACTCTATTTTCTATCTTCTTTTACCCTATCCCTTTTCAAAAGTGTTTTACTTTTGACTGTCCCCTCTCCAAATCTGCTCTCCCTTCTTTCACCCCACCCCTCTTATCCCTTTCCCTTCCTATTTTTCTGCAGGGTAAGATGGATTACTATAACCAATTGACTGTGTATGTTATTACGTCTTTGAGTCAATTCTGATGAGAGTCTCACTCACTCCCCCATACCTCACCTATCTTCCGCTCCACTCCATAAGCTTTTTCTTGCTTCTTTTATTTGAGGTACTTTACATTTCAACCTTCCCTTTCCCTTTCTCCCAGTGCATTCTTCTCACCACTTAACTTCATTTTTTAAAAAGATATCATCCCTTCATATTCAAGTCACACCTATGTCTCATCTAGATATACTCCATCCAGCTGTCCTAATAATGAGAAAGTTCTTATGAGTTAGAAGTATCACCTTCCCATATAGAAATGTAAACAGTTTAAACTTTTATTATACCTCATGATTTTTTTTCCTGTTTACATTTTTATGCTTCTCTATGGTCTTGTATTTGAAAGTCAAATTTTCTATTCAGCTCAGGTCTTTTCATCAAAAATCCCTAAAAATCCTAACTTTCATTGATTTCCCATTTTCCCCCCTGAAAGATTATACTCAGTTTTTCTGGGTAGATTATGCTTGGTTGTAATCCCAGTTCCTTTGCCCTCTGGGATATCATATTCCAAGCCCTCTGATCTTTTAATGTAGAAGCTGATAGATCTTGTATTGTCATGACTGTGACTCCACAGTACTTGAATTGTTTCTTTCTGGCTGCTTGAGATATTTTCACCTTGAACTGGAAGCTCTGGAATTTGGCTATAATATTCCTGGAAGTTTTCATTTTGGGATCTCTTTCAGTGGATTTTTTCATTTTCTATTTTTTCTTTTGCTTCTAGAATATCAGGGCAATTTTCCCTCACAGTTTCTTGAGAGATGATGTCTATGCTCTTTTTTTATCATGGCTTTCAGGGAGTAAAATAATTTTCAAATTATCTCTCCTGGATCTATTTTCAGGTCAGTTGTTTTTCTAATGATGTATTTCACATTGCCTTCTATTTTTTCATTCTTTTGGTTTTGCCTTATTCTGTCTTGATTTCTCATAAAGCTATTAACTTCCACTTGCTCAATCCTAATTTTTAAGAAATTATTTTCTTTTGTACCTCAATTTCCATTTGGCCTATTTGGCTTTTCAAGCTGTTGACTTTTTTTCTGATTTTCTTGCATCACTCTCATTTTTCTTTCAATTTGCCCCTCTACCTCTCTTACTTTATTTTCATAGTCTTTTTCTTTCAGTGCTTCTTTGGCATGAGAATGATTCATATTTTTCTTGGAAACTTTGGATGTAGGAGCTCTGCCTTTGATTTCTTCTTCTGACAGTATATTTTTTTCTTCCTTGTCACCACTGAAACTTTCTATGGTCAGCATTTTTTTTCTGTTTGCTTATTTTACCATCCTATTTCTTGACTTTAATCTCTGTTAAAGTGTGGCACTGATTCAAATGTGGAGAGCTCACTGTCCCAAACTTCAGGGGGCTTGAACAGCTGTTCTCTGAGATACCTCTAGGAATTTCTAAGTCCCCAGCTTCTCCAAGGTGGCAAGATTCAAAGAGAGGTATGTTCATCACTCTCCTGGCCTGTGCTCTGGCCCTCAAGCAACCACAGGCCTGCCTCTCCAGCCTGGAAATTGAAACAGGGTCCTACACTTTTGTGGCTGCAAGCTCTAGTGTGCCTGTGCCCCTCCCCCAGCTGTGACTGCCACCCAAGACTGTGACCAGGATCCAAGCACAAGCAAAGCAACAGAGTCCTGCTTCAGCACTAGCAAAGAGACCCCTGTAATCTCCCCCTGGCCAACCTCTTGACACCCTCACTGTCTGTGGGCTGAGTTCCAGAAGCAGCTGCTGTGGGAGCTGATTTAAATGCTTCTGAGGCTTTGTTTTCTGGGGCTGATTCTGCAGTACTGGGCTGCACTCCAATGCCACCCAGTACAACATACCTTTCCTGTCTTTGGTTTAAAATGATTTCACCCTGTACTTTTGTGGGTTCTACTGCTCCAGGAATTGTCTTATGGCATTATCTGAAGGTATTTTAGGGGTTTTGAGGAGAGCTTAAGCAAGTTACTACCTTTCCTCTGACATCTTGCCTCTGCCTCCTCCACTGGTCAATAATGCAGAATTTTAATTCTGACATATAGATATACTCACATGTAATCCTTGCTGCCTGAGATACTGAGGTTGGAAGATCTCTTGATTTTGGAAGTTCTGAGCTTCAGCAATTAAACCATCCCATAGTACTAAAAGCAATATACTTTATTATGACTTTTATTACTTACTCAAGGAAATATATAGGACCTGATTTGAAGGACCCAAGGACTGGGCATGGTGCATCCAGGAGCAAGGAAATAAAAGGGTTTTATTTGTTGTTGTTGTTGTTTGTTTTGTTTTGTTTTTTTGAAGATACATTTCAATCTTAAGACTCAAATATAATCTTGGGTAAGGGGAAGAAATCCAACTGTATCTCAGCTTATGGAAGGTAAACCATATAATTTGGTATTTATCAAGGTGTTATTGTTTGGTTTCATTTGTATAGCAGGAGAACCAATGATGTCCTAAAGATTTAATATAACCAGGTTACATTAAACTCTTATTATTACTTCCCAATTTATAATGGCACCTTCATGCAAATAAGACTCATTGACTGAGGTAAGAGACATGTGTTTCCTAGGGAGGAGATGGACTTATTTTTTTTTATTTTTTAGTGAGGTAATTGGGGTCAAGTGACTTGCCTAGTGTCACACAGCCAGTGTGTTAAGTGTCTAAGGCTGGCTCCGAACTCAGGTAATCCTGACTCCAGAGCTGGTGCTCCATCCACTGTGAAACCTAGCTGCCCCTGAGGAAATGGACTTATTGAAAGTTTTTCCATCTTTGACATCACAGGAATGGAAAAAGCAGCAAATTCTCTGCTCTACCAGAATCCAACATGTGGAAGATTTTAGCATGGCTTATTCAAAAGAATGAAAGTGTGAGACTGCCAAGCCAAGTGTAGGAACTGTAGTATAGAGTAGAATCCATCCACTACAAATGAGGTTTTTGTCTTTTAAGGAGAACAACAACAACAACAAAAAAAACCTAGATTTTTTTTTTGGTGTGTGTGTGTGGGGGGCATCATAGCTTTATTGGCCACATACATTACAATGATATATTTAGAGAAAAATGTTTCCTAATGGCATGATAAACACATCAAACTATACACTGTGTGTGTGGGTGTATAAAGATTTTGACACAGCTCTACTATCATTTTGTTTGACCTTGGGCCAGTCACTTTCTCTCTCTTGAGCTTTGGGTGCTTTATCTATCAAATGAGGTCATTGGACTACATGATCTTATAAGATTACCTCTAGGAGTCAATGAAGACTGTGCATCTTGGTGAAGTACATGGTGAACCAACCCATCAGGAGCTAAAATGAGATAATCCACATAATAAAGATAATATTAACAAAATAATATCTGGTGCTCACAGATTAGTTTATTCTAAGAGATGGATTAATCGGAGCAGACTTGAAAGTATGGATAAAACAAGGAATGGGACTGGATCTATTGCTATTGTAGATAATGGATGAGTAGGCATTAATACATTTATGAAATTAAAATAGGAGGAAAGAGATTCCTTATGTTTGATGATTTGGGTGGGCCCATTTTGTCTGGTATCCATTAGCATCTGAAATATGGTCAAACCTACAGATTAATTCTCCTGCAGGAACTGAGGAAAACCAATAGCAGCTGAAAGTTAATCAAGTACTGATCTCTCTCAATCCTTCTAATCATAGTCAGCTGTAGTTGAAAGCCTTTGAGCAGCAGGTTCCCCCTGGGGCAGTTGAACACAGAGCTAAGAGGGAGCACCCTCAATTCTTGAAGGGCAAGAAAGAAGTTAATAAAACAAAAGTTAATGCCTTCAATCAAGGAACTAGAAAATAGATTGTGAATGGTCTGCAGTTTCTTCTCCCTCTCCCCCATCTGTCTATTCCTGAAAGGCATGAGTTATTCTGAATATTTGCTGATCATACAAGTTCCCTTTTCCATTAAATGAGGACTAATGCAATTGTGAACTATTAGCTGTTTCTCTTAAAGTATCTCTGATATTTTAATTAAAATGACTGTTTATATTGGTTGAAATAGTTTATATTAATTTCTTTTATGATGATTATAATACATTGATTTTTTTCATTAAGTGCTACCCAGTTTTAACATATCATTTCTTCTCCAGTCATTAATAGGGTAAAATTTTAAAATCCCAAATTACATTTTATGCATATATCATACAGCAAATCCAGATGGTAATAATGCTTAATAAAGCAAATCGTCAGTAGAGTCATGGAATTTATAAAGATATGTTCCACTAGATTGCCCATTATGCAACTGAACTTTTGACATATTGGTCTTATATGTATACATTATTAAGTGGGAAATATACCTTGCATGTATACATTAGAATTTTGGAAATAATGACAAACACTATCCCATTCCGCAGATTAGCTTTTTGAAAGGCTCAACCTTTGGTCCATTTCCTTTCCCTTCAATTGTCTCCTCTTCCCTTCCCTCACTTCTTATTCCCTTACCTTGCCTTGCATTTCTTTCTGTTGCCTTGCCTTGTCTTAGCTTGTTTCCTCTTTCAGTCTCTTCTTTATCTCAATTTTCTTTGGTGATTTTATCAGATTCCCAGTATTTTCAGTTTGTATGAGGGTATTAAGGGGAAAATTGAATCCCTTAAATTCAGTATCATTTCAAATCCTAAAGTTATAGAATCTTAAATTTATAACTAGAAGGGACTCTTGATACCATCAAGTCCATCCCCCTTATTTTATAGATAAGGAATTGATTCACCAAGAGGTTAAATGACTTGTTCCTGAGATAGACAACTGAATCTAGGTGTCTTTCTCTCTTCACCAAATTCTTATGCTCCTTAATAAATGCTTAAAGAGTCTAAACTCTTGCTAAAGCTTATAATTTATTGGCGACCACGCGTTAGATTTTAGATAGTATAGCTAGAAATTTAGCCCCTTACAATATGTCAAGAAAGAGCATTATGGAAATTCTTTAAATGACTTGATTTTATTTGTCTTCTGTTCTTCATTTTTCAAAATATACAAGTCAGAAATTTTGAAGAGCTTTCTGAGGGCAGTAGCGAAAGGGTTAAAAGATTTTGTGTAAACTTTTTTTTTTTTGCAAGGCAATGAGGGTTAAGTGACTTGCTGAGAGTCACATAAATAGTAACTGTCAAGTGTCCAAGGCCAAATTTGAATCCCTCTTGAATCCAGGACTTGTGCCTTATCTACTGTACCACCTAACTGCCCCTGTAAACTTTTTTATTTTTTTTTTTAGATCAGATTCACCAGTGTCCCCTACAAATTTGGAGTAGTGCAACATGCAAGAGACATTTTGTACAATTAAAATGTACTTGTATTCAATGTGTAATGTTATTCCTTTTGGGGGGGGGGCATTTCTCCCTTTTTCTGTTTGTCCTTGTATTGTAACTTTTTTCTATGGCCATATTTCAGTTGTGTTTTCCTAATCACATTTATTTTGGAATGACCAGTAGAAGCATATTATTAAAAAAACAAAAACGAAAACAAAACTAAAGATGTATTTGAAAAATAAAATGGGTTCTTCTGTCATTACTAGAGAGTGAGATTTTTTTTTCTAACAAGAGAAATTTCTATCTATTAAAGATATATCTATCCTTACAAGTACATATTGTGAAGAATATTTGATAATAAAAACTCCATGTTTGTCTATCCATTAATTAACAAAAATATTTTCATGGTAGGGGATGATCAATTTGTTTCACTTCTGAAGGCTCCCTAATTTACCTCAGAGACAGAGCAGTTCAAATAGCATCTTTTTTGGTTAAGAAAAATAAGTTGATAGCAACCAAAATTCTCTAGTTTTTAAAATTACAATTGCTGCCTCATAGTGCACATGGTTAGAGAATAGCTTTGAGGACAAGATGGGGCAAAGCTGTTTTAGAATCCAAATAAGCCCTTAGGATTCCATGACCTGGTTCATGAACCAAGGTTCCTGGCTATATTGCTTTAATAGACACCGTAAGAGTGTCTTTGAACATTGTCAAATGCTGAGCTTTGGTCCATACAACAAAAAAAAGTAACATTTATTTTGATCACTGTGGGTTCACTATTACTATAAGGAGAAAAATGAGATGTTGCTATGAAAGGATCAACTTCCTTCAGGACTAGGTATCAAAATTAGAGACTAACCTTTAAGAAGTTAAGCAGAAACAACATTTTTCTTACTGTTGCTTCATAGAAGTCCAGAAAATAATTTGAAATATTCAATTTACAACCTATAATTCTATAGTAATCAAATGACAGAAGAATAAGGTCTATAGTCTCCAGGTTTCCTGTTGAACAATTGGGAAATACATCAGAATGGTCCTGCCATTAGAGTCAACACCCCAATCTTCTAAGCAAGGTATATTTACCTAGAGCTGGTTTGTCACTTCATTGGAAGGAGGTTGTAAATTCTAGAGGAGATCTTGGCATTTTTCTTTTCATGGTAAATTGCTGATGTTTCAACAGGAACACTTTACTTGAATCAAAGAAAACACAAAAGCCAAATTTATAGCCTCAAGAGGTCCAACCTTATACAATACATTTCACTAGTGATACTGATAACAAGAGATTAGTGACTGCTTTGTTAATATTAAAAATATGATATTTGCGTTGTTTTAGGAGTTGTTCTTTAACAAACAGAATAGCATAACTCTCCAAATGTATTTTGTTCCAATTGAGTTAATCTGAGGAACTAATAATATTTTAATTCATTTTGCTGTAATGTTACTCATACAAAATGTATAACTAGGATTTCAGATAGCTTACAACATTCTATTCATATGTGTGAAAACAATATCAATGTTAAAAATAACATGAATATGAATTAATGATATTTTGAGGTTTTAAACAGGGAATGAATACATGGAAGATTACTGAGAATAGATGTTTAGGATAGCAATGGCACTCATTGAAGTTAGCCAAAGTGGCTCCAAGTTTGTAAGGATTCAGTTGTATTATATTTCTCCTTTTTTCCCAGGAAAGGGGAAGTTTCCCAGAATATTCATCTTTCCCTCTAATTTTCATTATCAACTTTTAAAGATCAGACCTATGGATCCCTCATTGAAGGCCTTTTTCAAAAGCATCTTTGATACATAAACAGATCCTGATGGGATAATTTTCACCACCCATTCCAATAGCTTTCTCCTTAGTATGGCTTAAAATGCGATTTTTAGCCTACCTACTTCTTTCTTGTTTGTCCTTGAGGACAGAGAACATTGATGTAAGGATTCTTTACTGATGCACAAACATGTCTCCTCCATACATTTGCAAATGGCATTGTGGGCAATTAGTATTATTGTAGGAGGGGGGAAATCATTGCATGAAAGTCAATCTGATGAGGATGAGCATTTTTTAACTCAATGAGAAGCACTTTCAATTGGCTGAAATATAGTCTGTAACTGAATCTGAGCTTAAATCTTTCAGGCTTAGGACAATTTTTCTCAAATTTTTATTCCACTGTCATAGCTTTTGAAAATCCAATTTTAGCTCCACACCATGATGAAATATTGGCAACAAATTTAAGTGGAGGTTCTGTTTACATGTGTACTTATTTATTTTTTTTTGCTTCTTACCTAAATATCTAAATTACATATATGTTTAATATTTTGTTTATTTGCATAGATTTTTGTATTGCACTATCATTCCAACAACTCTAAATAGTACCTAGTGCAAGTAGAGTTAGCCCCACTTTATAATTAAATATTATTAAATCATCAAATTAAAATTAATCAGTAATAAGATGGCTTGTCACAACAAATCTACATGGCAAGCCAAGTAAGACAAGGTTCAGAACAAGGCTTTTTAATGCCATACTGCTTGATTAAATAAAGTCAAATTTTAAAATGGCAATTTGATGATTTAGTTAAATAATTAACCATGCTATAGTTCTCTCCAACTTAAAAAAAAAAAACCAAGAAGCTGCCAAATATGAACTGCATTAGGGACCCTTTAGTGATCTTTTACATTCCCTTTGAGATTCTTTCTAGTGACTGATTATCGCAGAGAAGCACTTGTAGATAAAATATGAAGCATTATTCCTTCTACAGACTGTGCTCTTGAGGACACCTCAAGATGAATAATCATATCCTCACAGTGGAGAGAGGCTCATTTCCTGATGGTGACAAATTTCCATTTTATAGTAGAAAGGAATGAAAGTCCATTACCTTAAATGATGTTCCCCTGGGGGAGGGGAAAATACATTTAAAATTTTCAGTATTATGCTTTAAGCAATTATTTACCTCAAAACCCACAGATGAACTTAAAGCCATAGCTCATTTGTGTAATGTTACTTCTGTCTAACTGCACCACTCCAATATGAAAGGGCATAGAATAGGAATGATCAACTGAAAATCCCACTATTTCTTACCTTCCATGCTAGGTGGCTTGTTCCCATGTCAGTACAGTCCTGCTCTCAACATTCTTCTAAAGGATTTTGATTCTCTGAAAGTACCCTGAATTATAATCAAGAAACTATGACTGTGGACAAATCATGTCATATGGCTTTGTGACTCAGTTTCCTTATTATGAAATATGATGGACCTACATGATTTCTAATATCTCTTCTAGCTCCAAATAGAAAATGAATAATCAGGAGAAAAAAATGAATTCACTTCACAGAGTAAAAATTTGTCAAGATTTGGGACATACAAGATCAGCAAGATGGCTAGTTACTCATTGTTGCCAAACCTGTTTAATCATGCTTTAATCAAGACAAAGGAATGGTGGGCAAGATATGAGTGGATGGATGAATGAATGGATGTATAATATATATACATATATTAAGTGCTTACTCTATGCCAGTCATAGCACCAAGCATTAGGTATATAAATACAAACTAAAAAGAAACATGAATTTAAGATAAATATATGGAGAAAAGAAGACAGAATCACTGAAAAGGTAAAAATCTTTTATGACTTTACACCAGAGAGCTATATGCTCAGATCATTCATTCAGCACCCCTCCACTACCAGCTTCCATGCACCTGTGGCCAGAGCACAAGCTAAATCTGTGGCTGCATTAGCCTGAAGGAAAAAAAGTCTGAAAATCATAAGGGTTCAGTTCTCCCCAGCCCCTAAGATGATATTAAGGGCCCCAGGTCAGTGAACCTTATATCCTCCAATGTGAAACAGCTGAAGTAACCTTGCAGTACAACCTCTAAGATCTGTTTACTAGTAAGTGGGGAGGGGTAAGAAAGAAAGAAATCCAAGAAAAGGATGGAATGTTAAAGATGTCAAAAGAAAAAATTATCATTAAAAACCCACAATACAACTTCATCAAAGAAGGTATTGTAAAAAAAAAAAAAAGCAGAAGACTCTTAAAAGCTTAAAGAGAACACAAACTTTTTCAAACTTTTTTTTTTTAACAAACCGTTAGAATATGAAGGAAAGTGAAGTAATAGTACCTGCTGAAAGACAAAATACCTTGGGACCCCAAGAGAGCATGGAACAACAAGAAGAAACTCTAGAATACTTCAAAAAAAAAAAGAAAGAAAGAAAGAAAGAAAATCTACAAAAGAAAGAAAAAAATCAGGAATGAATAGAGATTACAAATTAGAGTTCTCAACACAAAAGTAAAACACAGATTGGGAAACAAATGTATATATTTTAGAGAATCAATAATAAAACAATAAGTGAAAGAAACATTAACACATATGTAACACAAAAGTATTTAAGCAGAAGAAAATGTGGAAGAAAACATACAAGTGTTGATATCATTAAGTGAACACTTGAATTCTTTGCTAAGCAAAGCTCCTGAAATTGAAGACAAAATATAGAGATAATTTAAGGATCACAGGTTTTGTAGAAGAAGACAAAAAACGAAAAAACAAAAAACAAAACAAAAAACCTCAATATCAGAATGCAGGAAATAATGCATGGAACATATCCAGACTTTTGAGATTAATCAGATTAATAAATTATTAATCTAAAAATCATTCATTGCCACTGGGGAAAATAAATATTACACAAACCCCAGAAAGTATAATTTAAACTCCAAGACACACAAAGTTTATATTAAATAATTGCAATTACAAAAAAAAAAAAGTCTTGGGAAAGAGCTTCAAATGTGAAGAAATGGAAATTTGAATAAAAAGATAATTTGGCAGTTGCAGGAGACTTCTGGATTGTGTGACCAACAAGATAAAGGACTACATATTCTCCAATTCCCACTAACTCGCAAAATAGCAACAATAATAACATAGGAATTATGCACTAGAGGTAAAGCAATTTTAGCTGTCTCCACAGGCCCAAAAAAGGAAGGAGCCCCAAAACTTTAAAGCCTTAAGAATTAACAGGGAAAATGCTAATTTCTAGTTCTCAGTTAGCATTAGATATCCATGATTTGTCAGGATACATGAATCAAACCACTGGTCTGTGTTCTGGGAACCACTTCAGAAATTTTTCCCTTCTTCTTCAGTCTCTGCTGGTACACATTACTCCCACCTTTACCCTAGCATTCTATTTCAATAAACAAAGATGTAAACTGTGAAGAAAGAGGTACATGAGAAAGATAAAGAAGAGCTTGAGGTGGGCACTAAGTCGAAGAGCTCCAAGGCAGTAAAAATCTGCCAAGAACTCTCATTCCAATAACTCCTACTCTGAATCTGAACAAAGTGTCATACATTATTAACTTAATCCAGTAAGGGAACCTAAAGAATGGAGGGAACTGGGGCAGGGTGCTAGCATATGGAATTGCACCAGGACTGAGGAAAATTATCTGTCATCCAGCTAAAATTAGTCCACACCCCACCCCCAAGCCTTTTTTGCTTACTTGGAGCAAGGACTGAAGATAGTAAAAATGGATTTTTTGTGTTTTTTTTCTTAATATAAGACTATTATCCATCTAAGAATATGTGGGGCTCAAGGAAGGGGATCTAAAGGAACTAGTCCAGTTATTTATTGTTCTGCATCCTGAGAAATGGTGGCAGTGTGATCATGGAAGGCACTAGGGTGCCTGGAAGGTGAGGGATAGATTTGTACCTTCAGACTGCACTTCATCAGGGGGAAAATGCTGATTACAACTAGTCGCTATATCCTGGGTCTATCATGAAAAGGTTTCTTTAATCCTCAGCTTCACTATTGTAAAAATTAACTGGAGTAGATGTTCTTTCTTAAAGGTCCCCCTTCTAGCCCTGCTACTTTGTTTTCTAAAGTTCTTTTCATCCACAAATCCTTTGCTTTCTTTCTCATGCATTAGAATCCAAACTGGAGATGGGGATGAAGAAATTTGGGTCCTCAGAGGGTTGCATAGCTGGGGAATAAGGATGCCTGAATCCTCAGCGGAGGAGTAGGTCAAATGTGTGGATCATAAAGATCAGGGGCTGGGTAGCAGCATGTCTCGGTTGCTTTGTAATAATGGACAATAGGACTAAAAATGGTACCACAGCTTGAGATAAAGCAGGCTTTCCAGGGCTGAAATAGTCTTCTGCCAGCTTAATGTATTGGACTTCAGAGGCCAGATTCACTGACTTATTGAGGTCAAGCTATATTAGGTGATGGTGTTGAGGTGCTGTACTGAAGGTAATGCTTCTGAGGATCCTGTTTGAACAGCTGCTCTGATGTTGTGCTTCCCCAGGAGTACTCAAAGGTGTCACTGGACACAGTGAGTGACTCTGAAAACCCACTGATTAGACAGCAAGACATCCCAAACACACATCCACAGTAGAACCTTCAGTAAATGAACAGTACAACCTACCAAAACCTGAATCGGGGAATCACATGAATCCACCAATGTTCTTGTTCTCATTCCTCTTCAGGCTGGCAGTGACCAATGGAAGAAGTACTGATGTTAGGGAGGGTGAGATAAGAATCTCTGAGAGAAAGAGAAACAAGAAGAGAGGAAAAGAAAAGTGTATGTCCAATGACAAGAAAAATATGGATACAATAACTAAAACAGAGAGTAGCAAAGGAAGAGATATAGTGCCAAAATAGAAGATATAACCTGAGGGAGTGAGTGAGAGCGGAAGAATGATAGAGAAAAGTGTATGGAAGTAAACACAGGGAGAAAAGAGAGACAGAGTGCTCAGGACACAAAGTTGGAGATAAGTCCTCACTAATGGGATTGCCTTCCAAGGGTGATCGAATAAAGGTGGAGGTGTTTTTTGTTTCTGATCCAAGCAGTTCCAATTGGCTTTTATCTCAGGTTCATCAGTCCAGAAATTGAGTTCCTCAAAGCAGAAGGAAGCACAGACAAGTTTGAGGTTCTATCCTGGGAGTAAAACTATCATTAAGGGGAAGGGAATCAGAAAATGAGAAATATGGAAAACATAAGGAAATCAAAGTCAGTGATCAAAATAGGAGTAAAATTCAAAAACCTAAATCATAAGATAATTGATTGACAGGGAAAATAATAGAATGAAAAATACAATGACTAAGTAGACATCTAAAAGATTGCAAATGTATCTAAATAAACATTTCAAGATAAAGAAAATTGCAAGATATGATGAAACACAGAACCACCTGACTTTCCAAGAAAACATGGAACAACTGTCAGATGTTACAGAATTAATCTAAGACAAATTAAAACCTTGAAAGAATTTAGCTGGGAGTAAATGACAGAATGTATAGCCTACTAAGCTTAAATGAGATACCGTTAACTATGAAAAAATCTTTGCAGCCAGTTTTCTCAATAAACATCTTAATTCCAAGGTATATAAGGAAATAATTCAAATTTATAAGAATGAGAGCCATTCCACATTCTGTAAATGGTTTAAAGATATGAAGAGGCAATTCACAAAGAAATCCATGCTCTCCATAGCCATAAGGGGAAGATGTTCTAAATCATGCATAACTAGATAAATGTGTTTTAATGAAATTAAACAGAGAAAACTTAGAAGACTTGTATTCTGTTTTTGGAAGACTTGTATTAACTAATATATTAATTAATGATTGTAAGTGAAGTGTTTAGACCTGTGAGGACAATTTACATGATAACTATAATAATTCAAAGGAAAAAATATTTTGAGGAATTTAAAAACATTGATCAAAGCAATGATCAATGATGAATTCAGAGTACAGAAAATGAAACATGCCTCCCACATTTTGGATGACAAATGATGGACTGGATGTCCATGAAACATCTATTTTAAGATACGAATATAGTGCTGGTTGGTTTTGAATGACTGTGTCACAAGGGAGAGCTTCTCTTTGGGAAGTAGTTGGTAGATAGTAAAACGAAAAGGAGAAAAAAAAGAAAGAAAAGAGGAAGTAATCCATTAAAAAATGTACACACAAAGCCAAAGGAGTCCAGAAGGGGACATAGAAAAGCAAAGCAGTTTTGTTACTAACTTATCAAGCAACATATATTTAAAAACAGAGTATGTAAGAAAAGTTCAACTCGATATATACTTCTCTGTTCTGTTAAATGCAGATTGAAATGTTCATATTTATTGATGTTTAAATACATAAGAATAAAGAAAATTAAGAAAAAGAATTAAAATGAACAAGCTTTCCTCTCACACCACCCAGTTTGAGATTAATATGTTAATTAGTTTTACTGAACTTTTTATTGTCTTCTCTCTCCCCATATTAGCTCCCTGGAGGTGGGGAGGGAATGTACACATTAAATAATGCAGGTGGTATAAAAAAATGATATTGACATTTTTCAGAATGCAAAAAAAAATCAAGCCTTCGTAAAAATAACTCCATACACAATAATTATATATAGCACAGGAAAACAGGGATTTATTGAAAGATGCTAACATCTAGAGATGTCCATTTCCTCCCTGGGAGAGCATACTTCCTCCTCCAGACACTAATGTCCCTGAACCTCACTTTACAAGCTAGCAGAGAGACAACTCTTGGGTTACCCTCCTCCCACAAACATATTGTCTCATAACCATAGTGCTTTTCTTACATGGCATCTATCTTCCCTGTAATGTCCATGACAGCAAGCACTGGAAATTGTATTAATAGCCTCAACCCTCTCATCTGTTGTTTCACCAGGCAAAAATATGCCTACGGAGGGATCTTTAAGAAATCCCATGTGCTTTCAGATTTTATGACATTGATGGTGATTAGTGAGCAGTGGACAAAGACTCACAGCCCTTGAGAGCCAACCTCCCAGCCTCTTTAAAGAGCTATGACCAGGAGCAGTTTGTGCCTTTTCTCTACCCTGGAAGAGGACTTCTGTGTAATGAATCTGAAGACTTAAATTCTCTCTTCATCCTCTATTTGAAGAAGAGAATGTTTATTAGCGTTAACAGTTCTCCTGTGAGAACTTTACTCTCCAAGGGTGGATTTTTTTTTTACTTAATGGTTTTTATCATCTCACATAACATCCAGTTGCGTTACTCTTTGGAGGAGAGAATCCACAGTGCTTAGAGAGCAATTATAGTTGCTTGTTAGTAGTGACTGGAAAACATCTGATATCCTGGACTTAGGGGCTTTACTCTTTCTCCTGTAAAAGAAAACACTTAGAGACACAGGCCCAAGCACTTTATTTTTTTCCCTCCTCTAAGTGTTATCCAATAATATTCCAAAAAAGCAAAAGACCTGTCTATTCCAAGGACTGCCTGAATAACTATGTCATACCCAGTGGGCTTCCACAGCTCAGTGTGGGTCCCCCAGTTAAATACCACTATTCAAGGTACTCTAGGGGTCTACATCCTCTAAAACTACAAACTATCCCCTTCCCCCCCAACATATATAATACATTGTAATAGTACATATACCTCTAATAGAGAGCTAAAGGAGATAATTGATTCAAAAGAAATTATTTAATAAAATAACATTGAAAAAAATATCAACAAAACACTTGCCACATAAACCTACTTTTTTTTTCGGGCAATGAGGGTTAAGTGACTTTCCCAAGGTCACATAGCCAGTAAGTGTTAAGTGTCTGAGGCCAGATTTGAAATCAGGTCCTCCTGAATCCAGGGCCAGTGCTTTATCCACTGTACCACCTAGCTGCCCCCATAAACCTACTCTCTCCGGAATACAGACAAGGAGTGAAAGAGTGGATATTTATAGATTAAACATGAGACCAGAATATAGCCATGGAAGGGCAAAGACAGTCAAACCGATTCAAGTCAAAAAGCAATTAAGTGTGTACTATGTGTCAGGTTCAGTGCTATGAGCTAAGGAGAGAAAGAAAGGGGAAATCACTCTCTGCCCTCAAGGAGCTCAAAATCAAATGTAGTAAACAGCATACAAACCATGATGTATAAACTCCTCTCTCCCTCACTCCCTCTGTTTATTCTCTCTCTCTCTCTCTGTGATTCTCTATCTGTGAGTCAGTAGATATGTGTTGCAATCTTGTCTACAATATCTGTTTCCTGTATATATGCATTATTCATATGACATATGTATACATTATATATAAATATGTATACACATATTTAAATATAATGATTTAATTGGAGACAAATGTCAAAGGGGAGCTATTAGTATTAAAAGGTACTCGTAAAGTATAACTAATACTCATTACCAAGAATTAATTTAACACTATAAGAACAATGGGGTCTTCTAGTTGTAGTTTTTCTCTCATCCCATTGAGCTCACTACACTCTGATCTCATAATTTCTTCAGGACAGGTGTTATAGTCTCTGCCTTACAGTGTCCTGTATATATAGTCTCTAGTTTGTGGATCATCTGAAATCCTTGGCAATCTCTTCTAGGCAAGTGTGGATGCTGCCATGCTGCTATGTTCATTTAGCTTAAAGAAGGCTGAAAAGTTTGTTTCTAAAGAAAAATCAGAAATATTTGTCAAGGAACAGCAAACAGCTTTCTCTTGGGTGTCTATATTGTTCCATCACAGCCTTGGCCCTAAAGCTTTTCATCTTTCCAGCAGGTTTTCTGCTTTTGGTTCTAGGATAAAAAGCTGGGCCCTTCTCCCAACTAGTTAATACCTTTATTGGTCTTTTCTTCTACCTCTTCTTCTTTGTCCAAGGGATTGTCACTTTCTCAGAGACCTCATCCAACTTATGGGGAAGATTACATATAGCACTCAAATTTTCACTCAGATGTGAAAATGATTAAACTAAAAGGAAGGAAATGCTTATTTACACATTAAACTATAAAAAAAGCTGAGTTTAGGGTGCTCTAAGTTTTGAAATTTAAGTCTATGACAATCTGCTCAATAGATAGATAAATAGATAGATGATAGATAAGAAAGTAAGAAAAAAGCACAAAGACAAGATACATAGTGGGTAGGGTTAAAATAATTGTTTCTTCTAACTGACTAATCACATTTTTGGCCATTCTCATAACCAGCTCATTATATTGGAGACTTTAAGGCACATCATCATCATGCTCAAATAATATGTATTATTTAACAAAATAAGATATCTTAATGGAACACACATATATACACAGAACTTTGTGCTGAAAGTTGTAAAATCTCCCAATATTCCCACCCCCATCCTTAAGAGAGGAGGTAAAGGGGGGGGATAAATATGTATACAGTATCCACTATGTGTCAGGTCAGACAATGAGTTAAATATTTTATAAATATTATTCCATTTGATAAGTCAGCTGAAGAAGTAAGGAGTAAGAATCTGAGGTAGTATTTGAACCCAAATGCTTTGACTACAAATCTAGTACTTTGTACTATATCACTAAAAAAAGAAAGATTTCCACGTTTAAGGATATGATATATTATACAGTGTCCTTGACCATAATGGAAATTAAATTAAAATGGGAGTTGGGTTGAGGGAAGGATAGTGAGTTCCATTTTGGACATGTTGAATGTGAGATGCCTTTGGGAATGGCCCATTTGAAATATAAAATGGGGGGCAGCTAGGTTGCACAATGGATAAAGCACTGGCCCTAGATTGAGGAAGACCTGAGTTCAAATCCAGCCTCAGACACTTGACACTTATAAGCTGTGTGACCCTGGGCAAGTTACTTAACTCTCATTGCCCTATTTAAAAAAAAAAGATAGGAATGAAATATACCATGGGTAGTTGATGACATGGGAATCAGACATGAGAGAGATAAGATCTGGATAGGGGCAGCTAGGTAGTTCAGTGGCTCTGAAGTCAGGAGGACCTGAGTTCAAATCCAGCCTCAGACACTTACTAGCTGTGTGACCCTGGGCAAGTCACTTAACCTCAATTGCCTCACCCCCCCCCAAAAAAAGAGATAATATCTGGATATATAAACCTGGGAGTTATTTGCATAGAGAGGATAACTGAACCCATAGGAGCTAAAGGAGTAACCAAGTGAGACAGTATAAAGAGAAAAAAATAAGGTCCAAGACATAAACCTGAGGAGCTCCCATACTTTGGGGGCATGACCTAGATGGAAATCTATCAAAGAAGCCTGATAAAGAATAACCAAAAAAGTAGAATTATAAGATACAACAATATTATGAAAACTTACTAACTTGAATTTAATAATGATTCATATATATATATATACACACACACATGCATACACACATATATATATGTATGTGTATATTCATGCATGCAGACATATAATACACATACATATACACATAGACATATGTTTCAGAAGAGTCTGAGGAGATTCATCACTTGAAAACTGGAATTATAGCATTTTACTTCTGACCCAGCTCTACTCCTAATCATCTGGACCTTTCCAAAACTGCCCAATCTGCCTTCATTTGCTGAAAATGTCTCTATCCGTTCAACTGGCATCCCTCAACTGGTAATTTCATATCAAGAGCCTCAATTTGAGGAATGACCAGGCCAGGCATGCTCACTTCTGTATGAGCTCTGCTTTTGACATTCTTCACTTTTATGTCATACCTCTCTCCCTCTTCCACATCCTGATTTTCAAAACTCTTTTATGTATTATCTTTATCCATTTTTTTGTTTGCTTTTGTATTCACAGAGCTTAGCACAGTGATGGGATATATTAAGTTCTTATAGAAATGCTCAATCTATCTGTCTGTCTGTCTACATAATATTATGGATCATCTTTTTACAAACAATAAAGGTGAGGTCCAGAGAGGGAAAGTGACTAGCTGATGCTTGCATTATTAGTAGAATATCTGGAACTAATTTATATAGTTTGCTTCAATTAAATGAAATTAAATCTTGAAACTACAAATGTAATTGGGATTATTTGAGGTGTGTGTGTGTGTGTTTTAATTTGTGGTCATTAGCTGATATTAGCATTGTTCATTATTATGTAAAGGTAAAATATTTTCCCCCAAGGCTAAGCCAATATAATACAAACTATAGCAGAATCTACAAACCTAGTAAGATTTTAATCATGGTATTAATAGCATGTTGCACCTGCTGTAGGAAGGTCAGCCTAGAACAAAAGGGGATTATCACTGGCCAGTTGAACAACAAGTGATAAATTCCCTGATATGGATTTGCATATGCTAGCATGGATCTGTAGTCTCATCAATGTGAGCATTTCCCCCAAAATTGAAAATTGCAACACATTCATGCCCATTTACCTTATGTGACTTGTCTAGGGCCTCCTATAAGATTATGAGAAAGCCTTCACTCAAAGTGCCGGGGGTGAAGTTCTCACACATCAGGTTTGCTTGACTTTGTTAGGAATTCAATGTAACACATAGTGCTCTAACTTATCCTTCATTCTTTCCAGTCATCCAATCCATTTTCTTTTTCATTCATAAATTTCTTTGGTGAAATCTTTTATTACAATTTTCCTTTGTAATTACTCTTTGGAATGTGTTGCTGTCTTTTCATCCCTACCATGACCTCCCTATTGTCCTTTTGGTCATCTTAATTTCAATTTTTCAGAGATTAGTGTTCTTTAAAAATAGTACAAAATACTATGAAGTATTGGTCTACACATATTTTCTCGCTGTCCAATTTTCCTGACATTTTTTGTTGTCTAGTGAGTTATTACCCCAATAGCTGGAGTCTTTAGGATTTTTGAATGTTAGACTACTGTTCGGTTGCTTTATATGTTCTACATGTAAACTATTCTATTAACTGATATTTCTATTTTTGAACCAAGACCAAATCATTTTGATAATTACTGCTTTGTAGTATAATGTAAATAGATGGCTCGGTGGATAGAAATCTGGCCCTGAAACCAGGAAGACTTGAGTTCAACTCCAGCCTCAGGCACATACTGACCTTGGACAAATTACTTAACCTCTGTGTTCCACAGTGTCCTCAACTGTAAAATGGGGATAACAATGTCATCTACTTCCTTGGGTTGTGGTAAGAATAACATGAGATAATATTTGTAAAATGCTTAGGACAGTACCTGGCACACAATAGGCACTATATTAATGACATTTTTGGTGTTGTTATTATTAATTATTCATTCACAAATATTTTATTATTTCTATTAGTAGCCTTTACCTGTTATTCCTCCACATGAAATTCATTATTTTTTCTAGCTCCATAAATTAATCCTTCAGTAGTTTGATTGGTATGACATTAAAAAGCAAATTCACCAAAAAAACAAAAATCAAATTTAGGTAGTGTTGCTATTTTTATTACACCCCTTCGCCTTCATGAACAATTGATATTTCTTTAATCATTTTGATCAATTTCTAAAGATGATTTTATAATATTGTTTATTTAGTTTTCATGTGACTGGTAGGTAGAATCCCAAATATTTTGTGCTTTCTGAAGTAATTTCAATGGAATTTCTCTTGCTATCTCTTCTTACTGAATTTTGTTGAACAACTTTAAGAGACTTAAGAACTCTGATCAATGTAATGACTAATGACAATTCCAAAGGAATGATGAAGAAGGATGCTACCAATTCATACTACAAAATTAAAGTATTTACTATGCAGGATGAGCCATACATTTTTACACATGGGCAAGGTAGAAATCTCTTTCACTTTACTATGCATATCTGTTTTAAGATTTCCCCTCATTCCCCTCCAAATAGGAGTGATATTGGTAAGAGGGATAAAGAAATTTGCTAAGGGAAAAAATCATTTAAAAGGAAAGAATTTGGGGGCAGCTGGGTGGCACAGTGGATAGAGCACCGGCCCTGGAGTCAGGAGGACCTGAGTTCAAATTCGGCCTCAGACACTTGATACTTACTAGCTGTGTGACTCTGGGCAAGTCACGTAACCCCAATTGCCTCACTAAAATAAAAACATAAAAACAGACAAAAGAAAATAATTTTAAAAAATATATGAAATACCCTTCAATTCTGTGTGGCTCTATCTAATTTCAAAGTGATAATAATAGGGGGCAGCTAAGTGGTGTAGTGGATAAAAGCACTGGCCCTGGGTTCAGGAGGACCTGAGTTCAAATCTGGTCTCAGACATTTGACACTTACTAGCTGTGTGATCCTGGGCAAGTCACTTAACCCTCATTGCCCTGCCAAAAAAAAAAAAAAGGAAAAAAAAATAAAGTGATAATAACAGAAGAAAAGGAAGCAGGTTCTAAGAACCACAGATTTTAGATAACATACAAAGAATGAAAATTTATTCCAAAATGAAATAAAATAATGATAAATGATGAAAAATGATAAATGCAGAATTACAAAATTATACCTAACCTTGAGAAGGCACAATGGAAAGAGTGCTAAATTTGGAGTCAAAGGACCTGGATTTAAATTGTGGTTCTGTCTCTTTCTACCTGTGTGACCTTGGGAAAGTTGTTATGCCTCTGAGGCATTTGATTTCCTACATTGTAAGTTGATTGGACAGGGCTAGACAACTTAGACAATAGCAGGCCTAAGAATATTTGTGTCAATCAATCAATAATCATTTATTAAATGCCTATTGTGTGCCAGGAAAAATGCTAACTACTAGAGATACAAAAAAAGGCAAATTCCAGCCTTCAAGAAGCTAAAAACCTAATGGAAGAGATAACAAACACCATCTATACACAAACTATATACAAGGGGAATAGGAAATGATTAAAAGAGGGAAGACATTAGGATTAGATTGGGAAAGTCTTCCTTTAAGAGATGGGAGTTTTGTTTGGGACTTGAAGCTGGAGAAGTCAGTAGGCAGAATGAGAAAGGAGAACATTCAAGGCATAGGGCACAGCCAGAGGAAATGCCAGAAGCAGAGAGATGGAGTGTCTTGTTTGCGGAATAGCAAATAACCTAGTGTCATGAGATCGAGGGATATACATGGTGTGGAATAAAGTGAATAAGAGCTTAGATTCCATCTTCCAAGAGATTGTCAGGAAAAATTGCCCTGATATTCTAGAAGCAGAAGGTAAAATAGAAATTGAAAGAATCCATGGATCACCTCCTGAAAGAGATCCCAAAATGTAAACTTTCAGGAATATTTTAGCCAAATTCAAGAGAACCCAGGTCAAGTAGAAAATATTGCAAGCAGCTAAAAAATAAACAATTCAAGTACTGTGGACCTATAGTCAGGATAACACAAGATCTGGGAACTTCTACATTAAAGGACTGGAGGGCATGGAATATGATATTCCAGAGAGCAAAGGAATTGGTTTTACAACCTAAAATCACCTACCCAACGAAACTGAGTATAATTTTTCAGGGGAAAAAATGGGACTTCAATGAAAAAGAGGACTTTACTATTAGGTCTTTTCCCCAAATAGATCATAAAAGAAGGAAAAAAGAACCCACATGTACAAAAATATTTATAGCTGCTCTTTTTGTGGTGGCAAGGAATTGGAATTTGAGGGGCTGCCCATCAATTGGGGAATGGCTGAACAACTTGTGGTATATGAATGCAATGGAATTCTACTGTGCTGTAAGAAATGATGAGCAGGCAGATTTCAGAGAAACCTGGAAGGACTTGCATGAACTGATCATGAGTGAGATGAGCAGAACCAGGAGAACATTGTAAACAGTATCAACAACATTTTGTGTTGATCAATCGTGATAGACTTGATTCTTCTCAGCAATACAATGGTACAAGATAGTTCCAAAGGACTCATGATGGGGAAAAAAAAAAAAACCTCTCCAAATCCAGACAAAAAGAAGAACTGTGGAATATGGATGCAGATTGAACCATACTATTTCTTTTGTTTTTGGTGCTGTTGTTTTTCTTTTTTGAAGTTTTTTCTTTTTGCCCTGATTATTCTCTTATAATATGACTAATGCAGAAATATGTTTAATGTTATTGTACATATATAATCTATATCAGATTACTTGCTCTCTTGGGGAGGGGAGGAGGGAGGGGAGGGGAAAAAATTTGACACTAGAAACCTTATAAAAACAAATGTTGGAAACTATCTCTACATGTAACTGGAAAATATTAAAATACTTTTCTAATTAAAAAAAAAGAAGACTTTTAGTCATTTGTGATGAAAAGACCTGAACTGACTAGAAAATTTGACTTCCAAATACAAGACCCTAGAGAAGCATAAAAAGGTAAACAGGAAAAAGAAATCATGAGGGATAGTAAAAGGTTAAACTCTTTCCTTTCCTACATGGGAAGATAATACTTCCAACTCATAAGAACTTTCTTGGTATTAGGGCAGTTGAAAGGAATATACTTAGGCAGAGGGCATAGGTGTGAATGGAATATGAAGGGATGATATCTGTAAAGCATTTGCTTTTTGTTTATCCTTGTTTTTTTGTGGGGCAGGCAGGGTGGAGTCGCTTATGTCTGGGACCAGATTTGGCCTTGGGGCCTCTGGGGCCTCCGGGGTCCAGGGCTGGTGCTTTGTCCACTATGTCACCTAGCTGCCCCATGATGACATCTTTTTTTTTTTCTTTTGGTGAGGCAATTGGGGTTAAGTGATTTGCCCAGGGTCAAACAGCTAGTAAGTGTAAAGGGTCTGAGGCCAGATTTGAACTCAGGTCCTTCTGAATCCAGGGCTGGTGATCTATCCACTGCACCACCTAGTTGCCCCTGATGACATCTGTAAAATAAAATTAAGGGGTAAGAGCAATGCACTGGAAGAATGGAAAAGGGAGTGGTGGAATGTGTTAAAGTAACTCGCATAAAAGAAACAAGAAAAAGCTAATGAAATGGAGGGGAAGATGGGCAAGGAGCAGGGGAGTGAGCCTTACTCTCATCACAATTGGCTCAAAGAGGGAATAACATACACACTCAAGTGGGTATAGTAATATATTTTGCCCTGAGGGAAAGTTGGAAGGAAAGGGGATAAGGGGGGGTGGGGAGAGGCAAAGGGAGGGCAGAATTGGGGAGAGGGCAGTAAAAAGCAAAACACTTTGGAGGAGAGATAGGGTGATAGAAGATAGAAAATAGAGTACATATCAAGGAGAGAGAATAGGATGGATGGTAATACAGTTACCAATAGTAATTGTAAAATAAATGATGAGCAAGATGCTGACTTCACACCTGGATGTGTGAAAAATGCAAACCATCAACAGAGAGAAAACTGATGGTATCTGAATAGATTGAAGTAAATTTTATTAGTTCCTCTTTCTAAAGTTATTTTGTCTGTTTTCTTTCAAAACCATATTTTACATGACTGCACATGCATAACACATTGAATTGTTTGATTTCTCAGGGAGGGAGGGAGCAAGAAAATTTGAAACACAATTTTTTAAAATATCAATGTGAAAAAAATTTTTAAATGTAACAGGGGGAAATTCTAAATAAATAAATACATTTTTTAAAAATGTTGCTGAACTCAAACAATAAAAAAATAGATGAAGTGAATATTTGCTTCCTTAAGCTACAAATTATAATATTCTAATAAAAATTGTTTTATATACATATGTAGATATATTTATAGCTATGTATATTTCTATCTATTTGTTATATGCATATGCATTTATAGTTGTTATTTTTAATTTTGTTTTCATTTTTCCTTGTTTCATTTGTTTCATACCCCTTGTGGTATATTTTCACTTTTGCAATAATTGTGCATTCTTTTTGTGCATTTGATTTAACAACACTACAGTGCCAGATAATTGGTTCCATTTGGCCAGGGTACTAGCAAACTGCTGAAAGGGGGGATGATGCAGTTTATTAAACTCCTGTTGTTTGCATACTTTGACTTCACTGGTATTGGAAACTACCTGGGAAGAATACCAATCACCAACTACTATTTAGCAATATATATTTAGAATGTTGACCATGGTGCTGAAAAACTTGCTTTGGGTTACAAAGTCGGGATATGTCAAAGATAGGATTTAAAGTAAGGCCCTCCTAACTCTCAGACTATTCCTCTATTCATTTCTCCACTCTGCCTCTTTAAAAGTGATACAGACAGGGCAGCTAGGTGGTGCAGTGGATAGTGCACCAGCCCTGGAGTCAGGAGGACCTGACTTCAAATCCGGCCTCTGACACTTAACACTTACTAGCTGTGTGACCCTGGGCAAGTCACTTAACCCCAATTGCTTCACGAAAAAAAAAAAGTGATGCAGATATCTTATTGTATTAAAACAGGTTCCACGAAAACAGAATCCCAACTATATCTTTGTATTTTTCTCTTAAAAATATATTGGCTAAGGGTAATTGGGTTCAATTTTTGTTCAATAAAGTTAATAAGCAATGCAATATACTCCAAGTGATTTATAGCTCTAATTGCTGAATGATCTATGTACTCATTTGTATTAGTATTACAGCAATGATAACAATAAATGTGCATTTTGTTAGTAAAGTTTCCTGAGAAAATAATTTTTTTTAAATAGTGGGAATTTTTTTCAAATGATTAACAACTAGTGAAATGTTAGGATCAGAAGGAAAACTTTAGCATTGGCTTGGCAGTGCATTGAAGCTGATTTTTGTGAGCACACACTTGTACACACAGAGAACAAACAGTATAAGATGCTTAAAATGTAAAACATCTTGCTTTTTAAATAACCCCTTGTGGTATGTTTTCACTTTTGCAATAATTTGTGTTCTTTTTGTGCATTTGATTTAACAACACTGCAGTGCCAGATAATTGGTTCCATGTGGCCAGGGTACTAGCAAAGTGCTGAAAGGGGGAACAATGCAGTTTATTAGACTCCTGTTGTTTGCAGAAGCAGACTCACACCCTGAAGTTTTTCATGGTGTTGAATGACATGTGAACTACTAAGACCCTGCTGCCCTAAGTAACCATATGGTCACCAGCATTTAGCACCAGGTAGCTTATCAAAAAAAAAATCTTAATAGAATCTCAAAAAAGGAATCAGGAGAAATAAATGTGTAAAGATCTGAAGGTATTTTCACTTGTTAAACAGTAAAGGAACCATGACCAGGGAAAAAATGTGAAGCCAGTGGTTTATAAGGAGGACTTTTTTGTAAATGCAGAGTATGTAGTGTAATTTGAATAGCATAACCCATAACATCAAATATTCTTCACTATATCCCACTGGCCCCAGTAACAGGGTCTGAAATTCCTACATTTGTCTTTGGGGTTATGGGAATTAAAAGCATCTACAAATTCAAATGTTAACTCAGAGCAGATAGCTATTATCAGTCATTATCACTTGTTTAAATTAGTTTGTCTGTTCCCTTGCAGAAAATTGGAGATTGAGTGAATGGGACATATGGCAGAGGAATCTATAGAAGAAAGAATGATAAGACAACTTACTAGGTGCTTGTCCTGGTAGGGTTCTGACAAGGAAAACTGTGGATATTTGGGGATGTTAGGAAAAGCCAAAATGGGAAGGAAGGAAAAAGAGAGTTGAAGAAAAACTTTTTGACCCTTAAATTTTTTCCACTAGGATTGTCCTTTTAAATTGGTTCCTTAAATCCCTACTTTGTTTTTCTTTTCACTTAATTAATCCCCATAATCTATACTACATCAAGTAATAATGTTTCATATCTTAAAATGTAGACTTTTCATTAAAAACACACACGCTAAATATATTTTAAAGAAAGGCCCAATGTTGGGCATGGAATTTTGACATTTTTCCACCTTAGTACACATACAGAGGTAATGAGAGACAGTAAATAGAGGCCAAAATTTGGAGTCAGGAAAACCTGATTCAAGTTTTGACCCTGACAGCTGCTAAATGTTTGACCATGACATGGACAAATAACTCAATTCCTCAGTCATCTAAACTCTAATTTGGAGACTGTAATATTTTGAATCAAAGACTATTTCTTGATCTTCATTAATGTAGGAAGTTTCCACATAAGGGATTCCCAAACAGCTAGATGGCACAGTCTAGCTGGCAATTGGTTTGGCAGTACATCGAATCTGATTTTTGTGAGCACACTTGCACATACAGAGAAAAAACAGCATAATATCCTGAAAATATAAAACATCTTGCTATTTAAATAACCCCTTGTGGCATGTTTTCACTTTTGCAATAATTGTGCTTGCAATAATTCTTTTTGTGCATTTGATTTAACAACACTGCAATGTCTGGAGTCAGGAATACTCATCTTCCTGAGTTCAACACCAGCCTCAGACACTTACTATGTGTATGATCCTAAGCAAGTCACTTCACCCTCTTTGTTTCAGTTTCCTTATCTATAAAATAAGCTGGAGAAAGAAATGGGGAGCCTTTCCAGTATCTTTGCTAAGAAAACATTGAATCTGGTCACAAAGAGTCAGACATGACAAAAAAAATGACTGAACAACAACCACGGTGCAAAAAAAAGAAAAAAAGTGATGAATGATATTGCATTTTGAGCAGACCAGGAGTACTTGTAGGAGAAAATTGTAGGAGAAAAGAGGGCAATAAAGAGAGTTCCTGGGGACACACAGGGTGCTAAAAAGTCTTACCTGTGAGGATTGACCTGTTGTTAGGCCCTAACTAACAGAAATGATTTCATGCTTGATTACCCAATCACTGTTATAAGGCTTCTTCATTTAGACAAAATATGCAAGGCTTTCCTGATCACAGTCATTTGAGTAATCTTTCCTAATCACAATTTCCTTGTGGTCAGTAAAGGAGAATTATGGTTCCACTCCTCACTGACTTAGTGCCTTTAAATTTCCCTCCCATATGGGTCCTGTGAATCTTCCCAGCAAGAGTAATCAGATTTATGGACAGAAACCCAGAATTCTGGACTCTTAATTAAGCTCTCTATCCAGTAGTATGGGCTCATCATCACTCATTCTTGCCCATTGCAGTGAAGATCTTGGGACTATAGATTTGCATGTCTGTGAGTGATAAAGTGACTGATGTGATCTATAAATGTTTGCATTTTTCTTGGTATCTCACCCATGATCTCACAACCTCCTACTATGTAAAATGGGAATGATAATATTTGCACACTAGCTGTCTCACAGGGTTGTTGAGAATAGTTTTCATAAAGTATAATACAGTATAAAATGTGAGCTATTATTTGTTCAGCTATGTGATAATAACCACTTCCATGATCTGCAGATATAAAAACACACAAAATACCTTATCGTATTTATACATTATTATATGTTTATAAGGGTAACAGGATATGATGAAAAGAGTACTGGTTTGGCATTTAGAGACTAGTTTTGGCAACTTTCTACCTGTGTGTCCTGAGCATTTTTCCCTCAGTTGAGAAGTCAGAATTATCTTCTTCACCTAACATACTATGTGGTAGATGAGTTTCTTTCACTTTTTGTATCTAGAGAGATGTTGACTATATACCAATCTAGATGTGCAAGAGTAAGATTGAATTTCAATCAATAACTCCATTTAGATGGCTAGAGAAGAATATGAAATCCAGGAGTTAATAGCTAAATCTCTAAGTGTCCCAGATGTGCCCCTTTCTCAGTGTGCAGTCTTCCTTATCCTTTACACACACACACACACACACACACACACACACACACACACACACACACACACACACACACACACACACACTTCATACACATATACATACACAAAAACACTCACACACACTGATAAGAATAACCTTTCATCTTATCCCTAAGATGAAATAATCAGCTTTAATCAGTATTAATGCAGTCTGCATATCAGAAAAGCATTAGGAAATAGTTATTCTTTCATAGACGATGAATGGATAAAGAGACAGCTAGTTTAGGATGGTTATCAGTTCTTTAGGCCAAGGAAAACAAGACCCATTTAAAAACTGATAAATCAGAACAGGAAATGTTCAACAATAGCTAAATCACAGGAATATGGCAGAAAATTTTTAGACAACTCATTTGAAACATTCTGTGATTCTTGGGAAAAATCCAAGTTGGGAATATCATTTTGGTAATGACATTATAAGGTATATAGTAAAAAAGCAGACAACACAGTGAGAAATATAATCCACAAATAAGGTTTCCTTTGATAGTTTAATGTTTAAATAGCAATTTCCCCTATTAAAGTTTATTTCTCTATTGAGATAGTTAAAGAAATAAGTTATTGGAGTGAAAATCTTACTGGGTTCAAAATTGAGCATAATAAATTATTCTTGTGCCAGTTAGAATGGTTTCTATCCTCTTAGAAAGGTTTGCAAAGTAAATGTATCCTTTTTGAAAGCACAGAAAGACTATATCCACCTGGGTAAAGCAAAGATGATTGTTGAGACCATTTCTAAATAGTTTTACAGTCTGGCTTGTAAAATTATGTGCAGTCTCTCTCCAACTAATCTTTTAAAATCATTTCATTATATCTTTTATTTTGTACATCATATCCATTTCCAAATATATGTTTCTATTTTCTTATCCAAAGAAACATCTCTTAGGAAAGGGGAAGGGATTGAGCATGAATTAAATGCCAATTCTGTGCCAGACACTGTACTAAATTCATTACAAATATCTCATTAATGGGGGCAGCTAGGTGGCACAGTGGATAAAGCACCAGCCCCTGAATTCAGGAGGACCTTAGTTGAAATCCAGCCTCAGCTCAGACCCCTGACACTTGCTGTTAGCTGTGTGACCCTGGGCAAGTCACTTAACCCTCATTGTCCCACCCCCCCAAAAAAAACCCAAACAAACAACAAAAAAAAACCCACAAATATCTCATTAATTTTCACAACCCTGCAAGATTATTGCTATTATTATTCTTATTTTTACAGTTAAGCAAACTGATGCAAACAGAGGTTAAGTCACATTTACTTCAGAGCTTGTCTGAAGCTCAATTTGAAATCACATCTTCCTTACTTCATGCCAAGTACTCTATCCACTGTACAACCAGGTGCACTCAGGAAAGATTAAAAGAGAAAAAACAGAACAAAAGAGAAATAATTCAGCAAAACTCATCAACACATCATCTGAATCTGATATTATGTGCAATATTTCATAGTTATCCATCTCTGCAATGAAGAAGAAGAAATATATTTTCCAACTATTCTCTGACACCATGCCTAGAATATTCTAATAGTAGGGAGTTTCATCTTTCTTTCCTTAGTTTCTTTTATTGTTCTTTCCGTTTCCATTGTTATGGTTATTTTCAAATAATTTACAAGCATTAATTAAGCATTATCTGTTATTACAAATAGCTAGCATAACTCTTTATGGTTTAGAAAGTAATTTACAAATATGACTTGATTTTATCCTCACAACAAACATAGGAAGGAGAAGCCATTATCATCCCTATTCTTCATATGAAGAAACAGAGGCAGACACAGATTAAGTGATTTGCCAGGGGTGACACTGTTACTAAGTATCTGAGGATAGATTTGACCTCAGGTTGTCCTGATGCTGGGTCCAGTACACTGTCCACTATGTTATCTAGCTTCCCTTTGTGCCAAGCATTATGCTATATGCTAAGGATGTAAAAGAAAAATAAAGCAAAACACAAACAAGCAAAAAAAAAAAAAGGAAAACAAAAAATAAAAAAACAAACCAATCCCTCATAATCAAGGAGTTCACAGTCTAATGAAGGAGAAACTTCTGAACAACTATGTAAAAACAAGATAAAAATAGGGGGAAAATAGAGATAATTTCAAAGGAAGGACACCAAGATAAAAGAGCATCAGAAAACTCTTCTTCTAGAAGGTGAGACTTTAGTGGAAATGGAAGGAAACTAGGAAATTCAAGAGTAGAGATGAGAAGGGATAGTTCCAGACATGGGGTACAGCCCATATAAATGTGAACATTGTTTTTCTGGTTTTGCTTCCTTCAATCACTCTTCACCAGTTCATATAAAGCTTTCCATGCTTCTCTGAATACCTTGCAGTTGTCATTTCTTATGGCACATTAATAGTTTTTGTATTCATGTACTACATTTTACTTAGTCATTCCTCAATTGATGGAAATCTACTTTGTCTTAATTTCTTTGCTAATAAAAAAATTGCTGTTATAAATACTTGACTATAAGAGGTATCATTCCTTAAGCCTTTTACCTCTTTGAGAAAGCTGCCTCCCACTTCTGGAGCAGAGCCAAGATGGCATAGGAAAGACAGTGAGCTCTCGAACTCATGACACAATCACTCCACAAAACATTGAAATAATGCCAAAGGACAATGCCTGGAGCAGCAAAACCCACAGAAGAATGTGCTGAAATCATCCTCTAACCAAGAATGGATTGGAAGGTCAGAAGGAGGGAGCTGCTGTGCTGAGACAGGAGTTGAGCCTAACCGCACAGTCACCCTGATGCAAATCTAGTACCAGGAAGGCCTCACCAGATAAGAAGACCCCCAGAGCCTCTGAATCAGCTGAAGTGCCAGTGTCATCTGGAACTAAGCTCACTGTCTGGTGAGAGGGCTGAGCCCTTGGAAAGGGGGGAGACTACAGGGGTCCATGCTGGTGCTGAGGCACAACTTGGGTTTTTCACCTCTGCTGGGAACCAGGAGGTAGGCTTGAGTAGCAGTGGCCCAGGTGGGGGAGGGGCACAGGCTTGTCAGCGCTGACAACCAGAACACACAAAGTTGGTTGATTAGCAAGTTGGTCTGGGGTCATCTGTGGACCAGGGAACAGGCCAGGCAACTGAAGAACCTGATCCTCCTTAAATCATACCATCTGGGACTTCTGAAACTTGGGATACTACAGCTTGGAAACAGGGTTCCACTTTAAGGAGCCAAAAGTCAAGTAAAAGAAAGGCAAGGTGAGCAGACAGAGAAAGGTGAGGACCATAGAAGGTTTATTCAGTGACAAGGAAGATTGAGGTGCACCCTCAGAGGAATATGTCAACATCAGCAACACTATATCTAAAGCTTCCAAGAAAAAATATTATTTGGTCTCAATTAATTGTTCTCTTAAGAGGTGCTGAAAAAGGACTTTGAAGATAAAGTTAGAGAGGTAGAGGAAAAAATGGAAAGAGAAATGAGGGAGATGCAGAAAAGACAAGCAAAAAATGTCAACAGCTTGAAAAGTCAAATGGAAAAGGAGGTATAAAAGCTCTCTGATGAAAATAACTGCCTAAGAATTAGGATTGAACATGAGAAACCAAGACACAATAAAGCATATCCAAATGAATAAAAAAAAATATAGGGCAATGTGAAATAGCTTCTGGGAAAAACTGCTGACCTGGAAAATAGGTCCAGGAGAGATAATCTGAAAATTATTGGTCTACCTGATCAAGCAAAGAGCTTAGACATCATCTTCCAAAAAATTGTGAGGGAAAATTGCCTTGATATTCTCGAAGCAGAAGATAAAATAGAAATTGAACGAATCCACCAATCACCTCCAGAAAGAGATCCCAAAAGGAAAACTCCTAGGAATATTATAGCCAAATTCCAGAGCTCTCAGGTCAAGGAGAAAATATTGCAAGCTGCCAAAAAGAAAGAATTCAAGTACTGTGGAGCCCCAGTCAGGATAGCACAAGATCTAGCAGCTTCCACATTAAAGGACCGGAGGGCATGGAATATGATATTCCAGAGGGCAAAGGAATTGGGATTACAACCAAGAATCACCTACCCAGCAAAACTGATCATAATCTTTCAGAGGAAAAAATGGAACTTTAATGAAAAATAGGACTTTCAGGTATTCATGATGAAAAGACCTGAACTGAATGGCAAATTTGACTTTCAAATACAAGACCCTAGAGAACCATAAAAATTGGAGTTGGGAGACATACCTGGGGTCATGCAGTGGATGACTGTCTTGTGTCTGAGGCCGGGTTTTGGCTGGGATCCCCCTGGGTCCAGGGTGGATGCTCTGTCCACTATGTCACCTAGCTGCCCCATGATGATATCATTAGGGTTAAACTGAGGGCTGAGGGGAATGTACTGGGGGAGGAGGAAGGGCAGAGGTGAAATCCTACATGAAAGAAATAGGAAAAGGTTTATGGAGTGGGGGAAGAGATAGGGGAGGAGCAGGGCAGTAAATTAATTTTCCACTCATCAGAAATGGCTCAAAGACCATAAACTTATCAGAGATGCCTCAAGGAGGGATTAACACACACACCCAAATGGGTGGAGTAATCTACTTAATCTGGGCAGTAAATGAGCCTAACACTCTTCTGAATTGCTTCAAAGACCTCAATCTCATAATAATTGGCTCAAGGAGGGAATAACATACACACTCAATTGGGAGGAGTAGTCTCTCTAACCATGCAGGAAAATAGGGGATAAAGAGAGAGGGGTGAAAGAAGGAAGGGCAGATTGGGAGAGGGGACAGATGGAAGCAAATCCCTTTTGAAGAGGGATAGGATGAAAGAAGATGGATAATAGAATAAATATCATGGGGTAGGGAATAGGATTGAGAGACACAGTTAACAATAGTAATCATGAAAAAGAAAAAAGGGGGGAAATTGTACAAAAAATATTTATAGCAACTCTTTGTGGTGGCTAAGAATTGAGAATCAAGGGAATTTCCATCAATTGAGGAATGATGGAAGAAGCTGTGGTATATGATTGTGGTGGAATGGTATTGTGCTATAGCAAATGACAAACAGGATGATCCCAGAAAAACCTGAAAAGACTCATGAACTGATGTATAGTGAAGTGAGCAGAGCTGGGAGGTCATTGTGCATAGTGACAGCAGTATTGTCCAATGAGCAATTGTGAATGACTTAACTACTCTCAGCAATGCAATGATCCAAGACAATCTCAAGGGACTAATGATGAAGTTTACTATCCACCCCCATAGAAAGAACTGATAAAAAGAATATTTGCGCATTGTACATATATAACCTGGTTCCTGTCTTGTGGAAGGGGGAGGAAAGGGAGGGAGGGAGGCAGAAAAATTTGGAACGCTAAATCTTATGAAAATGAATGTTGAAAACTACCCGTATATGTAACTGGAAAAAATAAAATACATCTTTGAGAAAGATGCCTAAGTGGAATCTCTAAGTCAAAGTGTATGAGCATTTTAAGAACTTTTTAAAAACCTAATTCCAATTTGGTTTCTACAAGTTTTGGAACAATTTACAATAACACCAAGAGCCTATTAGTGTATCCACCTTCTTCTATTCCATTCGACATTGATGATTTACTTAATATCTCTAGGTTAATGATTCTCATATCTATCTATCCTGTTCCAACATTATCGCTGACATCCAATCTCACATCATCAACTGCTTTTCAGACATTTTAAACTGTATGTGTATCTTAAACTCAATATGTCAGAAACCAAACTCATAACCTTTCCCCAAAAAATCCTCTCCCCCTGCTACCTTCCCTATTACTGTAAAAGGCAACAGTATCTTCCAAGTCCCTCAGGCTTGAAACATAGGTGACATCCACAATTGCTCATTAGCTCCCATGCCCCATAATTAATCTGTTGCCAAGACCTGTTTATTTCACCTTTTAGGCACCTCTGGAATAGATCTCCTTTTCTCCTCTGACACTGATAGTACTCTCATGCATGCCCTCATCACCTTATTCCCTTTGATTCTTTTTTTTTTTGTATCACCAGCATTTAGCACAGTGCCTAGCATATATAAGGCATTTAATAAATGTTCATTGGTTATTTGCATCATCTTTCATTTTTTACCAATTTGATGGAAAAGACAGAAAATCTCAAAGTTGTTTTAATTTTCTCTTTAGCTATTTAGAGCAATCGTTCATATTAATAAGTCTATAATTACTTTGCATGTCTTTTGACTACATATCCATTAGGAAATATTTCTTAAATTTATGTGTGTATGTGTATATATATATATATATATATATATATATATATATCTCCCCTTTCAAGCTGAGAACAAATGCTTGCTAAACTGAAATAATTTAAGAAGATGTTTATTAAATCATCTAGCAAAGATGGGAGTCAAAAAGGGGTGGCCCACTCTTTCCCCCTCCTCTGCTCTCCCCTCACCCCATTATTTGTAAGTTGTGTATTTCATATGATTCAAACAAAAGAACAAGGAAACAGTAACTGGCCACGATAGAGGGGATTTCCAGATAGAGCTTGTGGGTTGCTTGAGATTTATAGTGGGTGAAAACTCCTTATATTCCTTGCATCAATCTTCAGATCTGATTGGATTTCTGGTCAGCATAACCTAGGACTCGAGTTAAACATTAAATAAATCTAGTCTCTAGATTTATAAGCAATAGGTCTGTTTTTGTAGCCATACAGGGCTAGGTACAAACAATGCCATAAAATTTTTGCACAATTTCTCCTCTTCGGGACTTTAAGATCAATATTCCTAGCTTAGCAGTAGTGCAATTATAGAAGTAGATAGCTAGGATAAGGTTCAAAATAACCTGAGTCAGTGGGGGCATCTCCTTCACTGCTCATTTTATCAAGAGTTTGAGAGAATTCCTTTAAGGAATGAGAGGGCCCAGACTGATGACAACTCAGAGGGATCAAATTGGATAAGTATCAGGGACTATAAGTCAGGGGACTTAGAATTGTGCCAAGAAACAAGTGTACTACACAGAGAGATTTACCAAACATCGAAAGAACACATATGACCATAAGAATCATTCTCTCTCTCTCTCTCTCTCTCTCTCTCTCTCTCTCTCTCTCTCTCTCTCTCTCTCTCTCACACACACACACACACACACACACACAATATAAAGACAAATTTATAAAACCATGCTTCCTTCAATGTTATAGTGCTAAACACATTTAAGGAGAGATGTAATTTCATGTATCTTCCAAGGAAATAAACCTAGTTAAATGGATTTTATAGGTGAACAAAGTCAGGTTAAAGAGTAAACTATTTCATCAACTAAATTCGTCTTAAGTCTTAGCTATTCCATATAGCCATCTACTAGTTGGAAATATTTTTCCAAGGAAATTTTGGAAGAAAGTCATTCCCCAGGCAGTTATAGATGATTGTTCTTCTTAAATTTGTTTTCACAATAGCTAGCTAATACACTGAAAACCATTTCAAAGTTTATGAAGATAAATTTATATTTCTCCTTTTATCATCATTCATAATAGAAAGGTTTGAAAGCCAATAATGCATCGCTGTATGCATGTATGTATTTATATAACATATATACACATACATATATACATGCATATGTGTATGTATATATGGGGTGTATGTTCTTAGAAAAAAATCTAATCTTACCTTTTTCTGAGTGAAGTTTACTACTTTATTACAAGTCAAAACTTTTAGGACTTTGTCACATCCCATTTTGGTCTTGTCTAATCTCTCCCTTTGAGGATATATTATCTTTAAATTGTTTAGAAAGAATGAGTTCCTTAAGAAGCTAATCTTAATGCATGAATAACCATGAATAACTACAAATTTAGACAGTAAAAATTTAAAAGTAGGTTCTTTCATACTTGTATCCCATAATAATAACTCAGAGAATTTTGGTTTTATATGATTTATAATACATATGAACTTTTAAAAATTTATTTTATTTTTAATTTGTGCAACAAAATAAGCATTTCCATAAGATAGTACAATAAAAATATTATCACATGTGAAACTGCAAATCTGCTATGCACAAGTTGCTATTCCTTTTAAATATAGAACAAAACTATCATCTAAATTTCTTTTCTCCTCTTTTTTTTTCTTCTCTACTGCCCTTCCCTAGATATGGCTACCATTAAACAAAATATGTGCGTCACATTTTATATATATAGACACACATATGCATATACATATATATGTATTTTATATATGTGTGTATTTATAAAATATTTGCATTATATGTATGTTTGTATTATATATGTATATTTATATATACTGTGTATAAATACACACATATACATGCATATATGTGCAAATATGTATATTTATGTATATGTGTATTACACACTTATAGATGTAAAATTATCCTATACACACTTCTATTTATCGGTTCTTTCTCTGGATGCAAATATCATTTTTCTTCATATGTCCTTTATAGGTAATTTGGGTATTCATAATAATCAAAATAACTTATTCACACAAAGTCATTCTTAAAACTATTTCTGTTACTGTATATAATGTTCTCTTGTTTCTGTTCATTTCACTCTTCATTATTTCATACAATTCTTTCCATTTTTTCTAAAATAATTGAGCTCATCCTTTCTTATAGCACAGTACTATTCCACCACAATCATAAACCACAATTTGTTTAGCCATTCCCTGATTGATGAGCATTCCTACAATTTCCAGTTCTTTGCTACCACAAAGAGAGCCGCTGTAATATTTTTAGAACATGTAAGTTCTTTTCATTTTTCCCCAGTCATCTTTTGATATATGCATATTTCCATATGTATGTGCATATATATATATATATACATACATACATGTATATAACACCAAAAGCCATTCCCCAAAAGATTAATGGTCATCATAGGAATAAAGAGGCCTCAAAAGAAGGATCACAAATTGTTAACAATCATAAGACATATTGCTTCACATTACTGATAAGGGAAATGCAAATCAAATCCCTGAGGTTTCACATCACACTTTGCTTTGCTCCTGGGGTCTGAACCAACACTGCTGCTTCTTGCTTCTGAACTTCCTCCTTGACATAGTTACCAAGCAGTGCTCCAACTACTTCTTACCTATGGACATAGGTCCCTTCATTATTCTGGCTGAATTTGTGACCTCCAGATGATAGTTGGTGGTAACTCAGTGGTAGTTGGTGAAAATGCTACCAGTAGGAACTCTTCCTATACTCTGCACATGGTCACATTCTGGTATAGGTTTGGAGCCTCATCTTGTCCTTGGGCATAGTCCCTGGGTGCTGGAATGTTTCTTATAGTGCCATTTCCAAGGTCCACAGACCTTGCTATCTGTTATCGGTTCTGAATCTATGCTGACCAGGGCTGAAGAAATGACTCATGGTGATTTTTTTTTTCCTTGAATTTCCAGATCAGGATTGAGTCAGATATATATTCAAGATATGTTTTGGAGAGTTTTTTGTTTCTTTGTTTGTTTTGTTTTGAGGTAGGGTGAGCTGGAACACCTTGCTATACTTCTTCCTGTTACTCCATTATGTTGGCAAAGAAAAACCCAGAAGTTTTAACTTATTGTCTCATCTTTGTAATTCTCTTTTGTGAAATAATCTATTGTTCCTATGATTTATTATTTGACCCAACAAATGTTTAGGATTAAATTAATTTAATCACCAGCTAATTTTTCATTCTTTCTTGAAAAGCCATTTATTAATTTTTAGTTTTATAATATTATATTCAGTAAAGGATGTGTTTAATGTCTTCTTTTCTAAATTTGTCAATGAGACTTTTATGTCCTAACAGAGTAAATTAATGTAAAGGTATTACATGTAGTTCAGTTTGTATGTTCCTTTTAATCTTATTCAATAATTATCTAACATCTATCATTTTTAAGTTTTCTCAAATTCTAGCCAGGTACTCAAGTTCTTTGTTGTTTATCTTTGTTATTAATTGTCAAAGTCTGAAAGGAGCATATTGAGGTAGTCAACTGTTATATGTTTATAAAATACTATAGGGGCAGCTAGGTGGCACTGGCCCTGGACTCAGGAGGACCTGAATTCAAATCCAACCTCAGACCCTTAATACTTACTAGCTCTGTGACCCTGGGCAAGTCATTTAACCCCAATTGCCTCACCCCCAAAAAATACTATTAACTTTTATTGATTTTTTTTTTAGTTGCTGTACCATTTGGTCCTCACATAGTTGGTATTGATATTATTTCATTTTCTTTATAGGTTTTAAGTTTGTTTTCCTCCTTATCATTTAACCTTGTCTATTTTAACTTTCATCAATGTGAGGAAATGTGTAATGGTCTCTTCTCAATAAGGATATTTATTACCATCACCATTCAAATTACACTCTTTTGGACCTGTATGGGGACAACGGTCTCAGTCCCTCTTCCCTCCTCTCTGGCAAACAGATCATATGGTTCAAGTAGCCCTGAGCTGGTATCAATGAGGCCCTCTTCTGGGCGGTGTCAATCCATATAAGGGAAGATTGAAGAAATGTCCCTGTGTCACCCCCACTTCCCAATGGCTGAGAAGCCAAAGAATAATTATGGAAATTAGGGTTAATAATACTGCATTCTGGTTAGCTAGCTTTCTGGGTAGATTGCAACCTTTAAGTAATCCAGCCAGTGATTGAAAAGGGGAGGGTCCATTTTGGGTTAGGGACTAGGGATTAAGAAGAGAACTGTGAGCCCTCATTCTTGTCACTTGCATTTACTGGCTGTTGTACTTATTTGCAAGTTTCCATTTTCATGAGAATGAAAAATAAATGAGCCTTTGACATATTGCTACTAAATTCCAGAGAATTATTGAGTAGGAGTTATTTTCCTCTCAATCAATTATTGCTTCCTGTCATTTATCTAGTCTGCTACTCATCAGGAATACTTTCTATGCTAGTCAGTTTTCCCCATTGCTATACTATAGTTGCTGTTTACAGAATATGTGTACAAATCCCAATTCCACATCACCTATAGTAATTTAGGGTTCTTTAAGAAAAACCAGGGCTCTTGCTTCCCTGCCATCTTGGCAGCAGGTATCTGGTTGAGCGTCCTTCCGCACCACAGGCAGGAAGATAGTGGCCTCAAAGAAGACAAAAAAGTCAAAGTCACGGGAGCCCATCAACTCGAGGCTCCAGCTGGTGATGAAAAGTGGCTATAATACATGCTGGGCTACAAACAGACCCTGAAAATTATCAGACAAGGCAAAGCCAAAATTGGTCATCTTAGCCAACAACTGCCCAGCCTTGAGGAAATCAGAGATTCAATATTATGCTATGTTGGCCAAAACTGGCATACATCACTACAGTGGCAACACCATTGAATTGGAGACAGCATGTGGGAAGTATTACAGTGTTTGTACACTGGCTACCATTGATTCAAGTGATTCTGTTATCATTAAAAGCATGCCAGAACAGACCAGTGGAAAGTAAACTGTACAAAAGTATACTTTAATAAACTGGCCAAAGCTTGTTTAAAAAAATAAAAAAGAGTAGGGACCCATATCCTAGGCTTGGCAGAATCCTCCTTCTTTTGCAAATGAATGTATATGAAGGATAAGGAGATCCATATAGAGGCTAAGGGGGAGTGAGCAAATTCATTGATTATGCTGGTTGCTCACCTTGCCTTTTCATATGTAAATGAGATAACCAAAGCCTCTTATTTTTTACTATTACAAAATCCATTGAAGTCTGAGAAGGGCTCTCCCTCTAAGAGGTGCAAATGCATTTTAATTAAGTACCCCTTCATTGTCTCTGTTACCTTACTCCTTACTCCTTAAAACCTACTGATGTTTTAGTCAGGGTGGTAAAACTATTTTATAGTCCTTTTTTTCTTTTGTTTTTCTTTTGTGTTTTATAGTATAATTAAAGGGATTCATTGTGAACAGGTATTCTATTATATGAAAACCTTAAGTTTGTCAGAAAATGTTCATCTCTTCTCATTGAGGAGCCTATTAGAATCAATGGTTTAAATATTTTCTGACACATAGCCAGGATAATTCTTTGGTGATAGTGAAAACAGTGAATGTCCTACAAATGGAGCCAATTGCAGCTGTCATCTACTGTCACTTTAGTTTATTCTCTGAAATAAAGGCAATTACTTGTGACCACTCCTCTTTTGCTATGAACCACCACCACAACCAGAACCTTGGAAGTTTGAACATGATTATTATCATGTTCAGATAATGCTGCCCTAAAATCAGCTACAGTATAAGATCTTTCATAGCATGGTTGATGCAAAAAAAAAAAAAAAGATCTGACCTGCCAATCTCCCTTTTAATATTTATCCTAAGGTTAGGATATGAGACTGTGTCTGTCAAAGGCTATGATTTGGTTCAGCAGAAAAGGGGCTGGATTTGGAAGCAAAATGCCTTCATTCACAAGGTTCTTTAACCTCTATAGCCTCATTTCCTTTATCTGTAACATGTAGGAACTGGAGGAGATGACCTATAAGATATCTTCCAGTTCTTGATCTATGTCCTCATCATTGTTATCTTTTTGATATAGGGGAAGAAACTCTTAATGAATAGCAAAAATGAAGACTACCCCCCCATTTAAGTGGGAAGATGACAAATTCAAAGGACGAATTTAATAAGGTCATAGTCTAATTTTTTGTTTGTTTTTGTTTTGTTTGCGTGTTTATGTTGGGTTTTTTTTCAGTTTGGAGGCACGCAGACCTTGAGTTTCTTTTCTCCACTCAGATATTCATTTGTGTGCCATCTGGTACTAGTATTTGCTATCAACTTTCTTGGCACCGATCTTTTTTCCACTGGATGTTCTTCAGGGCCAGACTCCAGCATCACAAATGTATAAAAAGGGCAAAGGAAAAAAATGGAATGATTCAAGATCCAATTCATCCACAAATCCTTATGGGTCCTATTTATTACACCAAAACTTCATTTAGGTCCCAAGAATCCTCAAAGCCAGACTGACTTGGGAACAAATACAAAAACTCATAACAGGGCTTTTGAGGACTTCCTTCTGGGAGAAAGTCTTATAAAAGTAAGAGGAAACAAAAAGTTCCTAAAGTTTTAGATATTTATTTAGCCTAAGTTAGAATTCAGTTTGCTTTGCAACGAAAGTAGATACCTGATAAAAACCAATAAAGATTGGCCTTACACGTGCTGCTAAATCTATTCATGTATGCTGTAGAAATTTCTCCTTCTATTGAAAGTTAGGAAGACTCAGGGACCTATAGTTCCTAGACTTGCTTGTCAATCAGTGTTGGAATGGTGTAATGGAGTCGGCAGCTTTATGTTACCTGCTATTTGTTACTTACCAAATCATGCCTTACCTGTTTGTACCTGGAAAATTGTCAAGTACTTGCTACTTAGAGAAGAACTGAGATGCAATGGCCCATCTCCTTTTACTGATATGGACCTGTTGTGAGGGTAGGGGTGTGTGGGTATTTGGTATTCCTCAATAAAAATTACACTCTTGAACACATTCCAATTAGAATTAAAGTGGTCTTTTGTTTGGTGCTAGGAAAAGTAACCAAGTGGGAAGTCCAAGACCACCCCTGGGGATGAAGGCTTAGAAACAATCTCCACAAACATAGGGAAGGCAAAAGCTTTTATAGAGGATAGATGGGATGACCACTTGAAAACTGGAAAGTTCCTTTTTGGGGTAAGATGGGGAAAGTTTGGATGCTTATCATATTACTGAGAGTCAGGGGGATTTTTTTTAAAAGATGTTCCTGACCTTTGGGGTTATCTCTGTTACCTAGGTCAGGTAATGTAGTAGCCACACCTAATTGACTTTCCTACTATAGAATTTTGTCTCCCCTTACATGTTAGGTATGTCTATCCTGATATCTAGTTGGTCAATCTAAATTTTAATAGTCCCTTGATTCCTCCAGATGTCTTTTCTGTTATCTGGTCGTCTTTGGTTTTGCTTCTTACAGGAGAAACTTCTAATTTATCCTAAGCCCCATATCAGACCTATTAAAATTGTCTTTATCTCACTACAAAAACTATCAATAATGTCTGGCTCCCTATCAAAGCTATTGTTCATCTCTAGTGAGAAGCCTGTCAATGTGTTGCTACCTTTATGTATTTTAATAACTTCCTTTAATTCTCTTTGTCCTGAGTTTTGCCTCCTTAATCAATGTTAAAGCCTAAACAAAGAAATTTCTCTTTAACACATCTCCCTATAGAATTATTTGGAAATCACATGCTTGTATATAAGCCGAATTATCTGCCATTTAATTTAGCTTTGAATATAATCATTTCCCCAATTTATCATTTTCCTAAAGAATAGGAATTTAATTACTCTGGTACTCCAATTGCCTACATATTTATATATTATAGTTTATATAGTTTTATCTTGCACGTGTTCATATTTTGCTTTGTATTCTCTCTCTCTTTCTCTCTCTGTCTCTCTCTCTGTCTCTCTCTCTCTGCCTCTCTCTCCCCAACCCCCCATGTGTATGTGTATGTGTTTGTTTTTTTGTTTTTTTTGGTGTGTGTGTGTGTGTGTGTGTGTGTGTGTGTGTGTGTGTGTGTTGTCTCCCTAACTACATTATGTTCTTAGAGGACAAAAACAGCTTCTATTTCTTCAGCTTAGGTATACTCTCTCTTTTTTTTTTTTACTTAATGAAGTATTTTTTTTCCATTACATGTAAAGTGTGATGTTTAAAATCTATATTGTGTGATCGCCTTAAATTAGAAGCTTCAGCACCAGTCTTTGGGCATTAAAAATTTATTAAAGCATACAAATATTAACATGGAGTTCAGAAAGTTAAGAAAAGGTCTATCTAGCCTAGAGTTCCAGCCTGGTTGGGTTCTTCCTCAAGTCCTCCTCCATGAGCCTGCTTTAATTAGGAACTCCTTTTCAAGCTGTTTGTGGAAGCTTTTTTTATACATCTGGAACAGAGGCGGTCCTTACACACTGCTTCAAGGTGATTGGTTGGCGTCATCCAAATCCATTGTCTTTGAAGATGTTCTCAAGTTCAGTTCACAGTCTAGTTTCTGAGAACAATACCTTCTTAAGGGATAGCCAGGTGTGATTACAATCCAATTAACTTGAAGTAGGCTTAATTAGCAGTCAATCACTCTCACTTGATTCAATCAGTATAGATTAATTTCCAGGTGGGTCTTTGAGTATCTGCTAAATCCCATTATTTCATCATAAAAGATAGTTTTCAACCTTTGTTTATACAAGCTTTACAATTTCAGATTTTTCTCCCTCCCTCCCTTCCCTCCCCCCTCCCCTAGACAGCAGGTAATCTGATATAGGTTATATAAATATATATATATACATATATATATATATACATACATATATATATATATATACACACACATAATAACATTAATCCTATTTCGGCATTAGTCATGTTATAAGAGAAAAAAAATCAGAGCAATGATGGATAACCTCTAAATAGAAAAAAAAAACAACAGCATCAAAAACAAAAGAAATAGTATGGTTCATTTAGCATCTATACTCTGCAGTTTTTTTTTTTTTTCCCTGGATTTGGAGATCCTCTTCCATCACGAGGTCCCTGGAACTCTTCTGTGCCATTGTATTGGTGTGAAGAATATAGTCCATCACAGTAGATCAACACTTAATGTTGATGTTACTGTGGTATACTCTCTTTTAAAACAAATCATTAGTCAAAAATTCACATTTTCAAAGTAGATAAATTGGGGTAGGAGATGGCCTATATATCTTCTCTCCCCCAAAAAGTGATTGTGGATGAAGGGGAAAGCAGAATCTGGCTATGGAGTTTTATGCATTAAAATGTAAATATGGGCAGTGAAACTGAGAGAAGGAGAGGAAGTCAGTTCCATTAGCTCTGAAAGATGGGGAAGATTTTAAGACAGATATAGTAGAGGAGGATTATAGAAGAGAATTACATGAAGGTGCTAAAGCCTGGGGTTATTCATGGAATAGCATGTCATCTAGTTTGTTGAGGGCAATAAGATACCAGCAGGGGAGTAAGCAAAGTATCTAGATGGCTCAGTGTGTAGAACACTGGGTCTAGAATGAGGTAGACTTCAATTTAAATCTGATCTCAGACACTTATTAGCTGTGTGACCCTGGGTAATTCATTTTAACCCTATTTGCCTTAATCCACTGGAGAAAGAAATGAAAAAAAAAACACTTTAGTATCTTTACCAAGAAAATACCATGGAAAGCATTGACATGCTATGATTCACAGGGTCATAAAGAGTCAGAAAAGACTGAACAAGAGGAATAACAGGAGATGAGGCCAGAAACGTAGGTTGAACATTATAGAGGACTTTGAATACCAGGCTAAAAGGTCTGAACTTTTTAGGTAGGTAACAGAAGGGTTTTCAGCAAAATGACTAAATAATGAAAGTTAAACATGAAGGATTTTGCTGATGAATGGTTGAAGTATTAGAGTAATAGAAAAACATGGGTTCACCTCCTGGCTCTGTAATTTACTATCTTTACAACTTTGAACAAATCACTTAATATCTCTGAGTCTTAGTTTTATCTATAAAATAAGAGGTTTGTAAGGAATTAATTGTGATTTGGAGTTTTTATAACCCCATCTTTGCTTCATCATGGTCAGACCGAAAAGATTCAAGCTTTAAAAGACTAAGAGAAGATGGGTGTGTACTTTAAGAGATTATAGAACAAACAACACAAAGAACATTTATTGAGTCAAAGTATCAAACTTAAGTACCTAAACCCCACATAGGAGTTTCCCCACACCCACATGGGCCTGGCCAAATTATAATGGTGACAGCCTAGGGTATATGTTGAACCAATTGGTGACTCAGCCTGGCTATAGAAACAACCTTTCTGTGAGAGAGGAAGGAAAGGGGAGAGAGACTCTTGGAGAGACACTCCGAGAGGGATGGGAGAGAAGAAGGTTGAGAGAGAGGAGCTGGTGTTTTGATCTTCGGACCTAACCAGGAGACACTGCAAAGCTGATTCTTATTAGAACTATAGATCCAAGGTGGTGGTGCATTTGTGTTATTGAAGCTAGGCTGGCTCGTTTTATTAGTCTGGGAGACATAACTGGAAAAGAGGCAGTTTGGACAAGGGGAAACTCTGGACTTAGAGGTCCCCTATTGTTTTCGGGTTTTTTTGTATTTAATAGAATTTTATTTTCCAAAATATATGTAAAAACAAAATTTTAACATAGATTTTTTAAAAACTTTTTGTTCCAATTTCTCTTCCCCCCTCCATTCCCACCCCCACCCACAATTACTCAAGCAATTCAAAATAAGTTATACAGGAGTTGTCATGGAAAAATTCCCATATTAGCTAGTTGTGAGGGAAGACAGTCAAAAAACCCAAAATTTCAGATTAAGGAATTGTCAAAGAGGAAAAGAAAAAAAAATTAAAAATGTGTTTCCATCTGTTTTCAGGTACTATCAGTTCTTTCTCGGCAGATGGGCTGCAATCTTCATAAGTCTTTCAGGGTTATATTGGATCATTGCCTTGCTGAAAATAACCACATGCTTCCCAGCAGATCATCCCCCCACTATTGCTATTATTTTGTATACCGTACATTTCACTCTGCTTCAGTTCATGTAGGTCTTTCCAGGTTTTTCTGATCGCATCCTGTTCATCATAACCTGGATATAGTACCTTAAGCTTGACAGAGATTTTTCTTCATAAAAGCCCAGCAAAGTAGGTAGCATTTGTTTTGCCATTATAGTCAATCATCATAACTATTTCCCTCCATCCCACTCCCTTCCCATGACATTTACTCTATCTTCTTTTTACCTATTCCTCCTCAGAGGTGTTTTACTTCTTATTATCTTCTCCCTAGCTCTGCACACCCTTTTTTCACCCTTCCTTCCTTCCTTCCTTCCTTATTCTCTTCCCCTCCTACTTTCCTGCAGGGTTAAATAGATTACTCCTCCCAATTGGGTATGAAATCTATTCCCTCCATGAGCCCACTCCAATGAGATCAGGGTCCCTGAACTAATTCTGTGTTCTAAATTTTTCTTTCTCCCTCCTCAACCTTCCCTATGAGATCAGCAATTCAATATGTTATACTGGTGCAGTAATGAAGAACATCTTCATCTTCCTTGAAAGTGTTTTGCTTTTTACTGCTCTCTCCCCCAATCTGCCCTTCCATCCTTCCCTTCTCCCCCACCCCTTTTCTCCCTCCCCTCTCTCAGGGCAAAAATATATTACTATACCTACTTGAGTATGTATGTTAGTCCTTTTTTTTTAATTTTTATTTTTTAGTGAGGCAATTAGGGTTAAGTGACTTGCCCAGGGTCACACAGCTAGTAAGTGTTAAGTGTCTGAGGCCAGATTTGAACTCAGGTCCTCCTGACTCCAGGGCTGGTGCTCTTTCCACTGCGCCATCTAGTTGCCCCCATGTTAGTCCTTCTTTGAGCCAATTCTGATATTAAGGTTCACTCACTCCCCAACTCCTTCCCCCTCTTCTACTCTTGTCCATAAACTTTCTTCTTGTTTCCTTCATGTGAACTCTCTCTCCCCAGAAAATCTCTCCCCTTCTCCCTCCCCCAGTTTATTCCTCCTACACCTCAACCCTATTTTAATGATGTCATAATGGATTAGTTAGGTGGCACAGTGGAAAAAGCACCATCCCTGGACCCAGGAGGTCCCAAGCCCAAATCCAGCCCCAGATATAAGACACCCCACCCTGTCTGCCCCACAAAGAACAAAACATAAATGCTTTACAGATATCATCCCTTCATATTCAGTTCAGACCTGTGTCTTCTCTGAGTTTCTTACTGAGATGTTATGATTTTTAAGTATTATCTTCCCATGTAGGAATGTAAACAGTTTGATCTTTTAATATCCCTCATGAAGTCTTTTTCCTATTCATCTTTTTATGCTTTTCCAGGGTCTTGTATTTGAAAGTCAAATTTTCTATTCAGTTCAGGTCTTCTCATCACAAATGCTTGAAAGACCTCTTTCTCATTGAAATCCCATTTTTGCCTCTGAAAGATTATACTCATTTTTGCTGGGTACATGATTTTTGGCTGTAGTCCCAGTTACTTTGCCCTCTGGAATATCATATTCCATGCCCTTCAGTCCTTTAATGTAGGAGCTGCTAGATCTTGCTTTATCCTTATTGGAGCTCCACAGTATTTGAATTCCCTTTTTCTAGCTGCTTGCAGTATTTTCTCCTTCACCTGGGAGTTCTGGAATTTGGCTATAATATTCCTGGAGGTTTTCCTTTTGGGATCTCTTTCAGGAGGTGATCAATGGATTCTTTCAATTTCTATTTTAGCTTCTGCTTCTAGAATATCAGGGCAATTTTCCCTCACAATCTCTTGGAGGATGCTGTCTGAGCTATTGTTTTGGTCATGGTTTTCAGGTAGCCCAATGATTTTCAAATTATCTCTCCTAGATTTATTTTCTAGGTCAGCTGTTTTTCCAAGGAGATATTTCACATTGCCCTCTATTTTTTCATTCAATTGGATTTGCTTTACTGTGTCTTGGTTTCTCATAAGGTCACTAGCTTCCATTTGTTCAATCCTAATTCTTAGGCAGTTATTTTCATCAGACAGTTTTTTAATCTCCTTTTCCATTTGGCTTTTCAAACTATTGACTTTTTTATCATGACTCTCCTGCATCACTTTCATTTCCCTTTCCATTCTTTCCTCCTTTTCTCTACATCTTCTTTCTATTTCTCCTACTTTCTCTTCAAAGTCCCTTTTGAGAGCTTCCATGGCCTGAGACCAGTTCATATTTTTCTTGGAAGCTTTGGATGTTGGAGCTTTGACCCTGTTATTATCTTCTTCTTCTGATGTTGTATTGTGATCTACCTTACCCCCAAATACATTTTCAATGATCTTCTGCTTTCTCTGCCTACTCATCCTGGCTTACTATTTCTTGCCTTTTAACTCCTTCTTAAAGTGTGGCACTACTTCCAGGACATACTGTTCAAACTACAGCATGGTATGGGGGATGGTTGGGCTTCTTCTCAGCCTTCCTGGCCTCACTTTCATTTGATTTTAAACTCTCCACTGGGGGATGATGGGGGTGTGGTGTTGGGCGGAGGCGCTGCTTCTCAGTTCCGGCTCCTGTTCTCAGCTTCAGAGGGTCCCAGGTGTTTTAGGTTGAGGGGAGGCAAGTTTTAATCTCACCTGGCCTGTTCTCAGGTCTGGAGATAACCTCAGGCCTACTTTACTAAGCAACCAACCAGCAAAGCTTTCTGTGGTGTGATTCTCAGTTTCTGATGACACTGCTCCCCTGTTCCCCTCCCCCACCTGTGTCTCCCGCCACTCAGGATTTCTTCCTGGTTGCCCGCTGGGGTGGGACGGTCGAATCCTTCCCCCTAGTCCACTGGTACCCCTGCATTTACCCCCCAGGTGAGCCTTTCAGTCCAACCGCATGCTTGGTTCCAGAAGATGCCGGTGCTGCAGCTGATTCAGAGGCACTGGGGCACATTCCTCTGGCGGGTGTCTGGTGTTTCAGCCAATTGCAGGATTAGACTTTATTCATGGCCAAGCACAGCCCCCTGAAATCTATCTATAGCTGGAGAAAACTCTCAGCCTGTATTTTTGTGTGTTTTTCTGCCCCAAGGGTTCTTTTATTGCTATTTTTTGGGTGATTGTATCAGGAGTCCTCTGTTTAATGTCTTTCCTCTGCCCTCTTGGCTCTGCCCCCTCCCTTATTGTTTTCTGAACCCTAATATTACAGCAAGCTGCCCAATTAACTCTCCCATACTGAATTTCGCCCAAACAGGTTTGAACTAAATTATTCTTGATGTTCCTCCCAGCTCTAAACCTTTGTTCCTAATCTCTGACATTATTAGTCTAATAGTCGTGAATATGAGAGATTGGAGGAAGGAGAGACTATAGGTATGTAGACTGATTAGAAGGCTATTATGGGACAGCTACATGGCACAGTGGATAGAGCACCAGTTCTGGATTCAGGAGGACCTGAGTTCAAATTTGGCCTCGGACACTTAACACTTACTAGCTGTGTGACCCCAGGCAAGTCACTTAACCCAATTGCCTCACCAAAAAAAAAAAAAAAAAAGAAGAAGAAGGCTATTGTCATTGTTCAAGAAAAGGTAACAAAGAAAGTCAGGGTAGTGGCACAGGGAATGTAAAGGGAAAGATTAATACAAAAAAAAATTGAGAATATAAAGATGAGATGGCTTAGTAAAGGATTAAAGGGGAGGGAGAAGTCAAAACTGAATCCAATGTTTCAAAGCCAGGTCCCTGAGCATAGAAGAGGAGGAACTCTGGCATAGAAGATGCCAAGTTCAGGTTTTTTAACGTGTTGTGAGAGAAATACTTCTATCTTGTATTAATAACTAATTATTTATTCAGGACAAAAGTGTTTCCCCTTTTCTACTTCCTCATCCAGAAACCAACCACTGTGGAAAATTTCTCTTAAAGATTTACTCAGACCAAGTTCTAATCAGACAGCAAAAGAAATTCTAAGTTTAGGCTAATGGGTGAATTCCTGTACTTTGTGTTTACTCAGACAGAAAAATGTGAATTCTCTGTTTTGTTTGACAGGTGATATGGAAATTGATAAATCTCTTCAACCAAGACTTGGATTTCTCTCCTTTCATTTAGACCGAGAGGTTACCCAATATGGAGTAATTAACCTTCCCCAAAACTTATGGAATGTGTCTAACTAAGAAAAGAAAATTTAAGCATTGGATAATTATCCAATTCACTCAATCAATTTAGACAATTTATGTGAGTGAACCAGGAAAGAGGAATGGGTATGCATATTTTGGGGTGTTTCTTTTGATTTTAAATTCTGGATCCAATTGTTTCGTCTTTTTTTTTTCAAAGGATTTTTTAAATCATCTCTTTAGCTTACTTGTATAGATATTGCTTTAGAATGAACAACAGAAACATTTGGTATCCATTAACCTGTCCTAACCATTTGAAATGGCTGTACCCCTGCAGATGTCATGTTGTTAGTCTAATAACTTCCTGTACTTACCCTTTTTCTTTATCAATCTCAGGGCTAATTAAAATGAGCTTGATCATTGGAAAAATCTGTAATGTTGACTTTTTCATATATAGAAGAATGATTCTAAGAAGTTATAATTTTCAAAAAAATCTCTAGGCCTCTGCCCTCTGTCTTACTCCAGGCAAATGAAACAAACTACATTCATATATTTTGCCATCTACTAGTAACAGTTTTGAAATTTTCTGCTTTATTAAGGCACTCTGCTAAGCAAATAATATTTTTGTAAAAAGGAATAATTCCTATTAGTAAATGAACATAGACTGGCATATTGGTTATAAAGTGAAGAAGTCAGGATGACCCATCATAAGTTCAAATCTGGCCTCAAACACCAGTTGTGTGACCCTGGACTAGTCATTTAACCTTGTTTGTCTCAATTCCTCACCTGTAAAAAAAGAATTGGAAAAGGAAATGGCAAACCACTCTACCATCTTTGCCAAGAAAACACCAAATGAGGTCATGAAGAGTCAGATATGACTGAACAACAACAAAAACAAACATTTCTTATATTGCTATATATAGATATGTATCAGCATAACAGAAATCTGAGTTGGAAGGAGCCTCAGTGATCATCTAATCAAAATCAACCATGAAAGAACTTCTATAAAATATACTTCATACCTCATTACCCTGACTCAGTTAAGACCTCCAACCAACAGGGAACTCACCATCTCTTTTTTTTTTTTTTTTTTTTTTTTTTTTTTTTTGCGGGGCAATGGGGGTTAAGTGACTTGCCCAGGGTCACACAGCTAGTAAGTGTCAAGTGTCTGAGGCCGGATTTGAACTCAGGTACTCCTGAATCCAGGGCCAGTGCTTTATCCACTGAGCCACCTAGCCGCCCCCACCATCTCTTAAAGTAACCCATATGGGAGATTCTCATTGCAGAAGCTCCAAGAGGGTCTGAATGTAGCATTTTCTTAAGTAAATAGTTTGCATAATCTTGAGAAGACAGAATCAAAGGATGAGAAGAACAGAATCAAATGGACAAACAATATGGAGAGTACAGAGAATAGATTAATAAATCTCTACAACTGTTTATAAAATTAATGTATCTATTAAAAGATAAAATGTTCAGGTTTAGCAAAGTCTGTGGTAAACTCTGGACTACTTAGAGTAGTTAAACTATTAATGAATAATGAAAGAATGACAAAACATTACATGAACAACTAGCATATCACTTATTGATCTGCCTAGAGACAGGTGCTTTCCCAGAGACCTCCAGGGATATAATGCTTAAGTTCCCAGAGCTATTTGCACTAATGCTAAGCTTCTAGAAACGCCATAACAAAATATCAAGCCCAGAGTCCAGGATGTCTAAATTCTTGATCTCAAAATCTACTCCCTTCTATTGTTGTTGCTATTGTTGTTAGAATAAATTAGTAGGCAGGCTGTCAGGAATGTCTTCATAGTCTATGAATGTGAAGCAACTAATATCCTCAGTCAGGGAGAAGGGACCCTTGTAGAGATCAAAACCATATGTTGAACTTCATTCTGCAGAATGTGTATCAAGGGGCTAATAGTGACATAGTCTGAGGTTCAATAATAGAACTCAAATACAAAAAGCAATAGGATACTTAGCAATGATGAGACCCATATGATAATCATTACTCTCAAGCAACAAGGGCCAAAGATAGTGGCTAAGCAATTATACAATCATATAGGTTTGTGTTCTTTATTCCCAGTGTGGTCCAGAACAGAAATGCATGTAAATAGAAATCCTTGTTATATACTACCTGAAGCATCTGGATATAAAAGTATAATAGATCTCCCTAATAGGGTCACATTCTCCACCTTTAAATGCTAAGATATAGTTTTTAAAATGTGGTTGTTTTTGAGGACCCTCTTGGGAGTTGCTATCTCATAGAATCAATTGGTTCTTTTGTCTTAAGTTAATTTTTGAAGGGGTACACTACAGAATCCCTCATCTTGTTTTTTTAGAATACTATGTTGTTGGTTTTTTTCATTTTTTCATTTATTTAGTAGACTAAGGGTGATACGGGCAGTCACAATTCTGATTGACTTCCAATATTTTGCAAATAACATCGGTGATGGCTATAAAATGAGTTCATCTGTCACTGTTAGAAAATAAAGGGATTATAAAGAATTAAATAAAATGACTCAAAGGTTTCTTGCTGATAATGATGGTTGGCCTTATTATAGCAATAAACCTCTATAAAATGCTGTAAATAGGTAAACATCTACCGAGATAGAGATAGAGACATGCATACACATATGTATATATGTATAAAATGATAAATATTGAGGAATTTGTAAAAAATAACATATTCAAAAAGTTAGCCTATATGTCAACTAAAAGTCTTCATGGTACACTATTTATTATGCTCACTGCCTCTCTTAAGTTTTTCCACACTGTGGACTCTATAAATATGGCAGTTCCTGTAATACCATTAGTTTACAATGGAAAGATTTGGAGTAAATTCCCTTTGTTTCAAACACTACTTCTCTCTTATTCCCTCACCTTCATCCTCATCCCTTTTGCTTACATGGGTCATGTTTTATTACACATGAATAGCATGTAGATTTAAAGCATAGGCTGTAACCACATGGCCCTAGATGTTCAGGTTATAAAAGATAGCCTTTCAGGCTCCAAATGTATTTCTAAGTTTCTGGGTCTGGATCTTGAAAGATAGCAATACTTTTATGAGTTGACTAAAAGATATTGGTCTTTAAGGAAGGAAACAAACAAAAACCTGGCTTGTGATATGAGGACATATTACAAACCTAAGGTGATGTGTTCATTTTATGAAGCAAGTTACAATAGCCACACCCACCCTGATGTCTATAAACAAAATAGTATATTCTGTAGCTCATCAATGTGGATCTGGTGATAACAACAATATTGAATTTATTGTTCATTAGATGATTTTACTACAAATAGAGAAGGAAGAATATTGTTTTAAGAACATACAATTGGGGTAGCTAGGTGGTGCAGTGGATAAAACACTAGCCCTGGATTCAGGAAGACCTGAGTTCAAATTTGGCCTCAGACACTTGACACCTACCAACTGTGTGACCTCGGGCAAGTCACATAACCCTCATTGCCCCACCCCCTAAAAATGTGAAAACATAAAATTTTTATAAGGTCAAGGTCTCTAAGTCACAGACTGATTCTTATCAAAGGCATAAGGACAAACCTTCCACACCTCTGTTCCAGGGTAAAAGTCAGAAATGCTTTTTATGGAAGAGATTAGGTATATGTCATATTTGCCAATACACACTTTTTTATCAGGATCAAAGAAAGGAAAATTTACAAAATATTATGATAGAAAAAACAGCATAACCATACCATGAATATGAAAAGTATAGCTTTAGCCATAAAACAGAGAATTGTGTCATAATGCAATTTGTTAAAAGAATAAATAAGAAAACTATATCATGCTTAAAGAAAACATGGAAAATAATTCAATAATATCAATACTGCATATATATGTAATGATTGGAATGACGCCACCTGCTGGAGAATTACTGTAGAAGAGTTCCGCCCTTGAAGCGAAGGTCTTTGAGGGCAAGACCAGGAGTCTTTTCTTTGGCGTAAGGAAGTGACACGGGCTAGTGGGAGGAAGAAGGAAGAGACTGGCGGCTCGGTCTGACTCTCTTTCCTTTGGACTCTGGTGGAGAGCGGAGCTAGAAATGTGCTTTCCCTTTAATAGATAGGAATCTAGGCCTTTCTCTCTCTTTACCAAATTCTTATTCTCCTTAATAAACGCTTAAAAGTCTAACTCTTGCTAAAGCTTATAATTTATTGGTGACCACTCATTAAATATTTTAGACAGTTTAGCTAGAATTTTAGCCCTTAACATATAGTATGTTAATATTAATGCATCTTAAGAAAATGTGAATATGACAGATGTAGAGAAAACTAGAGCAGTTCATATGAATTGATACAATTGATGCAGAACCAAGGGAGCATTTTACACAATTATAAAATGTAAATCTAGGGCATTAATTTATTTTTATTTTTGTTCATTGTCCCCACTAGTAATCAGGTAAAACCTAATGGACCCTTTCACAAAAAATGTTTTCAAATACATAAAATTAAATACATGGGATTGCAAAGGATATCAATTATATTTAAATATAGGTATTTTTTAAACAAGTTTACAGACCCTAAGGTAATAATATCTGAGGTACAGGAAAAAACCTTTGAAAGACATTAAAACTTTGACAAATGAAATGACCATTTAGAAGTTCAGAAAACTGATGAAGCATTCTTCACATCTCTTGGCAGAGAAATAATGAAAAGTAGATCAAGAATAAGACATACATAATCAGTCATGAACAATTCACTGACTAATTTTACTTCCTTAAACTAATTTGCTACAAGTAACAAGGCCACCATGAGTAAGATCCCCTCAGGGATTTAGGAGGGGCAATATGGTAGGTCTACAGATGATTAGACTTGAGAACAGGAAAGCTCTCAAAGCTCTGAAACAGCTTATGCTGAGCAGTTCATCTCAAGAAAATGGAAAAAAAAATAACTCACTAATCAAATTAATTGGATCCCCTTTCAGGATTGGACAAATCCCACATATTGGTCCTGACATGTGAACTTTGAGTGTGGAACAAATAGGAGGAAGTCAGTCCTCTATTGAGTCCCTCATAGAAAATCTATGATCTGGGTAGCTAGGTGGCATATTGGATAAAGTACTGGCCCTGGATTCAGGAGGACCTGAGTTCAAATCTAGCCTCAGACACTTGACACTAACTAGCTGTGTGACCCTGGGAAAGTCACTTAACCCTCACTGCCTTGCAAAAAACAAAGAAAATCTATGATCATAGAGGTTCTTTCACCTAGAATGGGCTATGAGAAGGAATAGTTGAGGGAAGACACCACCATCTACCCACCATGACCTTCATGTCAGTACCCTAGGGTCAAATAGTTATTTTTAACTAAATCAACAATTCTAAAAACTGTTGGAAAATGATATGCTAATTATAAAATAAGTATGGCTATATGTGAGAGACGTACCAAAGAATCTTGCAGAGATTTTGGACAGGAGGAATCTCAGAATTGTTGAGCAAAGCAAAACTATTTTATAATATTGGGAAACAAACTAAAACAACAAAAAGAATAGAATCAAGCAATAGGAAACACAGTTCTTCTCATAAGACGCTAAATCACTTGACTCTAGTCATGTGCACTTAATAAATTTTAATTGACTGATGCAGTATAGAGAGGAAATAGGGAAAGCATAGAAAACAAATATATACAACTTCACAAATTTAATGCACATAGTCAAAAGTGTATTACTAAGGCTGAGAAAGCTCTGAGAAAACTTAAAGATTATTCTGAGAAAGGTAAAATATTGATAGAAAATGTATTACCTAAAAGTATATAAGCAAGATTCACAAGTTTTTTTTATTGTTTTGCCTAGAGACAGAGGGGCTTTCCCAGAGTCCACCAAAGTCATAATGGCAAGCAACTTAGAACGCATCATACTAATGCTAAGCTTCAAGAAAGATAATAAGTAGAGGCACTAAACTAGTGTGCTTATACCCAGGATATTACAGTAGGCCCTCTACAATTCAGTAAAGAGCTGAATTGCATACTGTATTAATAGAATATGAATACTGTGAATTCTCATTTCAAAACAAGAATTACTATGAAAACTTATTTATAACAAAAAGTTGATAAAGTAGAGATATTAACAATTAAATGATGATTAACAGGATAATGGGGATATTCTAAGTAAAGGGGATTTGGACTGATAATGTTGTTTCATGGTCAACACTGATTTACAAGGCTTAAAAATTAAAATAAAATTTTCCTTTACAATTTATGAATTCTGTATCTTCATCATCAGTGAGAATCACAGCAATGATTTGCCTATTGTTTATATGTAATGCCTTTCTTTTCAACACAAAACATTTATGTTTCTATTTTGCATTTCCAGGCAACATCCTTGAATTTGCCAGAAAGCCAGTAAAATAGGAATTGTTATCCAAGTTTCTGACAAAACACAACACAACTAGCAATCTAGGATGGAAAAAAAGATCTCAGAATCAAATACTTTCAAGATGAAAACATAAAAGTTAAATAAAAACTGTCACTTTATTAAAAAAGGAAGTTGGACAAAGATCTCTTGCTTAGAGAAATGTTTCATTTCCTTCCTTCCTTCCTTCCTTCCTTCCTTCCTTCCTTCCTTCCTTCCTTCCTTCCTTCCTTCCTTCCTTCCTTCCTTCCTTCCTCCCTCCCTCCCTCCCTTCCTGACTTCCTGCCTTCATCCCTCCCTCTCTCCTTTCCTTCCTTTCTTTTTTTTTTTATCATTCACCAATGGATATTGTGTATGAGTGTGTGTGTATGTTTTTCTACATGTGAGTGTGTTTGGGGAATTGATTCCAGTGGACAATGATTACAGATTTAGTTAATGAGCCACATCTAAAATCACCTGTCATAGACAAATACGTTGTTGGAAGAGATGTGAACTGGTCCAACAGTTCTGGACATGAATTTGAAATTATGTAGCAACAAATAAACTGGTAAAAAGAAGGAATCCAACCTAGTTCTTTAGAAGCTGAAAAGTCATAGGAAACTCAAAGATATTGAATAAGGTAATAAGTAATTGTAGGAGGGGGCTGCTAAGTGGTGTAGTGGATTAAGCACTGGTCCTAGATTCAGAAGGAACTGAGTTCAAATTCGGCCTCAGACACTTGACACTTGGGCAAGTCACTTAACCCTCATTGCCCCTCCCCCAAAATAAAGTAATTATAGGAATAAAAAGTTATAGACCAAAATTTCTGAATAAGCAAGAAACAAATTAATGAAAAGAATAAATGGAATAATTTATTTTTAGAAAACAACCATCATAAGCAAAAAATAACAAGCAAAATAAGGTTGGAAGGAATAGAAAAGGATATAATTTTGAATTAACCACTTAACTGGGAGAAGAAAAGGGGGCAAAACTGTAAGAAATGGATGTTTAAGTAAAGAACAGGAAATTCAAAAATTTAGTTAAAACTCCAAAGCTTGAGAAGCAATTTAAGCAAATCTAACCATAGGAATACTGTATTAACTGAAAAATATTGGTGTTTATATGCATCTGTGTATGTATACACACATATGTATAACAAAAACTGAAGACAAAAAGAAAAGAATGTAAATCAAACTGCATAGCTATAAATATGTATACTCTAAAAGAACTAAAGCAATTAGAATGGAAGAATGAAGTAAAAAACAAAACCCCACAATTTTTTGCTTATAGGACACACATGTTGAAAGCAAAGAAATACATCAAATCAAAATCTGAGATTAAATACAAAATTTAATATGCATTGAGTGAATACAAAAAGAAGGAGATAGAATCATGCTATCAGATTTTTTTTAATTCCATACATAACAGTGATAATCCAGTAAGTTACATTATGCCTAAATGTATCACATACAATGAACCCATATCAATATCAAGCATATGCACAGGACTCTACTTCTTCTGATGTCATTTGCCCTCAACATAACCAGGAACATCATACTCTCCCCTATATCCTCCTTCTCCCCTCTCCCCTTCTATGAAATTTCCCATTTTTTAATTTAGTTTCATAAAAATAATAATTGTTTACCTGTAGTCAGGGTACATTGAAGTTGTGTCTATAATGCCCCTAGTCCATCTCTCCACCATTACATCCACCTAACTTCTGCCTTCACCTCATGGCCTTGTGTACATTTTGCGTGGGGTAGGGGGAGTGCCTTAGTGGTCATTCTGATGTCACTCTATTATTCCTGCTGTACTTTGCTGCTGTGTTTGTTTACTCCTCTTGCACTTCTGTTGGGGCTGTTCAAGAAACATGTCTTCAGGTCTGATTTTCTTTCTAAAAAATATTTCAAATATGTCCTTAGTATTGAATGTCCATCTTTTTCACTGGTTTTTTTTATTTGTTTTCATTAATTTATTGTTAAGTTCAGATTTGTAGGGTAGCCTTTCTAAGAATATTTCAAACACCTCCTTAGTATTGAATGTCCATCTTTTCATTTGTTTGTTTTCATTCATTTACTGTTAAACTCAAATATTTGTAGGATAGCTAACCTTGGGCTACATCCTGAGTACCATTGTTCTTTGGAACACACTATTTTCATTCACTCCTATGTTTTTGTGTGTTTTTTTTTTCCTCATGGATGCAAAATAGTCTGCTGTTAATTGAATTTCATCCCCATTCTCTTTGAAGGTCTTCCCCCTAGTTGCCTTTTCTCTTTCTCTCTCTCTCTCTCTCTCTCTCTCTCTCTCTCTCTCTCTCTCTCTCTCTATCTCTATCTATATATATCTATCTATATCTATATCTATATCTATATCTATCTATCTATCTATCTATCTATCTATCTATCTATCTATCTATCTATCTATCTATCTATCTATCTATTTATATATATATATATATATGCTATTCTGTATGGTTTCAACTCCACAAACTAATATGTCTTTCCCAGGATAAGCTCATCACTTCTAAATTCACTACTATGCTGGCTAGCTCAAACCTTGACCAATACCACCTCTCTGTCTCCTCTCCCCTCTGATTGGAATATAGTAGGGTGGAGTACAAAACTCCTCCCAATGTCTTCCTTTATAGAGGGCAGAAACTGGACTCTCTGCCTCCTTCATTTTATATCTGCTCTTTGTCCTGGTTTCAAATCTGTTGAACAAGATGCCTTTTTGCCAGATATCCCTGTTATTCCCCTACTCTCCCCTAACCCTTCCCAGTTTCCTGTCTTCTTTTGTGTATTGTCTTCCTCTTTAGAGTGTATCCTCATGTGTACAAAATAATTTTGTGTTAATAGAATCTCCTTGAGGGCAAGGACTGTCTTTCTCTTTATTAGTTAAAAACCTAGTGCTTAGAACAGGGCCTGGATTTTATTAGATTAGATCAGTTGCTTGTTATTGCTTCAGAATAAGTTATTGTTTTGGAGCAAATTATTAAATTTAACCATAATCTGTCATGGTGTTTCCAGGCTTTAGGCTGTTGATTTTTGTTTGGTTTTGGGTGGCCTAGTCAAGAGTCTTTCAATTGGTATTTTCTTTTATGTGTTCAGAATTTCTGAGCAGTTTTCTTATACAATGCATTATGTGTTCAGGTTTTGACTTCTTACATTATCCTGGGTGATCCATAGTACTTAGGTTGCATTTATGCAGCTTGTCTTTGAGATCAATAGATTTTCCTTGTATAGAGAGCACATTTTCTTTCATTATTATTATTTTCTCTTCTTTTGGAATGTTCATTACTTCTGTGCATTTTAATCCCAATCAGTTGTCCTCTCTTTTGTTCCTTTGGTGAGACTTGCAATTGCAGATTCAAGTTTTTGTATTTTGTCAATTGTTTTTTCTGTGCAGACTATGAATTCTGCTATTATAATTTTCATTATAAATGAAAACTCAGGAACAGTGTGTCATGGTTGCATGTTCTACTCAATAGCCACAGAGTCCTCATAAAGTGTCAAATCATTTTCCTTTTTTTTGAAGTATTTATTAAAAGATGCCTGAACGAATTGACTAGATCTCATGGTATTTAAAAAGTTTGGGAGAGAGAGTTTCTGGGTAATTTATTAATTTTATTATAAGGGCAGCATATTTATTAATAAAAAATGAGCACTTGACTATCTGTCTTAGATTAAAGACCCCTCATGGTGGTGGGTTCACAGCTTATATGCTCTTGGAGGAGCAGCTATTCTTCAGGGTGGCAATCTATGCTGATTGTTTAATAATTAATGCAAAAATGAAAATTACAATGAAACAGTGAGTCTTGAGGTATGTTACTTATGTCACCCAAATCTTGGTTAAAGGGGGGAAGCTAGGTGGCGCAGTGGATAGAGCACTAGCCCCGGATTCAGGAGGACCTGAGTTCAAATCCGGCCTTAGACACTTAACACTTATTAGCTGTGTGACCCTGGGCAAGTCACTCAACTCCAATTACCTCACCAAAAAAACAAAACAAAACAAAGAAAAAAAAACAACAAAAAAAACTTGGTTAAAGGAATTTCAATTTCCATATCACTGATCTGACATAAGGGATAAGCAACATTTCCCCAGATCTGTCTGAACAAACAAAATGAGCAGGAATGCATCATTAACCCAAACTTAGCGTTTGCTTTACTGTCTGATGAGATCTTGGCCTGCATAAATCTTTAAGAGAAATTTTTCACACTGGTTGGTTTCTGGAGGAGGAAGTAGATAAGGAGAAAAACCTTGGTCCTAATAAAATAACTAGTTATTAATACCACAGGTAAATAATTATTTGTCATAATCTAAGACTATTTTCTTCTATTATTAATGATTCCCCTGTTGTTTTTTCAGCTTATGACCAAGGTCTCTGAGTTTTTGTCCTGAGTAATTATTTTCATTTTCCTCTATTGCTTATTTTCTGACTCTTTCCTCCCTGTTGGCAATTTCCTGGGTGCTGTACCTTAAAGTGTCTCAGCCTACTCCCATGCTGAGCAATTTCACATTTCACTAGCCTAGGTCTATACCTCAAGTGATATTTTGGAAGAATAAAAACCACCACAGATGGATGTTGGGCTCTTTATCTCAGGTTTTGTTTGTTACCACATAACCCCTCACATAGTGTTTATCAGTTATCTGGTCTGATAGTGTAAAGTTTTGCCACACTGGTAATGCTGAAGCCAGTTTGATTTCTGTCCATTGAAATATTGATCTCAAAGCCTCTGGGATTAGGGGTAAGAGAGGGTGTGGGGTTGAGCTAGATTTAAAATACACACATGTGTCCTGTCCCTTCTCTCTGTTTCTCTGTTCTCCTACAGCAATCTTTTGCAAAACAGAGGATTGTCATCATATTGGTTATTGTGGCCTTAGAAAATTTCTGCACTTTGAGTTTATATTTTTGTGGCACTGAAAAGAGGGAGAAGATATTAGGGTTTGAGGTTTATTTTTGTTGCAAGCCAGTGAATTATGTCAGAGAGTAAAACCTTCCTACCATTAAAATGCTGGACAGTGGTAGAAGGGATGCTGAGTGAGTATAAGTTAAGCATTAGTCCATTTAATTTCTTCTTGTCTTTAGAATTCCTGATGCCATAGACAACAGAAACAGTTAAAGTTGCCTTATCTTTCATGCATTATTTATGTTTTGGGAAGGCTTGAGAAGTTAAAACTATAAGAGAAAATGTCTAGGCCTCCATCTTGTTGTTCACATTATCCAAAATCTTACTTAAATTTAAAGTTACAACAATCAATCTACAAAAGGGAGACTTTATAAAGCTAATAAAACTAATAATAAAATTAATTTGGAAACGAAATATCTAGAATATCAAATGAAATAAGGAATGAAAAGGTAATAGTACTTCCAGACCTGAAGCCATATCATAAAGCATAAATCAGGACATCCAACAAAGATGGCTTCCTAAAGAGAGGAAGGTGACCCAGTTCCTATAAACAGCTCAATGAAAATCCTCAGCATCATACCAGTTTCAATAATGATAAAGGCATCTAATGAGAAGCTGCTGTCACTTCTTCTACCCCAGAACTCCACAAAAAGTAATGTTAAAATTTAAAGACAATAAAAAAGGATGCACTTGGAAAAAATAGCACCATTAAAGACAAACAAGACAAATATGGAAATATATTTTGCACATTTAAAATTGATATAATATTGTTTGTCTTCTAAAGAGGTGGGAAGGAGAGAAAGAATTTGAAACTTAAATTTTTAAGTGAGTATTATTTTTTTTGGAAAATATGTAATTGGAAAATATTTAACAAAATAAATTATAAAAGTCAAAAAACAAAACAAAACAACACACATGCACACACACACACACATCAGAAGCTGCTCAGTACAATCATTGACTAGTCAGAGACATTAAAATTTAAGGCTCTGTATCCCAAGGTTGTAAAAGTATAAGTTTTCTTGAGAAATATCTAGTGGGTTTTGAAAAACATAAAAGCAGCAAGTATTGGCAAGTTTGCCAGCAACCAGTGGGTTCGTGGCAGTGCTCAGACCTGCTCACTCCTGGCTGAGGTCTTTTAAAGTCCTTAGCCCTATGACCTGAAGTTACAGCACTCTGAACCTTCATAGACTTCAGAAGGCCAAATCCTGGGAGGTGGAGATTAGCACAAAAACTAAAATGACCCAGGAGGAGATCAAACAGGGCTGACTACCCTACTGAAAAAACAAACAAACACAGAAAGAGTGCGTATGTGTGTGTGTGTTTTAAGCTTGTACCATTATATTCCTGTTCTAATCTGAACAAGAAAACTTGTCAGTCATTCTATCAAATCCCCTGAAACGATTTTTTTTTTGACATCCTTCTTATCAAAGGCCTAACCAGTTTGTAAAGGAAGAGGCTTCTTCAACTCAGCAAGATATTTTCTATATGATTAATTTGAGAGGTGATCAGATTACTAGAGCTTCACTCTAATTCATCATTGAACACTTAGAAAAGGGGAATCCTTAGAGGGCATATGAAAAGAGAGATTTAATGGTTTTAGGAAAACGATTCTTCGTTGATATGCCAAAATTTAAGTGACTATTGTTCATTTGATGAAATAAAATTATTATCTGAGCTTTACAACTCTGATTTATCATAGTATAAGTTTCTGTCTTTTCAATTTTTTTTAAGGGGCAATGAGGGTTAAGTGACTTGCCCAGGGTCACACAGCTAGTAAGTATCAAGTGTCTGAGGCTGGATTTGAACTCAGGTCCTCCTGAATCCAAGGCCAGTGCTTTATCCACTGCATCACCTAGCTGCCCCTTGTCTTTTCAATTTTAAAAGGCTAATAAGGGAGGCATTTAGGTGGTGTCACTTAACCCTCATTGCCCTACAATAATAATAATAATAATAATAAAATTAAAAAAAATAAAAGGCTATTGAGACAGTCCAGGCAAGAGGTAATATGAGTTTAAACTAAGATCATTAAATGGTTGTTTGAACGAAAAGGAAGGGATGGATACAACATATAATTTTATAGAGGTAAAAATTACAAGATTTGACCCTTACTTGTATGGGGTGAGTGGGGTGGCGGGGGGAGGGTGGCTGGTGTTTATCCTTTCAGAATATTCTAAAATCCCTGAAACAAATTATATGTTCAGATCCAAACCCTGCTACAAATAGATAATTGGTAATATTGTAAAAAAAATATTTCAGTTGAGTTATGAGTCAGAAACCAGATTGCAAAGGCTGAGGAGTGAGGGGATGGTGAGAAAGTGAAAATGAGTATAGATAGCTTTTCCTAGCAGTTTGGTTTTGAAAGTGAGGTGAGATAGCTTGAGGAAAAGGTAGGGTCAAGTGAAGGATGTTGTGTTTGTGTTTGTGCTTGTGCGTGTGCCAATATCAGCATGTCAGTGATTGTGTTTGTTTGTTTTTTGTTTTAAGTGAATCCAGAAGCCGGTGAAAAAGAAGAGATTGAAAATTAGGGAGATAGGAGATGATTCTAGTAACAAGTTCATGGAAGAGACAGAGAGTGTCCATTGTAAGTAGAAGGGTTACATTTTCCCCAGGAACTGAGGAAAAAGGAAGATAGTAAACAATTATATGGAGATAATTTCAAATGATCTGAGATGGAAAGTTGTGGAGAAAAAAAAAATGTTTTATCTGATGCCCTCAATGTTTCCAGTTAAGTATTTGGTGAGATCCTGTCCTTAGAGGAAGATGAGAGAGGGAGGTATAAATTTGTGAGTTACCCTAGGTCACACAGATAATAAGTAGAAGAGCCAAGATTTGAACCCAGGTCCTCTGACATCCAGATCTATTGCTTTATATATTGCACCATGATTTACAAACTCCTTACCTTGGCACTTGGTGATCTGTAAGATCTGATTTCAATCTAGTTTTCAAGCCTCACACATACAGAATCCCAGTCAAATTAGACTACTAGAAATTTCCCAAACTTGAGATACAATCTTCTTTTCCTTGCATTCCTGAAGCTCATTTTCAATGCATAGAATATAACTACCCTTCATATCTGACTCCAGAATCCTTCTCTTCTTCCAAGAATCAAATCAGGTGCCATCTTTTAGAAATATTCCCTAATTTTCTTGGTGAAAGTGAGCTTTCCCTCCTCAAATTAACCCTTGAGCTAAAATGGAATATCATTGAGTAGGAGTTTCTAGGCCTGTGAATTCCTTCTTATCAATGCCTATGACTAGAATGAAATCTAACCTTCTCTACAAAGCCCTGGTTTTAGAACATATCAGGAAAGAAACAATTCAAGTAGCAATGCTGGGAATCTCTGGTATAAACCCAATTTCATCCTTTCTTCTAACATAATTCAAAAGTAGAGTAGGGGAGAGAAAGAGGCTATAGATCCTTGGCCCATGTTTCATTCCATAATCAGTATAAGATGCTTTATTTGTACTGGAGGCCAGTTACGTATGTCCCTTACAGAATTTGTCATGGTATAAGTATATACACATATGTCCACACACGTTCTTTTTCCCAGTTTTCTCCAGGCAAGAGCTTGATGCCAAGCCTATTTAACAAAATTCGGATTTAAGATCATGGTCATGTTGCTTCACACAGCTGACAGGTTTATGTCATTGATCTCAAAACTTCCTTCCTCTCTTCAGTGTCACTTATTTACCTTATTTTTTAATTATCCATCACCAATTGTTAAGCAATTATTACCTTCCAGTTAACTGCCAGCAAACAATTATTGTTGCAATTGCATATTCCAGATATGTCTTGTACTGTTTTAGAATGTTTTGAATGGAGATTTCTTTAAGAAGTGAAATAATAGTGCTCACTTCAGCAGCACATATACTAAAATAGGAACGATACAGAGAAGATTAGCATGGCCCCTGCACAAGGATGACACGCAAATTCGTGAAGCGTTTCATATTTAAAAAAAAAAAAAGAAGTGAAATAATAGTCTTTTTTGTCCCCCCCACCTCTATTTTTCTTATGGTCCACATTGCTGCCCCCTTCAGTTAGACCTCTAAAGATGGACTAGATTACTTTCAGAAACATAGAGGTATTCAAAAGTTTCCTACTGGTAAGCAAGGGAATAGGTGGAAAGAAGGAAAATAATGTGGTATTTCAAATTCAAATCCCTTTTTCTCTGGCTGACTTGTATTATGTTGGCATTTGTAAAGTATGTGCTGTCATATGCTGCCAAAAAACAATCAAACAGAAAAGTTGGGGGGTGGGTGGGGAGGGAGCCCCTTTGCAAGAGAGTATATCAGGGCAAGGAAATAATAACTGATGTCAGTAAATGTCAGGACCACTTCGGACCTCTAGTTCCTAGGTTGTCAGATCATGGATTTGCTGGAGACTTATAGCCAATGATAACTCACACTTCAAAGAGACTTCATTCATCAATGCAAGAAAGATAGTACAGATAACCCTCAACTTAAAAACAGGTTGTGTTCTGAAATTCTATTTGCAAATGAGTTATTTAAAATTTGGAACTCAAGTTACCCTAGGAAGAATGTGACATAGTGTGGTTAGATTCCCAAACTATACAATAAAATCCTACTTAACTCATAATGGAAATTCTTTTGGTTGCTGAAAGGTGCAGAACAGGAACATTTGTTAAAGAAAAACCCATTAAATCAACCTGATAAGAAGCACAGCCTCTCACATAAAATATTGAGGAAAGACACAGACTATTCTGAGTATGTAAGATAGAACTGCCCTCAAATAAATATCTTGAGAGGACTTGATTGAAAAACAATAATTTGAAGATATGTGCAAGATATTGTGATCCATCACCTTATTTACTTAGAGTTATTTTAGAAAGTGGTAAGTTATAACAAAAATCATAAAACAAACCTTTGGAGACTTCATGAAGATTATATAATGACTGCTGCAGTCATTTCTTATAGGACTTATTCTCTTTTTATTTTATACATCACACTTTAGAAATGATATATTGTTTATGGAGAGGCCATGCTTGGAGGTATTGGTATCTAGGAAGAGTAGAAGATTGGAGGGGTAGAAGATGAGTAGATGAAAAGAGAAGTAGACGAAGATTGTAAGCACAGGAGCCCTTGGTGACAGAAGCATAAGAGGCAAGGAGAGAAATGCTTATAGAAGTCAGAATAGTAGAGCTTGTTGTAATTTATTTTAAAAATAAAACAACTCATAGGAAGAGTATCCAGTTGTTTTGCTGGGAGCCATGTGTATTGGGAAAGATGCATTGATTCTCTGAGTTGATTGTTTGGAGAGAGACAGAATTACCTTCTCTCTGTATTTGTATTCTAATAGAGTAAAAATCTCTCAAGTACTTTTCCCCCCCTTTACAATCTTGTCTTGTTTCTGATTTGAGAGGAAGAAATAAAGATGGAAATACAGGTTTGATATCTATTTTGCTATAAGAAGAAACATGGCTTGGCTGAGAGCTGATTAGATAAAGCAAAAGCCCCAAAATACAAATAGTTGGCTGGAGAAAGGCTTCATGGCCATAGCACTTTTACAACTTGTTAGGGAAAAACTCCTCAAAGGCCCACATTGAATCTGAGGAGCTTGGCATATAAATGTTCTATGATTGATAATCTTATAAAGATGTCTAGAGCCCTAAAAAATAAAGTCGGTTTTTTACTCCCCATGGTCACACAGTTAATAAGCATCAGAGATAGCACTTGCATTATGCTTTGTAAAGTATGACCAACATTTCTGTTTTTCTGAATCTGTTCATGAATTCTTTATGTCCTAGAACAAAGTCTATTTTGTAAACTTGTCATGCAATGCTAGGAGATATGAATACCACTATGAAATAATAACTAGAGATCTAACATTTATTTGATTCTATTTGGGTTCTTAACTTCTTTATTTTTATTTCTGTTAGATTTGTCTCGGTCTGAAAAGGGTACACAGAAATCCAAAATAGTTATTGCTTCATTATCTATTTCTCAACGCAGTGCAAATAGATTTTCCTTTAAGTAATCAGATCACTGCACATATATATTTAGCATTGATATTGTTTTGTTAAATATAATGTAGATTCCTTACCTCTTTTAACCATGTCTAACATCTCTTTGAACATGTCTATATTTACTGTTCATTGATTTTGACTCAATTACCATCTCTACCCATGACTTTGTGTGAGTGTGCGTGTGCGTGTGTGTGTGTGTGTGTGTATAGATAGACAGAGATAGAGATAGGACATGTATGTATGTGTGTATGCATGTATACATGTGCCAGTGTGATGTGTAAAATGTTCTACAGACATAATTTCTGGGTAATTAAAAAATTTTATTAATTATGGCTAACAAATAATAAAAGTATAGTCATTTGGCCTTCTCTCATAAAACAAAGACCTCTTAAAGTCTCTTAATGTTTATATACCCTTGAAAGACTAGGTGTTCCCAACAAGTGGCAATCAACTATGCTTGGTCAATAATAAGAGAATGACAATTTATAATGAGATATGAGACTCTTCTAATGAGAGATTGGGGAGGGTGGGGGGCATGACTTTGATCATGGACAAAGAGAGACTCATCTCAAACCAGACTATTCCACCCTTGGCAACATAAACAAAAGGATTTCTCCTCCACCAGTCAATAAAGAATGAACTATGAGGGTTTAAGAATTCTACCTAGATTAGATTTGCCTTCTAAGGTCGTCTATAGTTGGGTGGGATAACAACCAATTCCAGCTATATAAGATGGCCTAAGTTGGGTAAATTTTGGAGCAAGGTCAGTAATCTCCTTGAGAAATAGGAAGGAGGGAAAATCCAAATCCCCCTGATAACTGGATATTAATATTAGAGAAATAATAATTTCTTTCACCAGGTTATTTTTTGTGCTTATGTGCAAATGAATGTATGTGTGAATGTTCATATAGATGATAGATATAATATAAATATATAAATATATATATATATAAATATATATAATATAAATATATAAATATAAATATAAAGAAAACATAGTTTAGCAGTTTTGATCTCAGAATCAGAATCCCACCTTTGACTTACATTACCTGTGTGTCTATGTGCAAGTCATTTAAGCTCTCAGTACTCCAGGTAACTCTCTAAGGCTGTAAATTGAAGAACAGCTATTCTATATTTGCAAAAGGCTCTTTGCCAGTGATATTTCCCTATATTATTAAAATCACAGGTCTGGACCAAGTAGAGTACATTCACAAATACAGTGCTAAGGACAACCTATATTAAAGGAATTTCAAATTTGTGTGTGTGTGTATGTGTACATACATACACTCATATACATTTATATGCAGTAGATATAGAGTTGTCATTTGTTTTAAGAAGACCTAGATTCAAGTCCAGAATCTGACATACCCTGGCTTTGAGATGTTTTAGGTCAGTCACTTAAGCTTCTACTTCCTCAGAAATTTAAGACTATATAAATTTCAAAACAGATGAAAATTTGCATTAGACAAAGAAGTTCCTCACAAGGTGCTCTCTATAAAATAAAATAAAAATAAAAATAAAGTAAACTTTCATTTCTGTATATCTACATATATTCATAAATATGTATACACATAGTATATCTGTATATGCTCATATTGCCTATTATATTGCATAGATATATGCATGCACACAGATGTATGTATGAATACATACATATATGATATGTATACACATGCATATAAATGCATGTATATACCTGTTTCTTCAATACTTCAAAGTTCTGTGATGTGAATTCTCTTTCCACCATGACAAATGAAACCCCTTCTATTTCTTCACAGAGTATATTCATCAGTTTCTGCATCCTAGTATTCCACTTTCTAATTATGTATCTCTTTGAATGACTCACTAAATAGTATATACTCTCTTGCCTAATCTATGTGAGAAGCCTTTTGTTGTTGTTGCTCTCCGAGCAGAGTCTGATAACTTGAGCTCATCTCCACAGTATAATGAGGAATTTTGAAGTAGAACTTTAGTGTGTATATGCTTCCGTAGGTATATGTAAAAATATACACAAAAGCACAAATATTTGTATTTTGTGTGTATAAATACATCCACACATCTATAAATATATTTGTATATATGCACACACACATAGTACATATATTGGGCAATTTGTGTGTTTAGATATATATATTTGTGTCATGTATGTATGCTATTATATGTAGATTTTTGCACACAAATCTATACATTGATAGATAAATAGGTATTAAATCTTAAATAGATTCTAGGATATTGATACATTCTCTATATACATCAAATTATTAATATTGCTGTAATATATTTTGCCATCTCATCTTTTTAATTTGTCCCAAAAGAAAGCTAAAAATTTTCATTATGAGTAAACAGTCATTAAAAGAAAAATATAAATTAATAGAAATTGAAATGGCAAGCGCAAGATGATAATTTCTGTTACCAGAATGATAACTTCAACATGTCCAACAATAGCAGGTACAAATAAACACATTAATCAATAAAATTTTGTGCTTAATTAGTGTCATGTTCTAGGGTAAAAATTGATGGTCCTTTAAGATTCTATATGAAGAGACAGGAATAAGCATCTACAAAGTGCTTACTATATGCCAGATACTATGCTAAGCACCTTATAAATATTAGCTCATTGAATATTCACATCTTTGTAATCCTGGTGCAAATCACAATCATAATCATATTTATAATAATGAACATTTATTTAGCACTTATTGTGTACTGGGCACTATGCTACAAGTGCTTTACAATTGTAATCTCATTTGATCCACACAACAACTTTAGGAGGTTGGTGTTATTATATCCATTTTACAGTTGAGGAAACTTAGGCAGACAGAGATTAAGTGACTTGTCCAAAGTCATCTAACAAGTAGTATCTGATCTCATATTTGAACCCAGATCTTCCTGACTCCTACTGCTCTATCCACTCTACCACCTAGCTATTTCATGTTAATAATAAGAATTACATAAAACTTATTATCAGAAACATCCCAAAGTATTTTTAAAAAATTAGTAAATATTTATAATTTATATTATGAAACATTCATAAAATTTTGAAACTTTATTCTATAGTATATTCTTTATTTTCTTGAAAAATGTGCAAATGGTGATCTCTTAAAAATCCAAATGTTGTTGTGACCACCAAAATATATTTAAAATACTAAGGGAAATTTTGTACTCAGCTTTTATTGAAGAATTTTTATCTAAATGAAGGCATGTTACATTTGGGGAATGACAGTGGACCTTTGAAAATTCTAAATTTGCCTTCTAATCACTTCCTGTGCCTGAATGTCAAAGGTATTTGGCCCACTTTTTCCTATCTATATATTGCTAGAAGAAAAGGTACACTAATTTTACATACTTGTCCAACAACAAACATTTGGATTGTGCTTTAGTACATTATAAATTATGGTGCTACTGTCCTAGTAAGTAGCTTTTTTTGCAAGACTATATTTGGTTGTTGGGACACCAATGTTAATTATGTATTTTCTATTGAAGCCAAAGTAAGATCAATTGACTTAGTCCATGTGACTAGGCAACTAGGTGCCACAGTGGAGAGAGTGCCAGCCCCAAAATTAGGAAGACTCATCTTCCTAAATTCAAATGGCCACTTAGACTCAGTAGCTATGTGACCTTAGTCAAGTCACTTAACTCTGTTTGCCTCAGTTTCCTCATCTGTAAAATTATCTGGAGAAAGAAATAGCAAACAACTCCAGTACCTTTGCCAAGAAAAAACCCTAAATGAGGTCACAAGGAGTAAGACACAATTGAAATGACTGAACAACATCATGTGATTAATCAACTGTTTGCTGAAAAAAAAAATGAATTCCTTTACAGATGGTTTAGTGACAAACAGATGATGGGAAAATTTGAATAAAGCAATGGAGAGAGTATCCAATTAAAAAAAGAGTCACTTCAATAATACAAAAATTTCCAGTTTCATCCCACTTTAGGAATTGTACTTTTTTGTTGAAAATAACAAATGTAGCAGGGGCAAAAGAACTGGAGTACTATACCCTTTTCCAATATACCATGGGGTATCCATCTCATCTATGGATCCAGTCATTTGAACTAGGTATAAACTGGAGGAGCTTGGCTTCCAAAATAAGGAGACATACATTTTTTTTATCTTTTTATGTTTCTCCCAAGAGGGTAGTGAAAAATTATTTAGATAGAAAATTATTAGACTTTTGCACATCTAGAAATTCCCTAAAGGGGGAAAGGGGAAATAGAAGTCATTCAAGTGTACACTATACACCAGTTAAAGGGCAGCTATTTATTTTCTCTACACAAAAGAAATATTTAACACACATAAAATCCACAAGCACATATTGATAGAAAACTTAACAAGCAGCAATAATAAAAGAACTATTGTTATACTCTACCAAGATGTTTATATTTAAAATATGATACAGTTTGCAAAGCTACTGAAGAGATAGTCTACCTTTGTTCCCAGTGCTACACTGTCCATACAGTTGCCTCCAGATTCATGTCTTTTGGCAAGTTAGGCCAGAGGTTGATCTCCTTAAATTTTTCAGTAGTTCTCTTCTTCATTGAAGAAACTCCCCCTACTATCAGTCATTTCTAACCAGGCAACCCAGGGTCTCTGAATACCTTGAACTCATGAGGTTTCATCCAAGTCTGGACATATCTATTTTAGTGTCGCTCCTCATCCACACAAAGAAACAAAAAGTATGAACTGATGTAACCATTCTTAAGAATAATTTGGAACAATGTCCAAAGGGCTATAAAATTTTGCATAGCCAGAGGTCTGTATCCCAAAAAGATCATAAAAAGGGAAAAGGAACCACATGTACAAAAATTATTTATAGCAGCTCTTTTTCATAGTGACAAATAATTGGAAATTGAATGAATGTCCTTGAATTAGGCATATGGCTGAACAATTTGTGGTATATGAATAAAATGGAATACTGTTGTGCTATAAGAAATGATGAACAGGCAGATTTCATAAAAATTTAGAAAGACTTGCATGCACTGATGCTGAATAAATTGAGCAGAACCAGGAGAACACTGTGCATAGTAACAGCAACATTTGTGATAATCATACATAATAGACTTAGCTCTTCTCAGCAATACAATGATCTAACACAATTCCAAAAGACTCATCTTGGAAAATGTGACCCATATCCAAAGAAAGAACTATGGAGTCTGAATATAGATCAGAGCATACTATTTTCACTTTTTTTTTGTTTGTTTATTGGTTTTGGGATTTTGTTTTGTTTTGTTTTTCTTTCTTTTGACTTTCCCCTTTTGTTTTGATTCTTCTTTCACTACAAGTCTAATATGGAAATTTGTTTAACATCATTGTATATTTGTAACCTATATCAGGTGACTTGCTGTCGTGGGAGGGGAAGGGATGAAGGGAATGAGAAAAATTTGGAATTCAAAATCTTATAAAAATGAATGTTGAAAACTACCTTTACATGTAATAGGAAAAATACTACTAAGTGAAAAAGAAAAGAGAAGACAAGAGAAAACAAGATAAGAAAAAGAAAACAAAAGAAAAGAAAAAGAACCACAAAATAGAAGATACAGTCTGAAGCTTGATTGCATAGCTGAGCACAGTTTAAGCTGCTATGTGGGAGAAGTTACTCTGCTGTTGGGGGAGAGAAGTTCCACCATCCTTCATAAGAAATCCTAGAGTTATATGATGCCACTTGTAGAATCAAAGGAAGAGAAATACAGAGGGTGGAATCACTACCTTTTTCTGGTTCACTAAGCTGATTGCTTTGTCTGAATGGTCAATATTGATGTAGCTTTGACATGGCTTTCAGCTGCCCCTCTTCAACTGTGGGTGATCAAGGGAACACCAGAATTTCTGAATCATTCCAATTCAATAAGTCCTTCAGTGGTTAGTCCTTGTTCTCCAGAATTGTTTAACACTAATCATCAAACACTCCATGGGATAGCCCTATAAAATCTGGAAAGCAGTTTAATCAATGAGATTCCAAATTTTCTTATCTTCTTTGCATTAAAATCTGATATACTAATAGTCAAATTTCTTGTGGAACAGGGCATAAGGAGAGTTGGGAGAAGTATGTGCACTTCAAAATTCTGGGTTAGAAAAAGTATTGGTTCATGGAATGGTAAAAATGAGAAAGAACTTGAGGTCATTTAGCCCAGCTTCATCATTTTGCAAAGAAGGGGGAAGAAATGAGTAGTAAAAATATCTCCAGAGTGAATTTCCCTTCCCTGGAGATCTTCAAGGTAAAACTGGTATGGATGTAGAAGAACTGTGCTCTCCCTTTTCAGGGATGCTAAAGAGGTATTTAGGTTCATGTTCCCTCTTCTGAGCTATAACTGACCCTTGGTAAATTACATTTGGTACTAGAATAAATCATATATTTACAGGGCATTCAAAATTAACAAAAGGAAATGTGCTTAGCCATAGCAAGAAAAGGATATTTAGTAATGATAAACACTGAATATAAGTTGAGATGATTTAGTTGAACAAAACCCATTTGCCTCAGTTACTCATCTTGATTCACCAACCAAGCACCAAAAGAGCTCTTTGTCATTGCTTTGGAATCTATTGCAAGTCATGTTAACATCCTGAGTATTTAGTCTCTGAGACAACCAAGTCTCAAGGATGATCTTTCAAGGAAAACCTAACCCAGCTTTCATAGGAGAAGGGGTTAGGCTATTGCTCCTGCCACAGTGACATCATGGTTGAAGTTTTGGACTTTGAATCAAGACCTTGGTTCAAGATCCATCTCTGATTTTTACCTGCAAGAAACTAAAATTACATCCCTTAAATTTTCTTAGATTCAGTTGCTCAGCTTTTACATGGGGGGAATACACACATATGTGTATATGTATGCATATATACATATATGTGCACATAAACATGTGTGTATGTATATATACATACACACAAACTTTATAATACCTACTGGGTTTTTGTGAGGCTCAAATAAAATAGTGTATGCACAGTCCTTTTCAAACCTTAAAATTCTATATAAATGTCAATTACTATTATTCAACTGCAAGTTATACTAGGTATGCTTTGATGTCTCTTCCAGTTTGTGAATTCTCTCTATTCTTTATAACTGACATCGATATAATATCATAATTCAGTTAGATCTCTTCCAATCATTTCTGCTTCCCTAGTTGACAGAGTCCATTAATCCTTAACCAAACAGGGGAATCATGAAGGCTTTTAGTAAATAACAATGTTAACAATACAGGTAAAGTTGAAAATACAATTTCTAAAACTCATCTGTATGTAGTACATTCTAAGAGCAAATATCGCCAAGACTTTCAATGATTGATACAATGAATGTGTATGAACCAAATTAATTTAAGATGATAATAAATCATATTGGGAATATAAGAAAACAGGCTCCAAGCAAGAAGGGAACTGACCACATTCCCTTTTCTCCAGTAGTTTCCTCAGTCTATCAATCATTAAGTATCTGTTGAACTCCTACCACTTAGACACTGTTATGCACTGGTATTAAAAAAATGCATAGTGTACCTGAGTTCAAATCCAGCCTCAGACACTTGACACTTACTAGCTGTGTGACCCTGGGCAAGTCACTTAACCCCCATTGCCCCGCAAAAAAAAAAATGCATAGTCCCTACTCTGAAGGACTTTATAGTTTAGTGGGGGCATATAGCATGGGAATATATAAACACATGCCAAATAGATACCTTGACTGGGGGAATAATTATCGCATAGAGGATCAGAAAAGACTTTGTGTAGAAAATAGTGCTAAATCTGAGTCTTGAGGGAAATCATGGATTCTAAAACATGGCAGTGGAGAGAGAGTTTACTTCAAGCAAGGGAAACTGTCAATAGAAAAGCAGAGCATCAGAGATAAAATGTTTTGAGTGAGGAACAGCAAAATTCAGTTTGGTTGAATTGTAGGATGAGTGAAGAGGAACAATGAATAGAATTTGGTTATGAACATTTAAATACTAAACAGAAGCATTTATATTTTCCTAAAGTACATGTCTGGCCATACTGTCTCCATAGTCAACCAAGTCCAGTGGTATCCTGTTATCTCTCAATTGAAATATAAATGCTTCTGTTTAGCATTTAAATCTTCATAACCAAATTCTAACTACCTTTCTAGCATTATTAAGCATTATTCCTCTTTATAATATCCCTATTTCAGAGGAAGCAGTAAGAGCATGATCATCCAGATTATTCCATTTCTTCTATTTGCTTTTCCCTCTTCTACAACATTATAGCTGATATACAGGCTAATGTTCATTAGGGATATTCCAAATTATTCTGATATGTCCAGGGGTTCTTCCCCATGAACTTTTTGATAAAAATTGGGATAACTATATTCCAATATAACTGCTTTCTTTTTCAATACTTTGTATTTTGTACATTAAAAAAAAATCTTTTTTGAAAAGGAACCTATAGGTTTTACCAGACTGACAAAGGAATTCCTAATAGAAAAATACAAACACGAACAGAAAGGTTAGCTATGCTGATATAGACTTTAAAAAAATACACTTAGGGCTGGAAATAGGAATAAACTGTGAATTAAAAAAAAAAAACTTTGGGGACCTATAGCTAATGGGGATATCTCACTCAGAGGTTCATATGTGTTGAGGAGGTAGTTCTGCTATTTGAACATCACTGTAACCAACTGACCCCTTGGCTGATGGAAATCAAGATTGACCGGATGGAAAAGGAGTTGAGGTAAGTGAAAAATCATGATGAATGTGTATTTGTGGCTTATAAACCCATTTCAAAAGGAGTATCACTAACAAAAGCAATGGCACACTTGAAACAATGCACCTCCCTGCTTGCACTACTCTGAAAAGGTAGGTATACAGACACAGCATATCCACCCACACCCGCAGCCATCCATGAAGAAGGCTGATGCATGGATGTGCTCACAGCCCGGGTGGTCGTCTGTGTGGAAAACTTAAAGCAAACAAGGGCAAGCTATAGCCAGATGTGTGAGGCTTTCCAGTTTACTTAGTATTCCCGGGGTACTCAGTGCTATAGCAGCAAATGCATGTTTTTACTCTCCCCCAGCAAACATGGAAGCCAAAGTGATCTCGGTCGAAAAAGGTCTTCCAACCTTTCCTTTCACAATAGAAAGGGCACCATGCTTCAGCTTTCCAGGGCTTTATAAGAAAACATCAACATCTTTAGAAATATCAGCAGCTGCAAAATCTCTCAAACTATTAAACCACTCTAGAAGAAGGAGCAACAGAGAGGAAGCCCATAAGCGAAACTGGGCTTTCTCTTGTACATCTGAGAATGCATGTCCTGTTTCCATGGAGATGGACTTGAGGTTTGAGGTGGTAAGGCAATCCTTTATTGGCCATTTGGCATTAGGGTGGGGATGTTATATCAAAGATAATTGCTTTCTGAGCTAGGAAGACCAATCACCTCAGGAGGCCATTAAAATGAGAGAAAAAAAGGTCCTACTCTCTTTTGTTCTCATTTTTGAAGTGGCCACTTTATTTTGGCAAAGGAGATGCCATCTCTCCCTGTACTTGCAGTGAGGAGACATTTTCTTTCCCTCTTCCCCATCCCCCATAGAGACCATGAGGATATGAACACATAGCAGTAACAATATGTGCTTACATAACTGAGTCTGAGATTGGACCTCAAGTTCATGGCTGCCTCTCCTATTTTGTTTCTTCCCCTAAGTCCATATTAGTAATAGTCATTCTGAGATATAGACATTTCCATCCTATTAATGACCTCATGAATTTGAGAGTTCTGTTGTTCTAATATCACTTTTCCAGTTAAAGGTGGTTCTTATAACCATATAGTTCATTGGCAAAGAAGACCCAAAATTGCCAAGAGGATATTGTAGCTAAAAGGACTAAGAAAAAACAAGTTGTGCCCTGCATAACCAGGAGATCTAGCCCTTTCATTTATTAAGTGTGAATTATCTATCAGGCACTGCACTAAGCACTAGTAATACAAAAAGAGGCAAAAATAGGCCCTGTCTTCAAGGGGCTCACAATCTAATGGGGGAGACAACAAACAAACAAACAAATACATAAAGATATGAGATAATTAAGCAAAGTAAGGCACTAGAAGTAAGAGAAGTTAGAAAAGGCTTCTTATAGAAAGTGGACTTCTGGTTGGAAACTTAAGGAAGCCAGGGTAGGCATCAAGTAGTAGGAAGTGATGAGGACAGAGAGCATTCCAGGCATGAGGTTCAACCATATCCAGAACCAAGATATAGAATGTTTTGTTCATAAAAAAGCAAGGAGGCCACTCATTCAAAGAGTACTCAATGGGGAGTAAGGTATAAGAAGATGTTGCTCAGAGAGCACAAGTCAGAGCTGAAAGCAAAAATATCTGATAAACAATTCCACAAAGTGATTTTACCTTTCAGAGAAAATATAATGATGTGGAGTTATTGTTTTAAATGTTGTCAATGTATTTTTGTTGTTATTGTTTTAAACATTTATTTTGTAGTGGATAAAATAAATAGATAAAATACTGAACAAAAAATGTTTATAATATTAAAACAAAACACATCAATAAAGCTTTAATTCAATTCTTTTTTAAAAAAGAGATTTAACCCAAATATATTAAAACATCTTGAATTAAGAAATGGGATATAAAAATAAATTTTAAAAACCCTTAGCTTTTTGGTAAATTAAATACAACAGCAACAAAACCAAAAGAGACAGAGAAATTCCATTCAAAGTGAATGCAAAATGTATAAAATATTTGGAAGTATACCTAGAAAGATAAACATAGGACATGTATGGAAACAACTACACAATTCTGCTTACTGAAATACAGACATAAAGAATTGATGGGCACCTTTCCAAAATGGAAGCCCCCAAAAGACCCTCACCAAGGGTCTAGAAGAGTTGTGGGATAGTCTTGAGTGAGATGACCAAAGAGGCAGATGGAGGTAGCAGGATGAGGACACCTCAGGTATTGAATAAAATAGCAGCTGAAGCATGTTGGCAAAGTACAGAAAAAAATGCAGAGCCTGGAGGGGAATGAAGTTTAGCTGGAATAGGCACTTTCTAAAATGAAGACCTCATACTGAAACATCTGGAACATTAGAAGAAAAAAATCACAGGAACTAAAATGGACAATTTTGATAAAAATAAAATAAAAATTAAAGGTTTTACATGCCAAAAAAATCAATGCAATTTGAAATAGAGGGAAAACAATTAACTGGAAAAAATATTTGCAGGAAATATATCTGATAAAAATCAGATATACACATTATATAGGGAATAGATACAAATACATTAGAACAAAAGCCATTCCACAATAGATAAATGGTCAAAGAATATGAATAGGAATTATCACATGCAAAACTATATAAAAAGGGTTACTAATTACAAAAAATTAGGGAAATGCAAAACCAAATAAAAGTCCTCTGTGTTTCTACTTCATACCCATTGGACTGGCAAAATAGAAAAAGGAAAATTACAGTTGTTTGAGTGGATGTAGGAGTAAAGTAATGAATGCACTGTAGGTGCATTCTGATGTTGTTTAACCATTCTGGGAACTAATTTGTAACTATCACTCAAAAGTTATTAAAATGTTCTTATCTTTTAATCCAATCAAACTATGACTAATATCATATTCTCAAAACCATCCCCCCACCAAAGTAAGAATACACATTTATAAAAATATACATAAAAATGCTATTTTGTTATAGAAAAGAACTGGATACAAGGTGAGTACCCATCAAGTGAAAAAAAAAATCTGGACTTTATTCTTTACAGTAAACTGTTGTATGACATAAACTGAGCTCTGGGATTAGAGTCAGAAACATCTTTAATCACATCCTGCCTCATATGTTTACTTAAGTGGTTCTGAGCATGTCACTTAACCTCTGTCAAACTGTTTCCTAATCTACAAAAAGAATGTTAGTGACATCATCCATCTTACAGTTTTTTGTAAGAATCAAGTGAGTTTATATATTCATAAGAAGTACTTTGGAAACCTTAAATTGTTCTATAAATTCTAGTGATTATTATTATTAATCATAATAATTAAATGTCATGCCATAAGAAATAACAAAAAGGACCAATTTGGAGAAATCTGTAAAGGCTTGTATGAAGTAAATGCACAGTGAAATGAACAGAATTAGGAAAACAATTTATATGACTTAAACATTAAAAAAACAAAACTTGGAAAGTCAACAATTAGGATCAATGCAATAATCAATCACAATTCCAGAAGAGCAATGGTGAGCCTTGCTTCCCACTTCTTGATGGAGAGGTGAAAGACTAAAGTTGCAGAATAAGACATTTTCAGATAAAAGCAATAAAACAATGAGAAATATGTGGAAAAAAGTGATTATAAGCAAAAAGGAAGGAAGGAAGGAAGGGATAAGAGAAATAAACTTTTAAAATGTCATAGAAGATAAAAAAAGTAAGTTCAGGAGATACAGGCAAATGGAAACATTTTATTACCATGTTAAATTTAACACATGCTTTAAAAACACACTCCTCTTTCAAACATTATCCTCTTTTCCATCCTTTACTTATAGAAAATTTACTGTTAATAGATGATGGTTGGGGCAGCTAGGTGGTGCAGTGGATAAAGCACTAGCCCTGGGTTCAGGAGGACCTGAGTTCAAATCCGGATTCAGACACTTGATACTTACTAGCTGTGTGACCCTGTGCAAGTCACTTAACCCTCATTGACCCACCAAAAACAATAAAATAGATGATGGTCAGGTTCATAAGAAAAGCAAAGCCAAGAGACATTATGTTCCTTAGGACCAGGAGAAAAAGAATAAATGAAGACATAGAGACCTTTTGTCGGGTCAGAAGTAATGCACTTAGGGACTTGGAACCTCCCCTGGTTTTTAAGGCACCTCATATCCAGGAGAGAAAGTTCTCCTAGATCTTTTGGAAATTCACCATCTTCCTGAAATCAGGAAGAATTATATGGGAGCTTTCGATATAGATTGCCAGAAGATATTCATTTTCAATGTTCAATCAAGAGAACCTTTTTAGAGATGAATTCATCTATCCTTAAGTTTGAGCTATTTCAGGGACACCATTAACAATATTGTGTGACTGCAAGTATGATATATTGAATTGCTTGATTTCATGGGGAGGTTTGAGGAAGAAGGAAGAAAAATTTAGAACACAGAATTAGCTCAAAGACCTTAATCTCATCAGAGTGGGCTCAAGGAGAGAATAACATTAACACCCATTTGGGAGGAATAATCTATTTAACCCTACAGGAAAGTAGGAGGGGAAGAGAATAAGGAGGGAAGGGTGAAAGAAGGGAGGGCAGAGCAGGGAAGGGGGCAGTCAGAAGTAAAACACTTTTGAGGAGGAATAGGGTAAAAAAAGATAGAAAATAGAGTAAATATCATGGGAAGGGAATATGATGGAGCGAAATAGTTATGATGATTGACTATAATGGCAAAATGTATGGTACATACTTTGTTGGACTATTGTGAAGAAAATTGTCAAGTTTAAGGTACTATATAATAAAAGTTATGATGAAGAGGATGCTATCAGAAAAGACTGTAAAGACTTATATGAACTGAAGGAGACTGAAATGTATTGTATACAAAATAATAGCAGTAGTGTAAGGTGATCTGCTGTGAAGCACATGGTTATTTTCAGCAAGGCAATGATCCAATATAACCCTGAAGGACTTATGAAAATTGCAACCCATCTACAGAGAAAGAACTGATGGTATCTGAAAACAGATTGAAACACATTTAATTTTTTTTTCTTTGACAATTCCTTAATGTGAAGTTTTGGTTTGTAACTGTTTTCTCTCACAACCTAGCTAATGTGGGGATGTTTTCTATGACTACTCATGTATGACTTATATTGACTTGCTTGATTTCTTGGGGGTGGGGGGTGAGAAGGGAGGGAGGATGGAACACAAAGGTTTAAAATATTGATGTCAAAATTTTTTTATACATACACTTTGAAAAATAAAATTCTAAACAATATCTTGTGACTGAATCTTCCTAGCATGGATCTTCCTACCAGGTAATTCCATTCAACTCAATTCAAAAGGAAGTTAGTGTCTACTTTGGGTCAGACACAGTACTAAGTGTTATGAAGACAAAAATAAAATAGTCCTTGCCCTTTTAAAACTTGCATTCTATTGGGAAAAAACAACAAATATGCAGATGTGTAAATGTGGCAAATATAAAATACATAAATACACACATGCTCATAACACACACATATATAGAGATCCATATATGCACATACATATGCAGGTACATATGTGTGCGTATATGTATGTGCAAATGCCAAGTAGCACTCCTAAAATCACCATTGAACTGTTTACCTTTAATGAAAACAATTAGTTCAAAGAACAAACCTTTAATTAAATAAGATAATAAGCAAAGTGGAACAAAACATTTCCCAAATACATGAACCAGTAGAAGAAGAAACAAATGGAAAAAAAAAAACGCACACATGGAGAGCTAAATGCATATGGAAGACATGTAGGGGTAGGGTACATGTTTTGAGGGGGCAAGTTCACCTCTGATGCTTCAGGGCCTCTAATGTCTTCTAGTGCTTTTCCTACCCAGCTGGGCCTCCTCCCTGCCCATCTCACAGAGTATATTGAACTGGTCCATAGACACCACTGAATATCCTAACACTGAAGTGCTCTGCTATTTAATATTGAATGCTACTTGTCTCCATGATCCCAAAACTTTGTTTGAACTAGAATCAAGATTATCACTTTTTTCAGGGAAGATCACATAATTTTTTTTTCTTGAAACTTAGAGAAAAACTTTTTCCCAAATCTTTTTTAAAAGCAAAAATCATTGTATGGAAACCAACAAATAGCTCCTCCTCCCAGATTCCCTTTTGTTACCTCTTAATATATTAACTAATACCTCTTCATAACAAATGTCAGAATCATTTTAGTTATCTAATGCCTTCAGGTTTAATATTTTCTTTAGATTCTTCTTCTTTGATCCAAAAACTTTCTTAAAAAAAAAAACAAAAAACATGAGCCTGTTTTCCAGAAACCTTATCCTAGTTTATGATGAACATTATATCTATCTGCCAATTTTCAGTTTCTAAAAATTAGACTAAAAATAAGGTCAGCAGACTCAGACACTTGACACTTAACTAGCTGTGTGACCTTTGGCAAGTCACTTAACCCCAACTGCCTCACCCCCCAAAAAAATATAAATAAATGAAAGTGAAGCTTTAAAAATATTAAACTAGCTAAGAATTTATTAAAAAAAAAGGGCAGCTAGATGGCGCAGTGGTTAAAACACCGGCCCTGAATTCAGGAGTACCTGAGTTCAAATCCGGCCTCAGACACGTGACACTTACTAGCTGTGTGACTCTGGGCAAGTCACTTAACCCCCATTGCCTGCAAAACAACAACAACAACAACAACAACAACAACAACAACAAAATAAGGTCAGTAATGGTTATGTGTGCCAAATCAATCAAACATTACTGGTATTCAGTATTTTCCAGCCTTCAAACTCCAATTCTCTTCTCTTTGCCTATCAAGATCAATGACTAGAGAAAATTCAAGGACAAGGACAGTGTCTCCCCAACCTGTTCTGTCCCTTTAATGAGCAAATACAGCTGACTGCCAAATCTCAGAGAGGGTCTGAGGCACATACATCCTTATATCTACAAAAATACATACAAATAAATTATGTGAGTTGGAGAAACAGCACTAACAGGTGAATTAAGAAAAGATCACTTGTGATTTTCTTAAACTCCCTGGTTATTTATTTATTTAGGTATCTATCTTTTTATTTTATTTTTAAATATTTTTATTTCATGATTTGAGTTCCAAATTCTGTCCCTCCCTTGCTACTTCCCTCTTTTCTCCCCTTGCTGAGGCAGTAAGCAATCAGATATAGGTTATACATGGGCAATTATGTAAAACATTTCCATATTATTAATTTTGTATAAAAAGACAAATAAAAGAAAAAAATGAAAGAAAGTGAAAAATAACATGCTTTAGTCTCTTTTCAGTCAATATCAGTTCTTTTCTCTAGAGGTAGATAGTATGCTTCACTATTAGTCCTTTAGGATTGTCTTGGATCATTGTGTTCCTGAGAATTGCTAAGTCATTCACAATTCTTCATCAAACAATATTGTTGTTACTGTGTCCAATGTTTTCCTGGTTTGGTTCACTTCACTATACATCAGATCATGTAAGTCTTCCAGGTTTTTAAAAAAAATCATCTTGTTTATCATTTCTTATAGTATGATAATATTCCATTACAATCATGTACCTCAGCTTGTTTAGCCATCCCCCAACTGGCAGGCATCCCTCTGATTTCCATTCCTTAACCACTGTGGTGATGTTTTAAAGAAAGAATCAAGATTCCAAGAGATGAATATAAAGACTAAAATTCTAGCTATACTGTCTAAAATATCTAATGAGTGGTCTCAAATAAATTATAAGCTTTAGCAAGAGTTCGACTTTTAAGCATTTATTAAAGAGAATAAGAATTTGGTAGAGAGAGAAAGGCCTACATTCATCTATCTATTAAAGGGAGAGAGCTCCACTCTCAACCAGAGTCCTGATGAAAGAAAGCAAGCGAGCCAGCCTCGCCCTCTCTTCCTCTCACAAGCAAATGTCACTTCCTGACACCAAAGAAAAGCTGCATGGCTTTGCCCTCAGAGGCCTTCTCCTCATGGCAGAGTTTTCCTACAATAAGTCTCCAGCAGGTGACGTCATTCCAATCGTTACAGTAAGTGACTCATTGCCCTGAAAAAAAGAAAAAAAAAGTTGTTCTTCCAATGCATCAAAATGCATGTTCTGCTTTGATATTTCAGCATAATGTCATGTTTTAGTTTTGTTGTTGTTTTTGTTTTTAATTTTTTTTCAGTATCAAGCCAGAGAAAACACCAAGTTTCAGGGGAGATAGGATTTTTTTTTTTTCAGAAAGGTCTACATTTCATAATCTCATGCAAAGCATTACTAACACTCATTTTATCAGGGATTAACCTGATCACAACCATCACATTAAAAAAGATTTTAAATTTTCTGTGTATACTATCTGACATCAAAGAGAAACCACTAGGTGGCAGGAGGAAGTAAGAAGGCAATTCAAATTTTGTGCAAACTATATATCAACTTAAGGTTCTCATAAGTATCTTTACCATACTGATAAGTTCAGCTTTAAATGACTGCACAAGATTAGGCTGCAACCACAAGGTATTCAAACTGAGTGAGAAGTGAAACACCCACTTTATTTGAGAATATTTAGCCAAATGACTTTACTTTTTCCCTTTATGTCTCAATTCCTAAAAATATTGCAGACACAAGCTCATTAAGCCTATGTTTTTTTAATTAATGTATATTCCCATTTCCATTCATTACTTGAGTTATAAAATCATATTATTATGCTTCTAACCTAAAGTTTTAGAGTAGTGTTCTTTCTCTAACCTGAAGTATATGCTTAATTCCTATGGTGATACTACCACCTTGTGGCTAAAAGAGAGAGCACCAATTAATCATCATGTTCAATAAGATGATAAAAAGTAGAAGAAATACAAAATCTTCACCACAGTTAATGATTATTTTTAATGTTATGCTAAGCAGTGTTGACAGTTGGATGGTTTGAGGTAATTTATCAAAGTGGGTACTTTACCCAATCCTTTCTATTCCATGTCTCAATACTATCTTATTCTGTTTAATTCTTCTCCTAATGTACCATACTTTATTTCCAGACAGTCTCTCCATAAAGTATCTACCAAAACCCAATTAGAAGCTTTCCTATGAGACTTTCGATATCTTGGGGATATCCAGGCTCTTCACTGGATGTCTCCTATTCTTGCAACTGCATTGGGGTAGCAAAAAAAAAAGTTTTTTTCACAGTAATTTTTGGTCTTTTTGACTTTTTAAAGCAATAATTTAGCATCTGCATGTGACAAGGTATGAAACTATTGTAAGTTGTGTCAGTGAAGAAATAAATATCAAATGTTAATCAAGGTAATTAAAAAATATCTCTTCTACTTTTTTGTCTGTTTTCTCCAGGTTTTATCCTTTTTATTCTAATTTACTTTTTTTCTTTGACCTTTGTTCTAAATAGTTAATGCATTTGACAGCAGGCAGACAAGTGATTCTAAAATGACTCCTGAATGTCTGATTCCTATATGAAATGCCATTTCTATCTAACTAGCCATTTCCTGTCTCTTAAGCTACAGTAAGTTTCATTTTTCATGTTGTCATTTGGGGCTCATCAAGTCCAATGCCTTCTGACTTTCTTCTTGGATAAAAACTGACATTTATATAACACTTATTGGTTTATAAAGCCTACTTGTTACAATATTCATGTGAGGTAGGAAACACAAGTATTATTTAACCTGTTTTTTAACCTCTGAGGAAACTCAAATGAGAATGTGGATTTTGCCTTTGGTTGCACAGCTAGTGTCTCAGGTGAGATTTAAACTAATATTTCCTGATTCCACTGCAGTGGCACCCTGAAAGAAAGTTTCATTGTTGGCAGGCCCATCCATGAGATTTCAAAGTAAATTATAATATTTTGACTAATTTTACTTCTTCATCCCTAAACTTTTTTTTGGCACTTTTCCCTTTGTATTCTTTGATTTTAGTTTGGGAATACTTTTTTTTAATTCTTCATAGTTTTTCACTATATCAAATTGTATCACAGATATTGGAATATTACCTGTAATTATCTCCAAAGTAGTCTATAAGTGCCTTATATAAGTGCTATGTAGTCTATAAGTGCCTTATAAGACCTGAAAGTCATGATCAAAAGTCACATGAAATTATATTTTCTTAATGCCTTTGGATGTATTATTCCCCATTTACTGAAGAGTTGGAGAGAAACTAAGACTAGTACAAGTAGAACAGAATAGAAATCCTCACTTTATTCTGATTCAAGAAATAAAAGGGCAGTAACTAGAGCAGAAATGACAGTCTTTTCCTCCACTCATTTTAAAGGGGATGGGAGAAAGGGGAAAAGGAGCAAAAAGTAGGAATATGATAACTGGAAGGCAAGATTCATAAGAGAGAACAGAAAGGACAGGAGACTGGACAGTATTGGAAAGTTTCCCAGTATTTCATGGCTAAGGAATCCACTCCCTTAGTACAAACTAGGACTGACACTGTGAGTAAGTAGAGGCTAGTGATTAGGCTAGGAGGATCATAGTAGAGACTAAGAGTGAGGACCAGTACACTAGTTTGACTATATAGATGCTATATGAAACATCTTCCAGGTGGGTTGTAGTTAATTCTATTATCTAGAAAGAAATTTTCGATACTCTTTTTTTTCCCCCAACCCTTAACCTCACTTTGCTCCTATACTGAGCCAACGTCTGAACTTCATCTCTCTGAGTGTGTTGATGTTCTATATTTGCCATGTGTTTAAAAAAAAAAAGCAGGTATTGTGAGGTGTGTGTGTGTGTGTGTGTGTGTTTGTGTGTGTGTGTGTCTGCCTGGAGGATTAAATGAGCATGATAGGGATGCTATTGTTGGCCACTGATGTATTAGAGAGAAATAGATTATCTTATTCTTCAGACTACAAACTGGAACCAGGAGCATAATATTGTTGTCCATCCTTCATTTTCGAAGGGGACCAATGACATCACAGTGTGATGTTTTATCTTGTGCATGAATTGGATTTCAGTGAGGCAGAGTTGTGCTAAATAATCAGCCTTATTTTCTCTTCCAGGGTCATCAAAGTCCAGTGGCAAGACAAAAGTCAAGACTACTGAAGATGACTTTGGTATCTTTGCGATGTAATCAAGCTCAAAGCACTCCACAGTGTTTAGCAGCCTTCATGACTCTTGGAACAAGTTGTTCTCATCTACTCATTCCACAGGTGAAAGTTGAGTACCAGGTAGGTAACAAAAATTGATGAGCAGCCGTGAAGAAGGTTCATTAAGCCCTCACGCCAAAGGGGCTGGTCCTCCTTGAACACTCCATAGTAACATTGTCATCATCATTGGGAAATTCACTGTTTCCCTGAAACAAGTGCAATCACACTGATAAAGGAATCCATACTGCCTGATAGCTGGTGGTGTATGGAGAAGTCCCAGCATAGGGCTCCAGTTTTACATAGCTAACCTGCATGGTTCCAAAGCACTAGACTCCCAGGACTGCACTTTGGTCTAGGCTGCTTCTCCCCTCAAAGACGCTAGGGAGTGGAGCCTGTTCATAGATCCCGTGCTTCCTAAACCCAGAGAAGGCAGGACTGAACAATTCTCCAGACAACACACATAGTAGTCCTAAAAGTCTAGCTGACACTAGACATAGCTTTTGGTAGGTTATTAAGGAGGTGGTGGGAGAATTGTACATTGTGGTCTTAGCCACAATAAAATTTTTCTGGTTCTAAGATCCTATGCTTCCTAAACTTGGTTAAGACCACAATTCACAATTCACTTATTCTTCTTTGCTTTGTGGGATATATAAGTGACTCAGTACTATTCTGGAAATAATATAAACCTTCAGTTTTATCGTGTGATAATTTTTGGGAGGTGAATGGCAGTCTGAGACAGAAGCCTCAATCAACTTCCCTTCCCATTGTTGTCTTTTGTTCTAGGTTTAAAAGAACCCAATTCTCCTGAGGATCATGGGGAGAGAAGGAGCTAGAAAAGAGTAGTGCTGCATAAATGAGGGTGGGGGACAGACACAGGAGGATGCTATTACTCTTCAGCAAAATGTCTACTATAAACCAATGCTACAGATGGGACCTCATTCAGGGATTTATTTTTTCTTTGCTTTGGGAGTCTGAGTATTGTTTTGCTTCTTTCTCCCTGCTTTGCTATGTAGGATTTTGCAGCACTACTGTTATAAGTGCTAAAAATAACTGCATTATGAAAAATTTAAGCACCTTTTTTTCATTTTTCTGCTTTTCAAATCATTTCATTTTTCATTTGCTGCTTTAAGTTTAAACTTGAGTTTAGCTCAACATTGTGCTACTTGTTGAATTTTGCAATTTTGATGAGCATTTTTTTAAGGAAATACATTTGTTTTCCTTTTATTATATTAACCTTTTTCTCTCACCATAATTTCAGTCAAATATTTATTGAGAATTTTCTACATGCCAGTTATTGTTCTAAGAGTTGTAGATATAAATAAAGGTATAAATTATTCCTGTACTCAATGAAGTGAATGTCTAATTGGAAAACAACATGCAAATAACTATGTTACAATCAACTAATCAATAAACATTTATTAAATCACCTCCTGTTTGCCAGTCACTGCATTAAGCACTAGGGATACAAAAAAAAAAAAAGGCAAAAGGCAGTCACTGCCTAGAGGAGTTTATGATCTAATAGAGGAGATAATATGAAAACAAATATCTATATCTATATCTATATCTATATCTATATCTATATCTATATCTATATCTATATCTATATCTATATCTATATCTATATCTATATATATCTGTGTCATCCTTAAAAATAAATAAATAAATAAATAAATAAATAGAAAGTAAGCCATATATAAGAAAAATAGGAGTTAATTAATGGAGGGAATGCACTAGAGTTTGGGAAAGGCTTGTTTCTTCTCATTCTTTTAAACTCTCTGTAGTCAAGCTTCTAGCCTCATCGTTCAATTAAATTTGGTTGAATACTGTCTTTATATTTTGAAAATAAGAATGTTTGATGTTAAATGTACTATTGTTTAACATATGCTCATATAATTGTTGTAGGCCAAATCTAATTGGACGCCTCAGTTTTGGATTGGAAAGACATTAGATGCACGTGGACTATATAACAATTACCAAAAGGATGCTTACTTAGTGTATAGAATTAATTGTTATTTGAGGTTTTTATGCCTCGGTGCGCACTTGCCTGGGGCTCCGCAAACCGCACAGTGCTCCACCCACTGGTTGTAGCCACTGCCAGGGCTCTGGCACCTCACATCATCACCACTCACCAATGCCTACATGGGCCTGGCAAAATTATAATGATTGGAAGCCTAGCGAGGGCAGTCATGTGACTGTCAGAGCAGCCATTCCATTGGCTGGGACTGTGTGGGGGTGTTTCTAGGTTTGGGGGAGGAGAATTGAGCATTCTAGGTGGAAGCTGGAAAGCGACAGGCATTCTGCTGCATATTTTCAGCTGATTCCTGGGCGGTGGTATTTTTTCAGGTATTATATTTTCCCTTTCCCCATTTTATTTCCTTTCCCTTGATCCTACTGATTCTGTTTGTGGTTTTTTTTTTTTTTTAAGTTCATTCTTGTTAAAATAAATCATGTTCTGTTTTGAGGGAGGCTGCCAGTCTCCTTCCTTGCCCCAATATTGAGGCGAGCCACTTAGCTAGCACTCTGCAATTAAAAATTGGTCCCCACATTAGCTATAGTATAGAAAGGATAGTTAGTAAGGACACAACATTGATTGACTTGAGTAAGAACCTTTCCAGGCTTGTTGTTGACCAAGCTGGCATTCTGGTTAAGCATGAAGGAAAGCTATTATTATCTTCTGGTGGGTTGGCTTCTAATACTTAAATTACTAGGAAACTGCGCCAGCACCTTAAATCTCCAGTATTGTCTCCATACCTTTTAAGGAAAAACTAGCCTTTGCTTACATGATGGAAATTTTCTTTTACCACATTAGGGAACTACCAATTCTTGGAGTAGAACCTGTGTATGAATCTGAAGATAATATAAAATATTAAAGGATATTATAAAAGAGTTAGGGGATTGTAGAATAGTTTATAGTGGAACAAAACCTGGAAAATCCATTAGACACATGTTCTATGAATTATCAGGACCATTTCACCCCTGGAAAATTCCTGAAAAATCAATGTAGGGGACAGTGCTCAGAAATTGGCTTACAACCTTCCATCTGTTAAGCCTTGATGAGTAAAGGGGGAAACCAATCATAGTAGTTAAGGGATAGATTTAGAACACTACTAGAAGCCCTATATTTAGAAGAAGCTGAGGAAAGAATTTGTCATCAAACAACTTATTTGTGATTGAGGCTAGTTCTGTGTCCCTGTTCCTAGAAGGATGTTTCCCTAAGCTATTTGCTGGTGGCTGGAAAGCAGATACATCCTATAGGAAAGGAAAAAACAAAACAAAACAAAACAAAACAAAACAAAACAAAACAAGTAATCCATGGCAAAAAGAAATAGTTCACCTGTGAATATGGCACAAATTATTTCCGGCTCATAGGGAAGAGTACCACCTATGCATCTGGTGAGGGCTAAATCCCTTGGGTTGCAAAGAGAACCTTACCTGTGGGCAGATCTAAGACTAGGTACTTAATTGTAGGCAACAATTAAGACTTAAGATAGGCTTTTTCTCAGAAGAATATTTTTGCCCTCCTCAGTCTGAGTTGAGTATGCAACACAGCTACTTACTATAGGACTGGCTGGCATCTGGGAGGATCAAGAGGAATTTTTTTTTTTTTTTTGGAAAGTAAAAAGCTCCTGCATTTGAATACCTGTTGGCTTTGAGGAAAAGATACCTAGAATAACATGTCAGGAATGCTTACGAAAGCTAACAAGGTTCTATAGCCCTGACCTAATAAATGGCATGATTTTTACTCAGTTTGGCAATACCATTCAACACAAAGGGGAATTTATATCCAAATTCTTCACATGAATAGTCACCCACTGGGCCTTGTAAGAAAAGGAATTGAAATGGCACACATGAATAACCTGAACAATCGGACAAAGGACTACAGGGTTGGATTTATTTAACATTATCCATAAAAACTGGTACAACCAAGAAACAACCTTAACCTATAAAAAGCATATAGACCACATGAAAGAATTTGAGCAATTAAGATTCCTTTATCTGTGATTATATCAAATAATTGACAATCAGTCACATCACTATGGAGTCATATATACTGATCATATAGAAGTGTTACTGGGACTTTTTATTTTGTATTTCCTTTTAGGAATTTTTATTATTTAGAGGATCAGATATGTTTCTCCTAGTTATGAGGTTATTGATCTGGCTGGGACCTCTCTCATGGGATATGAAAATATACTTAAGGCCTTACACAATCCTCAGATAAGAAGCTAGAGGAAGGATCCCATCCAATTGTCCCTGACTTCTGGGTTAGCTTGTTGATTTGTAAATCCCCCCTCTTGATTGGCCCATTATGAACCATATAAATAGGTTTAATCTGTAATCTGAGTTATTTTATTTATAGAGTCTGTTTAAATAGGTGTATTTTCTTTGGGAATGTATGTTTAACCAAGTTTAAAGTTTTGTGACATTGAAGGAAGCATGGGGTTATGAATTTGTCTTTTAACAAATGTTTATAGCCTAAAAGAATGGACAAAACTGCAATATGTAAAACAATTATTTCTTTATCACTCAGATTCATACACAGGTTCTACTCCAAGAACTGGTAGTTCCCTAATGTGGTAGAAGAAAATTTCCATCATGTAAGTAGAGTCTTTAGGTTTATCAATAGCAGCTAGTAGTCTTATTACAATCTCAGTTGGGGATCAGGATAATTTTTCTCCTGAACCTGTGCTTAGGCATAAATAAAGCAAAGGGTTTTAACCTCCATAATTTCTGCATTGTGGTAGATCTATTTTGGCAGCTACCACATGAACTGAAAAATGTGATATTTCTCCCAGAAGGAAAATTTTTAAAATACATATAGACAAAAAGTAGTGGACTTTAAATAAGAGAATCAGAATGGACAATGCCAAGACAGCCTAAATTTTCTCCTAAGTAGTCAGAAGTCTTGACTATTGTACTTTTGCAATGGGCTCCTACCAGATACTAGGTCAGAGGAAAATATAGAAAAGAATGTTTTCATCTGATCAGCTGGATTTTTACGAGCTTAAATTTACTATATTACCCAAGGATCTCAGAAACATCTGTTACTTTCCAAAACAACTATAATGGAGAAAGCAGTAAAGTCTACTAAAAGTGCTGGTGTGCCTAAATAACCATATTGCCTTTAGAATAAAAGACTGGAAAAAGGGGAAGCTAGGTGGCACAGTGGATAAAGCACCAGTTCTGGATTCAGCAGGACCTGAGTTCAAGTCTGGCCTCAGACACTTTACACTTACTAGCTGTGTGACCCTGGGCAAATCACTTAACCCTCATTGTCCCACCCACCCTCCTCAAAAAAGATGAGAAAGAATGGAAGAACATAAGGAGAGAGTGGTGAAAGGGTTAGATTGACTTAAAAAATGATTTGAAGTTTGAAGTGCAGATTTATCAGAGAATTAACTTGGAGAAAAGACTATAGAAATGCTTCTCACTTAATTGCATATCATAAGACCTTCAATATCTAAAGACTCTTAGAGGATATGGAAGTTATTTTCATAAATTTATTAAGAATTATGCTGCTATTGGGGTAGCTAGATGGCACCAGCCATGGATTCAGGAGGACCTGAGTTCAAATACAGCTTCAGACACTTGGCACTTACTAGCTGTGTGACCCTGGGCAAGTCACTTAACCCTCATTGCCTTACTTAATTTTTTTTAATTAAAATTAAGAATTATGCTGCTATTGCTAAACCTAAGAACTCCAATTATCCATATTTGATTAAAGAGATCCAGAAGTCAGAGGACAAGAAATGCAAAGCCATCTAAAACATGATCTAAAAGGGATGGAAGAATGAACATTTTTGGACCAGCTTTGAAAGACTTGGTCAACTTCCTCACACCTAAACAACTACTAGCCTATTCAAATCCAAGTAAACTGTTTGCCTTTCATGCAAATGATAGTTCAGAGGAATTAAGAGGAATCCTGTATCAAGGGAGCGATGGTCACCAGAAATCAGTTGTATTTGCCTACAAAAGATTAAATTAAAGACACTTTTTTTTTAAAAATCCAATGCACAATCTGGAGTTCTTGGATCTGAAGTATGCTGTCATGGAAAAGTTCAAAGACCATTTGCATGGAATGAAGTTGCAAGTGTAGACTGGTGATCTATTGATATATTCTCACCAATGCCAAATTGATCACCACTTGCCAGATATGGGTTATAACACTAGCCAGCTATGACTTTAATATACATAAAAATTCCAGATAGCTTATTTGGTTACATATGGCTTGTCCTGAAGGTTATGTCTCACCAAAGATAGGGCGATATGTAAAGAAGTACTGAAAGCTATATGTGTCACCTGGGCATCTGAATTACAAGCATATTGCACAGATAAGAGTTTGGGGCTTCTCCCACCCAGTAGAGCAACAGCAATATTGTATCATTTAGCCATACTTCTTTACAACAGTTATCTAGGGGTTACTGATGGCATGAACAGAGGACTGATGGACTTCCTCTAGCTTCTTTTATGAGGAATGTTTGAGGCCTTAAGTATATTTTCACATCTCGTGAGACAGGTCTCAGCTCAATAACCTCATAACTAGAAGAAACAGATCTGTTCCTCCAAATAATAAAAATTCCTAAAAGGAAATACAAAATAATAATTAAAAAACAAACAAACCCTGTAACACTTCTGAATGATCCTTCTGTAAGGACTAGGAAAAGGGATAAAAGTCAAGAACTAAGAAATGGTGATAAAAAGCATGGATGCTGCCAAAGTGGCTTGAGTGGACAAAATATCTGCCCCTCACCAGACTGCTTCCAACCCACCACCCAATGAGGGAACTTTCCACAGTCAGATAATTACCCCATCAGACCACCGTCGGACCACCATCGGTTCACTATATAAGTATCTGCCTGTCTCCTGCTTGATGAGAAAGGTATCTCTCAGAGAGCCATGCCTCTGTGGCATGCCTTCTCCCCATGAGAAGAAGTCCAAGGAGTTCTCTCTTAGTTTTCTTTCCCTAGTGCCTAAATAAGCTACTATTTTATTCTAATTGAATTTGTGCACAAGAGGGTGTAATTCTTTAAAGAGGAATTCCTAAGAACCCCTACCCCCATAATTCCTAAGAACGCCTATGTCCCCCATAACATGGAAGTTAGCTCCAGCAGAAAAAAAGCCCCAGACCCATACTCTTTCTCAGAGGGACAGCACGTGGTCTCAAGGAGAGTTCAGAAGACCTACAAAACCTACATTGTCCTAAGAGGAAGAGCCCACATGAAGACAGTGAGGCCCTGGCATGGCCAAGGGTTTTATCCTCTTTTGATAGAAGCATGTCATTATACATTGATCAAAGCTAAATGTTTAGCATCATTCAATTCCATTGGTTGACATGACTTGAAGGTGGACAAAATTAAAATGAACTCTTACTGAAGACCCTCGCTCAAGTTCCCTATCTAGGTGTGGTCCTTCACTGAAATAGACAAAAGAGCCTATCTCCATTGCTTTTGTTCCCTTGGGTTTGTCTCAGACAAGATTTCACTTTCTGGAGTGGAGGGGAGAAAGGACTGAAACTGATCTCTGGGTTCCCCATGAAATTAATTATTGATAATTATTTTCTCATACTAGGGAGCTGGCAGCCTTCCCACTGCAGATGTATATTACCATCCTTGGGCCCTGAATTTATGCCTGACCCTCTTTCTGACACAGACTGGTGGTAGTAGTGGTGCAGATAGAGGTGGGACCCTGGAGAGGTTAAGAGATCAGATTTATGGAGGGTGTAGGACAGAAGAGAAGGTAAGGGAGCTGTCATTTTTTCTGGCAGGACTTCAATTAGGGTTAAACTTTCCCCTATGTTGATGCTGTCAGAAATAAAAAATAAATACTGGACTTTCCCTTTTGGAGACTATATGAAGGCTTTATTACATTCTTGCAAGAATGGGCACACACTATAGAAGAGTGGTATGTTTTGCTACAGCAAACTACTCTTTTTAATCCCTAATTCTATCTTAAAAGTCCCTCCCCTCTTTGCCACAGTGGTTGAGGACTAAGAGGTATATAATCTTCCCAGAAGGTCTCTACATATTTCCCCTTAACATGTTCCTCTCCCATTACATAGATGGAATATTTGAAAATGGCGGCAGTCTCCAACTTTGGGGTGTTGGAAGTCAATATGCATAAGCTAATTAAGTAAGCACAGTACAAACTAGTTTTAACCTGTGGCACACTTTGACTAGCTGGACAACTAGCCTTGAATTTTTCTTCTATGTCTACTTTTAGGCACCTGCAACATTGTCTTTTAGTCTCGGGGGTCCTTCTTGAAATCCTCCTTTCTTACCCAGACTCCCTCCTTGTCTCCTTGTCTGAGAAAATAGCATTTTTCTGGTGGGAGACTTTATTTCATTTCTCTCACTGCCATCTCCAATTATTTTTGTACCAAATAAAAAAATTCCTAGGTCCCTTTCCCTTTCCCCTATATGTCATCTTTCCATTCTTTTTTCTGTCACTTTCTTTTGTATTGACTCAAATATGCACATTGCTGTGATCTTTCCATCCTTGGAACATAAATCCTAGCTCTCAACTATGCTCCTTTAACCATACTGAGAATGACATTTAATCTCTCGGTGATGAAACTCCAGCCCCAAGGCTATGCCCTAATTCTTTTAAATAGGTCTAGGAAATAGCAAATACTTTACTTCTGCCCCCACTGTCTTCCCCAAACACAGAAGCTGCTCCTTCTGCTCCTATACTTTTCTCCTTTTACTCTCATAAGGCTAGGGGTAAATCTTCAGAGCCTCAAAGGTGAAATTATATAGTTCTTGATGGATTGAATAGGACAAAGTACTAGGGACCTTCTTAATCATTTACTGATGTAAAAGTTCCCCTAAATTTTTTCCTGTTGTTTCTCCTTCCTACCCTATTAATGGAGGGCTGAGCACAAATGATGACCAGTCCAATCTTTCCTTCCTTTAGGATGATTATAGGGGGCTTTAAATCCCTAGGAGTGGGCTATACTTGTGGGCCCTGGCTCATGTTGAAAGTCCCATGGAGTAAGAGAAGAGCTGGTCTTTTGCATCTTTGATGGACATTACAAAGTATTGGGAGGGAAATGAAAACAACATGGAGGGGATTTTGGAATAATGGGGCATCTCAGCACCCATCCATATCTTATATATCATCTTGAAGACCTTGATATTCCTTATCAGCATACCAGGGTCTTGCTCTGCCACACCTTATTCCTGAGATGCTTTTCCCTTGGAAAAGTTTTAAGGATTCCTTGGGGGTTTGGAATTTTAGGTTTCTTGGGGGTCCCACTGCATTCACACAATAGTCTGAAATGCCTTCCTAACAACAATAGGATTCTGTGTTCTAGGTAACTAGAAGGGGAAGGCAGCTAATGTTACAAAGGAAGGAAGAGGTGTTGGGAGAGGGTTGGAGGAAAAACAGATAAAGATCTTTTTAGTCATAGAAAACCTGTACTTCTGGAAAAAAAAATTGTCAGGGCTCCTAGAATAGGCCTGGAAAACAAAAAGTACCAAAGGAAGCATCAGGCTGGGTCTTAGGTTATTACTATAGGATATAAATGAATTTAGATATTTGAGAACTATTTGAGCCTAGGAAGGGGAGTGGCACTTATTCATTCTCTTGTCTTTCTTTGTATCACCAGCACTGGGCACAGTGCCTAATGAGTACCAGGTGCTTAATAAATGCTTGTTGACAGACTGACTTCTATCTTGTTGAAGATTTTTTAGATTTTGAGTCGCAACTTTCTTAAGTCTGCCTAGCAGGGCTCACTGACTCTGACAGTTCTGATGGATATGTTCATACAAGTGAACAATATACTAAAGCATTTGGCCAGAAGTGGGGGTGGAGGGAGGAAAGCAGACATAAGGTTCAAAGCAGTAGGATTTGGAAATAGAAATAGATAAGAAAGTCGGTGCTCATATAGCTGTGAATAGCTGCTATTCCAGGAAGTGAAGGGAAATCCATAGCATGTCTATAAAGGGGCCTTTAAAATCCCCAGGAATGGGCTATATAAGTGAGCCCTGGCTGATGTTTGTTGATGGGGCACTTGGACCATTGTGCCTGTCAGTGCAGGCAGTGCTCACGTCTACTAGCAGGAATCTAAGACTGCCTAATGCTTAATTTTTAAGGTACAATATCACATACTGTGAAGATATCTGTCATGGGGAAAATGGGGTAAGGGGTAATGGGTCCTTAGGAATTCCTCTTTAAAGAATTACACCCTCTTGCACACAAAAGTAATTAGAATAAGATGGTAGTTTATTTCAGGCTGAGGAAGGGAAGGGAAATGGAAGGGAATGGAAACCATGAAAGAAGTCCTTGGATCTCTCATGGGGAGAAAGGCATGGCACAGAGAGAGTGGCTCTGAGATACCAATCTCTTTGAGCAGGAGACTGGCAGGTACTTTTATGAAGGATTGATGGGGGTGACCATCTGACTGTGGAAAGTTCCTTTAGTGAGGGAGGACCATCCCCCACTGGTGGTATCTGGAGGAGTTGGGTGAGGGGTGGCTGCAGATCTCAAGCCATCTCCTCAGGACACAAAGGAAGCAGCCACACCTAATCTTATCGAGCCAGGTTTTGAAGGAGACTAGAATGAAGTGGGGGGGGGTGTCTTGGAGCTAGCTCAGTAAGATCTGGTTCCACTTATCTCTCTAGGTGTATCTGTCCTCTGGTTTAGTTTCTCAAGGAGAAGGTTCTTTGATGTGCCCCAGAGAACTTCTGGGGTGATATGGGCCCATAACATATCCAAGCATTTCACAGAGTTCTAAATCAGAGTACTGCTTTTTCAGAACAGATTAACCTCTTGCATCAAAGGTATTTTTCCACCCCCAGCTTCATTTAGAACATTCCATGGCTTACCCTGATCTGTTCTACAGCAAATAACATGAATAATATGTACTTTAGCTCTGTTGTCCTTTTTCTTAAGGACACTTGTGCCCAAAGTCCACAAGAGTTCATTTCTATTTCCATCTCAAAAGGTCAAGAATACTGCTAAGTAAATGGAGCATTTACTCCACTCCCCACACTTCTCTTGGGCTTGGGCTTCTTTCTCTCTCTGACTCCCCCCCCACGCCCATAGGGTAATAGAAGAGAGCTCAATTTAAACTACACTTCTATACCTGTTTGCTCTTTGAGGCTGCCAGACAGGGAGAGATTTTTTTAAATACCACCACCAATCCTTGCTATTGTTTGCCATTACTTAAAAAACCTAGTACCTCCTATATGTCTGTTCCCTACTTTTCTATCCACTTGAACACAATCCACTCCAAATTCTCACATTATGTCTGCCTGACTGTTCCATTGAGTTAATTCATAATTCATAATTAACAAGGTCACTTCAAACCTCTTTCTCTCTTGCTACTTTAGTCTTCTCGTACTCATAGCATATATCCAATCAATTTTTAAATTTGTTCGTATATACCTGCACAAATTTCCCCATTTTTTTTCCTACTTACAGATGCCACCCTAGATTAGGCTCTCATCACTTCTCACCTAAACGTTTTCAACAGACTTTTAATTGGTTTTCTTCAAATTTCTCCTCATGCCAATAAATCCTCCACACAGTTACTAAGCTGGTTTTCCTAAAGTGTAGTTCAGACCATGTCATTTTCCTATTCAATTAACTTCAGTGGCTCCCTATTAGCTCTTGTATCAATTATAAGTTCTTCTATTTATCATTTAAAGTTTTTCATAATATGGCCCCATTTTCTTCCTAGTTTTCTACCTATTACTCTCTTCCACAGTCACTATGATTCATTCATACTGGTTTTCTTATTCTTCTTCACACTGGGAATTTCATCTTGTGTCCCCATGTATTTTCATTGGTTTGTTCACTGGATTTCTTCAAGAACCTCAGCTCAAATGGTAGGTTCTGCAAGAGACCTTTTCCAGTTTCACCAGATTTGCTTCAAGGTATGGGAGTGGCTTTTGCTTTATATAAATATATTTTTTCATCACCAGTGTTTAGCATAGTGTCTGTCATGCAACCAATATTTACTAAATTTTACTATATTGATTGAAAAACCAGGGAACTGTAATGAGGGAAATGGGGTACGGGTTGGTTAGGGGTTGGGGTTCTTAGGAATTCCTCTTTAAAGAATTACACCCTCTTGCACAGAAAAGTAGTTAGAATAAGGTGGTAGTTTATTTAGGAGCAAGGGAAGGGAAGGGTGGGGGGAGGGAAACCATGAAAGAAATCCTTGGACTTCTCATGGGGAGATTGGCACAAGGCATATGGCTCAGAGGTACCAAACTCCTCGAACAGGAGACTGGAAGGTACTTTTATAGAGGACTGATGGGGGTGGACCATCTCCCTGTGGAAAGTTCTTTTAGTGAGGGTGGACAATCCCCCACTGATGGTAGCTGGGGGAATTGAGTGAGGAGTGGAGGACCATCCCCCACTGGTAGTGACTAGAGGAATTGGGTGAGGGGTGGCTACAGATCCCTCTTCAGAATGCAAAGGCCACAGCCACACCCAAATTTATCTCCCCAGGGTAAGGGAGAGCAGAATGAAGGGTAGGAATCCAAAGCTAGCTCAGTCAAGATTTGCTTCACTTTATCTCTCTAGGTGTTATCTGTCCTCTGGTTGAGTTTCTCAAGGAGAAGATTCCTCGGTGTGCCCCAGAGAAATTTTGGGGTGCTCTGCACCCCATGACAGAACTTTTAAACACCACAAGTGTTTGATAGTTATAGGACAAATAATCATTATGTAACTTAAAAATGCTCATGATAACCCCAATGAGGTGATTGTAAGAGAGAAAGAAGCCTCCAAAATAAGACTAATAGAAAGAAAAGATTAAGCCTGAAAGACATTAGTTAGCTTAATCTACTATGTTCTTTATTCTAAAAGAGCTTTGTGCCTATGACTAAGAATCTCCTTTTGGGAAAATAAGAATCGTCCATATTTTAGAGGAACAATACAGGTAGAACCAGAGGAAAAAGATATAGATAGATAGATAGATAGATAGATAGATAGATAGATAGATAGATAGATAGATAGATAGATATAGATATATAGATATATAGATATATAGATATATAGATATATAGATATATATAATTCAGCTCTTTCAGAAAAGGCAGGAAGTTTATATGTATGTATGTGTGTGTATATATGTGTGTATGTATACATATATGTATGCATGTGTGTATATGTATATGTAGTATATATTTTATATATATTTATTATCCTATTTTTCTTGTACCCTTTTAAATATTACACAAATAGTTTGATAGTAATGGAGGACATTTTAAATATCAAGGTTAATGGTACAGATTAAATGATAAAGATATATGAAATGTTCTTTTCCTCATAAAGTGACTTCTTATTAATTTGAATATACTTCATGTTTACTTATCTGTGTATGTATTGTTTCCCCTCTGACCACCCAACCACCCAGTAGAATGTAAATTCTTTGAGTACAGGAGTGATCCTTTTTTTGTCTTGCTAATCCCACTACCTAGTAGTGTTTTCTTATCTGTAAATTAATATCTACCTTGTATCTGGTAGACCCTAAATATACATTGACTACCTAGAATTATTTCTGTAAAATAGAATGTTAGAGATAGTCAGGACCTTGCTAAGCTCTTTTCTTCATTTCTCTGAACCTCCTATTACTCAGTTGTAAAATAGAGTAACATGTCCAATGTCAGATAGCTAATTAATATCATAGCCATTTATCTCAGTTACCATCCTAATCCTGTTTATACGAGATTGAATTGATAACTGTTAAGGCAGAGAAAATTATGCTTACATTTGACACATTAACAAACAGATTAAATAATTTTTATGATTTTTTTTTGTCTCAACCTATAATCACTTTCATATACAGGACTACCACCAAAGAAATGTCCTCTATTAATGTTATGAAGTCAGATTAGCAACTGTTCTGCAGTTTATAAGTTTAAGTAGCTATTAGGAGCATTGAGAAATTATAATTGAGATGGGGGAAAGAGAGACAGACAACATGTGTCAGAAGCAACACTTAAAAGCAGGTCCTCCTGACTCATAGACTGTCTCTGCTATATCTGGTTGCTTCTCTTTATAGCTCTTTTTAGAAGCAATTTAAAATGATATGAAATTTGAAGTAGTTAATATGGAACATTTCTCATTTATACTAAGTTCTTCATAAAATCAGATCTTTAAAATAGGTAGTGGATGAAAGCAATCATCTACTGTATTCAGGGCCATTTCCAGTCATCTTGACTTTTGTCCTGCCTCTGGACTTCAATAACTCTGGAAGAGAGAGTGATGCTGATGACTTTGCACAACTCTGCCTCACTGAAGTCCAATTCACACAATTTAAGATATCACCCATGATGTTGTTGGTCCTCTTTAAAAATGAAGGACAGGGACAGCTAGGTGGTGCAGTGGATAGAGCACCGGCCCTGGAGTCAAGAGTACCTGAGTTCAAATCTGGCCTCAGACACTTAACACTTACTAGCTGTGTGACCCTGGGCAAGTCACTTAACCCCAATTGCCTCACTAAAAACTATAAATGAATAAATAAACAAACAAATAAATAAATGAAGGACAAAAACAAAACAAAACAAACAACAACAACAACCAAAAAAACCCAGTTCATATCTGTAGTAGCCCTGATCAATTCTGTGCTCTCTTACTAGTCAACAGAACACAGAGTAAACTTCTTTGGATCTGCTGCAACATGGAGTAGGAAAAAGAAAGCTAGATCTGAAGTCAGGATCTGGTTGCACATTTTGGTGGGGTCATTTACTATCTCAGTGATCTTGGATAGCTCATTTACTAGGACATTATTTTCCTCATGTGTAAAATAACAAGCTAGACCTCTCCTAACTCTAAAACTATGATTTTATTAATTTTTTTAACCAATTTGTGATTTTATCAATCAAGGGAGCTTCCAGTGAGGAAGACCCTCTCCAAATGCAGGTTAACACCTTCCCTACAATTTATAGTTTTACAGTTTCTTGGGGGCACTGAGAAATTAAGTGACTAAACCAGGATCAGATATTTAGTCTGGGTCAAAGACAGGACTTGAAAAGGTCTTCATGTCTTTGAGACTTCATCTTTCACCTTGTCATGCTTATATATATATATATATATATATATATATATATATATATATATATATATATATGTATATATATATATATATATATATTAAGTGTACTTAAATAAAATTTGGAATCCTCTTAAATAAGAATAATTTGACATATCCGATTGCTCTGAAGGCAGAAGCAATATGTGCTACCAATATGTGAAAAGGCACTTTAATGCAACACACACTGACTATATGCTTATTATATACAAAGCATTATGCAAGGGAATGGGAGCTACAGAAATGCAACAAGACAATATTATGGAATTATAGGATTTAGAGTCAGAAGAGATCATCTATTCTAATACTGCACAGATGGGAAAACTGAGGTTCACGGACATACCTAAACTGACTTTTCCAAAGACATTTAAGTTGTTGACCTCAAAAAGTTTCCATTTTTTCATGACATGTGAACAGATAATACATCACAATGAGAGATAGGGAGGAACCTTGCAAGTCATAGTCTAACTGCCTCATTTCATAGCTGAGAGAACTAGCTCAGAGAGAAAAAGAGTCATTCATCCAAAGTCATACATAGAGTGTTAGTAATGTTTTTATGTCCAAAGAAATATGTGAGACCCCAGGCACATCTATTTCACAAATGCAAATTAGAATATGAATGTGGCAAAAGTATATCCAAGTATAGTGCTCTGCAAGACTGGGAGGCAAAGAAATTATTTCCAACTATTTGTATCAGTCAAAAAAGCAAGGAAATAATTTACCAGTTTAAATCAAATGACTTTTTTTATGATTATCTGTGAGGAAGGGGAAGAAATTATGAATCAGGAAACGGCTGGTTTTCTGTATGCTTTTAAAAATAACTTCTCTCTTCTCCTCTATCTCCTCTCCTCTTATATAAAGCTAATTTAGCATGAATGTTATGCTGGTATAAATACTACTTTTCAGAAATTAGGAGAGCATATAAATCCTGGTATGGCTGTCAAACTCTATCGCCACACAAGATGGCAGCAGAGCATCATTTCTTTAGCAGATTTCCTCCCAAGGTAAGTCATTAGGTCTTCCATCTGTCTTGTTTATTATGGAGCAAATCGATATCAAGTAGAAGTTTACCAAATAAATTAAATATGGGGGGGGGGAATGGACTAATAGCACATATGCCACTTCTTTTTACTCCTAAAAGCTGGTCCTTCCAACTTGTGCTTAGGGCAGGTGCAGCCTTTTTAAAGACATAACACCATATGGTTTTGTACTAGGAGGGAGTCTTCTAGTTGAAACCCTTCATTTTTCAGATAGGGAAAATGAGACCATTAAAAAATTATTCCTCAAATTCATATATGTAGTAGCTTAAAGAACTAGGATCTCATTCATTAGGTCTGCTAGTCAAGGAGAAAACAGTGAAAAAAGTATTTTAATTATTAAATTTTAATATACTCATATAGTAGCTAATACTTATAGAGAGTTTTAAGGGTTGCAAAATAGTTTTCATGTATCTTATCTCATTTGAGCCTTACAGCAATCTCTGAGGTGTCTTCTTAGATGTATTTTCAAGACAGCTAGGTGGTGTAGTAAGTAAACAAAGCTTTGGACTTGGAGTCAGAAAGTTTCAAGTTGAAGGTAGCTTCAGACACTAGCTTCATGTGTAACCTCAGACAATTCACTTAACCTCTGTCTGTCTGTTTCCGCATTTGCAAAATGGGGGCAATAAGGGCACCCACTTACCAGGTAGCTGTGAGGATTAAATGAAATAACATCTGTACAATTCCTTGACACTTTTAAAAAAAATTTTGCAGGGCAATAAGGGTTAAGTGACTTGCCCAGGGTCACACAGCTAGTAAGTGTCAAGTGTCTGAGGCCAGATTTGAACTCAAGTCCTCTTGAATCCAAGGCTGGTGCTCTATCCACTGTGCCACCTCGCTACCCCCTTGACATTTTTAAAGTGTTATATGAAGGTAAGCTATCATTACCGGTATTTTATTGAAGAGGAAATTGGGATTCAAAGAATTCAGTGATTTTGCCCATAGTCACAGAGCTAGAAAGTACCAAAGGTTGGATTTGAAACCTAAATTTCCAGATCCATTTAGTAATTTATCTATTTGGCCTTGCTGTCATTCAAATAAAAAAAGACTTCAAATTGTGCCTAATAGGAAGAAGGTAGCAGTAAATCTTTTTTTTAACCTACATTTTATTGAAATGTTTTGTTTTTACATCACCTACATTTGTGTGTGTATACCTAGGCCCCCTGAATCCACTCCTCATTTTCTGGATTTCTTCTCAGCCACAGACTAGCTGGCTGTAATACCTACTCCACTGATCACCACCCTGCCTTTCCACCTCTGTCTTGTTGTTGAGTCTTGTCCTACTCTTTGTGACCCATGGACCATCCTGTCCATTGGATTTTTTGGCAAAGATACTAGAGAGATTTGCTGTTTGCTTCTCCAGTGGATTAAGACAAACAGAGGTTAAGTGACTGACCCAGGGTCACACAACTAGTGTCTAAATCCAGATTTTAACTCAGGTCTTCCTGATACCAGGCTCAGTGTTCTATCCACTGAGCCACCTAGCTACCCCCCTCCACTGTCTAGCTCTCCTTAATGTGCTATCTTCCCCAAATGGAATGTAAGATTCTTAAAGATAGTAACTTTTTTTTTTAACTTTTACTTGTATTCCTTGGGCTTAACAGTCACCACTTCCCTTTTTATCCTAATACACTAATTCTATTCATGAAAAGGCTTTGTCATCAACATAGATTTAGCAGATAGGCCAGGCCCTAATTGGGTTTTGGTCATCTTTTATTCTGATCTGGTGCTACATCAAGCTGGCTCCTTGCCTCATTTCCTCCATTTGTTCTCCCCTTTTCCTTCTCTGGCTTGGCTGAATATGTATCTGCTACTTTCTGAGACTATGCATAGAAACAAGTTGTTGCTAAGTAGAGTTTCTAGAACTTTGGGGCTTTCTTCCTTAGGGTTGGCCTAAGAATGCATGCAACATTCTTTTATAACCTTCTCCCCTTTTTCCTCCTCCAGTGGCTAGGTAAAGTCCATGTTTACCTCTTCTTAGTGGGGGGTTGGCAGGGATGTTGAGAGCTGGTAGAATCTCTATACAAGGGGTGGTGATAGGGGGAGAAAATCCCAAGCTGCTACTAGGCAGAAGCAATTTGAATGTCCTTGAAATGAATGTAAGGCTAGTGGAGGAGGGAGAGTTGAATGAGCATTTAAAAATGGATCATTTTCAATGTTAATTCATAAGGATTTTACCTTGTTGGGGTTCCCCTTTCATTTTTCCCTGTGAATACAGTTGTATTTCTATCTATATAGTGCATAATTCATTTTTAATTTTTTTAAATTTTTTGAGTTTTTGAGGGGGAAGGCATCTGTAGAAAGTATATGATCCTTCATTTTATGGTCATAAAACACAGAAGTCACAGTGAGCAATCAGAAAGATAGACAACTTTTTTTTGTCAAATGGAGGATAATTGTTCCAGTCCTTAGACAACTGGGTGCTACACTGAATGAAAGTTTCTTGCCAGTCCAAGAGGTCAAAATCATTGGTTATGTAAGATTGGAAATGAGGCTATGGTTAACAGGTAAGCATTAATTTCATGGTTACTTTCTCAGAAAAAAAAATGTGAAAGAAAATACCTCTGACTAAGGCTATTGAATCTTTTCTCCTACCCTATTTGGTGCTCAGCCAAAATGTAGGATGTTGGCTATGATTCCTTCTTTTTCCACTCTGGCTTAAGGGAACACATTCAGAGAAGCCTAGAGGAAAGAACAATGGGATTGTGGACAGAAAATCCAAAGCATCCTATTGCACCATGGAGGATATTTAAGAAGTGTGTTCCTCTATACAGAGGCTGCACTCTGAAATTCATGAAGGTCTCCAGAACTTCCTTATCCTGTAAGATTACAAAAATCCTGAAATTGACACCTTATCAGTGACCCCTGTCTCTGAAGCCCCTCCTCACCTCTGGGTGGAGATGGTAAAGAACTCCTCCAAGATCTTCCATTTAAGGAGGATGCCCAGGACCTTCATCTCATTTCCCACCAGCAGCAGTCCTTTGGAGTTCATCATGTCAGGGCTCAGGGTACCCTTCTTCACCCCAACTTTCCTGTTTTTCAGCTTCATCTGTGTCTTTCCTCATTAGATGATGAGTTCCCTACAGGCAAGGGCTGTCTTTTGCTTTTCTTTCTATCTGAAGGGCTTTTTACAGTGTCTGGTATATAGTAGATAATCAATAAATGTTTATTAACTGACTAAACTAAGTGCACTATTATTTGACTTCTGGAAAACAGACAAATATTACATTGTTCTGAGGAATATAGCAACATATTTTAAACTTCAAAAGCTTCCAAATAAAAATTATAATAATGAATAAACACACAGATATACATTTATCAACCCTGTTTTAAAAAGAGAGAGACAAAGCTGGGGGAAATTTCCTTTCTTGCTAGGAAATCTCACTCATTGCTGTTATTGCAGATAGTGATTGGAAGCTGTAAGTGGAATAAATGAAATCATTAGCTCATGTAGTAGACCAGTGAACCTAACATACACTGAATTCCCTGACAGCTATGTTTTCCTCAGCTCCATTACTGGTCAGGGAGGTGCTCTCCATTATTTGTCTGAAGTTCTTCCCTCCTTGTCCTTCCTTTCAAGAGAAAATATTTCAAGAGAGAAAAAAATCAATTTTATTCATCCTTCACTACCATCTAAAAGTGGACAGTGTTCATATTTTTGTGCAATTGGTTATAATGCTTTCATTATGATTTTATTTCATAATGAAGGGGAAACTAGTTGGTACTATGGATAGAGCACTGACCCTGAAGTTGAGAGGACCTGAGTTTACATCTCACCTCAAGACACTTACTAGCTATGTGACCCTGGGCAAGTCACAACCCCAATTGCCTTAAACATCTGGGGCCATCTCTAGTTTTCTAGATATATTTCTGGATCCAGATGTCTCTGGAGGAGAGAGTGAGGCTGGCAACTTTCCACAGCCCTGCCTCACTTAAATTCAATTCACTGCAAGTCATGACATCTCCCTGATGTCATGGTCTTCTTTGAGTTCGAAGGAAAAACAACATTTCTTGATGGCGTGGAATGACACCATGCATATACTTTTGGACTCAGATCCACCTAAAAGTTGAAATGCAAGCTCAGATACTGACTCACTGGCATGACCTTGGGCAAGGACCTTAACCTGTTTCAGCCTCAGTTTCCCAACCAGAAAAAATAGTATAACAATAGCACCTTTCTTTGGGAGTTGTTATAAGGCTAAAATGAAATGATTTATAAACCTTAACACATAATATAAATGTTAGGGATGATGATGATTATGAAGAAAATAATACAATCAACCTTAAAAAAAGATGTGAGTTACTAATTATGATTCATATAGTTTAGGATGGTAACTTGGTTCTTGATTTGGAAAAAAGAAAAGAAACATTATTCCTTATCAGTATGAACTAAGGTGAGCTGGGTCATCTCGAGAAAGATCCTTATTTTCAAACGTATGCTGGACACAGTTCTAATCAGTTATTACTGATTATTAATTTTTAATGTGAGCTTTTATACCTCAGAAATTTGAAACTGCTACAAATCAGGGCTTGATTTCTTATTTTGTTAATTGTTTGCATTTTAAAAAATGTTATTAATACAGAATGCAGATTAGAATTGAAAGTATGTATACACGGTAGCATCTAGGTGGGACAGTGGATAAAGCACTGGCCCTGGATTTAGGAGGACCTGAGTTCAAATTTGGCCTCATACACTTGACACTTACTATCTCTGTGACCTTGGGCAAGTCAATTAACCCTCATTGTCCTTCCCCCCAAAAAAAGAAAGAAAGAAAGAAAGGAAGGAAGGAAGGAAGGAAGGAAGGAAGGAAGGAAGGAAGGAAGGAAGGAAGAAAGAAAGAAAGAAAGAAAGAAAGAAAGAAAGAAAGAAAGAAAGAAAGAAAGAAAGAAAGAAAGAAAGAAAGAAAGAAAGAAAGAATATATACATTTTTTTCCAGAGCCCAGTTAGCAAATATTTACCAGCACTCCATTAGATTACACTATAAACATTTCTTGAGCTCAGCAGGAATGCAGTAGATGACTCGGAAAATAAAGTCATCAAGAGGCTAATGACCTAGCAACTGGAGGATAATAATGATGACAAGGATGATGAGGGCAATGATGATGATTGACATTTATATAATACTTTAAAGTTTGCAAAGTGTTTTTTAGTAATTATCTCATAACACCTCCGGTCATTCCAAACACCCTACCCTCATTCCCAGTACTCACATGAGAGAGACAATGTAAAAAATAGACTTCATTTCTTATACTAGTAAGAGAAACCATGAAGGATCTCTAACTACCATTGACCAGTACATATGAGTACCCTTTTGATAAATGAGAGCTGAAAGCTCTTATTTCTCATCTCTAATTATAGTTGGGACTTGGAGTCAGGAAGAAAAGTTCAAATTCTGCTAAAGACACTTGTTACCTGTGTGACTCTAGACAAACCACTTAATTTCTGCTTCAGTTTCATCACTTGAAAATGAGAATAATGATATTATGTACCTTATAATATTATTGTAATAAGCAAAAGGAAGAACGTAGATCAAGTGCTTTGCAAAACTTAACATGAGGAGACACACCACCCTATATGTTGTTTTCTTCTATCTCTAGTTTAAACAGATTAGTCAAAGATACTTCTTGTTTCCTTTTGACTTTTTGTGTATTTTTGCTTTCTTTGTTTTTTTATATGCACAATTTTATTTATTTATTTTCATCTACTGTAAAGTATTTTTTCCCTAAATTTATTTGAAATAATATTTTGGTGCTTTCCTCCATCTCATACAGTCCCTCACATTATTAATCCATTTCTATGAGGGAAATGAGCTCTATCCAAAACATTTGCTATGATGATAATTATGTTTAATGATGTTTGGGAAATAAACTGTGTGTTGACTTATCTATCACATGTTGCATAATTATTTTCTTATTATTACAAGGAAGAATATTTTTTCTCATGATCTTATATTTCTGTTGCATGGCCAAGAATATGCAGATTTGCATATGGTTTTATATGCTCTGTATAAATGCATATAGTATTGAATATTGTTCTGTTGTAATCGTTGCTTACTGTTTAAATTATTATTATTGGTTCTTATAAATATTTTATTCATATTACTGTTTCTTGAAAAGATGAAAGAAGAGTTCGGTGAAATATTTTGTTGTGTTGTGGTATTGAAACTCTGAGAGACCACCAACATTAGGAGTGGGTTCGGAGTATAAGATTAAAGATATTTGGTTTTTTACATGACCAGATTTGACCAACTATTTTTTCAAACAAGATATTGGTATTTTAATGATGCAAAGTTACTATGGAATGTACAAATCTTAGGGCTCTCTCATTTATTTTTCCTAAACCATAAATTACCATATATTTCTCCCCATGCTTGCCTTTTCCCGTCTTTGCATGGAATTCACCAAGTATCAGGGAAAATGCTGATTTTATTTGGAAGGTATCAAATTCTCCATTGATTTTCTTTACCATTTCATCCTCAGAAATTGATATCTTCACATAAGCAACAATTATTTCATAATATTCTTTTTTCAAATATTTATCATTAGAACTATACAACAATATGATCAACTGTCCCATGAAGTAAATTTTCTTGTTGCCTTTGTGAACACACACAAAATAGACATTTTTATAACTCCTTTCTTTATGTCACAGCTACTCAAAGGAGTATCCCCCCCACAACTAGCATCTTAGAGAGTCTGAGTGTAGCTTCGAGTTTGTTGTCCTTCTTTGGGAAGCCAGACCTTCCACCATGAGGCAGGCAGGTGACGTGAGTCAGTCATCTCAAAGGAGAATAGCTGATGACATAACTAGTGTGAGAGATTCCAGGCACTACAGTGTGGATTGCTCATTCCAAGCACATATTATACCAGAAAAGGTATATGAAATTGAATGAAGTTCCTTTTTTCTCTTAGATCCAAGTATGTTCTTGAATTGAAAAAAGATATCAGAGATTAAATAGTCCAAAACTCTCTCTCTCAGTAAAATGAAATTTAGAAATCAATATTGTATAGAGAGAACAAGCAATATGATGGAAGAAAAAAATGCCTTTTGGCAGGTCACTTTGAATTATAGAATTTAGGAAGAAATAATTTGGTCCAACCCATTTGTTTTACCAATAAGAAAACTAAGCCTTTCTTTTCCATATCTATGAAATAATAAAAAAAAAAACCTGAACTATATGGTAATTCAGGTGCCTTTCAGCTCTAAATTGCATGCCTTTATGATTTGCTACACAGTAATTGCATATTTTATCAGAGAGGAATTCTTGTCTAACTTGAGTTAATTCTCAATTGCTAGCTAGCATATTCTGTCAGAATAAAACAAAAGTTTGGGATGGAGGGCTGATGAGGAGAAGATTCAAAAGCAGGGACGAGCAATTTGTAATAGACTTTGTGATACTACACCAAACTGAAATGACAAGGTGCTAAAAGAATTATCATTTCACACGCTTCATGGCATGCTTCCCCAATATTCTGTGAATTCTTTGATGTGCCCTTCAGAGTTAATTTGGTACTTCTAAGACCAGATTTTTTCATCCTAAGAATATCCTATGACTGTTGCCCTTCTCCATGTTCTCTTGGATTTAAAACAGAAATACCAGGTAATTCAAACTCCTCGAAGAGGGGGATGAACCTTTGCCACAGAGCTAATTTCAGAAGGTGAAAGAGTATGCAATGGAAACTACCCAGCTGGTTTTATTTATGAAATGACCTTTCATTCTGTGGCTTGAGAGGGGCTTTAGTTGATTTGAAATGATAATAGAACCATGGGCTTGTGTCAAAGTTGCAAGAACCTCCTTAATAATAACTGACATTTGTATAATTATTTAAAAGTTTAAAAAGCATTGTACATAGATCATCTCTCGAGTATCATGACAATCTTGTTAGGTATTACTGTATCTGTATTGCAGGTTAGGAAGTTCAATCTGAGAGAACTTTATTTGCACATGGTCACATAAAGCTAATAAATATTAGAAGAAAGATTAGGCATTTGGACTTTTCTGACAATGAACCCAACATTTATATTGATTGTGTATCACTGACTCTATTTTTAAAAAGTATATCCTGATGGTTATCTGAAAAATTATTATATTATGGAATATGCCTAAGATTGTGTTGGATTTTTCCCCAACTCTGATGAGATTAAGGTCTTTGAGCCTATTCTGATTAGTGTAATGTTCATTTACTGTCCTACTTCTCAACCATCTATTCCCCCACTCCATGAGCACTTTCCTGTTTCTTTCATGTGGGATTTCATACCATGCTACCTCTGCCTTTCCCCCTCCTCCAGTCACCCCTCAATTTTACCCTAAAGATGTCATCATGGGGCAGCGAGGTAACACAGTGGACAAAGCATCCACCCTGGACCCAGGGGAACCCCAGCCAAAACCCGGCCTCAGACACAAGACAGTCATCCACTGCATGACCCCAGGTATGTCTCCCAACTCCAATTTTTATGGTTCTCTAGGGTCTTGTATTTGAAAGTCAAATTTTCCCTTAAATTCAGGTCTTTTTATCTCAAATACCTTAAAGTCCTCTTTTTTGTTGAGGTCCCATTTTTTCCTCTGAAAGATTATACTCAGTTTTGCCGGATACATGATTCTTGGTTGTAATCCTAATTCCTTTGCCCTCTGGAATATCATATTTGATGCCCTCCAGTTCTTTAATGTAGAAGCCACTAGATCTTGAGCTATACTGACTGGGGCTCCACAGTACTTGAATTCTTTCTTCTTGGCAACTTGCAATATTTCCTACTTGACCCAGGACCTCTGGAATCTGGCTATTATATTCCTGGTAGTTTTCATTTTGGGATCTCTTTCAGGAGGTGATTGGTGGATTGTTTCAATTTCTATTTTACCTTCTGCTTCTAGAGTATTAGGACAGTTTTCCTTGGCCATGTCTTGGAAGAGGATGTCTAAGCTCTTTCCTTAATCATGGTTTTCAGGTAGACCAATCATTTTCAAATTATCTCTCTTGGACCTATTTTCTAGGTCAGCAGTTTTTCCAAGAAGATATTTCCCATTGCCCTCTATTTTATTTTATTTCTTTGGATTTCTTTTATTGTGTCTTGGTTTCTCATAAAGTCACTGGCTTCCATTTGTTCAATCCTAATTCTTAGGCAATTATTTTCATCAAAGAGCTTTTCCATTTGGCTTTTCAAGCTGTTGACTTTTTTCTCCTGTCTTTCCTGCATCCCCCTCATTTCTCTTTCCATTTTTTCCTCTATCTCTCTAACTTTATCTTCAAAATCCTTTTTGAGCACCTCTATGGCCTCGCACCAATTAATATTTTTCTTGGAAGCTTTAGATATAGGGGCCCTGATGTTGACATCTTCCTCTGAGGGTGCACCTCAGTCTTCCTTGTCACTAAAGAAACATTCTATGGTCCTCTCCTTTCTCTGTCTGCTCATCTTGTCTTTCTTTTACTTGACTTTTAGCTCCTTAAAGTGGGGCACTGTTTCCAGACTGCACTATCCCAAGCTTCAAGAGGTCCCAGGAGGAATGATTTAAGGAAGAGCTGGTTCTTTACTCACCTGGCCTGTTCCCTGGTCTGTAGATGACCCCAGACCAACTTGCTAATCAACCAGCTTTGTGTGTTGTGGTTGTCAGCTGTGATTAGCCTGTGCCCACCTGAGCCACTGCTACTCAAGCCTACCTCCTTGTTCCCAGCAGGTGTGAAAACCGCAAGTTCTGCCTCAGAACTAGCAGAAACCCCTGTAATCTCCTCACTGCCAAGGGCTCAGCCCTTTCACCAGATTCTGAGCTTAGTTCCAGACGACACTGCACTGTAGCTTATTCAGAGGCTCTGGGGGAGGGGGGGGTCTCTTTCTTTGGCAAAACCTTGCTGGGACTGGATCTGTGTCAGGTGGGGTTGAGCTCTACTCCTGTCTCAGCAGAACAGCTCCCTCCTGACATTCCAAGCTGTCCTTGGTTGGAAAATGATCTCAGCACATTCTCTTGTGGATTTTTCTGCTCCAGCAATTGTCCTATGGCATTATTTGCATGTTTTGTGGAGCAATTGTGTAGTAAGTTTGAGAGCCCACTGCATTTTCTGCACCATCTTGGCTCTGCCCTGGAAGACCTTTTTTAAAAAGATTTTCCTTAAGAACTTAGTATCAACAAACATAACTTTTCAAAATCTAAAAACATCAGAAAATAGACTTGAATATGAAGCTTGAACTTCTGTTCAGTACAGTTTGTTTTCTTTTTTTGCCATAAATTTTTGTTGGATCCATCAATAGATCATACAATTTTTATTATTTCTTTTATTGAATGCTATATTATACTAGTTCTTCCCTAATATAAAGACAATCCTTCATTCCTGGTATAAATCAAAACGTTCTATAAAATGTTTCAAAGGAAGCCAGAGGAGCTATTAGTCATAGGTTAAGAGGAAGAACATTACTTAAGATTCATAGGATTACCTGATGCCCATTAATTAAGTCATTATCAATTTTAGAATCATTTTGGAGTAATATCTATAGAAGTCTGATAAATATCTTGGCAGATTGACTCCCAGGTATTTTCTGCATCTTGTAGTTACTTTTAATGTGACTTCCATTTCAATTTTTCTCCTATATTTTGTTGTTATCATATAGAAATACTATTAACTTTGTTTTTTCAATCTGATAGTTTCCTAAAGATATTAATAGTCTAAAATAGTGTATTTCCTGATTCTTGGAGGTTTTCTTTATAAGTGATCACATTTTTAGGAAATAGGGAGGATTTGATCTCTTCTATCTTTGTGATTTCTGGTTCCTTCTCTTGTCTTCATATTAAAAACTCAATGATCTGCTGACCATGATCATTTGAAAATTAGTTTCAAATGTTATAGTTTCAGCTTAATTGGACTTATTATAAAAGGTTGCCTACAACTTTTAAATGGTAAATCTCATTAGACGCTTGTTTGAACAATTTCTCTCTATTCAGAGAACCTAAAGATATGTGAGTCCTATTTCTTCTTCCTACCAGATGAGGATATGATTATTCTATACCCATTATTCAGGAGTGGATTTCATTCAGATCCTATATCAAGTTTCATTCTGCAATAAGTAGACACTGCCATTGTGAAACATGAAAAGAGCAATTAGAAAAATAAAATGATGCAGTTCACAAATACTGAAAATCAAAATACAATGTAGTTCATCTTTGAGTGGATTCTCCTTGTAGGCATTAAAATTAGCCTCAAGCTGCCCAATTGGAGCTTCCCCTCCCCCTCAGCTTCAGCTGTGGGGGGGCCTCTGAGTCCAGCTAAGCTGGGTGGACACAAAACCCCAGGCAAGGCACAGCGCACCTGTGTGCACAGTGGAGAGGCACACAAAAAATAGGGAAGATGTCAGGATTTGCTTCGCCCAACCCCCAGCTTGGTGTGGGGATCACTGGGCTCATCTGGCCCTGGGGGTGGTGAGCCCCAATTCTCACCTGAGAGAGAAAGTTAATAAAAAGAGATACTAGAGATGCTGGGGGGGTGGACAGACAGAGGAAGGAGCAGTACAGAGTAAGGGGCTTTTTAGGGTTCATCACTATAGTACAGAGAGGGAATTTAGATGGAAAGGGGGAATACTAGAAGGAGGGATGCTGGAGGACTAAGACAAAAGAAGGAGTTTGGTGGGAGAAACACAGGGGTTCAATGAGGCAGTACAGAGAGGGAAGTTAGACGGTAAGGGGTGTCGACAAAGTGAAAGGGGCTTGGAGTTAGAAGAAAGGAGCTTAGCAGTGAAAGTGAAGCATGGGTGCTGGAGTGAAGGAGAAAAAGAGTGAAAGTTGGAGAGGACTAAAGGCAAACTGGTTCAAGTGGTGTCAGAGGCCACCATACCTATAGTCGAGAGGTGGCAGAAAATTTAAAAAACTGACAGGTTGCATTTTAATTTTGTTTTCCTTGTTTCTACATTTAACTCTTAAATTTATTCACCTAAATAAACCCCACATTTGCTTTAATTAATAGAGGCATTTTTATACTTTTTTTTTCCCTTATCAGTCTGAGAGGCAGTGGGGGAAGAAACGGCCCATATTATATTAATAGCAGTTAGATAGTCAACAATCAAAAGTCCCCAGATTAAGGCCCAAGGCAGATTAGACCCCAGCAAGTTAGTTTAAAATATCTTTACATTTGAATGGCCACCACAGCAGAACTTATGGCCCAATTATAATATTTCTAAAATTATAATTTTTCTTATACTCATAATTTTTCATAATAGGCACAGCTATAAAATTTAAAGATTAAGCTGTTAGTTTTTTACATCCTATAGACAATTGAAATCTAATTCTACTGAAATAGATTATTAAAGTTATTGTGTTTCTGTCATTGCACACCTCTGAAACTTGTAATAATTTCAAAGACATATCTTTGACAAACATATACCTTTCTGTTATTTCTTGATTGGTAATGTCTAAGACAAAGTACTCTGTCACCTTATACAGGTTATATAATTTGTCATTTATATGAGCCACTGGAAAGTTTTCCACTACCATGTTCTTTCTCTATTCAAAATACTGAGTGGGTTTCTTTAATATCATCTATATTTTATTAAAGGTTTTATTCATTCCTTAAAAATAATGGCTTTCAGAAATATTTAAAACAAAATAACAGTTATATGAATCCTAGATTACATATAGTCCTTTGATTAGAGTTTGAGTCCTTGGATATTGCTATAATTATGTAATGCCATACCACGAAATGTCATACCACTTCACAGATCATAAAATGTAAAAATATAATGCAGAATAAAATTCAAAATTAATGTGTAGTTGGTCCACCAAATTTGAACTGAATCTGCTTTCGACATAAAATCTACCTCTTGTATTTGATGATGTGGCTCAAGCATATCCATACAATGAAACTAAAAGTCTTCTCATTAATATGGCATGCATTACTAGAATACACAATGGTAAATTATGGCTGCATTTTAAATTTCACCCACTTAACATCCTGAATTGAATTTTAAATGGAGACCAGTTCAGTTAACATTCGTTGTTTTCCTTTTGAAATATCAGATGAGAAATTAATACATATGAAACCATAATTATTAGAGAAAATTACATATTGTGATAATAAAGAGTGTTGCCTGTACATCTCTGACCAGTCTGGAACCATCTAAAATTTGACAAAATATTTTTACATAAGTAGCATAAACATGGGGATATTAAATTGTGCTTATTATGTTCCAGAAACTGCTCCAAGTGTTAATGATATAAATAAAGGGAAAAGACAGTCCCTGATCTCAAGGATCTCAAAGTCTAATGGGGAATACAAGTCAAACAACTATGTACATACAAACTATATTTAGGATTAATTAGAAATAATAAACAAAAAGAAGGTATTAAAATTAAGGAAGATTGGTTGATTTTAGAAAAAAAAAGGGATAGACTCATGCAAAATAATGAAGAACAAATTGAGCAGAACCAAAAGAATGTTTCATACAGTAATACCAATACTGCTTTAAGAAAATTTTGAGTGAATAAGTTATTTTGACTATTATAAGTACCCAAATTAACTACAAAGGGTTTATGAAGGAAGACAGTATCTCAGAGAAAGAACTGATACATTTAAGTATGTATATAATGATTTTACACATAGATGAGTAGTTAGATAGATAGATAGATGTGTTTATTTGGTATGTAATTAAAAATACAAACAGAATTTGTCATCCACTGTCATTTTGTCATAATATTTAATATATGTTTTGCTATACAATGCAGTAATAGAATAACATTTGATTGAAGGGAAAGGTTTTAGGGATAGATTTGATACTGAGACTCTGTTCAAGTTCAGTATTGGAACAAGTTGAGATACTTGTAGAACACTGATCAGATAACAGAAAGTTTACTTAGTCCTAACAGCAAGGACAAGCAGCAAATATGCAGTAATACTTAACTTCTATAGTCAGGTCCCTCTTCTTCCACATATGGAAATATATGTCATCAGAAGAACAGGGTATTTCAATGTATTTCAGTCTTCAAACATTCAAAAAGTCTGAGGTCTCCCTTCCCCCTTGATGGGATCTTTTGTTGACCAGGAAGTCAGCAATGCAGATAAAGTCCATTAGGAAGCTGTTTTATTGGAAGTATAGTGTGCCTACTTCACTGGCTTTATTGTCTTCTTTTAACTAATACTACATGGATAAATGAAAGGAGTGGGACCCTGGTAGATACTGGTTTTATCAAAATGTGGAAATAATGAATAAAAAAATGTTGGATTTTTTTTTATATGCCAAGTGGCAGGAAAGGCTAGAACACATACATGCAGTGAAACCTACAATAAATAGCACACTGTTTTGTTAATTGTACGGCAGATATGGTTTGGTTAATATTGCTGCTAATCTGTTTTTTTTTTCAAGTTATTTGTTATTTGGAGAAATTGGTATGCAGTACTCAAGGCCTTAATGTATCTCATTGATGTGTCAATCATCCACAGAGTTTTGTTAATGAGTTTGGTTAGCTAAATTTAAAATCAGAAAAAAAACCCTACTTCATTAAGTATAAATTGTATTTTTACTAGAAAATATAAAATATAAAAATATTTTTAAATGATTAAGCTAAAATTTGGGCCTCTTATTTATGTAAGAGATATACATACATAAATACATACATCTATCCATCTAGCTAGCTAGTTAGCTAGCTATACACATACACACACACACACATATATATATATATATACACACACTCGTGTGTGTATGTAGGTACATATATACATACATATATTTTATCATATGCTGTTTGTGGGTCCTATAGTTTTGAAAGAACAAAATAAGACTATCCAATAAATTGTTATGTTTCTTTTTTTTTCTTTTTTAGTGAGGCAATTGGGGTTAAGTGACTTGCCCTGGGTCACACAGCCAGTAAGTGTTAAATGTCTGAGGCCGGATTTGAACTCAGGTACTCCTGACTCCAGGGCCAGTGCTCTATCTACTGTGCCACCTAGCTGCCCCAATTGTTATGTTTCTTAATAAATCTACCAAAGATTATCTTCAAGTTTAGTATCAATAGTAATTGATCTTAAGGAATAGAACATGTGATAAACTGACTACTTGAAAAGCTAGAGGGTTTCAAAAATTTTTATATGACCATTATATGCTAAGCCTGTTTTAATAATTTTTCAAGATAATTAATAAGCATAAATTGTATATATGTTATCTACACCTATGTACATATATACATACACACATATATACATATATATACACATATACATATATAGAGAGAGAATGAGGGAGAAAGAGAATTTATAATCTGGAGTATACACAATGTACCTATATGTATATGTTTGTATATATGCACATTGCATTATACACACGTGTGTGCATACATATGTATGTAGCTGTATATTAATATCCAAATGTACCTACAAGTGTCCCAAAAGTCTTAGCAAAGTTTTAACATTAGAAACACACAAGGGGCAGCTAGGTGGCACAGTGGATAAAGCACCAGCCCTGGATTTAGGAGGACCTGAGTTCAAATCCGACCCCAGACACTTGACACTTACTAGCTGTGTGACCCTGGGGAAGTCATTTAACCCCAATTGCCTTACAAAATAAAGAAAGAAACACACATATATGTATGCATGTTGATAGATGGATAGACAGACAGATCAATCTACATCTCTAGTTTTCCCTGTCTTTTTGTGTATGTATGTGTTAATCAATGTTCCTGAGGATCTTTTACCACTGAGGCTAATCCTCTGTTCTCTTCCTTTTTTCTACTTCCCTTCTCTTCTCTTACAACCTAATTTCATTCTTCTTCAACACACTTTCATTGCACCTTTACTAAGTTCTCAAGGTGCCCCTCTGCCATAAGAGCATAAGAGCATGATTCTTTTTTTGTCTTTTTGTAGGGTAATGAGGGTTAAGTGACTTTCCCAGGATCACACAGCTAGTGAGTGTCAAGTGTCTGAGGCAGATGTGAACTCAGGTCCTCTTGACTCTAGGGCCAGTGCTCTATCCACTGCGCCACCTAGCTGCCCCTTAAGAGTATGATTCTTACAAATGAAAGTGCATATTCACATCTGTCACTAATTACTGAATATATGAGGACAAGTGATCTTAATTTTCCTTATATTGGTCATCCAGATTTTCTAATATTTCAGCAAGCACAGGAAATTGTAGCTCTTGTATTATCTATGCCTTCTCTATCATTCTCCTTAAGAATCCACTAGAGTATTCCTACAGAGTAAGTGAGACTCCCTTTCTTATTCTATTGAAAAGTCTCCTTATAACTGTCTAGAGATGTGGTAGCTACAGAGTTCCAGACTCCTGCATCAGGCCATCCAATCACCTGAGATTTTCTTCACATCATCCTTGCCCCAATTCAGGTATCAGGCCAACCACCAAATTATGTCAGTCTAATCATAGCTGCCCCAAATATTCTGAGCTAGGACTTCTCAGGCCAGTAAAGTGACTCATGTTTGGTATTATAATAAAGTGAAATACCCCTAAACCATAGCATACAGCAAAAATAAATCCTTTGGCAATAAAATACTAAAAAGGATAATTAAAATGGATGCTGCTCTTCTCCACCTCTGGCAATGAGCACTCAGAAAGATGTTTCACAGGGGAGTGGGTGTTCCATTAAGTTACCAATTCACTCTCTGTCTCCAGTACACTGAACTCCTATCTCAGGCAAAAAAGAAACCATATCACGATTTCAAGCCCTTGTTACCTGGATCAACCAAATTCCAAGAAAAGTCTCCTGATCCCCTTAATAGGAAACCATACTAGCATATATAAAAGAGATGATGTTTTTTCCCACAGGGATCTCAACCAAGTCCATAAAATACAATAAAAATTAGAATATAATAAGTAAACAAAGAAATACAAAGTGCTGTGAGATTGGGACGACATTACTGGCACAAGCTAGTCTGCTCATCATCTTTGTGATATTTGTGAAACAATTTCCTAAGAAAGTGAAGAGTTTCATCCAGGAGAATGTTTCTATTCTTTTCTTTTTTCTTCCTTCAAAACAAAAAAAAAAATAGTGGACAAAGAAAGGGGTAAGAGGGAAGCTCATAGACTCATTGATATATATCATAATCAGAAATTACAGTGGAAAATTATAAAAGGCAATCTTAATCTAAGCCTCCTAAGGCCTCACTTTTACAACCTAAAATCAATATGAAATAAAATATTTTTAAATTTCATTTTCTAGATAAGTGCCTGATTCCCTAATACACTTTTCCTATGCACAGAAGTAGGACTAGAATGCAGGCACCTGAGGCTAATTTAATTGAGTAGAATGGGTGAAACAGTAGGCAAAACCTCAAAAGTGACTCCTGAATCACAAGTCAGAGGCCCTAAATAGATCCTTATGGGTAAAAATCTTCTAATACCACCTTGAAAAGAGAGGAGTTTCAGGAAGGCATTCTACCTTGACTAATATATCCCTACATCACCTCCTAAGTCTAGGTTTCACCTATAAAAATTAAGAAGTGGATGCCTAAACCTTCTAACGTTATGTAGGGCTCATAGAAGTGCCTGTTTGCTTCACTTGGGATGGGCCCCTAATGACTCTGGCCTATGCCCTTGGATCCTGATTTAGAGGACTCTTAAAATCTCAATTCCAATATGCACTGGAAGTAAAATTGTCATGCAGGGAATGTGATTTAAAGGAAGACAGGTTCCAGAAGTAGAGAACCACATTAATGATTCCTTGGGAGTATAGGCTTGGGGTCAGGATATTGCTACAGGGAGGAATTATAGACATTCTTGCTTTACAAATGGAGCTTTCTATAGACCTTTAGTAAAGCAATTTTACAGAATGCAATTTTGCCTGTGAACATAGGAAAGAGGAGGAGGGAGGGAGACAGAAAGAGGGACTGTGCCCATGGAGAAAGGGGGCCTTCACATTTCAAAGACATGTGGGGGCCAGGGAAAGAAAAGCAAGAGCAGGAGGAGGAATATGCATGGACTGGGGCCAGCCATGTGTGGGCTTCGTCTAAATGGAGAGGAAGAATACATGGGGAGGAAACATGTGGGGACCAGAGAGGGACACAGACAGGAGATGGGTGACATGTGGGGCCAGTGACAGACACAGAACCCAAGTGCAGAAGGAGGACAGAAGACAGGCAGGTGAGTTGGTGGAGCAGAGCAAAGATCTTCTCTGGGTACAAGAGATCTCAAGCTAAGCCCACAGCTGGATGCTGGTGGTGGTCTCTCCCACATATGTTTCTATGTTTTCCCTTGGATGGTTTTGGGTTTTTTTAGTGTTTTTTTTTTATGGGGGTGTGGGAGTCTGAGGAGCACTGAACTTTGGGGTAGAAGTGGAGAGAGGAAGCACAGATAACATAGGTGTTTTTTTTTTCCTTTTTTCCTTTTTTGAATGTGTACTTCATTTAGAATTCTTTAGGTAAAGTTGAATTTTTGTAATGTAAATTTATGCAAAGTGAGAACTGTCTGGATTCTCCTATAGATGTCAATGTCTTGAAACATAGCACTAGTTGTTATATCCTTTTGTGCATAATGTAGACTCAGACTGCATGTATTAACATCTTGAAAAAAAAGAGCATTCTTCCTTGTCTTCTTATAATTATAAATATATAGGAACAAAACAGGATCAAGTTCTCCTAATTAACTTTGGGTTAGCCTAAATTTTTCACACCAAAGACAAGTAAATATGTATCTGCTCAATAAGTTGAGGGCTAAAGGGGCAAGTTGAGAGTGTAATCATCTCTTACAGCAAATTCATGAATAGATAATAATTCTATCTAGATTGCTTGAGGAAATTTCCTGAAAAAAGTGAGATGTTATTAGAATCTGGAATGTGAAATGTATTTTAGGAATAAAGGATAGTGTGAAAGAATGCTCAGAGGTGGGAATGGGAGGAAGCAGCTAAGAGGAGAGTTACTTGGCTCTGAGAATCTTCATTTCCTTAATGGCATAATAATATAAATGCTATCCCCAATGATATGATGGGAAAGAAAAATTAATGAGTATAAAATACCCTGAATTTCTGGAACATTTTGTTTTCAAAAGTCTTATTGGCAGTAGTTGTACCCCAAACTGAATGTGAGATACAATTAGCCCATTTCAAGATGTGTGTGGGATGATGAGATAAAAAGTGTAAAGGAAATGGGCTGAAGAAAACTTAAACTATTAACTATTATAATGTTTGTTTAAGTGCAAAAATGCTTATGCTGCTTCTGGGAACAGGGCTTGGGAGTCCAAAGCTGACAGTGTGGCTATGAGAGGTGTGCAGACAGAAAAATGGCAGGACTGAGGATGGAAATGGAATTTGCATGCAAATTATCTGCAACATCAAAACATACTCAATATCCAAGGCAAACATTTGGGAAAGGATGAAGAGGAAACTTATGCAGTGCATCCAACCATTGTAGCTTAACAATGTTAAAGAAAACAAAAGTCATCCAGACTTGTGTTTGAAGAGGTCTTTCAAAGAACTTTCCCTTTTAACAAAAGCTATATGTATATCATGAGCCAAGAACCTTCATTTGTGAAAATGTGGACTTGGACAACATTGGTATATCCTTTATATATCTTTAATTTTCTAATTTCTGTTGTATTCATTTTGTGGATTTGGCTTAGATCCTTGTGGGAACAACAGCATCTGTTTTACATAGGCTGGTCTGGTTTCTCTTTATTGGGATCAGGAAGCTGTCCTTGAATTTGGCAGATTTGGGTGACTAGAGCTTGAAGCAGTGACATGACTTCTTCTTTATGTAAGCATTAGAAGTTATCTATGGGGAGTTAGTGCACTGGGGATATAATGGCATTTCCCTTGCCCTTTCTAACACACCATTGCCAGAGGTGGAGGTGAGCAGTATCCATTTTAATTAGTAAATTGTATCCTGATTAATATTTAAATTAGTTTTGTGTCTAGATTTTTAAAGAAACGAAAATAAATGCTAACAAATAGAACATCAGCAATAAACATTGGAAAGCTTTCAGATAGAAATAACAATTGCTGTAGATAGAAGCTAATGTTGACGAGGTTATATATAGTATTTGTGAATAAGCTTAAGATAATTGAAAAACAGGTAGGGAAACACTTTCCACAGCAATTTACCAGAGGAAAATATGCTATTGTGTATGAAGAAAATAGTAACACTAAATGAAACAGTGAAGTGATCTGCATGACATATGTTGTATTTATTTTTCTGCCTGAGGTGATCACTGATCATAGTTGTTGTGAGCAGGTGAGAGGTTAAGAAATGATTTCATTTAGTCCAGCTTATTATAGAACATCATTCTTTCTTTCACTCATTCTAGCCTTTCAATTCCCACTTCCTATAACCTTTATCCTGGCCCTCATTACCACTCCATTAGCCAGTTGCAATAGACATGACTAGGCAGCTATGTGACACAGTGAATATAGTGCTAGGCCTGAAGTCAAGAAAATTCTTCTTTCTGAGTTCAAATCTAGCCTCAGACACTTGTCAACTATGTGACCTTGGGCAAGTCACTTAACTCTGTTTATCCCTGTTTCCACATCTGTAAAAAGAGCTGGAGAAGGAAATGAAAACTATTCTAGTACTTTTTACTTTTTCCAAGAAAACCCCAAATGGGAGGGAAGAAAAGAATTTAGAACACAAAGTTTTAAAAATTTGAGGTCAAAATTTGTTTTTACATGTAATTTGGGAAAAATAAAACTAAATAAACAAATAAAATGAAAAAAAGAAGAATACCAGTCACAGGCCTTGGATGCAGTTGTGATAGAAATAAACAGCAGCATCAGAAACAACAGCAGCAGTTTCAGGGGTTCTCACTCCAGAGACAATAAGGGGGTTGCACAACTGGTCAGAAATATATTACAGAAGACCCTTTGCTTGTACTGGGTTCAGGAGATGTCACTGGCCAATCTTTTGCCTGTACAGATTTCTTGATTATTGTTCCAAGGTGTTTTTTTGTTTTGTTTTATCCTAAAAGTATTTTATTATTTTCTAGTTAAATGTAGAGATAGTTTGAAACATTTGTTTTTGTAAGATTTCTAGTTCCAAATTTTTCTCCCTCCCTCTGTTCCCTCTGCCCTCTCCAAGACAGGAAGCAATCTGATATAGGTTATATATGTACAATCATATTAAATGTATTTCTTCATAACTCATGTTGTGAAAGAAGAATCAGGAGAAAAGGGAAAAAACTCACAAAACAAAAAACAAAAATACTAGGAACAATATGGTTCAATCTGTATATAGATTCCACAGTTATTTTTTTTTCAATTTGTAGAGCATTTTCCATCATGAGTCCTTTGGAATTATCTTGAACCACTGTATTGCTGAGAAAAGTCAAGTCCATCACAGTTCATCAACACATAATGTTGTTGATATTGTATACAATCTTATCCTGGTTCTGCTCATCTCACTCAGCATCATTTCATATAAGTCCTTCCAGGTTTCTCTGAAATCTACCTGCTCATCATTTCTTATAATACAATAGTATTCCATTACATTCATATACCACAACTTGTTTAGCCATTCCCCAATTGATTGGCATCCCCTCAATTTCTAATTCTTTGCCATTACAAAAAGAGCAGTTATAAATATTTTTGTCTATGTGGGTTCTTTTCCCTTTTTTATGATTTCTTTGGAATAAAGACCCAAAAGAGTATGCACAGTTTTATAGTCCTTTGGGCATAGTTCCCAATTATTCTCCAGAATGGTTGGATCAGTTCACAGCTCCACCAACAATGCGTTAGTGTTCCAATTTTTCCATAGCTTCTCCAACATTTATTATTTTCTTTTTTGTCATATTAGCTTATATGATAGGTGTGAGGTTGTACCTCAGAGTTGTTTTAATTTACATTTCTCTACTAAATAATGATTTAGAGCATTTTTTCATATGAAAATAGATAACTTTGATTTCTTCATCTGAAAACTGTCTGTTCATATTCTTTGACCATTTCTCAATTGGGGAATGACTTGAATTCTTATAGATTTGATTTAGTTCCCAATATGTTTTAGAAATGAGGCCTTTATAAGAAATACTTGCTATAAAAATTGTTTCCCAGATTTCTGTGTCCCTTCTAATTTTGACTGCATTACTTCTGTTTGCCCAAAACCATTTTAATTTAATGTAATCAAAATCATCCCCTTTGTATTTTATAATATTCTCTATCTCTTCTTTGGTCATAAATTGTTCTTTCCATAGATCTCAGAGGTAAACTATTCTTTCCTCTCCTAATTTACCTGTGGTATCACCTTTTATGTATAAATCTTATACATGGTCAGAATTCTAAGGCAAGGAGGAACACTAGCACTTGTCATTGGAGGAAAGCAGGGCATCAGTCCACAGGTTATTAGTGCCTGAGGCTAGAGTGGAACAGGGGTCCTTCTTGGGTAAAGACCAGAGCATAGACCAGGACTGCAGCAATGGTACCTCTCCCTTAATCACACAACCTTGGAAGCACAGAAAACTTTACAGACCCCTAGAACTAGCTCTGAAAACAGCAACGCAAAAAAGCCTGCTTGGGACAGGGCCTCTTCACCCCTGGATGAGCAGAACCAAATTTTAGCATAAAGTTCAATTTTTTTTTTAAATAGAGTAGAAAAATGAGGAAAAAACCAAACCAAAACAAAACAAAACAAGACTTTGACTGTACAAATCTAGTGTGGTGACAAAAAATACCAAAATACAAATAGATGAAGGCAACAATCTGAAAATTTCTACAACCAAAGCTTTAAAAAAATGCTAATTGGACACCAGTCCACTAAGAAGTCCTGGAAGAGTTAAAGAAAGAGAAAAGCATAACAGAAGACAAATTAGGAAAGTTAATGAGAATGATGCAAAGAAATTATGAAAAGAGAATTAAAAGCTTGATGAAAGAGAACCAAAAAATACTGAAGAATATAACATCTTAAAAAAGAATTGGCTTTATTTAAAAGAAGCACAAAAATTCACTGAAGAATACAATTATTTAAAAATTATAATTGGGCAAGTGGAAGGCAATCTCTCCATAGAACTTTAAGAAAATAAATAAAGCAAAGTTTCAAAAAATGGAAAAAAAGAAGAAAATATATGTTTCATAGGAAAGACAACTGAAATGGAAAATAGGTTGAGGAAAGGTAATTTAAGAATTATTGGAATTCCTGAAACAATTAAAAAAAAAGCCTAGGCATGATACTTCAAAAAATATAAAGGAAAACTGCCCCAATATCTTATATTCAGAGGATAAAATAGAAAAGAAAAAAACTATTAATAACTTACTGAAGGAGATCACAAAAAAAAAATTGAACTCTCAGGGATATATTAGTCAAATTCCTGAGCTCCTAGGTTAAGGAGAAGATATTAAAAAGAGTCAGAGAGGGGAAAAAATTAAATATCATGGGGCCATAGTCAGGATCATGCAGAATTTAGGAGTCTCCATGTTAAAGCACTAGACAGATTAAAATATGATATTCTGGGAGACAAAGGATATCAGATTATAATCAAGAATTGCCTACCCAGCAAAACTGAGTACAATCTTTCAGGGGGAAATGGAAATTTAATGAAATAGAGGACTATCAAGAATTCCCTATGAAAAGATCAGTGCTTAATAGAAAATTTGGCATTCAAACTAAAGAATCAAGAAAAAAGCATAAAAAGGAAATCATGAAAGAGAAAACACAGGAGACTTAATAAGATTAAACTGTTTAAATTCTTTTACAGGAAGATGACAAATGCAATTTCTAAAAATTTTATCATTATTAGGGTAGTTAGGAACAGTGTACATAGAGAAAAGGTAGAGATGTGAATTGATTGTTTTAGGATGATCTAAACAAAATGAATGAATGAGAAAGAGGGGTGCACTGGGGAAAGGGAGAAGGGAGAAATAGAATGGAGAAAACTAACTCACATAAAAGAGAGATGCAAGGAAAAGCTTTTGTACTGGAGGATAAATGGGGGGAACAGGAAATGCTTGAACCTCATTCACTTCAGAATTAGTTCAAAGAGGTAAGTATATATACATACATATATAAATCATATGTGTATATGTCTATGTGTATGTATCTATGTGTGCATATACATGCATATGCATGTGCATACACAAATATGTGTGTACACACATGTACACAAACATATACACATCTACACACATACATACATATTTGGACACAGAAATCTATTTTATCAGGCAGGGAAATAGGAGAGAAATCGGATAAGACAAAAAGGAAGATGATAAAAGAGAGGTCAGGTCAAGGGAGGCAGTGGTCAGAAGGAAAAAAGACTTTTGGCACCTTTTTGTGGTGACACAAAATTGGAAATTGAGGGCATGCCCATCAAATGGGGAATGGCTGTGCAAGTTGTGGCACATGATTGTGATAAAGTACTATTGTGCTGTAAGAAATGAGGAGTGGGAAAGTTTCAGAAAAAAACATTGGAAGACATCTATGAAAAGTGAAGTGAGGAGAACTAGATCCTTTTACATGGTAAGAGCAATATTATAGTGATGATCCACTGTGAAATACATAGCTACAATTCCAAAGGATTCATGAAAAATATCATGTACTTCCTGATAAAGAACTGATCAATTCTGAATGCAAATTGAAGTAAAGCTTCTCACTTAAAACTAACAGAAAAAAATAATACAACATTCACCTTGATAAACTCTACGTGGATAGATGATCTATATTTAAGAAGGTCATGCCATTTTAAAAAATTAAAGTTAAGGGAATAAAATAACCATAACAGCTTGACTTATGAGAGAACATCTAATAGAAAAATGAACAAAGGGGATAATATAAGATATCATGGAAATTTTCAAATATATAAAAATGAAAATCTTTTACATATTCTAAATAAATATAATCAGAAGCAGGTGGAAAATAATCTTCAGACAATTTCTTTTATAGAACCTTAAAAACAAGAACAGTAATTAATTGATACAAAACCTAAAACAAAAGGTATTCCTTAAGAGATAGATTAAAAAGAACAAAAATTAGCAATTTTCAAAGACTGGATTAGACTTCATAACAGCCCTAAGATAAGTTCTGGATCACTAATAATAAAAGAAAGGATTAAAAACAAACAAACAAACTTCAGGTTTCATTTGGCACTCATCAGATTGGCAAAGGTGTTAAAAATTACATTGTTGAAAATATTATGGGAAGATGGGGACATGAGGTAATTGTCTACAAAGCTGCGAATTGTACCAAACATTCTGAACAAAAATTTAGAAGTATGCACACAAAAAGATATTTATGGTACAAACCCTTGGAACCAGTCAGGCAGTTAATAAAAAATTTATTAAGACCTTAATATATGTGAAGTACTATGTTAAACAATGCAGATACAAATAAATGCAAAAACAAACAAAAACCCCCACAAAAAACCCAGATGCTGCTCTCAAGGAGCACACAGTCTAATGAGGTAGACAATATATAAACAACTTTGTGAAAACAAGATAAATAGAGGATAAAATGGAAATAATCAAGAGAAGACAGTCGCTAAGATTAAGTTGAATTGGGACAGATTTACCCAAGAAGCTTTGTCACAAAAGCCTAGACAAAAGAGCATATAAAAGAGAAGACAGTGATAAAGTGTCACATGCTGCAAAAGAGGCTGAAAAAGCGGAAGAGATTGATAAAAGTTCATTAGATGTGAAAACTAAGAGTTGATTAGTGATTTTAGAGAGATCAGAATGTATCTCAAGGACATAAAGGAAGGACCAATGTTTACAAGTATACTTAGAGCAACACTTTTCATTTAGCAAAGTATTTGAAACAAAGTGGATGTCCAATAAAGAGGAATGGCTGAACATATTGTGGCATATGAATACAATGCAGTTTTATTGTGCCATTAATAAGAAAGGAACATGATGGACCCAGAGAAACATAGGAAAAGAAAAATATGTGAACTCATGTAGAGTGAAAAGATAACAAAACAAAGATAATTCATAAAATGATTCTAATACTGTAACATATATTAACCTTGAATGACTTTAGTATTTTAATCAAAGCAGTGAGCAACCAGATCTTTCAAAAGCTGACAATGAAGCATGCTTGTCATCACTTGGCAAGGATAATAGACTAGATATACAGAATGAAACCTATATTTTACAGATTTGTTCAATGTCTTAACTTGTTTTGTTTGACTATTCCTATTTATTTCACCCCTTAATTTTCTTTAAATCATCACATCAAAGACAATTTATATTTATACCCTCTATGTATATTCTTTCTGTCTGCCCAAATAGAAATACAGTTTTCAAGAGTTATTAGTGATGTAAACAGTTTAACCTTATTGAATAACTTTGTTCCCCTTTATATACTTTTATATTTTTTAGTATATTTTTTATACTTTTTTTTTCACCTTTTTATACTTCTCTTGAGTCTTGTATGTTAAGATCAAATATTTTATTTAGTTCTGGTCTTTTCATCAGGAAACCTCAAAAGTCCCCTATTTCATTGAATGTCCATATTTTCCCCTGAAAGAGAGTGATCAATTTTGCTGGGTCATAGATTCTTGGTTGCAATCCAAGCTCCTTTGCCTTCCAGTATGTCATATTCCAAGCTTTGTGATCCTTTAATGTTGAAGCTGCCAGGTCCTGTGTAATCCTGACTGTGGCTCCATGATATTGAAATTGATTCTTTCTGGCTGCTTGGAGTATTTTCTTCTTCACCTGGTAATTCTGGAATTTGGCTACAATATTCCTTGGAGTTTTCCTTTTGGGGCCTCTTTCAGGAGGTGATCGGTGGATTCTTTCAATGATGATTTTCCTCTGATTCTATAATATCAGGGCAGTTCCCCTTGACAATTTCCTGGAGTATGGTGTCTAGCTTCTTTTTCTGGTCATGGCTTTCAGGCAGTCCAGTGATTCTCAAATTGTCTCTCCTCGATCTGTTTTCCAGGTCAGTTGTCTTTCCAATGAGGTATTTCACATTTTCTTCTATTTTTTCATTCTTTTGATTCTGTTTGACTGATTCCTGGTGTCTCATGGAGTTATTTGCTTCCATCTGTCCAATTCAAATTTTTAAGGTATTTCTTTCTTCAGTAAGCTTTTGCACTTCCTGTTCCATTTGGCCAAATGAATTTTTTTTTTAAGTGAGACACAATTGGGGTTAAGTGACTTGCCCAGGGTCACACAGTTAGTAAGTGTTAAGTGTCTGAGGCCGGATTTGAACTCAGGTACTCCTGATTCCAGGGCTGGTGTTCTATCTACTGTGCCACTTAGCTGCCCCCCAAATGAATTTTTTAAGGAATTGTTTTCTTCAGTCAATCTTTGTGCTTCCTTTTCCAAGCTGTTGATTCTTTTTTCATTATTTTCTTGTGTTGCTTTCATTTCTCTCCTCATTTTTTCTTCTATCTCTCAATTGTTTGTTGTTGTTGTTGTTTTGCAGGGCAATGGGGGTTAAGTGATTTGCCCAGGATCACACAGCTAGTGTCAAGTGTCTGAGGTCAAATTTGAACTCAGGTCTTCCTGAATACAGGGATGGTGCTTTTTCCACTGCACCACCTAGTTGCCCCTCAAATGATTTTTAAAATCCTTTTTGAGCTCTTGCAAGAAGACTTTTTGGTCTTGAGACAATTTGAGAATATTGTCCTTATCTGTTTATGTTTATCTCTTCCCTGTCAACATAGTATCTCTCAACGATAAGAGCCCTTTTCTGTTTCTTACTCATATTGCAGCTTATTTTTTTTTTTTTAAGTAGAGGTCTGCTCTTAGGGCACAAATGTCACTGTTTCAAGCTTCTTGTGCTGGGGTATAGGAGCTATGTCACTGATTTTCTACTCTGAGGTCTCTGTGGTTTTTGAATTCCTCACTGCCCTGGACTTGCTCCCTGTGCTTGCTCCAGGCACTGGAATGGCCTGGCCCAGTCACACCTGTCCTGTGGGTGGGCCTCCAGCTGGCAGCCTGCCCTCTCAGCTGGTGCTGATGGATCTCACAACTGGCCCAATGTGCCACCAGCTTCTAAACCAGGATCAAGGGGCCTCAGTTGCTCTGCTGTGGCCAAGAGCTTCCTGCTATCTTGCCTAGACCCCCTCTATGCTGAGCTGTGCTGTCTGAGCTGTGCTGTGCTCCCCTTTTACCTGAGTGAGACCAACCTTTCCTGAAGTCTTCTAAATTATCTCAAATTGGATGATTGTGTCACTCTTTTTGTAGGTTCTGTAGTTTCAGAATCCTTTAGAGGCTTGATTTAATGTTCTTTTAGAGGGAACCATAGGAGAGCACTGGCAACTTGCTGGCTTCTCTCTGCCATTTTCTTCCAATTTGTTTCAAGGAAGAACTTTCTTTAGGGAGGGAGAGTGAGTTAGTGGGTGAAAGAAATTTTACAAAGAAAAGAACATCAATAATGTGTTAAATACATAGAAGAAAAAAACAACAAAGAAATTAGAAAGATAATGAAATGGGGATTTGTTGCTACTTTGTTAAAATCACTGTATACTTGATAAGGAACAAAATGTTGGCAGTTTTATATATATGTGTGTGTGTGTGTGTGTGTGTGTGTGTGTGTGTGTGTGTGTGTGTGTGTGTACCCTTTTTGTTCTTTTTTTAAAATTGTTTTTGTTGGTGATAGTTAAATTCAACATAATGTAAGGAGTTATTACCTTGTCTCACTGTCTCAGTGCCTGACAACCTGCATCTTTCCTAAGAATTGTTGGGTAATCCAAGGTGACTGTGACTATTTCTTTTCCCCGACATTGGCTCAGTCCCTCACTAGCTACACCCCTGCCAACTTGTTAGGGAGTGGCTAGAGAGTAGCATCCCAAGTTTAGCTTTACTTGAATTCCTTTTTGCAAAGACAAATTTAATTCAAAATAAAACAAGAACAAACGTACAAATATTTCCCATAACACTTGGTGGAATAATCCCTTCCCTAAACCATTTAGCATATTTTCGAGAAGAGAATTCAGATCCCAGTTCAGCTAAATTCTTATATAGCATTGTTCCCACCAAGTTGATGTTCTTCCAGACAAATCTTTCCTCTGGGTTGAAGATCTAAATGTCACTCTGGATGACTGATCCTCACTCTTCCCAACATCAGTGGTTGGGAGGTTGGCAAACTTGACCTGCAGGAGACTTCATTTCTTGTACCTAGAATGGAAAAGAATGAAAAAAAAAAAAAGCCAGGATCCTAGGCAAATTTCTTAGGAGGCCATATGGCCTCAGAGAGGGAAAAAGTCCCTCAGGTCTTTTCCTTTATAGGAGTATAGCCAAAGACAATGAGGTGAAAAGCAGCAAAAAGAAAGTAACTAAAATTGACAGAACTTTTTAAATGCCACCAAAACCAATGAGATAGTCACCCTTTGCCACATGGTTGGCCAACAAGAACCAAGTATTGAATATATACACTAATGTTTCAGTTTCTCTAAGAATCTCCTTTACGTATATCAGACCACTGTGGCCCTCATAGTTCCCTGGTAATCTTAAGGGGAATTTTGGAGTTTCTAGGCTCTCTGACAATGGTTATATACCCACTTGTGGTGCTCTGTCCATTGTAGGGGGTGGTACCCCGCATTCCATTTAGCTACTAAAGGCTTAATTAGCTCTTAATCCTCTAACATGTAGGAGGCTTAATCTCCCTTTCATTTTATGGCACCTCAATTTCTGGAAAGGGGAAGAGGACTAGGTTTATAGGTTAGCTAATTTCCTATACAGGGCTATCCCAGTTCCAAGCCCAAAACCCACCTTAGGCTTGCATCCCTGGTAGCCTCACTTCTCTGGGTTTCCTTGACAGGCTGGGTGGTTGCACCATCCTACCTCCAGTTCTGGTTTCAAGATTCTCATGGCATGAACTCCTGTTGGAAATCACTACCAGCACTTGAAACCGAGAAGGAAAAATAACACAGAAAAGAAACAAACCAACACTTTTTTCTTAGAACCATGGGGTAAAATAAGGAGCAGGGGAAGACAGACTTTAACCTCTAACAGGTTCTATTCATAGAGTTGGTGCTATGGACACATAAATTCTGAGTTTGGGAAAGAGTGAAAACCAGAAAGAAAGGGATTGTCTCAGTATGCCATTTTAGATATGTAGCACAGACAACCAAAGAGTCTACACACTTCTACTTGAGAAAAGACATAAAATATCTCCATTTTAGGCAATTTGAGCATGCCCAGGCAAGTCCCCTTAGGGGTGCCTCAATGTTAGGTGATATGGTCATTCTCCAAAGACTTCCTTGCTCACATCATCCTGATTCTTCAAGAAGCAGTTCCCAGAGTCCCTCACATGAAAACACTCCATCTGCTCCCTAGTGCCCTCCATTTGGAGAAACCAATTGAACAATTTTATGGAGTCTGTACATATACATATTGGAATATGTGCATGTTACATGAATAAAAGGGGGAGAAAGAAACAAAGTAAAGATAAAAGTGTTTAAAATCCTTAATTTTATTCTTTTTTTGCCAATTGCAAGTTAGGTAAAAATGACGTCAAAGGTATCTTTAGATTCCAAGATTCTTTGCTTCTGTGGTTCTATATTTTAACAAGAAGAAGTATGGTTGGTATAATGAGAGTGGTCGGTTCTGAAGACTTATTTAGTACTGCATTAATTATTAATAATTTAGAAAAAATAGACTTGTTTTAAAAATGATACTTGATGCATAAGATTGTTAAATAGAAAAGAGTTTTGACCATCTAACTGGTGATTAAATTTAGGATGTTATTGATGTTTGGGTCCATAATTCTAATGTAGTAAAAAGTCTTTAATTTGATATAGGTTTAATCAAGTATTGTTATTCCCTAGCCAACTACATACTATATTTTCCTTAATCAAAATATCAAGTTATTTAAACCCAATTAATTCAAAGCCCATTTTAGTAATCCATTATATTCAATCAAATGTGGACTTATTGCATTCTGTTTATAGAAAGTTCCTGGATGAAGAAAGAGCAGAAAAGAAATATTTTTTTCTTTAAATTGCTCAGAATTTTGTAGATTTTGCATTGAATATCATATATGTGATAAATCAGTATATACATATGTGTGCATACATATATATGGTTCATTATTAATTAAACAAGAACTTGCTTGTGAGTAGAAACTGGGGCTAATTTGAAGTAGGACAGAGTGAGAGAAAGGTATACATTTTACAGAATTCAGTCCTGTCATCAGTACTTAAGGGAAGCTTCAAAAGAATACTGCAGTGTACTTGATTTATGATGTTTACAGCAGAGTGTACTCATCATTCTTTGGAAAGTATTCCCTCCATATAGTGTTACTAATATTACTTCCCAATCTCTCCTAACCCTGACCTTATTTTCCTACCCTTTTAAGTGCTTTAATATGGTAAGCTTTGGAGTATCTGAAAATACCATCTGGTTGAATGCCTAAGGTTGTATCTATAGCATTTCAAAAAGGTAATTTTGATTGCTTTTGTTAGGTTTCAAACAATTGCTTTGAAATCTTGTGACCATGGTTTTACATATCAGGACTAAAACATTGGAAATCAGTATGAATATGTATGTGTGTGTATTTGTATATTTGTGTGTATAAATAGTGCATGTGTGTGGTAAACATCAGGTCCTCTTGATTTTCTCTAGCTGGAACACAGGCTGTTGAGTACTGAATGTAAGCCTTGGATACTTCCAGTGAAATATGGGCACATCTCTGAAAAACATGTAACTTTGGGATTTTGAATCAAAACCTTAGGGAAATCCTTACTTACCTACCCTATAATGGAAAGGGGTGGGATAGGGATGTCAAAGTTATATCTGATAGGATTTGTCACTAAGCTACACAGTTTCCTATCCTTGATTCCACCCTTTATGTTTCTGTATCTCCCTTAGGCCTGTTTGTAGGTCAGCCTTCCTAAACAATGGGGGAGCTTTATGTTCAAAGAGAAGGGTCAAGTTCTTAAACTCTCTGACTCCTTAAATTCCCTTCCTGGTAGCTTCCCTGGGAAGATTATTTAATACTTAGGTTTCATTCATAAATAGGATCTTCTTTTCAAAGGGGAGAACTGAAATGTACTTATAGTACAATATAAAACAGAGATTGTTGTTCAGTCATTTCAGTCCTGTCTGACTCTTTGTGACCACATTTGGGGTTCTCTTGTCAAAAAAAAATATAGGGATTTGCCATTTTCTTATCTAGTTTATATTATAGGTGTGAAACAGGTTAAAAGACTTGCCCAGGGTCACACAGCTAATAAGTGTCTGAGGCCAAATTTGAACCCATGAAGATAAATCTTCCTAATTCCAAGCCCAGAGCTCTATCAACAACAAATAGGATAGCTATTCATTTCCTCAAAGAAATGCAAAATGCATGTCTTATATTAATGAATTGACAATACTTAAGCAAACAATAGCTTTTAACAATTATTATAATCTCTTGGGGGATTGATACTTAATATAACAAAACATGAAATGAAGGGGATTATATGGGAGAGGAGAGAAGCTGTTGAATTGGAATTTTAACTTAAACTGGTAGGTAGCTACACTGTCCAAACAAATCCTTGTAGGCATATGTCTTCTGGTAGGTGAGATCAGGAATTGAGATGATTTTCCTGTCCCTAGTAATCTTCTTCAGGAAATACTGTAATAATTTCTGAAATGCAACTGAGCTCAGAGCTCTCAACTTCTTAAACACTAAAGGTTGTCCTTCAGGTTGGAAATTTCCAATAACTAGTCACTTAACTGAAGAAAGGAACAAAGCAGACACATCCAGAAATATAAGATCGAGTTTCAAGTTTACCGAAGCAACGTGTGTGCTGTAGTAGGTCATGTTGCTCGTACAAAGGAAGGACAAAAGCCCTCTTTACCCACCCCACCTCTGTGAAGAGGCTCAAATTATCTGGTATCTGATATCTGATAGTAGAACCAATCATTCTTCAACCTATGGCATTGGGGAAGTCTCCAACTCCTCTTAATTACACTGCCTTTCCTGAGTCAATTATCTCCTATATATATATGGTTATATATAGTTATATAGCGTTATATATATACACACACACATATATATATACATACATATATATATACATATATATATATATATAGTTATAATATAACTTATTTAGTATATATTTGTTTGCATGTTGCCTCCTCCATTTGACCATGAGGTCCTTGAGGTAAGGGATTCTCTTTTGCCTTTTTATGTTTCCCCAGTTCTTAGCACAGTGCCTGGTATATAGTATGTCCTTAATGTTTATTAATTTATGGCTTTATTGTGCCCTTTTAAATTTGACCAAGAGGGGATAGATAGATGGATAAATAGATAAGATAGACATAAAATGGGATGTGTGTATACATACACATATACACACACATCGTTGTACATGTATAGATACACATATATAATAATATTATAATATATAAAATGCATATGTTATATATGTATATGTATATATATATATATATACACACACACACACACACACACACACATATATGTTATGGGCCCAGAGTACCCCAGAAGTTCTCTGGGGTACATCAAAGAACCTTCTCCTTGAGAAACTAAACCAGAGGACAGACATGCCTAGAGAGATAAGTGGAACCAGATTGGACTGAGCTAGCTCCTTGACTCCCACCCTTCATTCTAGTTTCCTTCAACTCTGGGGCAAAAAGATTAGGTGTGGCTGCTTCCTTTGTGTCCTGAGGAGATGGCTTGAGAGATATGCAGCCACCCCTCACCCAATTCTTCCAACCACCACCAGTGGGAATGATCCTCCCTCACTAAAGGAACTTCCCACAGTCATATGGTCACCCCCATCAGTCCTCTATAAAAGTACCTGCCAGTCTCCTGCTCGAGGAGATTGGTATCTCAGAGACACCCTCTCTGTGCCATGCCTTTCTCCCCATGAGAAGTCCAAGGACTTCTTTCATGGTTTCCCTTCACTTTCCCTTCCCTTCCTCAGCCTCACAATAAACTACCATCTTATTCTAACTGCTTTTGTGTGCAAGAGGGTGTAATTCTTTAAAGAGGAATTCCTAAGGACCCCAAACCCCTACCCCTTACCCCTTACCCCATTCTCCCCATGACATACATATGTGTGTATATGTATATGAAATGTTAACACTTCTTTGTACTTCATAAGGAACTTTCCTCAAAAGCACTCACTGTGGTAGGTGGTACAAGTACCAACCCCCTTGTTCAAAATGAGGAGAATGAGAGCCTCTTTCCAAATGTTCACTTTGTTTTGATATACAAAACAGACAAAGAAATAAAATCAGCAAAAAGAAAGGAAATGAGGCAAGATGTAATAAATAACAGGATAGACTCAGAGATACAGTGAAGAGAATTGAAGGGAATGGGACTACTTTAAAAAAATTAAGCTAGAGTAACTTAAGAGAGATAGCACTATGTTTATAGCATAAGAGAAAAAACATAACTTCAAAAATGGAGACAAATGGAGGGAAATATAAATGTAATTCTCATAAATTTAAATGTGAATGGATTAGATAATCCAATAATTTTATTATTATTATTATTATTATTATTATTATTATTATTATTATTATTATTATTATTATTATTATTATTATTTGCGGGGCAATGAGGATTAAGTGACTTACCCCGTCTCACACAGCTAGTATGTGTCAAGTGTCTGAGGCTAGATTTGAACTCAGGTACTCCTGACTCTTTGGAATTAATGTAGGAGGCTCACAGCAAATATTCAGAAAACAGTCAGCAGTCTGGTGTACTAGGTTGTAAAATGAGTTGCCCAGCATGATATAACTAGTATATGTTAAAGGCAAACTTAAGCCCAGGACCTCCTGATTCTAAGGGTGGTCCTTTAGATAGATGATAGATAGAAGCATAGATAGATAGATAGATGGATCAACAAAGCACTTATTAAATACTTATTATTTTCCAAATACTGTGCTTGGTGCAGATGATAAAAAAAGAAAAGAGAAATAGTCATTACCCTTAAGAAACTAAAATTTAATGATAGAAAACAATACATAAAAGGAAGCTGGAAAATGGATTTTTTATGAGAGGCAAAGAAAAGTGGCTAGGAAGAAGGTGAAAAAGTCTGGTGGATGAGAACAGAGGCAGTAGGGTAGTGATCATGATCTGGGAACATAACGAAATGATAGACAAGACCAGAGACTCACCAGACAGAAAAGAGAAATGTAGGGAGCATGAATCTCCAGGGAGAGAAGGCTGTTGTCAAGGTGGTTGAAGATTCCTGTAGTCACTACACTAAGATACCTCATAAATGCATAATATAATGAATTAAATTATACTAGGCTTTATAAAGATGGGAGGCACATTCATAAAAAAAAAATAACATATTACCTACCTGGCCTGTTTTCTTGAACTGGTTTCTTCAGCTGAAGTGAAAAAAAATGGAAAGATGATTGGACTGAGAGTAATTGATATTTGATTCCTATGTTTCTTACACATTAGCTATGTTATAATGAGCAGGTCACTGAACCTGAGTCTCAGCTTTACTTTTTGGCAAAATCAATAGATAAAAATCTCCACAAGAGGTACGGTGACATAGCAGATTGAGTATTGAGATTGGCGTCATGAAAATCTTGTTCTAAAACTTGTCTATGAAACTTATTAGCTGTGTAAACTTGAATGAATTGCTTTTCTCTCTGGACTCCAACCAATCCCATAGGGTTTACTAGATCCAAATTCTCAATGCTGGAAATTACGTAAACTGATGAAATCACAGCTCCCTCTTCTAACATTCACCCCCCCAAATCATTTATTTTTATTTATATCTTTTGTTTTTTGATTACCTTCATTTCTGAATCTATCTCCTTTTTTCTCCCTTCTTCAATGAGCCATTTCTTATAACAAAGATTACATTTTTTTAAAAGGAGGAATGGGCAAGTAGTTCAGCCATACCCAACAATAGTTCAACTGGATGGTAGTCTATATATTACTTTATATGCATTGTACTCTACTTTTGATATCAATTTTTTTTTTCTTTTGGAAGGGCATTGAGGTTTAAGTGACTTGCCCAGGGTCACACAGCTGGTAAGTGTCAAGTATCTGAGGCTGCATTGGAGCTCAGGTCCTCCTGAATCCAGATCTGGTGCTTTATCCACTGCTCCATCCAGCTGCCCCTTGTACCCCACTTATGAGGAAGTTAGCTACCTATGAAGGGAAGGGAGCTCATTTTATCAATTATTCTACCAAAGTTTGGTCAATAAAATTACAGAGTTTAGTTTTTTTTTTAATTGAGGAAAATAGTTTTTATACTTTAAAATATTACATAAATTTCACTTATTGAACTTAATACTTTATGGCTTGTTCCATTGGACAAATCCTATTTAGTCATCACTACATAGCAATTATCCCACTGATGACATTTATTTCTAAAGACTCCAATATATCATTTTCCTTTCTGTGCCTTTAGGGAATTCACTGTAAGCACTTAGCTATAAAGGAAACAAGGGTTTGACTAGAGCATAGTGAAATACTTTCCTTTCAAGGATGACTCTTCTCCATTCCACACACACCCCCATCTGTGTCAAAATGCCAATCAAATCCCTCTGGCATTCCACAGGGTACAATTTTTGGAATGTGCCCTTTAAACAGGCCGTCCTTTCACTGAATTGCTGGTCCACTGCCAACCTTTCTAGCACTCTAAAAGCAAACTATAATTGGCATTTTGCTTGGCCTAGGGATTCAGTTGACTTCTTTACTATCTTTACTAGTCACCTTAACTATCAGATATCTTAACAGTTGGCAAATGGAAATCAGGGGTTAGGTATATCACATAAAATTTGTTGAAGAAATATTTTCCATTAGAAAAGAATAAAAACGGACCCCCTATGTAGGGAAATCTACTCTCTCCCCAGCATAATAAACATTTTTTTGGCCATGGACTGACCAATTATTTAAAGCAGTGCAGTTGTTATAGAATGGGCAACTGAATCCTATATTTGTGGAGACCATCTGGTTCTGAGATCCAGTTTAGTTAAATGATTACATAGTACAGTTAATGGATATTTTTTGTCAGGGCATTTCTCATTGCACTAAGAGTCTGGTTATCAAGAAAAAGCAAAATGAATATGTTTTCCCAGGAGAATGTGAATACTACTGGGAAAAACAAGGCTTTTTCCTAAATATAGAGGTGATGCCAATTGTATTAAGGTTTTCCAGATGATACATGCTTCATACCATTTTGGAGACACAAATAACTTGAGAAGAGAAGCAAAAGTCTTATTTCCCTTAGATCAGAGTTTCCCAAACTAATTTGGGCCTAAAAATATACTAATGAAATGTAAATGCCAATACAGGGGTTTGGGGTGGTGGTATAAAATACTCTAAAGTTAAAGAAAGATTGGACAAGTTTTGGAGTAAAACAGAGGAAATTAAATCTATGTTCACCCTGGAAAATTTTCTCATTAGAAATATATGTCTTTGATTTTTGAGATTTAATATTTTACGGGGGAGGACACAGAAAGCAATTAGAATTTTCTCATGGAACATCAAGAAGACCATAATGTGGAAATTTTGTTCTTCATATCATGTGGTACACCAAGGTTCTGTGGAATAGTCTGGGAAACATTTCCTTCACTTTGGAAAGACAGACATTGTAGACTGATTTTGAATCACACTAGGGCAGATTCTCTGTATGCCAAATAAATGGAGAATTAGAACACTTAATGAAATGATTTAGGCCTAAAATTTATAGATAATGGAACACCATGGATTATTCATTATGTTATAAAGATATAAACTAGAGATAGGGGTTTCACTTCTAGATGAATGTATAGGTCCAACATATTTGGTTACATTTTTTTTCTATAATTATCTGGACAATTTCTTTATTCTATTCTATCACATGGCATACATAGATATAACTATACTTTAAATTATTGAAACATTTTTTCATAATTAGAAACATATCTTAACACTTATAGAAAAGTACTTAATATATTTATTGTCAATGATCTCCTCAACCCTGACAGGTTCTACCAAGCTGGAAGGGATTCAAGTATGGCTCTGGCAACAGACCAAGTCTGTTTTCCAAGGACCAACATAGCTAAGGACAGAGAGGTTTAAGACTAGTAGGCTACCCCCTTGGTGATGAATTTGTTTGCTATGGAAACCCATGAAAAATTAAAAATGGCCCTCAATACCTTCTACTTTAGTGATAGTGGCAGAGTTGCGGGAAAGACAGGGTGGGAAGAAGGAGGCCACAAGATATTTGGGAGATATAAATTTAACATTTCTCTTTTCTTTTTTTATCATCTGCACCAAGCACAGTATTTGGAAAATAATAAGTATTTAATAAGTGCTTTGTTGATCCATCTATCTATCTATCTATGCATCTATCTATCATCTATCTAAAGGACCACCCTTAGAATCATGAGGTCCTGGGCTTAAGTTTGCCTTTAACATATACTAGTTATATCATGCTGGGCAACTCATTTTACAACCTAGTACACCAGACTGCTGACTGTTTTCTGAATATTTGCTGTGAGCCTCCTACCTTAATTCCAATCATAAATCAGTCAGAAAATATATTTCAAGCAAATCCTCCTTCTGGTCTGATATTTTCACTAGTGTTCTTTTTTTTTCCTTTTTTTTTTTTGGAAGAATTTTATGAAACATCACTCACTAGGGTAGTGTTTAGATGGAAGAAAAGAATGGATTGGACATTGCTATTTCTCATCAGTCAGAATATGCTTCTCAGGAAAGCTAAGTTTTACTGATGTGTAACATGTGGAAGACATTCTTTACATTGATGAGATATGGACATAGAAAGTGCGGTAAGAGGATTTGCATCCAGAGTAGTCCATAGTGAAGGCTTATCATAAAAAAGTAGAGGAAATTTTATATCATGAAAGCTATACCAACAATTTAGCCACATCTAATACAATGTTTGTTGTGTCCATGGTGAACATTCAAAAAATGAGTGATTTATTTACCAATAATAGCTGATTGGTAGATTTAATGTTTATTAAGGAATGTGATTGTCAGATAGTCAGCAAGTCATTATAAAGTGCCTACTATGTGCCAGGCACTGTGTTGAGCAATGGGGATACAAAGAAAATCAAAAGATAGCACTTGGGTGCAGCTAGGTGGGGCGGTGGATAAAGCACCGGCCCTGGATTCACGAAGACCTAAGTTCAAATCCAATTTCAGACACTTGACACTTACTAGCTGTGTGATCCTCGACAAGTCACTTAACCCTCATTGCCATAAAAAAAAAAAGATAGACCCTTTTCTCAAGGAGTTCACTGTCTAATAGTTGAAATACACTTTGTGTAATTGATATGTTCCTGAAAAGCTCTTTGCAAAATAAATTTTCAAAAATTGAATCATCTTTTATCCCATCATAGAAGTTTGCTATTTTAAAAAAGAAACCTACAGCAAAACTTTTTGTAGATTTTAATATGAATATTTCAACTGTGGACTTGTTGAAAACTGGGTATATCTGTACCATTTTGAGTACCATCTCTTTAGTTTAGCAAATATGTTACTTTTTCTATGTGGATAAATATAGCTAATTTAGAAGCTCAGGCTCATGCATTGAGAAGTGACTTTAGTCCAATCCCTTCATTTTGCAGATGATGATGTCAAGGCCCAGAGACATTAAGTGACTCCCTCAAAGTCATACAAGGATTAAGTGGCAGAACTAGAATTGGAATATTTCCAGGTCCTGGATTTCTTCAAATTCAGTGTTCCTTGCATTGGACTAATATCATTTCTCCCTTGTAACCAAATAGTATTGTGACTTCACCTGGCCCTGGCACAGGGATATTTCAGGACTTGGGCATGTGCACTGGTGGTGATTTCCATGGCTAATTAGGTTTTAAGGGCATAGTGACATTGACCTCAGCTCTATCTGAAATGACAAGAGTTCACTTGGGCTTCGTGGTTCCCAGTTTTGGCAAGTTACCATGATCATGGAAATGAAAGCTTTCACAGAAGCTTGGATATGATTATGTAGTCACATGCAGTGCCAAGAGTAATTCCAAATCCCTATAAATCAGTCAAGCTTGGAACCAAATAATTTCAACTTTGCCAAAAGATCACTTTTAGAACTAGATTAAAGGTCACTGAGATCCTCAGTAAAGCAGGGAGGCTATTTTCCCCTTAGGCTAGCAGCCTTTTAAAGTTTTAACAGAATGCACCTAATTTTATATATTTATTTTAAATATTAATTATGTTATTACTATTGCTTTTATTCTTAATATTGTTGTTGTTGCTGTTGTTATTATTAGTTATTTAGTTCAGTGGATAAAGCATAGTTCTTAGAATCAGGGTGACCTAAGTTGAGTTAACCCTGGGCAATTTTACCTTTCTTTGCTTCATTTTCTTCATTGGTAAAATGAAGATAATAATAGCACAAAATTATCGTGAGACCAAATGAGTTAACAAAGCATTTTGCTAACTTTAAAAGACTATATAAATGCTAACTATTGTTGTTATTGTTGTTATTGCCATTGTTGTTAATTTGCGGTCCATGGAAATGCTCTTCTGAGTCACATTAAAATTATAGTTTCATGAAATCATACATGTACATGAGAAAAAAAATAGAGGTCACCTGATCTAAAGTCCCCTTTTTATGGATGAGCAGCTGAGGCCTAGATGAGTAAATGACTCATTCATGGTCGTTATTTAGTAAAAATCAATTCCCTTTCATCCAAACCTCAAACCACAGTGTCCATATTTAACATATCAGATTAGTTTATTTTTGTTTTCTTAAGCTCAAATTCATTTCCTATCAGGTTAAATATAAATGTAGTTAAAATCTCTGCATTACAAAATTATTTTCAGGCTACATCTGACAGACTAGTTGTTTTAAGCCACATTTGATACAATTCAATCATAATATACAAAAAGCACCAAGACAGTCTTTTGGAATTCCTTAAAGCAGGACTTGACTTTTATTAACATTTCAGTGTTATTTAGAAAATCACTTATTCATATGTAATAGGATCACAGTATTATTTGACTGGGTAGGACTTCAAAGAGCCATCTTGTCAATTTTATTTTTGGACCAGATGGTACCTAATTCATTCCAGAAACATAGGTGCTTACAAATTTCTAAAGCAGGAGGTTGTATTACTTACCTTTGTAAGAGCAATAGATGTAGAAGCAATAGATTTCTAGCTTAGAATTAAGTTTACAATATTCATTTTAAAAGCATTTATTGGGAATCTCCTATGTAAAAGATACTGTTATTTGGGTGCTAATTGGATACAAAGATGATTTTTTAAGGGAATCTGTCACTTAAGGAGTTTGCAGAAATAAATATAACATGTTAGCATGTGTCATCTCCCATAAAAGAGGGATAAAGTATTATGTGAATTTAAAAGAAATCAAGTGAAATTAACTAATATTTGTCAAATGTCTAATTTACGGCAGGCACATACTAAGCACTGAGAATACAAAGGCAAAACAAAAAAAAAATATTTTTATTCTCAAAGAGCTCATAGTCTAAAGGGGGATGAAGAAAACAATCACTTCTGACTGGTAGGATGAAAATAGTGATAACAATGTAAGTAAATGCATTGACATGGAAACACCCAGGATATGTTGAGAACAATTAGTAGAATCAGGTGATATCACTCAAGGCTTGTGAGGAAACAATGGGAGATAAGTCTGGAAAATTACTGTAGGGCCAAACTGTGAAAAATCTTGGATTTAGACTACACTTAGAGTTTAAAAAATAAAGGCTTTACCTGAGAGCCTGTGGCTAGACTGAGTGAGGGATGCTCCAGATCAGCCATGTGCTCCTGTGTTCGCCCAGCTGATCCACAATGCCATTGAGAAAGCCCCAGTCCTGCTAAATGCTGCTGCAACTTATTTGAAGTCTCAATTGGTCACAATTTGGCACTATGCCAAGGTTGAGCTGGTTCCTCCAAGTCTTACTGAGATCCCCAGAGTCATTGAGAGCATGAGAAAAATAATCACATTAGCTCAAACTGGTTGGTCCAAAAATCTCACAGTTAAGGAAGCTCTGCTAAATAGTTTGGTGGCCACTGAAGTATGCATGTGGTTTTACCTTGGTGAGATCATAGGAAAGAGTTGCATCATTGTATATAATGTTTGAAAACCAGTTCTTAGCATCTGAGTGTTTGATCTATCCTTTGTTTTTTGTGGAACAGCTATGCCTAGACTTCTAAATAAAATGAGAAAATAAAAATAAAAACAAACAAACAAATTAATAAATAAATAATAAAATGTTTGAACTTGAATTATTCCTCTGACACTCACTAGCTATGTGGATCCCAGGCAAATCATTTTAAATTTGCCTCAGTTTCCTCTGGTATAAAATGGAGATCATAGATGAAAAGCTACAAAGAAACCAAGAGGCTATCTAGTTGATTATCCTTATTTTTGAAATATGAGACTACTGCAAACTAGATAAATTTTGCCATGGCTAAACTCACACAGATGGTAATATAGGTAGCATTTAAACTTAGGTTCTTGAACTCCAAACTGTTGTGACCTTCTCTAGTGTATCATGATACCTTCTCATAGACTCAATCTAAGGAAAAGACTTTGTAAACATTACAGTTCTCTACAAATGAGAATTATTTATTCTGCATTCATTTAGCAGGAAAAATGAGTCATTGAAAGTTTTTAATCCAGTGTAAATTATCAGAACTTTGAATTATAAAAAAAATATCTAAAGTGAAAATTGGGTGTAGGAAAGATTAAATGGAAAGAAAGATGGCTGAAAGGTCATTGAAATATCCAAGACAAGAGGTGATGAGACGTAATTTTGACTGCTGGAGTATAAAGGAGAGAAAAGAAATGAGAGACAATTTGATAAGTCACAAATTTTTGCCCTCATTTCAGGCAATCAACAGTCTTTCAGGGAGTATTAATGATTCTCTTCTTAGTGTTAACTTGGATATTAGCTTCTTGTTGTTGCTATATGTTTGTTGGTCGTGGTCTTTCCTTCTCAGAGGACATGAAGAGGACATCATGAAGGCTATGTCTTGACTTTTGCGTGAATGGGGCAGAGCTTCACAAAGCCTTTATTCTCACTCTCTTCTCCAGTCACTGATATAGGTATAAAATATTTAATACTTCTATATGTTCACACCTTTGTGTAAGACTATTACAAGGGAGCAATGCATGCCTGAAGTAGGGGCTAGTGTTTTGTATAGGGGGTTTCAGATTCACTTTTGAACAAGAAACAGAAGTATTTATCTATTCCAGATAAATGAGGGCAAAGTGTGGATATTTCATACTACATAATAGCAATATTTACTGTGTCATATGAAGGAAATATATAAATGGCAAAGATTTTATTTTATTTTTTGTTTTGTTTTTATTTTTTGTAGGACAATAAGGGTCCATGGTCACACAACTAGTGTCAAGTGTCTGGAATTGGATTTGAACTCAGGTCCTCCTGAATCCAAGGCTGGTGCTTTATCCACTGCACCACCTAGCTGCTCCCATGGCAAGGATTTTAAATAAGGACTGCGCTCTGAAAATTTACTCTTTCATTTATGAATAGTATAGTGCTGTTCCTGGCTAGACAACATGAATCACAATATAACTGTCTGAAATTATCAGCCCTGGAATAATTGACATAGTTATATACCTGTCTCCTTTTCTGCATTCTCATGAAATGCTAAGTGTGCAATAGTGGTGTCAAACTCAAATAGAAACAGATCCACTAAACTCTATATAAATTTCCCTATAGGTCACACATTGACTTAGAAAACCACATATTAGCATTGCTGTTATTTAGTGATTTAGTTGTGTCTGACTCTTCATGATCCTCGTGTACCATACAATCTATGGGGTTTTCTTGGCAAAGAAAACTTGCTTCTCCAGTGGATTAAGGCAAACAGAGGTTAAATCATTTGCCCAAGGTCATACAGCTAATAAGTGTCTGAGATCAGATTTGAACTCAGATCTTCCTGACTCCAGGATCTACGAAATGAGCAACCAAAATGCCTCCTAATTCTCCATACATATTAACATTATCAATGTTTTCTTCTATTTTTATTAATTTTTAAATATTTCCCAATTACATTTTAATTGTGTTTGGGTAGCACTTGAGAGTACTGATGACTACTGATTGGGTCCTGCTGTAGACCAATAGGAATATAAGGAGATTTCAATTTGGAAGAGGTATTAGAAATTGGTCACCTAGTCCTACTTGATCATTTTGTAGGTGAGAAAAAATGAGGTTCAGAAAGTTTGTGACCTCCCCAACATCACACAGGTGCTAGATCCAGAATCTATAACTCTAAGTCCACTCTTTCTACTACATCATACTAACTCCTCCCCTTCATGATATGCTGTCCTGTATTATGGTGTTTTGTATACATATGTTTTCTCCCTTACTATATTCTAAGTTCCATGAAGGAAAACACTACACTAAATTAATCCTTCATTGCATAGCCAGGTATAGGTGTTCAGTTAACATTAAATGCATTAATAATGAAGATACATGTATGAGCAAGAGAAAAAGTGAAAAATTCTTACTGAGCAGGTTAAGTGTACCATGTTCAAATCTGTATTGGGGATAATTGGTCAATTGTTCAACTCATCACTCTTTTTCTTCGGAAAGATAACTGGCATAAATTCTAATTTGAAAGTAACAATTTAAGGTCACATTGAAATGCAGTCCACCCTCAAGTGATTCTACAAAGAATTTATAGTGAAAGAGTCCCAGAAGTGACTTCTCATGCAAGGAATGAAATTCAACAGGAAACATTTTTTTTTTTTAATTTTGGCAATTTAAAGTCAGTCACAATCTGGCTCTACCATGTCCTTATAGGCTGATTACACTTTCCTCATTCTCAGGCATCCATATTTTCCATTCATGCCATTTTGTCTTTCATCTCCACCCCTTTTGCTCAGCCTGTTCCCCATCCCCGATGCTTTCTTTCTTCACCTCCACTTCATAGAAGTCAGCTCCTGCCATTTCTTGAAAGATTTTCTTGTTCTCACAGTTTTTAGACTTTCTCCACCACCTGAAACCACTTTGTATTTTATTTTATTTCCCTACCTATGTACATGGTATCCCCTACCCACACAGTAGAATACTCCTTGAGGTTAGGGAATATTTTTGTTATTGTATCCTTAACATCCTAGCTGAGTACTGAAAACATAGTAGCCCTGTTTTAATTCGAGTGAATTGAATTTCTATTTGTTACATTCTGTTCTAATGAGTCTCTGAGTTTTATGAGCTTTATGAGTCTATGAATATGAGTCTATGAGAACTCATGAGTTCTTATGAGTCTAATTCATCAATTTATTTAAATAAGTACTCATTAAGAATTTGTAATGAACAAAGCACATTGATAGACCCAGGGGATACAAATACTGACCTTCTGGGAGCTTATATTATCTTGGATGGGCACAATATCTACTAAGAAAGAAACTATTGTAGAAGAAAAATTATGAAAGGAGCTAGCAACTGGGGGGATACCAAGGAAGGTTTCAGGGGAAGGTGACACAAGAATGGAACTTTGAATTTAGGCAAAATAATTCAGAAATGAAAAGATATGGTATTTTACTTCATCCTTTGTATTTCATAATTACCATGATTTCCTTTCACTACCACTTACTACTCAAACCATACACACTCTTGGAGGTCAAGTGTAAACTGAGAAGTGGCAGGAATAATTGAGCTATGGAAAGATTTGATACAGCACTTATAAAAATAACTTTAGTTATCTACGCATGCCATTTCAAAACCAATAAGATGGAGTTAAGTATTCTCCATACAGAATTGTGCAATCAACAGGTCACTTTGAAACAGGCAGTAAACATAGTGCTATTCCTAATTTCATTCTCACTATTAGCTTTACCTATTATTGTTAGGGATTGCATAACCCGAGAAGCATAACTTCTTTTTATATCTAAAATAATGAACTTTTTTCTTCCCCTAAGTAAATTTAGATAGTTTTCTTCTTGGCCACAAGATCCTTATAGAGAAGCCAGGCATAGGCAAAATTATGAAGGTAGAACAATTTGCCTTTTGCAGGTTAATATCCCATTTTATCAACCTTTTTTTTTTACCATCAATCCTTCTCCCAAAGCATCTAAGGCATCATCTCCCTTTTGGTTGTCCAGAAATCTATAGAGTTGTGATTCCTTCTCCTTTTTATCACCACTTTCATTCCGTGGACCCTGTCCCAACTCTAGACCTCTCTTTCCACTATCCTCCCTATGAATACTTATCTATTATATGTCTCCTCCACTCAAATCCTATTCTGACAGTGTACCATGGAATGATTCCTGATGTCTGGTTCAGCAAATGTACAAGTCTCTCAGGGTATATAGCATAATCAAAAATCTTGAAATCAGCCTGGCAATGTCTACTCAGCTGCTCTGTCTTGCTATTTGAGAAATTTTTTTTCATATCAAGGCTGATCACCAAATGCTAATTTTTGATGACAAAAACTTCTGAAGACTATCTACAATGACATGGAGGGAGATATAATTCTACATCCCATAAAATAATTTTGATGCATTTAGATATTCTATGTCTCATTCTTCAGAAAATTGCTCAAAGGTAGCATGGTTAGAAAATAAATCTACTAAATTCATTCAGGCAAAAGTATTAACATTGCTATTGGTTGTGGTTACAGAAGCAGGGTTGCTATTTCTTTAGGAAAAAATTTTTGCGAGCACTTAAAATCATATAATTTATGAAGTTATCTATTTTAATTACCTCTAGAATTTGGAAGATAGACTATTTGTTTCTTTGTCCTTCTTTCCTTTTTCAACTGCGAAGCAGAAAACTGCATTAATTCTATTGTGGTTTTCTAGATAATCTTTGTGATGTTCATTTAACCATGAAGGCATAGAAAGTTCCTTTTTCATCATGATAAAAATCAGTGAAATGATGGCTGCTTCAGACATTTGAAGAAAAATTTCCAAAAGGGTGAAAGGAATGCATTAGAACTACAGGCTTTTGTGTGTGTATGTTTGGGAGAGGAGATTGTAGTAATTTATTGAGTAGGATATAGCATAGGAATGGCTCCACTCAAAGAAATAAAATAAAAAATGATGAAACCTATGCTGACCAACTACCCAGACAGTTGAGACTTTGAAATGTTTCCAGAGAATCACAAAATGTTAGAATTGGAAAGGACCTTAAAAGCCAGCTAACAGCAACCCACACCCAAAAGGAAATCTCACTGTTACATACCTGTAAAATGGTCCTCTATTCTCTTCTGGAAGCCCTCCAATGACCAAAAACTCAATACTTCCCAAAGGCAACCTATTTCACTTTTGGCCAGGATGTATTGTTTGAAAAAAATTCCCCTTGACATGGAGCCTAAATCTGTCTCTTTGAAGCTTCTAAACATTGCACTTGTTTTTAACTTCTTGAAATAAATAAAAAAACAATCAAATTCCTTTTTCTCATGACAACTCTTCAAACATTTTTAAAAGTAGCTTTTATGTCATGCTTGAGATTTTTGTTTTATAAACTATAAACCTTCCATTCCTTGAATGGATTCTTATATGGCATGGGCCCAACATCCTGGTTATCCTTTTTTGAATGCTTGCATCTTATGAATTTCATTATTAAATTATCATACCTCGAAAGGAACATATTATTTCAGATGCAGTCTGGCAGAGTAATGAATAGATACACTGGTACTTCTATAATCATAATACATAACTAGTATTATGTAGTGTTTAAGGTCTACAGAGCGCTATATAAATATTATCTCATTTTATCATCAGACCAACCTTCAGAGGTAAATACTGCTATTATTTCCATTTTGAAGAAGAGGACATTGAGGCAAATAGAGATTAAATGATTTTCATAGTGTCCCACAACTGGTAAGTGTCTGAGGAGAGATTTAAAATCAAGTTTTCCTGATTCTGGAAATTCTAACTACTGCATTCTATCCAATAAAACACCTAGCCTCCTTATTCCCAGATTCTTTGCCTCTCTTAGTATATCAGACGTTCACATTCGCTTTTTGGGCTATTAAATCATGCTCTTTTCTCATATGGACTTTGAAAATCCACTCCCATTGCTAGATCATTTTGATTGGCTCTTTGGGATCATCTTTTTATTTGACATTTATGTTCACCACTGGGCAGCTAGTTGGCACCATAGTGCATAGAGTGCTGGGCCTAGAGTCAGAAAGACTCATTTTCCTGGGTGCAAATCTGTCCTCAGACCCTTACTAGCTGTGTGACCCTGGGCAAGTCCCTTAACCCTATTTGCCTCAGTTTTCTCATCTATAGTATCTTTGCAAAGAAAACTGCAAATCGGGTTACAAAGAGTCAGACACAATTAATCCATTAAAACGTTTTCACCTCCACTAAAATTGAACCTTAATGTTTTATCATGGCAGAGAGGTGACTTTGGTTTTGAAGGCTATGCTGGGGAACATATTATTTTCCAGTTCCCACCAAGCCATATTGACTGTGAACATGAGAATGAGGACTGACTGTATGTTGTCTTAGGCCAGTCTAGCTATATTCAGAGATCCACCACCATAGTGTTGACTGTACTACTAATCTACTTAGTATTCTATGGATTTGACACTTGATCACAATTTCTTGGATAATTTCATTGCTGAGAATAACTAAGTTGTTCACAGTTGATTATATTACAATATTGTTATTAGTGTATAAAGTTCTCTCAGTTTAGCTCACTTGACTTTGAATCAATTCATGTAAGTTTTTCCTAGTTTTTCTGAAAGCACCCTGCCCATCATTTCTTTTTTTTTAAATGATAAAGATTTCTATTTTGAGTTTTGAGTTCCAAATTTTATCCATTCTTCTCTCCCTCACCTCTCCCTCCCTGAGCTGATTAATAATCAGATATAGATGAAACATATGCAATTATGTAAAACATTAACAAATTAGTGATTTTGTACAAGAAAACTTGATTAAAACAAAAAAAAAGAAAGTGAAAAACAGCATGCTTCAGTCTATGTTCAATCAATATCAATTCTTTCTTTGGAGGTGAATAGTGTTTCAGCATTAGTCCTTTGAGATTGACTTGGATCATTGTATTACTGAGATTAGTTAAGTCATTCACAGTTCTTCATCAAACAATATTGCTGTCTCTCTAAACAATGTTCTCCTGGATTTACTCACATCGCTGTACATCAGTTCATGCAAATCTTTCCAGGCCTTTCTGAAATTTTCCTGCTTGTCATTTCTTATAGAAAAATAATATCTGATCACCATCATAAACTACAACTTTTTTAGCCATTCTCCAATTGATGAGCATTCCTTTGATCTTCAATTCTTAACAACCACAAAAAAAATCTGTTATAACTATTTTTGTATAAATAGGTCTTTTTTCTCTTTTGGGGTATGTCTTTGGGACGCAAACCTAGCAATGGTATTGCTGGATCAAAGGATATGCACATTTGAACATAGTCCCAAATTGCTCACCAGAATGGTTAGATCTATTCACAACTCCACCAGCAGTGGATTAATATCCCAGTTTTCTTACATACCCTTCAACATCTAATATTTTCCTTTTTTGTTATGTTTGCCACTCTGATAGATATGAGGTGATACCTCAGATTTATTTTAATTTTCATTTCTCTGATCAATAGTGAGTTAGATGATTTTTTCATATGGCTATAGAGAGCTTGATTTCTTTGTCTGAAAACTTCCTGTTCATAATATGTGATTTATTTTAGGAAACTTTTCTGAGCCCTGAGTTGCCTGTGCTCTGCTCAGTTTATCATGTACAGGCTTATTTGTTTACATATTGTATCCTCAATTTAGAATGGAAGTACTTTTTTTGTTTGTTTGTTTGTTTGTTTTTGGTGAGGCAATTGGGGTTAAGTGACTTGCCCAGGGTCACACAGCTAGTAAGTGTTAAGTGTCTGAGGTCAGATTTGAACTCAGGTACTCCTGACTCCAGGGCCGGTGCTTTATCCACTGCACCTAGAGTGGAAGTACTTTACAGCTAGGGACTATCTTGTTATTGTTGTTACTTAATTATTATTTAGTATCTCTGTTCTCTCAGTTACTAATACAGTACATAGTATATAGATTGGGTTAAATTAGATCTACAGGTAGTGAATTAAAAGAAAATTATTTTCAATGGAGAAAATGTATTTTTTCTCCCTTACACATTTTCCCACTTTGGGGAAAAGAAGAAGAAGAAATGGAGAAAAAAAATGCAAACTTGTTATATTGTTCACTCTGATAGGTGTGAGGTATTACCTCAGAGTTGTTTTAATTTGCATTTCTCTGATAAATGGTGATCTACAGCATTGTTTCATATAGTTATAAATAGCTTTGATTTCTTTGTTTGAAAACTGCCTGTTCAAATATTTTGACCATTTAATAAATGTATTTTTATAAATTTGACTCAATTCTCTATATATTTGAGAAATGATGGCTTTATCAGATATTTGTTTCAAAAATTGTTTCCCAGTTTTCTGCTTTCCTTGTAATCTTGGTTGCTTTAGTTTGTTTGTACAAAAACTTTTAAATTTTATATAATTAAAATTATTTATTTTACATTTTGTATTGCTCTCTATATCTTCTTTGGTCCTAAATTCTTCCTTTGTCCATAAATCTGACAGCTAAACTACTAGATCCTCTCTTAATTTGTGTATGTTATCACCCTTTATGTGTAAATGATGTACACATTTTGGCGTTATTTTTGTATATGGTGTGAGATGTTGGTCTATACCTAGTTTCTACCATATTGTTTTCCAGTTTTCCCAGCAGTTTTTGTCAAAAAATAAGTTTTTGTTCCAAAAGCTTGGATCTTTGGGTTTAACATATACCAGAATAATATAGTCATTTACTATAGTGTAATTTGTACCTGTTCTATTCCACTGATCCACTTCTCTATTTCTTTTTTTTTTTTTTTTTGCAGGGCAATGGGGGGTTAAGTGACTTGCCCAGGGTCACACAGCTAGTAAGTGTCAAAGTGTCTGAGGCCGGATTTGAACTCAGGTACACCTGAATCCAGGGCCGGTGTTTTATCCACTGCGTCACCTAGCTGCCCCCTCCACTTCTCTATTTCTTAGCCAGTATCACATTATTTTGTTAATTACCATTTCATAATACAGTTTGAGATCTAGTACTGCTAGACCACTTTCTTTCATGTTTTTTTTTATTATTGATCCTTTTGATATACTTGAAATTTTGTTTTTTCATTTGAATTTTATTATTTTTATAGACCTATAAATATATTTTTATGTAGTTTGATTCGTACAGCACTAAATAAATAAATAAAAATAGGCAAGGTTGTCTTTTTTATTAGTTTCTAAGTTTTTCTGGGCAGGTAGATTCCCAAGTATTTTATTTTGTCTCCAGTTATTTTAAAAGGAATTTCTCTTTCTATCTATTGTTGCTAGAATTTGTTGGAAATATATAGAAATGCTAATGATATATACGGGTTTCTTTTGGATCCTACAACTTTGCCAAAGTTGTTAACAAGTCAACTAGTTTTTTAGTTGATTCTCTAGGATTTTCTCAGTATAATATCATATCATCTACAAAGAGTGATAGTTTTGTTTCTTCATTATCTATTCTAATTCTTTAATTTATTTTTCTTCTCTTATTGCTATAGCTAACATTTCTAGTACAATACTAAATAATAGAGGTGATAATGGGCACCTTGCCTGATTGTATTGGAAAAACTTCTAGTGTATCCCCATTACAAATAATACTTGCTGATGGCTTTAGATAATATTTCCTGTCATTTTAAGGTAATCTCCATTTATTCCTATGCTCTCTAGAGTTTTTAATGGGAATGAGTGTTGTCTTTTTTCAAAGGCTTTTTCTGCATCTGTAGATATAATCATTTAATTTCTTTTGGTTTTGTTATTAATATGGTCAATTACACTGAAAGTTTTCCTAATATTGAGTCAGCCCTGCATTCCTCATATAAATTCTACCTGGTCATAGTGTATGATAAATGTGATGTATTGCTGTTAGCTTTTTACTAATATTTTATTTGAATTTTTTACATCAATATTCATTATGGAGATTGCTTTGTAATTTTCTTTTTCTGTTTTGGCTCTTCCTGGTTCAGGCATCAGCACCATATTTGTCTCATAAAAGGAATTTGGCAGGATTCTTTCTTTCTTTCTTTCTTTCTTTCTTTCTTTCTTTCTTTCTTTCTTTCTTTCTTTCTTTCTTTCTTTCCTTCTTTCTATCTTTTTTTTTGAAGTGACAAAGGCTCTATTTTCTTCTCATGAGAAAGAGGCACCCTAGTGTGCAACTAGTGGGTGCCCCCAAAAGGGGCTCACAGGCCCTGTTTTGTACCCTAGTCCCTAATGCAAATGGACCCTCCCCTTTTTCATCACTGGTCTTATTACTCAAGGGTTACAATCTATGCTCAAAAACTAGCTAATCAGAATGCAGTATTCCCACCCCTCTTCCTTGTATGGGCATAACTCAGGAATGGACCTTATACTTCCTTATATGGACACAACTCTGGAGTGGACCTTATTGAGTCCAGGGCTCCTTGAACCATGTGACCTTGCTAACCTGAGGGGGAGGAGGGGATCTGAGACCTTTGTCCTACAAACAGGTCAGGAGGAGTATGACTGATTGTTATATCCACATTGAGAGGAGACCACTACCCATTTTCTCACAATCCCTCCTCTTTATTTTTGACTATTTGGCTCCTCTCATTCCATTTATTGAATATCTCCTCTGCCTTTTGGTCTAAATCTGTGAATCCTATGCTATCTAGGCAGATTAGAGCATCGGATGACCCTTTTTGCCCCTCTGTGCTGTGTTTCTTTCTTGATTTAGACTCAGATTTGGAGAAATGCTCAGATACCATGGTAAAGGGGGTGGCCAGCCACACCAATCCACAAGTCCCAGTCCAGTTAGGGGATAAGGTTGGTCTTACACCACAATACCACCATAGATCAGCTCGGGGAAGAATCAGGGATGAAAATTCTACCGAGTTGTTCTCGGTTACTTCCCATGTTTGGACGCAACTCATATTACCCAAGACCAGAATACCTCTCACCCATCTGGAGAGACAGGCAGAATGGTTGCCTGGGACTCCAACAAAAGTGGGTATGATCTTTTCTGCTGTCCCTTTTATTACAGGGAAGAGTAGCTCCAAATCCCTGCAACTCCCACCCTTTGACAACCCGTTCTGATATAAGGAGACACTGGAACCGCTCCCAGGCTAAAATGTGGACTTAGAATATGGTTAACTGGTCTTCCCAAAGTGCTGACCCATTCCATCTGAGCATCTGAATCTCCAAACCTAGTCTCTTTCTCTGCTGTCTATCTCACATCCTTAACCTCACTGGCCTGTAACTCAGGAGTTTCAGGGTTTCCTAATTCCCCTTCTGGACTTGGAGAGATTATTTCTTGAGTCTTAAGAGGATAGGGGGATATAGGATCCATGGGATTTTCAAAGGATATTCCTATTCTTCCTATGGGATCAGTTCCTCCTTCAGATGCCCATATACCAAATCTTTTTTGCTCCTCCACTACTTGTTTGCCTGAGCAACTCCCACTACCCCCAAAATGTTACCTCCCTTCCCCCTTTTTGTACTAGGCTTGGTATATTGTACATTAAAGTCTTTTTAAACTTCACCCTCAGTTGATCAGATTCCTTATTCACAGTCCACTGCTCATGTTTTGGCTCTGGTTTTTCTTCTGGAAAACATACCCCTTTTACTTGAGAGTAGTGAGTCCAGTTTTGCTCCTCAGTCCTCACTGCAGCATCAGTGAAAAGTAACACCAGGAACAGGCCTTCCCAATCAGGTTCCAACTTATTGCTCTTCCAGGCTCTTATCAACACCCAGTCTCCAGGCTTAAATTGGTGAGCTGGAAGCTGGAGAGGAGTCTGGGCCAGAAATCCCTTCTGTCAGAGTAAACAAACAGAGGGAGAGAAGCCAGAAATATATTCTCTGAGAAATATGTCTTTCATTTCTATTATTGGGAACTCTGTTTCCCTTCCCAAGTAAGGATATCCAAATCTTCTTTATTTGGGAAGGTTTTTACTATTCACACACACACACACACACACAAATTTAGGCCAAAGGACTACACCTCCCTTGAGGTGAACCTCAGCCCTTATTAGAAAACAATATTTTATCATTCTCTTCTTGCATTTTCCTCCATACTTCTCAAGTTTATCCCAGATTTCTAATTTGTCTCCTAAGGGGCTGTCTTTGGGAATTTTGGGGAGGTGAACTTTCTTCCTTTTCTGTATCACTACAGGTGGCATTCCTCTTCTTTAATGAACCCTTTGAATTCTAGGGAACCACCCCCACCTGGCACACTTCTTAGAATATCCTGGCACCTTTTTTGGCACACCTGGAACCTACAGACTCTAACTGCCTGGCACCTTGCACACCTGGTACCTATGGACTCAAACCACCTGCTACCTTGGCACACCCAAAACCAAGAAAGAGAATCCAGGAACCCCAGGATCCTGCATCAGGAGTGAAAAGCTGTTCCAGTAAGAGATGCCATGAATGCCCCATGCTGTTCAAAGCTTTATCTAACAAATTATTTGACATAACAAAACATTCTTTAAGTTACCCTCTTCTATTTCTCTTGAAAAAACTTGAGATGTTAAAAACTTCCCCAAGCTACCTGCAAAGGAGTCCATAAAGTTATACTCCTATATCCTTCTAATTTAACAGACAATTAAGAATAGAATTTTCATCTTTGTTTCATAAAGAATCTAATACCATTGGTACCAGATGCCATGGCAAAATTCAACATTGTGTTTATCATGCCACCTGGGATGATCATGGGGATTACCATAAAAGAACAAAATTTGCCAAGCCTCATGGAATACAGTGCAGGAGAAACCGAGTCCTCTCTCCCTGTGAATAGTTGGCACCTAGTTGCTCAGATTAGATAACTCAGAATAAAGGTAATTAATGTAAAAGAATGAAAATCTCTATCAATAGAAAACTTTTACCTGAATCAATGAGGAAGAGGGCTATATAGGTACAATTTCTTTCACAAAAGCTGTAGTGAAAGCTTTCAGTTAATCAATAAACTCAAACAGGATTTAACCCTCCAGATTAAAACAGCAAGATCCCTTTCACACTTTAGTGCAGCAATTTGGATGCCCTAGTATTAATTTCTTTGCAACAAATTAACTCTCAAATAGAATGAGCCTCCTAAATCCCTAAGTATTATATGCACATAACTTTCTCTTTTCTAAGAAAAGGCACTGAATTCACACTCCCCTTTCCCAAGCAAATGAATTGCCTGGAGCTAACTGGTCTTTGTTAATCCCAGACTCTTGAAGGACCCATAGGCCTCCCCCAAACAAACCCTTTTGTTTTTCTAATGGGCCTAGTTTACCTGAGAAGTTCCCTGGGGCAAATTAAAAAACCTCCTCCCCAGCAAACCAAACCAAAGGACAGACACACTGAATAACTCCAGGAGCACCACCCTTCACTCCAGTCTCCCTCATCCCCAGGGAAGACAAGATTAGGTGTGGCTGCTGTCCCTGTGGTGTGAGGGGGAGAGAGAGATGACCTAAGAGATCTGGAGCCACCCATCACCCAAATTCCCTCAGCCACCACCAGTGGGGGATGGCTCTCCCTCAACAAGGTACCCCTTCAGTCAGATGATGGCCCCATTGGACCACCACCAACACACACACACACACACACACACACACACACACACACACACACACACACACACACATGCCTGCTCATCTCCTACTCTGGGAGAAAGACATCCCAGAGAGCTACTCCTCCTCACCATGCTGTCTTCTGAGATGAAATTCAGGGACCACTCTTCTGGCTTTGTCCCCCAAACACAATATTATACTAAACCCCAATAACATTTTGCTGTATCCTCACAATCCTGGGAGGTAAGCTTTCATTCATAAACTTACCCAATAACCCTACAAAAGATGTATAGCAGTGACTCCCCACCATAAGCCTAACAAACCAGAGCGCTGGCTTTTCCTTCCTCCCCATAAAAGTCCCTGTTTTGATAAATTCTTACCCCCTTGGTGAGCATGCTCCACCCTGCATTTACAACATCTCTGCTGAGTTCCTTGGACTCAGGAGTTGGGGGTGGCCCTCTCTGGGCTCCGACCATCACTGGTGAAGAGCGCTGGGAGTGCTGGAACTGGAGGGCCCCTCAGCTCCTTACATCTCGGTGGAACCTCCAATTGTGAGGGAAAAATCCATTCTCTTCTCAATAATTCTTGGGGAACTCAGCAGCAAAGTGACAAAGGCTCCTTATTTTCTTCTCATGAGAAGGAGCCACCCTAGTGTGGAGCTAGTGGGTGCCTGGTAGGATTCTTTCTTCACTGATTTTCTTAAATAATTTATCTAGTATTGGGACTAATTGTTCTTTAAATATTTTGTAAATTCAATTCTGAATCCTTCTGGTCCTGGGGATTTTTTTCTAAGGAAGTATATTGATGTTTTTATTTTTCAATTTCTTTTGATAAACTCAGGTTATTTAAATATTTTGATTCTGTTAAACTGAGTAATTTATATTTTTGTACCTATCCATCCATTTCCTTTAGATTATCATATTTATTGTCATATAATTGGACAAAATAGTTTCTAACAATTGTCTTAATTTCTTTTTCATTAGTGGTGAGTTCACCCCTTTCATTTTTTATATTAGTAATTTAGTATTGTTATTTTTTTTATCAAATTAACCTAACCAATAGTTAAACTATTTTATTTTATTTTTATAAAACCAGCTTCTACTTTTATTTGTTAATTCAATGGTTTTCTTATTTTCAATTTTAAAAATATATCCTTTGATTTTCAGTGTTTCCAATTTGTTGTTAATTGGGTATTTTTAATTCATTCATTTTCTAGGGTTTCTTAGTTGCATGCCCAATTAACTAATCTGCTTTGTCTCTATTTTATTGATGTAAGCAGTTAAGATTTTAAAATTTCCCCTAAGTGCCCATTTTGCTGCATGCCATAAAATTTGATATGTTGTCTCATCATTGTGATTTTATTTAATGAAATCATCAATTGTTTCTATAATTTGTTCTTTGATTCACTTGCTTTTTTGAGATTCTGATTATTTAATGTTCAATTGATGTTTTATCTATTTCTGTTGTCTATTATTGAATGTAATTTTTATTGCATTATGGTCTGAAAAGGATCTGTTTGCAATTTTTACATTTTTGCATCTGGTGTGAGGTTTTTATGCCTTGGTACATGGTCACTTGTAGTTCCAATTTTCTCTGAGACCTATCATATCTAATTTTTCAAGATTTTTTTTTCATTTCCTTAACTTCTTTCTCATTTATTTCTGGTTAGATTTATCCAGTTCTGAGAGGGGAAAGTAGTTAAGGCTCCCCCATTAGTACAGTTTTATTATCAGTTTTCTCCTGTAAATCATTCAACTTCTTAAAAAATTTAGATGCCATACCATTTGTTACATATATGTTAAGTATTGATATGACTTCATTGTTTATGGTACTTTCAGCAAGATATAGTTTCTTTCTATATCTCTTTTAATTAGATCTATTTTGCTTTTGCTTTGTCTTAAAATGATTGCTACCCCTGTTTTCTTTGCTTCAGCTGAAGCATAATACATTCTGTTCTAGCCCCTTACATTTACCCTGTGAGTTTCTGCTTCAAATATGTTTCTTATAAACAACGTGTTGTAGGAATTTGATTTTCAATGCATTCTGCTATCTATTTCTGTTTAATTGGTGAATTCATCTCATTCACATTTATACTCATGATAACTGGTTTTTTCCTTCCATTGTTTTTTCACCTCTTTATCCCCCTCAGTATAACCCCACCCTTTCTCTTCTCACTAGTGTTTTACTTCTGGTTACCACCTTCCTTAGTATCACCTCCCTTGTATCCATTCCCCCTCCTCCTTCTATTATCCCCATTCTTTTTTTATGTCCTTATAGGAAGATAGACTTTTATATCCAACTAAATGTTTATGTTTTTCCCTCTTTGAGCCAACTTTGATAAAAGTAAGGTTTATTCTTTGCCCAATACCTCTCCTTCCTTCCTCCCCTCCACTATAATAGTTTTCATGACTCTTTTTTGTGGGACAATTTACTCCATTCAATGTCACCCCTGCTTCTTCCATACAATTTCTTTTTTACTCCTTTATTTTGTTTTTTTGGTGTGTCATCCCATCAAGGTCACCTTATAGCCACACCTTCTGTCTACATAAACTCCTAATTACTCATAATAAAATTGTTTAGACTTACAAATTTTATTTTGTCCTATAAAATATAAACTGTTAAACCTTATTAAATTTATTACATTTTTTAAAATTTCTTGTTCCTTTTTACCTTTTTATGTTTCCCTTGAGTTTTATATTTGAAGGTCAATTTATTTTATTCAACTCAGGCCTTTTAGTCAGAAATGCTTGAAAATCCTCTATTCTGTTAAATGTCGATTTCCCCCTGAAAGAATATATTCAATTTTCCTGGGTAGGTGATTCTTGTTTGTAAACCTAACTCCTTTGCCTTCCAGTATAACATATTCCAACCAGTGTGGTTCTTTAATGTAGAAGCTGCCAAATACTGTGTAATTCTGACTGTAGCTCCACGATATTTGAATTGTTTCTTTTTGGCTACTTGCAATATTTTCTCCTTGATTCTGAGCTTTGAAATTTGGTTATGATGTTCCTGGGAATTTTCATTTTGAGATTTCTTTCATGTGGTTATTGGTAGATCCCTTCAATTTTTATTTTGTACACTGGTTCTAATATATTAGGCCTGTTTTCTTTGATAATTTCTTGAGAGATATTGTCCAGGCTTTTTTTTTAAATCATGTCTTTCAGGTAGTCCAATTATTCTTATATTATCTCTCCTGGATCTATTTTCTAGGTCAGCTGTTTTTCCTATAAGAAATATCACATTTTTCTTATTTTTTTCTTTTGTTTTATTATGTCTTGATGTATCATAGAGCTATTAGTTTCCATTTCTTCAATTTTAATTTGTAAAGAATTTTTTTTTCTTCAGTGATTTTTTTTATGCCTTCTTTTCTATTTGGCTAGTTCTGTTTTGGGGGAGTTATTTTCCTCAGAAAATTTTTGTATGTCTTTTCCCATGCTATTTACTCATTTTTCATGGTTCTCGTTCATTACTCTCATTTCTCCAAATTTTCTTTTTAAAATCTTTTTTTAAGCTCTTTTAGCATTTTTTGTTTTTCTTTTCACCTTAGACCAAATTACATTTTTCTTTGAAGCTTTACCAGTAGCCATTTTGTTCCAATTGTCCTCTAAGTTTATGCCTTTATCTTCCCTATCACCATAGTAACTTTTATTGTCAAGTTTTTCTTTTTTTGGGGGGGAGGGGAGTTTGCTTATTTTTATTCTTTTTTTTTTTGGTGACTTGGTATTTTTATGAGAGAGTTGGACTCTGTTCCTGCACTGTCCTGTTTTTGTGCTGTTGCTCTGGGTCTTACTGGTAACTTTCACTGGGCTTCAAGGCTTAGCTATATGCATTCTCCATAGACTAAACTTCCCTTCTGACCGGTATTGGAGGATTAGGCCTCCCTTTTGGCTTCCCTTGGGTGTGCGTTGACCTTTTTCAAGGGTGTTGCGTTGCTGCTGGGCTGCTATAGTTAACAGTGTTTCTTGTGTCTGTTTTCTGGCCATGGATGAGAGATTTTGTTTTTGTTCTGCTCCAGAGTTGGTGCTCTGCTGCAAGGTTGCTCTGTTAACAGGGCCTCTCTGTTAGCAGGCCCTGGAAGAGGAGTAAGTTTGTTACAAATCTTCCCAAGTGTTGGGACCCTATTGCTGGGGTGCTATGGAAAAAAGAGTCTCTTTGTTGGTAGGCCACAGGGACAGGATCTTGCTATTGGCCAGCCTTGGGCAGGATTTTACTACTGGTCAGGAGTGGTATCAAGGCCTCTCTGGTGGTTTGGGCTGTGAGTGGGGTGGCTGGTGAGGGTCCCTGTTATGCTGCTCAGACTGCCTACTTGGCTGTTGAGCTCATGGGGTTTGTAGGTTGGTGTGGCATAACTGGTGAATTTCCAGGCCTGGAGACCTACTTCAGGCTCCGTATTGTAAGCTTAGCTGCTACTGCTTCTGCTGCTACTGCTCTTGGACCTTATTTCCCTCCCACAAAATTAAGACAGACGTTTCCTAATGGGCTGGTAAGCTGCTTCCCTGTTCCTGTTCGGAGTCAGTTTTCTAATTGGTTTGAAGGGGAAATTTGGGAAGGCTTAAGAGGGTTCCTTCCTCATTCTGCCATTTTGGCACTGAAAGTCTCCTGCTCATCATTTCTCATAGTACAATGGTATTCCATTACAATCATATACTGCAACTTTGTCAGTCATTCCCCAATTGATGGGCTGGAATATAATAATTTTTAGTTATCTGTAATCATTCTGTTTTCCAGGTAGTGTTTGATAGTAGATATTTCACATTTTCTACTATTTTTTCAGTCTTTTGAATATGCTATACTATTTCTTAATTTCTCATTAAGTTATTGAGTTCTGTTTCACCCATTCTGTTTTTTTAGGATTTCAACTATTTGGATAAGGTTTTGCACTTTTTGCTCTAAGCTCTAATTTCACATTTTCATTGTTTTTAATTTCTTGGTTCAGTTCTTTCATTTCTTTCATCTATTTCTGGAGTTTTTGTGGAAAATGCATTTTTTTACTAAAACCCAAGTAATTATTTTTTAATTATCTCCTTTTCAGATTTTATCCCAAGATTCAAGTCATATTATTTCTTTATTATAATGAGAGGTAATTACTAATTTGTTTTCTTTTGTCTGCTCATATCAATAGCATGAGCTATTGTTTCTTGAGTTAGGACTTTGTGTCAGGTCTAGGCTCTACCTTCTACATTTTTGGTTGGCAAATGGCGTAGCTAGGTCTGGTTCTGATTTTCCACTGCAGTATTTGAGTGGGTAAAGGTTGTACTAGGTCTAGGTCCTATCTCTTTTACAATCTAGAAGTTCTTCTCTGTAGTGTCTTGATATAAGCTTGCCTGGCCCTGTTTGCTTCCACAGCCCTAGCCATTAATAGTATTCCTGGCTTGCAAATGGGGTAGTAAATATACATTAATATCAAACCTCTTCCACTGTTGCTATACTTTCCATCTATCTTTTGAGCCTCCCTAATGGGTCATGCTGGCTTTGTCAGTTTCCCTATATGGTAACCTCTTCAGGTACTTGAGTTAATGCCACCATATCTAGGGAAGCCAAACCCATAACATGGTGACTTAAGTCTGGTCTTCTAATACATCTCCAGACCTTTATTTTCTCTGGCCAAACACTTTTCTGCTAAGTAAAATATCTGTCTTATATGTCAACAACACTGGAGTAGCTCTTTCTGCAGGTGGTACAATGGCTTTAATGTGGTTTCCTAGGTATATCACCAATTTCTAGGCAGGCTGACTGATCTAATTTCCTTTCACTGTCTCCAGAAAGCTTGTACCCCCAGGAGCAGTTCTTAAAACAAACTTTATCTCTTTCTGTCTTGCTTTATGAGAGGGAGGAACTCAGTGATCTTTTTTGTTGTTGTTTATTAAAAAAGCCTTCTTTCAGAAAAGCTGAATCTGTCTACAGACTTGAAAACTGCAATCTTAACTAAAAGTTGCTAGTGTTTTTCAGGTGCCTTTTCCAATAAAAATGTAGAATAAATGCTCTAGTTTCCTAGTATCAATATGATTTTTATTTTTTTTAGATTCACTGTCTAATAAAGCTATCAGCCTTGCCTGATATGGTATTTCAAAGGGGAAGGGAAATCCATTATTCAAATGTCATGGAATTCTCTAATGATCCTCTCAATATTTACTCCACTATTATAATTGGCAATGATGTCAGCACTCACTTTTTGTTTCCAACTTCATTCACCCAGCAATCATATCAAATAGTTTCCTGAATGAAACAGAAAATTATAAATATTTTATTATGGCAGACTCATTATGTTGAGAGCCTCCTGTTCACTCCTTTGAACTTGCCTTTGCTGTGAGGTCTGTTTTATTCAATACGGTTAGGATAAAAGGAATTTTTAGACATTGGCATTAACTATATAACTAAGGATTTCCAATATGTGAGTTTAATCCATTTTAGACTGTCTTTCTTTTCCCTGGACACACATACCAAAGTTGTATTGTAGACTAAACTATGCATCCATTAGTAATTCTGTAATTTACTTGCATCAGTATTCATATACTATTCTGATTCTCTGCATCCATACTAAATCAGATCATCCAAAAATTAGTAGAAAATTTTTGAACTCTCTGTGAGAAAAAAAAACACTGTTCTAATCACATTGGCAGATACAAAGAATAAAAGAATTAGCTAGTCAAAGAGAAGAGAAAAGTCAGGGACATTTGAAAGTAAAGAAGAGCATCAAATAGGTCAAATAAGACTGAAGTAACCAGTCATCACCATAATAGAAGAGATGTGCAAAATTACTATGTAATAAATTGTCAAATAAATGTTATATAAAAACTAGACACCAAAAGTTGGTCCATGTAGTAAAGGCTATTTCCAGAAAGCTAGATCTCAGTTGAGTCTTGAAGGATATTCTGAGTCATTGTAGCTGCTCAATAAGGGCAGCTATGTGGCACAGTGGATGGAGCACTGGCCCTGAAATTGGGAGGACCTGAGTTAAAATCTCACCTCAGACACTTACTGGCTATGTAACCCTGGGCACTTCACTTAACCCCAATTGCCTTAAAAACATTTATGGCCATCTCCAATCATCCTGATCTATATCTTCCCACTGGACCCAGATGGCTCTGGACTTTTCACAGCCTTCCTTCACTTTAATTCCATGTACTGCAAGTTATGCCATGACCCAGATGTCATGGTTTTCTTAGAGAAAGTAAGACAAACAACAACAACAGTTGCTCAATAAAGGTTCACTGGGTGTGAAGTTCTCTCAGGTCATAGAGAAGCAGCTGAGTATAATGGAAAACTTATTAGCCTTGAAGAGGGGAAACAAGGATTCTAACCTCAAGCAGAGGTAACTCTCTGAGCCTAAGCCATAGTATTGTTTTATTTCTTAGGTGATGATAATTCTCTTAAGCTCTATCTTCCAGTCCTATATTAAGAAAAAGTCTGAGGCTAGATTTGAATTCAGTTCTTCCAGATTCTAGGCCCAGCACTCTATAACCTGCACCATTTAGCTGCTTTGAATTTTATTGTTGCGGTTGGACTTTCTTTCTTTCAAAGAGGACCATTGAAATCCTGTAGTGCTATTTTAACTTGTACATGAATTGGATTTATGTGAGGAAGAATTGCATAAAGTCCATCAGCTTCACTATCTCTTACAGGTTCATCAAAGTGCTGGAAAATTAATTGTAATGCTGTATCATTTGATTATGACTATTAATTTATAATATCATTTTCTCTGTTTAAAATCCCCACATTTTACTTTAGCTCACATAGAAAATCTGCTTCCAAGGACTGTCTGTGGAATGTGATCACATCCCAGCCCCTCCCAGGGCCTGGTCTGGGACTCTGTTTATCCCATAAGCAAAAGCTAACCTGAACTAATCAATGTTACCAAGGGCTACTGCTGTAAAAGGTCCCTTCATTAGAGTTTGGGGCTGTTTATCTCAAGGAAGGGGAAACTAAAGTAGGACAGATTGTCTTTCCTTACCCAGATTGGTAGAGGTTGCTGAATCCTAGAACTAGGGCTCTTTGTTTAGCTCTCCTCCTCTCCCCACCCCCACCCCGATATACACCATTAAGTATGAATGAAGTAATAAGGAGTCTAGAACCCAATCAAGATTGCCACTCACTTGTCAGAGAAGGTCCCTCCCAATTGATATGTATCTTTGTTTCCAGTATTTCCACCATAAAATAAAAATTGCTAGCTAGATTCATTTTTAAAAGGTTGTGCACAATTTCTGGTTTAATGTTAATGATTTTAAAATAATCAATTTTATAGTAAAGTTTCATTCTCTATAGATGTGAAAAAATTAAGTGAATCTAGGAGAAATAGCATGCATTTACTTGATGAATTTAGATAATTAATCTGAAAAATTAGGAGAAGAATTGGGATCACAGAAAATTAAAGATGGAGAGGAACAGAAGGTTCATGGAGTCAAATACCTTCCTTTCAAAGCTGAAAAAACTAAATGGATACTTCAGCCTAAGCTATGCTACTTGGAAAGCTGCCTTTTAAAAAATTATTTGATTTGGATCATTAATGAATGAATGTTCCCATTTCAGAAACTTAACTGAGCACTAGGGAAGAAAATCAAGCTTCCTTTATTTTAAACATTGTTAAAAAAAAAGTGTTCAAGTATAATGCGATCAAGGGTCACTCTATCAGAGATGAAATGCTACTGCAGTTTATTAGTTATTCTTTGTTCAATACTTTATAAAATTAATGAAGTTAATGAAGATTCCAATAGAAAAGTGATTTCTATTGATTTTTTCCTGTATAACTAATTAAATATATCCCAAGAATAATTACATGTTATGCATAACAAAGAAGTATTCATTACATATTGGACAAAAAGTCACAGAAATTAAACTAAGTATATGTATAATTTAATATAGCTCAATGTTTTAAAAGGACTAGCATAGAGAAGTAGGAGTGATTAAAAGGTTACTCCAATTCACTAGTTTTATATATCCTGGTTTAACTGTTGATTCAAAAACATCTTCTGAGCTTATTTCTTAAGCCACAGAAAAGTTGAATTCCTTATCTTTTTTTTTTCTCCTTCCAGATTCCTTTCTTATATCTTAACACAGTGCCTTCACTCAGTAAATATAAGTTGAATGGAATTAGCAAGTTGAATTGCTCAAAGCACAGAAAGATTACTAAAGAAATTGGCACAGTGAATGAACACCAAACCTGGAATCATGAAGTCCTGAGTTCAAATATGCCCTCAGATACTTATTGGCTAGGTGACCCTGGGCAAGTCACTTAACCCTGCTTGCCTCAGTTTTCTAATCTGTCAAATGAGCTACAGAAGGAAATGGCAAGCCACTCCAGTATCTTTGCCAAGAAAATACCAAATGGGGTCACGAAAAGTAGAAAACACTAAATAACAACAACCACCACCAAAATATTGATCAATTTCAATATGGTAACAACTTGAGGAAAAGAAACCATGGGTCAGTCATCTTAAGGCCTCTATACCTTCAAACCAAGTGGTTTGAAGAATTTGTTTTGTTTTGTTGGAGGCAATGGGGGTTAAGTGACTTGCCCAGGATCACACAGCTAGTAAGTGTCAAGTGTCTCAGGCCAGATTTGAACTCAGGTACTCCTGAATCCAAGGCCGGTGCTTTAACCACTGTGCCATCTAGCTGCCCTGGTTTGGAGAATTTGTAATGGTACAAATATACCACACACAGAGGTATAAAAATACTCTATATAAATATATATTTATATATATACTTACAATATATTTACTATATATATAACATATATACTTATATATATGCACTTTATATATATAAATACTTACCATATATATCACATATATAACACATATATGAATGTTTATCATATATACATCATACATATACTATATATAAATACTTAACTATATATACATACACACATATATACATACATATACATATATATACACACACACACATATATATATACAAATAGTATTGCAATCAGTTTACTTTGTAATCCAATTTGTAATCTAATGCTTTTTAAAAAAAATGTGCAATTTAAAACATTATTCTCAGAAGTAATCAATCAGTTTTAGGGATCTAAGACAAAATAAAAGTAAAAACAAAACAAAACAACAAACCCTTGTTGTAGTGAGTAGATAGAAGGATAATCTCTAAGAATATAATAGAAGAGTTCTTTGTATCAGGGGAAAGAATTTCCACACGGGGCAGGAGGGGGGAGGGATTTTCCCACATTGATGAATTCACATTGGACTAAAAAGCAAATGTTAATATAATGCAATAGAAAAAATTATAGCATAAAGTCTTATACTTGGGTACCAAATAGCAAATGGCACTGAAGATAACAAAGACAGAAAGAAAAATAAATCAGGGAAACAGCTTAAATTTTACTAGATAATTCTTCTGGGCTCATCATACAACTTATTTGGGCCTAAAGTTCATCAGTTGTAAAATGAAGAAGTTGGACCTTGAAGGTTCTTTCCAGCTCAACAACATGAATCTGATAAGATCTTGAATTAAATTTGTGTTTTAAATAGTTTTGTTCTTTCCATAAACTATTTTCATGGTCAATAAAATATATCCAAACATTTTTATCCATTTTTTTCAATTTTTACTTATTTCTCTTCTTTTATTCTTTAGCATTTCTTCAATCTTTCTTAAATTCACTCTTGTCCCCATCTTCCCTGGATATCTCTGTTTTCTTAGAATTTAGAATAAGAAATGAAATAAAGGTCTAATTTGACACTTCATCAACAGTTGGCTGAAATAATGAAGCAAAGTTTACCTAGAGGTAATGTATTCCAAGGTCTTATACTTTATTCCTTCATGCAATCCTACATTAACTAGAAATAATGTTACTTATATGGTTTAAAAGTTTATATGTTTATATAATTTAAAAGTTAATAACTATGGATAAGCAATAAATAAAAGCTATGCAATTGCCTAATCTAATCTGGCCATCATATTGTGGGCTTTGTTTACCTTGGCCCTTTAGAAATATTAAATTAGAAAAAATTAAAAAAAATCTTTGATACTATTTCTACCTGGTGAAAACAAACCTTTGAGTTTTTTTTTTCCCAAAGAGTGTTTACTTTAAAATAGTTTGATTATATTTAAAACAAAATACTCTACTAATGCATTAAAACTATGAAATGAATGATAGTGTAGACAATAAAAGAGAAAGAATAGTGTTCTTATCAGTGAATCTTTCTGATTATCTAGTTAAAACAAAATTATTGATAATGGACATCTAAAGCTTCTAGCAAAAAGAGCTCAAAATTTGTCACAGTTCAAGAATTCCTTCTGCTCTCAACAATAGGAAATCTTGAAAGTTGAAAAATGTGGTTCAAGGTCCCTAGTGTATCACAGTGGAGGAGCTTACATTAAACTTTTAAAATCTATTTTCCTATAACATTTCCAGTAACAATATACTCATCAGGAGTTTGCCATTAAAAAAAGGTTACTGCATTATAAAATAAATAATGCTGAAGTATGTGCCTGAAAGATCCAAATTTATTGTCCTGTTTCAAAACTAGATTGGTACATAGTAAAAGAAATTCAAGATTAGCAGCTGGAAAGGAAAGTAACCCAGATTATTCAAAGTGTTGAAAAATGAATATTTTCCCTTAAAACAATATTTTATTTAAAATAATAAGGGCCATAAACTGCTTTTAAGAAAAAAAAAGTTTTTTAAAACTTTCTTCCTGGAATGTTGTATTCCTGTACTTGTAATTATTGTAAATCATAAAACTTGGTGCTCTAGAGATTTTATATATATATATATATATATATATATATATATATATATATATATATATATATATATATATATATATATACACACATACATATATATACATACATATACACATATATATATACATATATATGTGTGTGTATACATATACATATACACATACATGTGCACACATATACACAAACACATACATATATGAATGTGTATATATACAAAACACATGCATATATGTATGTGTATATACATGTATATACGCATATATGTATGTGTATATACATGTATATACATGTATATACACATATATACATATACATATATACACATATATACACATACATATACACATACATATACATATACATATACATATACATATACATATACATATACATATACATATACATATACATATACATATACATATACATATACATATACATATACATATACATATACATATACATATACATATACATATACATATACATATATATGTATGACCCTGAAGGTGACCATTTGCCTATTTTTTTGTCCATATGCAGAGGTAAGAAGGGTTTTCTACTTGCTGAAAGATGGCAAATGAAGGGAAAATTTACAAAAATATTCAAATAGGTAATGAAATATTCAAATGCACTTATGATTTGATGAATTTCAATTTTCCTTGCAAAAAAAAAATGATCAAAGCATAGCTATGTCTATCTTTTTCAGGTGACTCTTTTCTAGGATCCATCAAAAGATTGCCCCTCTTCCTCACTTCTCTCTCCCTTCTCTGAGATAATGAGCAGTCAAATATAGGTTATACATATGCAATTATGTAAAACATTTCCATATTAGTAATTTTGTACAAAAAGACTTGAATAAAAGAAAAATGAAAGAAAGTGAAAAATAGCATGCTTCAATCTGTATTAAAAAACTATCAGGTTCCCCCTGTCCTAGAGGTGGATACTATGCTTCATCATTAGTCCTTTAGTATTTTCTTGGATCATTGAAGTTTTGAGAATATCTAAATCATTCACACTTCTTCATGAAAAAAAAAATGCTGTTACTGGGTATATTGTTCTCCTGGTTCAGTTCATTTCACTTTGTATCAATTCATGTAAGTCTTTCTAGACACACACCAGTATGCATAGTTTTATAGCCCTTTGGAAATAGTTCCAAATTGCTCAAAATGGTTGGATCAGTTCACAACTCTATCAATAGTGCATTAGTATCCCAATTTTCCCATATCTTCTCCAACATTTCTCATTTTTCATCATATTAGACATTCTGATAGGTGTGAGGTGGGTCTTCAGTTGTTTTAATTTGCATTTACCTAATGAATAATGATTTAGAGCATTTTTTAATATGATTGTAGATAGCTTTGATTATTTTTTTTTTTTGTTGCCAAAACCTGCTTGTTCATATTCTATGACCATTTATCACTTGGTAAATGACTTGTACTTTTATAAATTTGACTCCGTTTTCCATATATTTGAGAAATGAGGCCTTTGTCAGAGATAATTGTTGCCAAACTGATTACCCAATTTTCTGCTTTTTTATAATTTTGGCCACATTGGTTTGATTTGTGGAAAAACGTTTTAATTTTGTAGAACCAAAATTATCTATTTTATTTGAAATGCTCTCTGTGTCTTCTTTGGTACTAAATCGTCCCCTTATTCATAAATCTTATAAACTATTACATTCTTTCTTAATTTGCTTATGTTATTACCAATTAGTTGCAAACTATGTACCCATTTTGACTTTATTTTGGTATATAGTGTGAGATATTGGTCTCCACCTAGTTTTTTTTTTCCAATTTTCACACCAGTCTTTATCAAATAATGAGTTTTTGTTTTAAAACCTTGAATCTTTAGGTTTATCATATACTAGCTTACTCTGGTCATTTACTATAATATAATTTAAATATAATTCATTCCACTTATCTACCACTCTATTTCTTATCTGGAACTAGATTGTTTTGATAATTACCACTTTATAATACAGTTTTATGGGGCAGCTAGGTGGCGCAGTGGATAGAGCACAGGCCCTGGAGTCAAGAGGACCTGAGTTCAAATCTGGCCTCAGACACTTAACACTTACTTGTGTGGTAAAAAGTTTTAACAGTCGGTTAGCGATAATGGAGAGACGCCAGTTTTTTTTTTTAAGGACCACCCTTTTGGGGAGGAGACCAACGGCATGAGCTACACATGCCAGTCAGCCAGCTAGCACTCCACTTCCGGGGTGCGAGCTTAAAAGACAAGGAGAGAATGGAAGTGGGAATCTTTTTCCTGCTCTGCTGGTCTCCTGACTGTGCTGCACAGACAGACGCTAACTGGAGTTCGACTTGGCCTGGCTCGAGGTTAGCAGCATGCGCTTGACTCGGTCTCTCTCTCTCCCCAAAGGTGGCCTTGGGCTTTTGGTGAGTTTTATACGGAACATAGACTAAGCTTAGACTTAAGACTATTTGTTTTGTATTTCTACTTTCCTATCGCTGTAATCAACATCACCTGGTAACTACCATACAATAAAAGCTCTAACTAGAAAACCAGAAGCTTCTTCCATTTACTAGTTTGGGAGATAAATTAAGGGAAAGGTTAAAGAGGGGAAATTTATGATATAATATCCAATTTTAGATCTCACACTTGCTGTGTAACTCTGGGCAAGCCACTTAACTCCAATTGCCTCACCAAAAACAAACAAACAAACAAAAAATACAGTTTGATATCTGCTATGACTAGACCAACTTCTTTTGAATCTTTTATTTTTCATTGATTGATGGCCTTAACTTTTGTTCCTCCAGATGAATTTTATTATAATTGCTCTATCTCTATGAAATTATTTTTGATAATTTTATTGGTATGGAACTAATCGAACAGATTAGGTAAACTTGTCATTTTTATTATATTGGTTCAACCTACCCATGAGCATTATTTTTCTGGTTTAGATCTGGCATAATTTGTGTAAAAATTATTTTAAAATTATGTTCCTAAATTTCCTGACTTTGTCTTGGCAGATAGACTGCCTTCTCCAACATTTATTATTTTCCTTTTTTGTCATATTAGCCAATCTGATAGGTGTCAGGTGGTACCTCAGAGTTATTTTAGTTTGTATTTCTCTATTCAATACAGATTTAGAGCATTTTTTCATATGGCACTAGATAGCTTTGATTTCTTTCTTTTTTGTTTTAATGAGGCAATTGGGGTAAAGTGACTTGCCCAGGGTCACACAGCTAGTCAGTGTTAAGTGTCTGAGGCCAGATTTGAACTCAGGTCCTCCTGACTCCAGGGCCGGTGCTCTATCCACTGTGCCACCTAGCTGCCCCGCTTTGATTTCTTTATCAGAAAACAGCCTGTTCATATCCTTTGACCATTTCTCAGTTGGGGAATGACTAAGATTGTTATAAATTTGATTTAGTTCTAGATACATTTTAGAAATGAGGCCTTTATCAGAAGTAGTGGCTATAAAAATTGTTTCCCAGCTTTCTGCCTCCCTTCTAATTTTGAATGCATTGCTTCTGTTTGTACGAAAACTTTTTTTTTTTTTTTAGTGAGGCAATTGGGGTTAAGTGACTTGCCCAGGGTCAAACAGCTAGTAAGTGTTAAGTGTCTGAGGCCGAATTTGAACTCAGATACTCCTGACTCCAGAGCCAGTGCTCTATCCACTTCGCCATCTAGCTGCCCCTGTACAAAAACTTTTTAATTAAATGTAATCAAAATCATCCATTTTGCATTTCATAATATTCTCTATCTCTTGTTTGGTCATTACTGTTCTCCTTTCCAAAGATCTGAAAGGTAAACTATTCTTTCCTCTCCTAATTTACCTATGGTATCACCCTTTATGTCTAAACCATGTACCCATTTTGAATTTATTTTAGTATGTGGTATAAGATGTTAGTCTATGACTAGTTTCTGCCATACCATCTTCAAGTTTTCCCAGCAGGTTTTGTCAATAAGGAGTTCCTATCCCAGAAGCTGGATTCTTTGGGTTTATCAGACAGTACATTACTAAAGGCATTTATTACTGTTTCTCCTGTGCTTAGCCTATTCCATTGATCCTCCACTTTATTTCTTAGCCAATACCAAATAGTTTTGATGACTGCCGCTTTATAGTAGAGCTTCAGATTTGGTACAGCTAATTCACCTTCCTGTGCATTTTTTTTTCGTTATTTCCCTTGATACTCTTGACATTTTATTTTTCCTTATGAATTTTGTTATCATTTTTTCTAGCTCTATAAAATAAATTTTAGGTACTCTTATTAGTATGGCACTGAAAAGGTAAATTAATTTAGGTAGAATTGTCATTTTTATTCTATTAGCTCGGCCTATACACAAGCAATTGATATTTTTCCAATTAGTTAGATCTGATTTGATTTGTGTGAAAAGTGTTTTGTGATTATGTTCATAGAGTTCCAGGGTTTGTCTTGGCAAATAGAGTGCCAAGCATTTTATATTATCTATCATTACTTTAAATGGAATTTCTCTTTCTATCTCTTGCTACCAGACTTTGTTGGTCATATATACAAATGCTGATGATTTATGTGGATTTATTTTATATCCTGCTACTTTGCTAAAGTTGTTAATTGTTTCACGTAATTTTTGAGTTGATTCTCTAGGATTCTCTAAGTATACCATCATATCATCAGGAAAGAGTGAAAGTTTCATTTCCTCCTTGCCTATTCTAATTCCTTTTTCTTCTCTGATTGCTAAAGCTAATAATTCTAGTACACTATTAAATAATAGAGGTGATAATGGATACCCCTGTTTCACCCCTGATCTTATTGGGAAGGCCTCTAACTTATCTCCATTACATATAATGCTTGCTGATGGTTTTAGGTATATACTGCTTATTATTTTAAGGAAAGCGCCACCTATTCCTAAGCTCTCTAATATTTTTATTAGGAATGGGTGCCGTCTTTTGTCAAAAGCTTTCTCTGCATCTATTGAGATAATCATATAATTTTGGTTGGTTTTCTTATTGATGTAGTTAATTATGTTAATAGTTTTCCTAATGTTGAACCAGCCCTGCATTCCTGGTATAAATCCCACCTGGTCATAGTGTATTATCCTGGTCATCACTTGCTGTAATCTCCTTGCTCATATCTCATTTAAGATTTTAACATCAATATTCATTAGGGAAATTGGTTTATAATTTTCTTTCTCTGTTTTTGCTCTGCCTGGTTTTAGTTTCATCAGCATATTTGTGTTATAAAAGGAATTTGGTAGAACTCCACCTATTTTTCCAAATAATTTGTGTAATATTGGAATTAATTATTCTTTAAATGTTTGGTAGAATTTAATTGTAAATCCATCTGGTCCTGGGTTTTTTTTTTTTTCTTAGGGAGTTCATTAATGGCTTGTTCAATTTCTTTTTTCTAATATGGGCTTATTTAAAGATTTTATTTCCTATTCAGTTAACCTGGGAAGTTCATATTTTTGTAAATATTTATCCATTTCATTTTGATTGTCAAATTTATTCACACACATTTGGGCAAAATAGTTCCTAATTCTTGTTTTAATTTCCACTTCATTGGTGGTAACATCACCCCTTTCATTTTTGATATGGGTAACTTGGTTTTCCTCTTTCAATTTTTTAATGAAATTAAACAATGGTTTATTTGTTTTATTGTTTTTTTTTCATAAAACCATCTCTTAGTTTTATTGATTAATACTATAGTTTTCTTGCTTTTAATTTTATTAATTTCTCCTTTAATTTTCAGGATTTCTAATTTAGTATTTAATTGGGGATTTCTAATTTGTTCTTTTTCTAGCTTTTTAAATTGCACACCCAATTCATCGATCACTTCTTTCTCTTTTTTATTGATGTAAGCAGAGATAAAAAATTTTCCCTAAGCACTGCTTTGACTCCATCCTATAGATTTTGGTATGTTGTCTCATTATTGTCATTCTCTTGGGTGATGTTATTGATTGTTTCTATGATTTGTTGTTTGACCCACTCATTCTTTAGAATAAAATTATTTAGTTTCCAATTAATTTTCAGTCTACTTCTCCATGGCTCTTTATTACATGTAATTTTTATTGCATCATGATCTGAAAAGGAAGAATTGACTATTTCTGCCTTTCTACATTTGACTATGATATTTTTGTGCATCATACATGGTCAATTTTTGAATATGTGCCACGTACTGCTGAGAAAAAGGTATATTCCTTTGTTTCCCCATTCAGTTTTCTCCAGACATCTATCATTTCTAAGTTTTCTAACATTCTATTCACCTCTTTTACTTCTTTCTTATTTATTTTGTGGCTAGATTTATCTAATTCTGAGAGGGAAAGATTCAGATCCCCTACTAGTATAGTTTTGCTGTCTATTCCTTCTTGTAACTCATTTAACTTCTCCTCTAAGTATTTGGAGGCTATATTATTTGGTGCATACATGTTTATTAGTGATTTTACTTCATTATCTATAGTACCTTTTAGCAAGATGTAGTTTTTTTCTTTTCTCTTTTAATTGGATCTATTTTTACCTTTGCTTTGTCTGAGGTAAGGATTGCTACCCCTGCTTTTTTGACTTCAGGTGAAACATAATATATTCCTCTCCAACCTTTTACCTTTACTCTGTGTGTATCTCTCTACTTCAAATGTGTTTCTTGTAAACAGCATATTTTAGGATTCTGGTTTTTTATACACTCTGCTATTCACTTCTGTTTTATGGCAGAGTTCATCCCATTCATATTCACAGTTATTATTACTGTCTATTCCTGTCCATTCTATTTACCCCCTTTGTACTTCTCCCCACTTCTTTCAACCTATTCCTTCTCACCAACATTTTGCTTCTTACCCCTGTCTCCCCCAATCTGCCCTCTCTTCTTATCACCCCCCTCACTTTTCTTTACCCTTTTCTCCCTTGATTCTGCCCCCCTTCTATTAGCCCCTCCCCCCTTTTCCTCTTATTTTACTTCCCTAAAGAATAAGCTGGGGGCGGGGCAGCTAGGTGATGCAGTGGATAGAGCACTGGCCCTGGAGTCAGGAGTACCTGAGTTCAAATCTGGTCTCAGATACTTAAGACTTACTAGCTGTGTGACCCTGGGCAAGTCACTTAATCCAAATTGCCTCACTTTAAAAAAAAAGAAAAAGAATAAGCGGTTTCTTTATCCAAATGAACATATATGTTATTCCCTCTTTGAATCAAATCTAGTGAGAGTAAGGTTGAAACAATGTTCACCCCTCCCTTCTTTTCCTCTATGGTAATAGGTTTTTTGCACATCTTCATATAACATAATTCACCCCATTCCACCTCCCCTTTTCTCTTCTCCCCATAAACTCCCTTTTTAGCCCCTTAATTTTATTTATATTATCATATCAAAGACAATTATATTTATACCCTCTGTGTATAATCCTTCTGTCTGCCCAAATATTTATACAGTTCTAAAGAGTTATAAGTACTATTTTCCTTTGTAGGGATATAAAAAGTTTAACTTTATTGAGTAAGTTTCCCCTCCCCCTCCATTTACCTTTTTAAACTTCTCTTGAGTCTTGTATGTTAAGATCAAATTTTCTATTCATTTCTGGTGTTTTTATCAGGAAACCTTGAAAGTCCCCAATTTCATTGAATGTCCATCTTTTCCCCTGAAAGAGAATGATTAGTTTTGCTGGGTAATATAGATTCTTGGCTCCAATCCAAGCTCCTTTGCCTTCCAGAATATCATATTCCAAGTGTTGTGATCTTCTAATGTTGAAACTGCTAGGTCCTGAGCAATCCTGACTGTTGCTCCATGATATTTAAATTGCTTCTTTCTGACTGCTTGGAGTATTTTCTCCTTCACCTGATAATTCTGGAACTTGGCTACAATATTCCTTGCAGTTTTCCTTTTGGGGTCTCTTTTAGGAGGTGATCGGTAGATTCTTTCAATGACAATTTTTTCCTCTGATTCTATATCAGAGCAGTTCTCCTTGATAATTTTCTGTAATATGGTGTCTAGACTCTTTTTCTTATCATGGCTTTCAGGCAGTCCAATAATTCTCAAATTATCTCTCCTGGATCTGTTTTCTAGGCCAGTTGTCTTTCCAATGAGGTATTTCGCATTTTCTTCTATTTTTTCATTCTTTTCATTCTGTTTGACTGATTCATGGTGTCGCATAGAGTCATTATCTTCCAACTGTCCAATTTTAATTTTTAAGGCATTGTTTTCTTCAGTGAGATTATGCACCTTTTCTTCCATTTGGCCAAATGAATTTTTTAAGGAATTGTTTTCTTCAGTCAATCTTTATGCTTCCTTTCCAAGCTGATGATTCTTCTTTCATAATTTTCTTGTGTTTTTTTCATTTCTCTCCCCATTTCTCTCAATTGATTTTTAAAATCCTTTTGGAGCTCTTCCAAGAAGGCTTTTTGTTCTTGAGATCAATTCACCTTCCCTCTTGAGGCTTCACATATAAGCAATTTGAAGGTATTTTCCTCATCTGAGTTTGTGTTTGCCTCTTCCCTGTCCACACAGAAGCTCTCAATTGTAAGAGTTCTTTTTTGTTTCTTATTCATATTGCAGCTTATTTTTTTTTTAACTTGAGGTATGCTCTGGGGGCACCAGGGTACCTGCTTCAAGCTTTTTGTCCTGAGGTATAGGGGCTGTGTCACTGGCTTTCTACTCTGAGGTCTCTATGGCTTGTGGATTTCTCACCACTCTGGGCTTGCTCACCACATGCTGGGATGGCCAGGTCTGGTTGTGCCTGTCCTGTGGTTGGCCCTCTAGCTGGCAGCCTATCCTCGGCTGGTCCTGGTGGGTTTTTCCACTAGCCTGCTGTGCCTCCAGCTTGTTGAGCCAGGATCTAGGGGCCTCAATTGCTCAGCTGTGTCCTACAGCTTCCTACTGACTTGCCTTGGCCCCCACCATGATGCACTATGCTGTGGTGCACTGCATCTCCCTTTTGCCTGAGTGAGACCGACCTTATCTGAAGTCTTCTAAATTATCTCTGGTTGGAAGACTGTGTTTCCCTGTCTCATTGCAGGTTCTGTAGTTTCAGAATCTGTCCAGAGGCTTGATTTAAATTTCTTTTTTAGGAACCAAAGGAGAGCTCAGGCAACTTGCTGGATTTTCTCTGCTATCTTGTCTCCTCCCCCTATTTTCTATCTTCTTTTACCCTATCTCTCCTCAAAAGTGTTTTGCTTCTGACTGCCTCTCCCCTGATCTAACCTCCCTTTCTTCACCCGTGCCCCCTTATCTCTTTCTTCTTCTCATACTTCCTTGCAGGGCAGGATATATTACTATACCCACTTGAGTGTCTATGTTATTGTGTCTTTGAGCCAATTCTGATGAAAGTAAGGCTCATTCACTCCCCTGTTCCTCCCCCATCTTCCCCTCCACTCCATTAGATTTTTCTTGCTTCTTTTCCATGAGATACTATACCCCATTCCACCTCTTCCTTTCTGTTTCTCCAAGTGTAATCCTCTCATGCCTTAATTTTATTGTAAAGATGTCATCATGGGGAGGTAGTTGACACAATGGACAAAGCACCTGCCCTGGACCCAGGAAGATCCAAGCCCAAATCTGGTCTCAAGTATAAAGCACTCCCCGTTAAAATAAATTTGTTTCTACATATAAAAAAATATAATAGGGAAATATTTAGCTTAAATAAAAATAAGACACAACATAGATGATGTTAAAAAAACCTATTTAAATAAATGCATTATTAATTTAAAAAAAAAAAGTATAAAGCACTCCCCAACTGCATGAGCCTAGGTATGCTACCCACACTGACTGCCCCACAAAAAAAAAAGATAAACAAAAAATAAATTCTTTAGATATATCGTCACTTCATAATCAATTCCCACCTGTGCTCTCTGTCTAAATTTATTCCTTTCCGCTGCCCTAACACTGAGTAAGCTCTTATTAGTTCAAAGTATCATCTTCCCATGTAGGAATATAAAGAATTTAACCTTGTAAAATCCCTCATGATTTCTTTTTCCTGTTTACCTTTTTATGCTTCTCTAGGGTCTTGTACTGGAAAGTCAAATTTTCTATTCAGTTTAGGTCTTTTCATCATAAATGTCTGAAAGTCCTCTTTTTCATTGAAGACTCATTTTTTGCCAGAAAGATTATACTCAGTTTTTCTGGGTAGTTGATTTTTGGTTGTAATTCTAATTCCTTTGCCCTTTAGATTATCATACTCCATGCCCTCTGATCCTTTAATGTGGAAGCTGCTAGATATTGTGTTATCCTGACAGTGGCTCCACCATACTTGAATTGTTTCTTTCTATCTATTTGTAATATTTTCTCCTTGACCTGGGAGATCTAGAATTTCGTTATAATATTCTTGGAAGTTTTCATTTTTGTATCTCTTTCAGGAAGTGATTTGCATCTTCTTTCCATTTCTAATTTACCTTCTACTTCTAGAATATCACAGCAATTTTCCCTAACAATCTCTTGGAAGATGATATCTAAGCTCTTTTATTGATGATGGTTTTCAGGTAGTTCAATAATTTTCAAATTATCTCTCCTGGATCTATTTTCCATGTCAGCTATTTTTCTAAGGAGATGTTTAACATTGCCCTCTATTTTTTCATTCATTTGAATTTACTTTATTGTGTCTTGGTTTCTCATAAAGTCATTAACTTCCATTTGTTCAATCCTAATTCTTAAGTAATTAATTTCTTCAGAGAACTTTCCCATTTGTCTTTTTCCACCTGTTGGCTTTTTTTGTTCATGATTTTCCTTTATCACTCTCATTTCTCCCTCCATTTTTTCCTCTATGTTTCTTACCTTATCTTCAAAGTCCTTTATAAGCAGTTCTGTGCCCTGAGATCAATTCATATTTTTTCTTGGAAGCTTTGGATGTAGGAGCTTTGACTTTGTCATCTTCTTCTGAGGGTGTATTTTGATCTTCCTTGTCACTAAAGAAACTTACTATGGTTCACATTTTTTTTCTGTCTGTTCATATTGCTAGCCTATATCTTGACTTTTAACTACTTTTTTAAAGTGGGGCACTGCTTCCATGATGCACTGTCCCAAGCTTTTAGGGATTCCAAGTGGTACAAGGAGATGCAGGTTCTCCAATCACCTGGCCTAAGTGCTGGTCTGTAAATAGCTCCAGTTTTGTTTGTGTTTTAACCTGAAACAGAATTCTGTTTCACTGTGGTCCCTCCCCCACCTGGGCTCCTACTACTACTTTCCCATCATGGGAAAGACAGCAGAGTTCTGCCTCAGCATCAGCAGAGCCCCCTGTGATCTCCCTCTGTCCAAATGTTTGACCCTCTTACCAGACCATGAGATGAATTCCAGAAGAACCCATTACTGAAACCAATTCTCTGGAGGTCTTTCCCTGGCATGGTTTGCCTGGGGCTGGATCTGTGAAGGGGGCTGTGGAGCTGGGCTCCACTCCCACCTAGGTACATCAGCCCTTTCCTACTGACCTTCTAAGCTGTCTTTAGCTGGAAAATGATCTCACACTGTCCTTTTGTGGGTTCTGTTGTTCCAGGAATTGTCTTATGCCATTATTTGGAGGTTTATGGTATGATCATATGGGGAGCTCCAAGAGGTTACTGCCTTTCCTCAACCATCTTGGCTTCACCTCCCAATACCAGAACTTCTTAACTTATGTTGGAAGGGGAGAAGTTTTGAGAACTTCTCTTCTCCAAGGCCATGTGTCCTTTGATAAAAGTTTCAATTCTTGTTTAAGGTGTTTGTTCTTTTTTTTCCTTCAGGTGAAATGGATCAATCGGGAGCCCACAGGAGTGAGTTGCAGGTATTTAGCTGACAAATTTCAGGCCAGGTTTTGAAGCCGTAACAGCTGTGATGCCTTGAAGAGCACAGAGTGACATTCTAGAAAGGAATTGGGAAGAATACTTGAAGTATTGGGCACTAATTTTTGATATTTGTTCTTAAAATATCTTCAATGTAAATATACCTTTATAAAAGTTAATTGAAAAAATGTCAATAGATATTAAGTAGTTATATGTACCTGGGGTGCTAGTCACTGGTCCTTAACAGTGCGGAAAGAACCAACCATTACCAGTGTGTGCAATAGAGAATAGACTTCCCCAAACCCATCAGGATACTCTAGAACCCTGAGAGTATGATGGAGTTAGGCTGGTACTGAAGGAGGTAACCAGAGGAACCTTGCTATACTTATATGGTAAAATGCTGCATTCAACATATTTTACTCTGTATAAAATAAATAATCAAAAATGCTTTATAAGAGAAAACCAATGAATATTAAAATGGATAAATGTCTAATGCATGAATTTATCTAACCCAATCTCTTAAACTCTGGATATCCTTCCTCCCTCCCTATGCCCCAGAATTAGGATTGATTGGGATCAAGGAATTCCAGGATAAACTTATTTTTAGTGTTCCTTTGAGTAATAAAGAAGTGTGATCACAATTCTCCCAGATTTGGGGGTCACACTGATTGTCAAATGCAAACACAAGATTCATGATTTATGATTCATTATTCAGGATTTTGACTCAATGAAAGCATGGATGTTGGAACCCAAGACTGAATAAAAACTAGAATTCAAGGGAGTTAATAAATTGTCTGGCCACTCATGATTGGATAAGGACCAGTAACTTTATATAGATACATTTTTAAATTTATTTTTTCCTTTATTTTCCTTGCGAACAGCCCCCCTTTTTTCATTGAAATCTATTTTCTTTATCAATTATTTCTTTACAATGGGGGAGGATGTGTTGTCAATTTAATAAAATTATTATTAATAATACCATTATCGGGGGCAGCTATGTGGTGCAGTGGATAAAGCACCAGCCCTGGATTCAGGAGTTCCTGAGTTCAAATCCGGCCTCAGACACTTGACACTTACTGGCTCTGTGACCCTGGGCAAGTCACTTAACCCCACTGCCCTGTTTAAAAAAATTTAAAAAAATAATACCATTATCCAAAAATTTATTTATATGATTAGTTATGATAAAGATCACAGCTGGTATCACTTCCAGCCACCTGTCAATGTTGATTTCTCCTAGAACACAATCATATCATTCTACTCTTAAGATTATAGCCAAAGTCTCTCACAAGTCCTATTTATTGTCTCTTTGTACTGTGTGCTAAAAAAATTCATGCAAAGGATTAGGGATATAGAGATAGAAAGAACCTTATAGATCATCAAGTTAAAAGACCTCATTTTTACAAATTAGGCAAGTGAGGACCAGAAAGGTTAAGTGAATTACCAAGGTTCATGTAGATAATAAATGTCTGAGACATGTTAAGGGCTAAAATTCTAGCTAAACTGTCTAAAATATCTAATGAGTGGTCGCCAATAAATTATAAGCTTTAGCAAGAGTTAGACTTTTAAGCATTTATTAAGGAGAATAAGAATTTTGGTAAAGAGAGAGAAAGGCCTAGATTCCTATCTATTAAAGGGAGAGCACATTTCTAGCTCCGCTCTCCACCAGAGTCCAAAGGAAAGAGCCCCAGAGTGAGCGCCAGTCTCTTCCTCCTCCTCCCACTCGCCTGCGTCACTTCCTCATGCCAAAAAGGCTCCTGGTCTTGCCCTCAAAGACCTTCCCTTCATGGGTGGAACTCTTCTACAGTATGTCTCCAGCAGGTGGCGTCATTCCAATCGTTACAGTTGTTCCCTGCTTTGTTTCCTCAATAAACGGTACGTTTCCTTGATGAAACAGTCAAAAATAACAGAATTTAATAACCTATGCTAACTAACAATATGTTAATAACAATATAGAAAAGGGAGAGAGGAAAGTTTTGTCCAGAGGGGCGATCTTTTTGTCCTCATGAACCGACACTTTGACATTGGTCTTGCAAAGGGAGGGCCTTTGCAGAGAATATATTATAGTGTATATTATAACAGAAAGAGGAAAGAGAAAAAAAAATAACAAAAACAAAACTGTTCATTTAAAGTCTCTAAAAGTCTTTTCTCAGATGTTCTCTAGGTGTAATCATGGAATGGAAGTCTTTTCAGGGGTTGATGTGTGGATGCTGGTAATCAGCCAGGAAAATTTCCTACAAAATTGAGCTTAATACAACTTTAAAATAGCTTTGTCAATAATCAAATCAAACAATGAAAGTTCTCAAAAACATGTCTAAGGGAATTCAGAATCTTGGTTGTTACACATGAAACATATAATAGAACAAAAATTGAAACATTCTTTAAAATTATAATATTACTATAGTTCCCCTTATGGAGGGTAATTGAGAAGACAATTGCTGCAATATTAATTATTAAAAATAATTTTTATCTTTGTTTCATCACTTTTTGCATCATCTGCCTAATCATCCTCATGCCATTATGAGAAATTTAAAAAATCTAATATAATTGGTAACAGGTGTCAAGGCCAAATTCAACACTGTATTTATCATGATACCTGAGATAATTATGGGTGTTACCATAAAAGAACAGAGAAATGATGGGATATGAGCACTCCCACACTTGAGCAGTATGTACTGCCCATGCAGTATGCCAGGCTTAAAATAGGTGGATGGAATATATGTCCATGCCACCGAACATATTGGAGGAAACTGATTCAGACTTAATCAGATGCATGGGATTGAGATGTCCATGGCATCAGGCATATAGGAGGCAGCATAGAAGCCAGGTGTAGAAGTGAGATGGGTGGGATGAATACTTCCAGCCATCTGTACAATATTGTGGGGAAAAATAAAATAAAATATTAAACCAAGAGAATCCAACCTCAACATTAGTCAAAAGCCGTTCCCTCGGCCATACCTTGACTTCATGCATGTCTCCCCTCATGTGACAGTTCAGTGTCTGCTCTTGCATGTATTCCTCTTGTGATTGGATGGCATCTTGGCCATCTGGCATCTGATAACTCAGAATAAAGGCAATTAATATCTTAAATGATAAGTTCCCATAATCCAAGTCTCATATGGATTTAAAAATTGAGGATAATAAATGATTGCAAAAAATGTGAATACATCTTGACTCAGAATATAATATACAATTATGCAACAATTTCAAATAATACCCCTTTTTTTACTTAGTATACTATTACTTTTGTGAAAAATCAGAACATATTTAAATACAAGTTAAAGCACAACAGAATCTCAAAGAAAACTCTTTTAAAAAAAAGAAAACTTTTACAAATGTTCCCCTCTTTTTTTTTTTTGGAATATGCTTATCAAAAAAAATACTTCTAGAATCAATTTACACTTGCCATGGCAACCAATTTGCCAGGGAAATGCTTTAAAGAGTTTGATCAAATAATCAGTTGAGAAAAAATAACAAAAACAAACAACTCAGAATATGGGAGCACAATACTCCTAGAATTAACATTGCATTATGAAATCAAAACCATGTTTCAAAATTAGATAGATGAATGAAGAGAAGAAAATACATGTGGAACAATAAAAGACAATGAAATTCAAACTAGGGAAATCTAAATGAATATGAACTTAATATCAATAAGAGTATTATAAAATATAAACTTGATCACATGACTATAAAAAGCTTTTACAAATATTCTCCTTGTTTTAGAAACTAAGTATAAGACACAATCTCAAAAGCATGAAAATCTCTATGAAAATAAACCCATACCATTAATTTCAAAAGGTATATGTAATAGCATAGAAATCCTATGTAACCTCTGAACTGATACTATTACTCTGAGTGAATTCAGAACACTTTTGATTCTGGTATCTAAAATCCCCAATACTCATATCAATACCTTGCTGCTTACTTCTACATTTCTGTAAAATATATACCCTTCCATGGCAAAAGAAGCAGAGTCTTGAACTATGTTGATGATTGTCATTCTTATTCAGCTTAAGTTTTTCTTCTTTGACCCCTCTGTATTGTCTGTCAGTCTTTTCACCATACAAATGCTTTATAAGATTACTAATTAAAGACAAAAGCAGGTTAGCAAAATTATGAACAAAACGAGCATATCTACAATTTAAAGGGTTATCTAAGGTTGTCTCAGAAGCACAGCCAGGCTGGGGAAGGGCTGAGCCTGAAGCTGCAAATGCAGGTAGAGAAAATTGAGCATGAGCATCAGATCTCTGGACTTCCCAGGCAGGGGAAGCAATGGGCTTGGCCATGGGAGGAGTAGAGGGTGGGGTCTGGAGAGGAGGGGAGGGACCAGCACAATTTGAATCAGACTTGATTTTGAACTCAGGCCTGGATTCCTCTTCCCCCACTTTGCCTCCAGGTCCTAGGGGATTAAAAGCTTCAAGAGGGTGGGTCATTGCCTCCAGGCATGCAAAATTAAAGCAACAATTAGTGTTAGAACTGGGAAAAGCAGCAGGAATCTCTTCAGGTTTCTCTGAAAAAGCATGGTTGGGAGAGGGAGAGATATTTCCTTGTGTGAGTAAGTTGCTGGCTCTTTTAACAAAAAGAAAAATAGAAAATCCACAAAAACAAAGCATTAACATGATCTTATCTCCCATTTGTCTGGTTAAACAGACTAAAATCAAAAATAGGGTAATTAGGGAGTTTAAAAGGTCCATTGGAAAAAATTTAAAGGGAAAACACAGCCAGTAAGCCAGTATTTAGCAGTTAAAGGGAGAGGGTAGGGGAAATTTCTTACCCAACCAGAAGATCAGAAGAAGATTGAGGTTCAGCTTTCCTCTTCATGGTCAGCCATCTGTTAAGGGCTAAAATTCTAGCTAAACTGTCTAAAATATCTAATGAGTGGTCGCCAATAAATTATAAGCTTTAGCAAGAGTTAGACTTTTAAGCATTTATTAAGGAGAATAAGAATTTTGGTAAAGAGAGAGAAAGGCCTAGATTCCTATCTATTAAAGGGAGAGCACATTTCTAGCTCCGCTCTCCACCAGAGTCCAAAGGAAAGAGCCCCAGAGTGAGTGCCAGTCTCTTCCTCCTCCTCCTCCCACTCGCCCGCGTCACTTCCTCATGCCAAAAAGACTCCTGGTCTTGACCTCAAAGACCTTCCCTTCATGGGTGGAACTCTTCTACAGTAAGTCTCCAGCAGGTGGCGTCATTCCAATCATTACAGACAGTATTCAAATCTAGGTCCCCTTGAATTGAAGTTTATTGCTATATGTCAGCTACTTAATACTTCCAGATAATGAAGAAATATTTTTTATATCCTCTTTCTCCCCATCTTCTAAGTTTATCTCAAATACTCCTAATTGTACATCCTGAATGATAGCTAAAAAATCTATTTAGAGATCCAGGTAAACCTCAGTCTCTTCATAAGTAGTGCTCATCACCTAATTATAAACTTCATATATCAATTAACACGTATAATAACTCCTGAGTTTTCAATGAACCACTTGATAAAGGAAGAAAGAAAAAAAGAAAGAAAATAAAGAGAAGGCAGAAAGAAGGGAAGGGGGGAGAAGGGAAGAAAGGAGGCAAAGACATCCCAAAAAAGATAAAACAACTATTTGTATGAAAAATTTTTAGCAGCACTTTTTGTGGTGACTAAGAATTGGAAAACAAAAGAATGCCCATCAATTGGGGAATGGTTAAATAAATTGTGGTTTATGATTGTGATGGAATATTACTGTGCTATAAGAAATGACAAGCAGGGCAATTTCATAAAGGTCTGGAAAAACATTTATGAACTGATGTATAGTTAAATGAGCAGAACTAGGAGAACATTGTGCACTGTGACAACAATATTGTTCAATGAATAACTGAATAGCAATTATTCTCAGCAATACAATGATCCAAGACAATCAAAAGGACGAATGATTAAGCATACTATCCACTTCCAAAGAAAGAACTGGTATTGATTGAACACAGACTGAAGCATTCTATTTTTCACTTTTTTTCCTTTCATTTTCTTATACAAAATGCATAATAACATAATGTTTTACATAATTGCATGTGTATAAAGAATGTCTGATTGCTTAATTTCTCTGGGAGGGGAAAGGAGAGAGAGGGAAGGAAAAATAAAATTCAAAGCCTAAGCTTTAAAAATAATGTTTATGATTTAAAAAAAAGGGAAGGAAGGGAAAAGGAAGAAGAGGGAAGGAAAGAAGGAAGGAGTGGGAGGAAGGAGAGATAGAAAACAGAAAGTAGGAAAATTAGAAAGAGATAGACAAAGAAAGAATGGGTAAATTTTATGATGATAGATGAATAGATAGAACCACCTAGGATGGGGATTCTTGACAGTGGTAATATTCTGAGTGAAATCACTTTATTTAAGAAAAAAATAAGGCGAAGGAAAAAGAGGAAATTTAATGATTAGTACTTATTTTTCTAAATCATTACATCACACACACACACACACACACACAACTACATATCCATCCAAATGCCCCAGAAAATGTACAAAACACGCAGATTCCTCCATATATATTGACTGATAAATGCACAAGATATGCAAAGTGTTAAAAATTTCCAAAGTATTATCATTACAGACAATAATCCCCAATGTCTGGCTATGGCTACATTGGATGCCTTATCTGAACCTCTTTGATCTGGGGAAGAGGGAAGAACCTGGTGGAAATTTCATATAAAATGGTCATTTTATGAGATTATCAGTATTTCCTCTTTTCTGGAAGGGCCAAATATTCCCTTGAACTGGTCCTTTCCATGGAATTTTGGCATAGGATTAGGGATATAGAGATAGAAAGAACCTTATAGATTGGTTCTGGAAGCAAGAAGTACAGGCTGGTAAAAATGAAAAAAAATATATCTAAACAAACATTAACCAAAATCATTTTATTTTTATGTCCTGCCCAGAAAGTTCCATTTTAACTCACTTCATTCAGATATTTAACAAATTCTTGAGGGCCAGTTCCTGCTTGATTATCTTTGTCTGCATTAGCTGAAGTAGGAAACACCCCTGAGAAATAAAATGTGTTTAAATATAAATCTTTAAAAGTTCTTGCACTTCCAAAATATCTCTACAAAGTCACATCAGAGATTCTATGTTAATGTAAAGGTGAACATTTTAAAGATTTCTGTAATGCATTGTCAATTTCTTAGTTTAGATTACTACAAAGAAATCAATGTTTGATTTCTAGCATCTATCAACTTCTCCCCTTTCAATAACCATTGCTTTTTCTTCTCTAACATTATAATTTCCTAACATACCTATGTAATATCCTCTCTATGTTATGAGTTTCCTTACTAATGCAAATAGGAAATTTATAATAGAAATATCTATTTAAAGAGAATTCTGATATTCAAGTT